>NC_089649.1:37568334-38193691 GCF_037042795.1 Molothrus aeneus
GCTTGATCTTGCTCCTGACAAAGTTTTAGTATGATTACATTTTAAGACAGATACATTGCACCAAGGTATTTCTGGGTTCAAGGCCTGAATATTAACATTATGTAGGCAGTTTGACAGCATTGTAAGACTCTGTGCTGAGCAGCAGTGTCCTGCAAATAATTAGGATTTTAAACTTCTGTTTCCAAAAGGCATTTTTGTGCAGAATTTTTAAAGTGTTTTGTATTCAAGGAAGAATTAAACATTCTGGCCAAATATTTGGCTTATATTTCCTTTTATTGAATTCCATGTATCATCTAATACTTTTTGGAATAAATGCTGGATTAAGTGAATTTTTACTTAGCCAGTTTTGGTCCTGTGTCCTGAATGTTGCAGTGCAGAAATATACTAGACGCTGAAAACAATTGATTGGTTTTCAGTTTTCTGCTTTCAGTAGAGTCCACTAGTCTAAAAGCTAGACTCAATAATAAATATATGCATGGATCAGACAAATTTATTGTTATAAGCAGTCATGGTTTACCCACATCTCAATGGCTGATGTTAAATTTGTTGGCACTTAGTGCTCTCAAATTTCAAAACTTTATTATGAAAAATAATAAAAATTCTACAGTAAAATGAGATTTTAATGCACTTTTATGCTTGCACCATCAATCCTTGCTCAGTCTTCTCAATGTTCAGTGACTGGTGAAGCATTTGAGAAGCTATCAGTTGGAAGTGCGAGCCTATTAAAGCAGATGATTCATGAGTGGCTTAATAAGAGACAGGACAAAAAATTTCTGTGTATAGACTTTATCAACAGGGAGAAAATAGTCTCCAGGCTAATACTTCTACCAATGTTATTATCTAGGAATTATGGCTCATTAAAAATGGCTCAAATTAAGCCTTGAAACAAGGAAAACCTCCTTTTCCCCAAGTAGTCAAATAAAAACTACCTACATTGTAACTTAATGCTGGGTATAATAGTAAGAATTTATGATAACATGGATAAATGAATATTTGGCTTTCTTTGGTGTTGAAGACTGGAATGTATCTGAGAGCAATCAATCACATATTTTGACTTACATACCTGGTACAGAGATGTTCTCTCTCCCCTTCCTTAAGTGAGACTTCTTTCTTCCCACTGTAAGATTCTGACCCTAGATTTTAAGGAATTGATAAGAAAGGGAGAACACAGCATTTCTGGAAATGTTTTTCCAGATTCTTTTCAGTATCCAGGTAACCTTTTATAAAAATTCATAGGTTCAGATGTATAGAGTTTCATAAATTTATTATACTCTGCCCTTTTTCTTAGTGCTAATAAAATCTTTCACTGTTTTCCAGTTAATTTCACCTAGCATTGTAAACACTGGTAAATCATTAGCCACTCTTTTTTGTTTACTAGAATTTAAAAACTGAAATTTACATTTGCAGATATATGCAAACTCTGTATATTTTCTACTGAGATATAAAAATCTTGAATTTATCTGTGCTTGAAAGATTTTAATGCAATCACTTCAGAGCTTTGACTTGCAGTGTTACATAAAATATAACAGCCTTTTACAATGCAGTTGCAGTATCTGTCATATTTTATTGCTACTTGTGCTACAATAATTCAGAATGATTTAGGTTTATTCACTGTTCTCCTGAGTGATATTAGATGCAATTGAAATTAATATGATACTCTGTATTGTTTGTGAATCCATCACTGTGTTTTTAAATGACAATGTTGAAACTCTTTATAAGCCTTTTGCTGTTTTTCACCAAACACAATAATCTTAATTAGAGAGTTTAATAGTAAACACCAATACTCTCTTGGGGTTGTGGGAGGATGTCTACTTTCAGTTGGTTGGGAGTACAAGAGATGAGATCCAGAAATGTTTTAGGGTCTGAAGTTCCTATTCAGGTCAAGTTTTGACTTGAAAAATTCCCCTGATGATGTTGGCATCTATCAATAAAACTATCCCATGATTTTCTAAAAATACCCAGAAATACTTCATTTCTGCTGAGATAAGCAGCATTCTGTGGGCTTTTTGGAATTTTTGTTTGTTATTTGAGGTTTCTTTGGTTTTTAGTGATAGGAGTTTCCTCCACCTAAGTCTTTGTCCAGTGATTACAAACAACAGGGGATATAGGGAATTTGCTTTAATCCTGCCTTATTCTATTTATTGTGTCAACATTTATTTGATATCAGTCAGTTAATTTAGAATGAGACAAGTGGAAGCAAGTATGACAGCAGTAAAGGAAACATTAGGTTTTCAGGTGCACATGAGGGAGCCGGGATTTCTAAATCATTTCTGCCTGTTGACATTCTGGTTGCAGACACAGGTGACAGCTGGAAACTGGAATATTACTACTGTGGGATGTGGAGGAATCTTCTGACACTTCTCTCCATCCCAACCTCCTGACTTACTACTTATTGCATGAAATAAAGTTACTCTGAAAATTATAGATGTTTTGGATGTTGGGTGATGAAAAAAGAATAAAAAGGAAATTTTGGATGAAATTGCATTGGCAAAAGAAAACAAAAAACAACAGAACACAAGAATTTGTGTATGACATATATGGACGTGTTTCTAGGTCTTTTTAAAAAAATCTGTGTTACCTCTCAGGACGGAAAAATATTTTAGAATACAAAGCTACCAACACAGTCTTCTAAAAGTATATTTTTCAAAAGTAAGGATATAAATAATAAGTGAACTTCATATTTCTAGCATCAGTTTACCTAAAGCATTTGCATCTGGTAGAGATTTGTATTAAGAGTGATTGTGTTAGTTGTAAGAGTCTTTCAAGGCAAAACTGAAATTTAACAATGTAATGTGCTATTTTTTATGGAATAATGAAGAAGTCTGACGTTGTGTGTCAAGAAAAGAATTCAAAACTGGTGTGTTTTCTGTTAAGTTTTTTAACTAACTAGGTATGTATTGAGTATTAGTGTTGAAATAGTGAAACCAGAAAGAAATATAAAGCTTACATACTGTCTGAGTTATATTCTGTTATTTTAGTAGTTAATAAGGGGAAAGAGAAGCAGATAAAAATTTGATTGAGTTTATGCTAGTTTTTTATGCTGAAAATGTAGTTATTTGGAAAATGTGTAGTCTAATATAGTAACTGAAGGGCTTAAAATTTGTGTGAAGAATTAATACATCTTTTTTGTGCTACAAAGTCTGCTCTGATTTTTACATTCCTTTTTTTTCAAGGCAGATACAAATAGAAAACTCAATGGAATTTGGTTCTTAGTTAATGAAAACTACACTGCAATAAAAACAAAATGTATTGTTTGTTTTGGCTTGTGAAGTTGTTTTCAGCATGAACACTTTGAGATTTCAAAATAACTTCCTTTTAATCTTGTTCTTGGGAGTGGTGTTAGAAAGAAATTGGGCCTAATTTCTTAGCATAAAATTAATAAACAAGATGTCTTCAAGAAAAATCTTACAGTGCAGAACAAATGTGTATTTAATATCTGATGAAAAGTATGCATGTGTGTATCTTATCTAAAAATCAATATATATGAGAAATGAGAGGGAAAGGAATCTACATGGGTAAAGAGGAGGCGTATTTTTGGTCTTGCCAATCCTGTTACCTGGCAAGAATTCCTTGTAAACTTTTCTGAAATTTCTTCTCACTGACAGTTTGGAACTTGCACTGCAGATGATTTGCATTGTCTCAGGTATAGGTTTATGGTGTTTCTTTTTGCCATGTCTTTTCTCAACCCACCTTTTCTGCTATGGAGTGTACCCTTTTGTGCTTATACACTGTGAGAGGGATTATTTTGGGATGAAATGACTACATGTGACAGCAATATGAGGAACCTGAAATAACACTTATGAGAGGTTCTGCATCCTGGCAGCTTGTGAAGGAAGATGCAATATTAATGGCTGGGTGCTCCAATGCCTGCAGACAGTGCTACAGAGTTAGAGCTTTGTACATTTGCTCACAGGTAATACTAAATCCCAAAATTTGACTCTAGTTTAACTGAATTCCCTGGATTTTTGTTGTTGCTGTTTTTATTTTCAAATATATGTGCACTTGGAAACTTGATCTGATTTCCAGTTACTTGAGCTCCAAATCTTTTGAACTGAGGGTGAGATCACAAGGTTAGTGTCAGTGTGCACTAGCTAAGATTCTTCTAGAAGGCTTTGAAAGATCTGACATCTTAAGATTAATGTTTCCACTCTCCTATTTCTGTGAAGATTTTTTTTTCTCCAGACCTTCTTGGATAATGATCTTCAGGTGTATACGTTTGTAAATGGAAGAATGTCTTAAATATTTTTTTTTACCCTCCATCTTTTACGTTACATGCCTGTGCTGAATGTGATAGCAGAACTGAAGAAATAAATGCATAGACCTCAGAAAGACATTATGAACTTTGCAACTATACATATGGTTTGACTGTTCAAGAAGAGAAAAGTTTGCTTCCTTCCCCATCTTGGGCTTTTATCTTGCTCACTCTGGGCCTTCAGTTGTCTCACTTCAGGTATGATATTCTCTGGATGATCACACTTGTCCTTTGTTTTTCCTTCCCACTGGTTTGAAGCTTCAGTTGGCATAGTCTCTCTCAGTAAAACATGAGACAAAATAGTCTGAAGTATAAGTAAAAGCAAAGTAAAAGTTTAAAGACTTCAGTTATACATGTGATACAATAAAATCCATGGTCTGTATTAAAAATATATATGATCAGTATTCTTTGTCTTTTGGATGTTTTACTTCTAAACACTTTACTTCTTTTGTTTCATAAATCCTGTCTAAACAAATCCTAAATGAAAATTAAAGAATCATTTAAAGGTAAATTATGCTCCCTTCCTAGTCTAATTTATTTTTGCACTTTTGAAGGCAAAGGAGCTGTAGATTTTGTGCAAGCAACACTGCCTTGCCCTATCTGGAACATGCCTGGAGCAAAGATGGCCCAGCATTCCTTGCCTTAGCTAACTTGCTGTTAGCTAGTCTGGCTGTGAGTACATCTGTGTCTGGGTCCCACAGTGCAAAGCTAAAAGCAAAGTCCTTTTTTCCTTGTCTCTCTGAAATATTTGAGAACATAAATTCTCATGAATTTTGTTGACGCAGATATTATTGACAGATACTATTATACTACATTGTTTTTGTAACAGGTCCTTAAATCCTATAATGCACTTGTAAATAGGTTTTCTTTAATATACTTTCAGAATTTTTGAACATAAAATATATATTCTAGAAAATAGACAAGCATTTTATCACATTATATTCTAACAAGAAAAAAACCCTATGCAGGTATGACTGTTTACAAAGATGTGAAATTAACGAATGGCTTTTTGTTTTCTGCAACACCTTGATAATAAGGCACTGATGTACCAACATAGATGTAAAGTGTGATCAAAATTATTGAGTATATAAGGGAGTATACCCCATTAGACATCCATCTATCTCATAAAGCCAAACTGCTGGCTGTTGTACTCTTAAAGACGAGTTTCAATCCAAGCTCACTCAAATGTGCAGATTTGTCAAGGCAAATGCTGTCTTTGTTTAGTTGCAACATCAGACAGATGCAGACAGATCTCTTCCTCTTTGTCTCCTAAATCATTTTGGTTTTTCTTATTTCATAACTTTTTTTTTCAGTGTCCGTGTTTTAGTTAAAAAAATTCTGGAAGAGAATGTTTGAATATAAAAATTTCTAATGATACCACACTTCCATAAAATGAGAGTTTGCCTAAGGTGTCTCTCTTTCATTGTCAGTAACAGGATAAATACTTCAAAAACTTTAATGCCTAGTGTAATCTTATGTTCTACAAAGTAAATGTGCAATTATTCTTAATTCCTGGGGTATTCAGACCTGAATTTTCATGCCACCAAATTGGAGACAAATATTGTTATAGTGCAAGTATTGTGATAGTGAAATATGAGACTGGTTTTGTCCTCTTTTTGCACATTACTTTAGTAGAAGTGCCACACTTCATTTTGCTAGTTCACATTTCTGCCTTAGCCATTAGAGTTGAAAAATTATATTCTCAGGGGAAAGAGAACTAATTTACATCCCAGGTTGTTTAGGTACAGTCATCTACATCTGAAAATGCAAACCTGAATAGCCGTGACTTGATTTTTTAATTTTTAAATATTTTTTAAACAAAAAAATCAAGGAGTGATGTACATATTTCAGAAACCAAAATATTGTCTTGATTTAGTGGAAATAAATTTTCTCTAATTCTGGAACACTTCCTAGTGGAAAAAAACTGTGACTTTTTTGGTAGTATTTCTACTTTTTAAAATAAATTAGTGTTCAAGGTGGAACAGCTGCTTCGATGCACTTCAAATGATTTTAGTTGTTTTTTGTAAGTACTTTAAAAGTGAATTATATTGCTGGCTAAATTTAAGTATTTTATTATGGCCTTTGATAACCTATTTATATATACCTCAGAATTCCTATGGGTTTCAACTGACCTGCATTCAAATACAGTCTTAAATTTGTTCCATGGTATATGCAAATAAAGATGACTTGAGCAGGATGATAGCTGTTACCTTAGCCTCCATGTCCAATATCTTAATATTTTTGTCCACAAAATAATTGCCTTCCAACATTGGTGGGGGTGACTATTTTACCTATGATAAATTAGCATATTTGAATTTTAAGTGTAAGCAGTGTAATGTGTTTAATGAATTTTTTGGGTCTGCTTTGGGTAATTGAAGGTCTCTGCAAGTAATAGCATATATTCTATGTGGAAGTCCTATGCTTGCATATCCTCATCCCTATTACTTCCTTATTTTAAGATTAAGTACTTGAGCTGGAAGAGATACCTGCTTTCCACCAGTGGGCAGTGGTGAACGTTTGTTGCTTTGATTTTCTGGTGCTTTCTAGGGTTCTTGGACAGGAAACCATTGGGCTGCTTATAATGGAAACCTGTCTAATCAAAAGTTTGTAAAAATCAAATTTTCTTGTTTCAGAAAGCTAATATTTTAGAGAATTCTTGGGCAAGAACTTTCCAATTAACTTCTACTCTGATATTTAAATTAATGGACATTGCCAAAACAAAATTTCAGCTTATATAAATAACAAGATGAAATGCTACAAGACACAACATAAGTTTTATTTCTTTTATTAAAGAAACAGTCACAAATTAAGAGACTGCACTGAAATACACACAACTGAAATTGGTTCTCCTGAAGAACAGGAGTTTTAGACATTGATCTGATCCGTAAACCAAATTAAAAGTAGACAAATTTATGGAAAATCTTAAAAAAAAGAAATTCTCTATATCCATCAATGATTTGGTTGTATTACTAGCATTGTTGGCTTGGAGTGAAAATTGCTGATATTTCTATTGGGAATGATATAATTCCATATTTCGTGAGGAATTTTAATTTATTTAATGTATGTTGAAAGTCTTATTTCAGAGCTGTACATGGATTAAAAAGTCTGGAATGGAGGATCTCTTACAGCAGTACAAAATTACTCAAGTACATGTTAGAGTCAAGATGACTACTTGCATTATTTTCACTGATAATATATTTCTTA
This sequence comes from Molothrus aeneus, assembly GCF_037042795.1. Classification (NCBI taxonomy): domain Eukaryota; kingdom Metazoa; phylum Chordata; class Aves; order Passeriformes; family Icteridae; genus Molothrus; species Molothrus aeneus. The sequence goes on from NC_089649.1 coordinate 37,575,791, forward strand.
GGGGCTGGAGGGTAAGTGAGGCATTGATACAAATATTCTGTTTTCTATGTCTTGACTTTTTTTTTAAGGTAATTGCTTGTGTTTTAGCATCTTTCACTGAATGTTTTAAGTTTTGGAAAGCAGTAAGAGTTCAAGATTGGATAGTCCTCTTCCATGACATATCTCCTTTAACTAAAATCACAGTCAGGAAACTTAGTAAGATAAAAAGACTGTGCCCCATCTCTGGAACTGTTTAAGGCCAGTTTGGATAAGACTTCAAGCCTGGATGATGTCTCTGTCCCTGGCAGGAGTGTTGGAACTAGATGATCTTTAAGGTCCTTCCCAAGAAAAATCATTCTATGAATCTATAATTAGATGTTGAATCTAAACCAAATAAAAAACTCTAGCCCTGTACCAGAATTTTTAAGGAATTCTTTCTTTCCCCCAGAACTGTATCATATGAAGATCAAAATGATGACCAGGTTTTTTTGTTAAACTCAGTTGCAGCTATTATGTTTTCAGGATGCCTTCAAACACTTGACTCTTGGGTGTAAGTTTCAATGGCCTACAATTTTAAATCTTTGTATTGAATAAATCAACTTTGTCCAGTTTTATAAGGAATTGTCATAATTATCATGCTGTCAGGCCTTCCAGGTTTTGTTTATTTGTTTGTTTGTTTTGTCTGGGATTCTGCTCTACCTTTCAGTACACCATAGCCTTCCAGTAAATTCTTTAAAATTGGAAACCTGTGAAGAGAGAATGAAGTTCTAGGCTGTGACATTTTGAGCCACTTGTGGGAAAGAGTACCCCTAGGCTCTGGACCTTTTCAGTTTTGAATTGTGACCTCTACCCCTTGTTCAGTAGCTCACAAGACAGTCTTCCCCTCTTATATTTGTTCAAGAAAGGAAAAATAAATTTATAATTGTGTTCTCTTTCAAGAAAACTAAAGAACATTTAAAAAATATTTTTCCAGCTGTATTGAAAGTGTAGAGAAGAGTTCTTTCATCTATGATCCAAATGGGGTTTTCACTATCAAGGATGAGACAAATTGATATTTTATCCCTTAACATCACAGAAAGCTCTGAGAAAGAAATTAGTTGCTTTCATACAGGACAAAAAGAAGGCAAATGTTGCTGGTGTGAATGCTATGGGGAGTTTCAGAATCTGAAGGTAGCTCCAGAAGGACATTTGTGAGAGAATTATTTAGGTCTGCATCTTGTCAGAACTGGAGCAAATGCAGAGCAGTGTGATCCTGAAAAGTTGGTGGGGTAACATCACCTGGCAAAAAAGACAAAGACCTCTAGGATTTGCATGAGCACTCAGAGCCTCAGTGGGACAGTGAAAGGACTCCTGTTCTGCTGACCAGGAAAGTCATGAACATTGCAAAGGTTTGAGAGAGGAGCTTGGGCTCTCTGTTGTTTCAGAACTCAAGTAATTCACTATCCATGGTATTGTGCTGCACACACAGGCCATGTTTTCATTCCTCCTGTGTTTATTGCATTCAGGGCTGATTACAAAATGTTACCTTTGTTTTTCCAATACAAGTAGCTATGTCTTCCTAAAGTCAACACACCTGTGAGAAATGGAGAGGATCCTCTATATTTTGGCACCTGAGAAAAATATTCTCTGCTTATGCTCTTCCATTTGGTAGCAGTCTTACACAACAGATTTTCTATGAAGTTTTAATTCAGGACGACTTTCGTTTTTACTCAGGATTTACTGAGCTTTACCATCTCTAAAGAACTTACTATTTGTACACCTTTCTTCCCTCTGCCTTCCTGTCTCCTTCCACCTCAAACCCAATATTTTTAGCCCTTTACTTGGATTTTCCACACACTATTTCTCCTAGACTGCAGCAGCTCCTGGGCTTTTGAAAGAAATTAGCTCACAGCTCTTGTTCATATGATCTCTTTGCAAAGATGTATTGCTCTGAACTGTCATACATTTATCTTCCTATTACTGGGAGATAATACATTTGTATCACCTTAGGCTAGTATAGTCTTTCTCAACAGCATTTCAAGTGGAAATAATGCCTTAAAATATGTGGACGGGATAAAAAGAGCATTTTCTATCATATGACAGCAGCTATTAAAAGAACATGCTGTTACCTAACACATATGCCACTGAATCTTTTGATGAAATAGACCAGCCAAGCACCAACAAGATACTGCTCTGACAATCCCACTAAGACTTTGGTGAAGGTGGCATGAGCGTGACATTAATAGTCCTAATTTGATGTCTGATAATGAGATCTCTCGCTTGTGTTCAGAAGAGGTCAGATTAAAAGCTCTGTCTCATCTAGGTTTCCCTTTACAAAGTAAGAACTGCTAATTTTTACTGCCCATTACAATGAAAAGTTTAAGATTTTAAGTGTTAGCAAAGGGAGCTCTATTACAGTATCAGTTAGAAGGAATTCAATTTGGTTTCTGGTTTAATACTCTGGAAGTGAAATTCAAAAGAAGAGGTTTTTTTGTGCCGTGGCTAGGACCACTGGCAAGGGGTTAAATGAAAAGGCTAATAATGGAATGTAGATACAAACAGAGCAATCACAGTCTAACAATTAGTCAAGGCAAGCTCTGGTGTGTTTTGAACAATGTGCTTGTAATTCCCAGTGTAGGGATGAATGATACCTTACAGGGACGAGAGTCCAATATATATTGCAGTGTTTGAAGGAGAGAATCCCTTTTTATTCCCTGCTATTCCTGGTGCATAGGGCCCCATTCCCAGATAGGTATGTGACTTGGGTGGGAATGGGGTTATGCAGTGGGTTTTTGTATGGTGCAAAATTGGTAAGGCTGCAGTTTACAAAGAAACTGAGACTTTTATCTGGTAAGGTTGGTGCCTTGCTTGTCAGTTTTCAGATAGTTGCCACCTCCTGTCCGGGTAGATTAGATTTTGATTTTTTTTTTTTTCTAATCAGGTACAAAAACATTCTCTATATTTGGGCAAAGATTAAAATCATAGCTTTAGTCATACTGATGTCTAAAGTTGAAGAGGTTTGTGGTAAAATGTTAAAATGTTTGTAATTTGTCACTAGGGGAGGAGAATAGCTTTGACAGATAAGAGCTGTGGCATCCAATTTGGTGGGAAGGAAGTTGTGTTTTGTTTTATTTTTTTAATTAAAATTTACCATCTGTAAACATGCTTACTATCATACTAAAAAGATTGATCCCCTAATCAAAATAGGTGTGTAGTGCACCACACAATACTAATCAGATTACCCTTTCTTAAAAACCTGCAAAAGAATGCTGTTAATGATTGGTGTTTTCACTGTTGTATCTCTCCTTTATGTAGCCCATAAATCCACAGTATTTATTTTTAAAGGGTTATTAGCAGAAGAGCTGGTATCATTAGAACGACTTTTTTTACCAAAAAAAAAAAGTGCTCAGCAATTCTGCAGAATCCAATTGCTGCTAGATTAAATGAAATCTAACATCATTTATTTTCCTTGGTAAGCATTGCTTTTCAATGTTTTCACAGGAACTTTGGTTTCCTTTCACATTTAGCTACTTTGTATTGTCCTACTGATAAAGCTTTATAAAAAATTCTTGAAACTAAGAAGAAAAAAAGTCCAATTTATTGCTTCAATTGTTAATTTCACAGTTCAGTGATTATTCCAAAACATACACTGGTTGACTGAGCTACAGCTGTGGCCAAATATTGATTTTTTGGGGGAGGTTTTATTGGGTTTTTTCATGAAAAATTACTTCACCAAATTCTCTATGATTTTTTCCTTTATAATTAATAAAGCAGTAAAATTTTCTCTGTCAGAAAGATAACATGAAACTTTGAGTTAAAGTATTTTTAATGTTACTAAGGAGACAGTGGAAGCAATTTTCCTTTTATAAAATATCTACATTTAGTCCCTGATTGAAATAACTCCTTCCTGGAGCTAGGATATCAAAAATTCTTTCCATATTTCCATTTAACTAAATGGAGATATTCAGTTTAAAGATATTGTTGTTGTTTTCAGATACAACAGGTTGTTGCTGCTCTCTTGAGCCTCCATTTACTGCCTTGATTTAACAAAGCCTGTTGGCAGCTTCCTGTCCTTCAAATACAACACAGAATATTTCTGGCCTCGGCAGGAGTTATGTACAATGTGGACATTGTGCCTAATGTGTAGTGCTAGCATTCCAGCAGGTCAAGGGAGGTGATCCTGCCCTCCTCTCAGCTCTGATGAGGACATATCTGTAGTGCTGTGTCCTGTTCTGGACTGCTCAGTACAGGAGAGACAAGGAGAACCTGGAGAGGGTCCAGTGGAGGGCAACAAAGATGATGAAGGAACAGAAGCATCTCTCTTACAAGGAAAGGCAGAGGGAGCTGGGCCTGTTCAGCCTTGAGAAGAAACTGAAGGGGACCTCATCAGTGTCCGTCCATATCTGAAGGGAGGGTGTCAGAGGATGGAGCCAGGCTCTGCTCAGTGGTGCTGGGCAATAGGACAAGAGGCAATGGGCAGAAAATGATACACAGGAAGTTCCATCTGAACCCACGGAAGAAGTATTTTACTGAAGATGATCGAGTGCATATGAAAAAATTGTCCAGAGAGATGGTGGAGTCTCCCCTAGTGGAGATATTCTAGAACATCTGGATACAATCCTGTGCCATGTGCTCTAGAATGACCCGGCTTTTGAGCAGGGAAGTAGGATCAGATGACCCACTGTGGTCCCTTCCAACCTTATCCATTCTGTGATTTGGACCAAATTCTGTCAGAAGATAGGATAATATTTTGTTTTAACAGTTTATAAAATATAGCAATGCCATTTAGAATCTATTTTCATAAACATCAATGCTATTTTAAAAAGAAAAAATGAACCCCTCTCTGATGTCCAATCTCTGATCTTGCTTTTGGCAAAGTCAGGTTACTTCACCAAATAAGCCTCCCTCTATCTGACAAGTCAAGTCAACAATGACAACTGGACCTATTTGGTTAAATACCCTATAGTTCAGTTTTAGACAAAATGACTTGGGGGACTTTCCAGAATTTGACTTTGCCCCTCTGGTATCACAGAAGAGCACCAATTGAGGAACTGCAAATGTTGTGTGTACAAAAGTACATCCTGGAAAGAAGTTGGCTCTTCACTGCATTTGCCACACATTATGTGTAGGCTGTCTCTTAAGGAAAATTATTTTTACAGATCCAGGTTCAAAATAAATCATCTGTATTTCTTCATCTTGCTTGGAAAATGAAAGTTAATTTGTGCCATCTGCTCTATATATTATTTCATTAAGATGACAAAACATTTTGAATTGTGTTTTAAGTAGTTCTTTGAACTCATAAAAAAATGAAATCTTCAAAATAAATTATCAGATTTTAAGGAAAACAAGTACTTGTTTTCTATTACTTAAAAATATTTGTTATAAAAATTGGAAGATAAATTTTATTTTAAAAAGTAAAACTGATGTATAAAATTCTTATTATTTTTGTGAAGTCCAGTTTGGGGAGATATACAAATATTTATTCTCACTGCGTTTATACAATTTGAATTTTCCACTAGATCAGGAAGATATTTGTTAGAGGAATAAAATTTTTCAGGTAAATTGTGTTGCTTTTGTTCTGTAACTGAGATGTCAAAACCTTCTAAAGAAATATGTTAATAGAATTTTAAGAGTATTGTTGTAAAAATCCAACTCCTCTTGAGAGTTGGAAAACAACATTTCAAATTCTCAAATGAAAAGAATATATTAATTAGATGAGAGTTGATAAATTTTTAAAATTATATAAAATATCAAATGTAAGTTACTAACACTCTCTATCATTCTAGGTTAGCTGCATCCTATAAACTTTTACAAAAACATATTCTGTTGATTTTAGGCTGTCTTATGTAAAGACAGAACTCCTGTTTTTACTAATACCAATGGTAAGAAATGGAAGATATTTTAAAACAATCTTAAGAAGGGTCAAGGTCCTCCTGAAAGGAGGTTGTAGTCAGGTGGGGGTCAGTCTCTTCTCCCAGGCAACCAGCGACAGGAAAGAGGACAGATTCTTAAGCTGAGCTAGGGGAACTTCAGGCTGGACATTAAAAAAGAATTCTTCACAGAAAGAGTGATTGAACATTGGACTGGGCTGCCCAGGGAGGAGGTGGATTCAGAGACCCTGGAGGTACTTAAAAAAGATTGGATGTGGCACTCAGTGCCATGCTTTAGTTGATAAGGGGGTGTTAGGTCATAGTTTGGACTTGATGATCTCAGAGATCTTTTCCAAGATCTAGTTTCCAAGATCTAGATTTTCTAGTTAATTCAGTGATCCTCTGTTTCTATGATATTCTTTGCAAAAATTTACTGCATTAATAAGCTGTCTTCATCCTTGTTCATTCTTAGGTATGATCAAAAAAATAATTGAGTATTAGGCCAGCTAAAAGACCATGAGAATCATAAGAAAGGCCAAAGGAAAAAAATCCCAACCCCCAATGTTGTCTAAATTAACACAAAACCAGTATCCAGAATATAAATGGTGCAATGAAGAACAGACTATATGAAATATTATAAGAATAATTTCTTGTGGTATCAGAGAGACTGCTCTTCTTGGTTTGGATTTTTCCTTCATTGTCTGAGATAACACAATTCTGTATTCAGAATAACTTTTTATAGGATAAAATAATTTCCTTTCCACTAACTCAATTTCCCTATGAGTTCTCAAGGCTTAAAAAAATTCTATTGTTTACTTGGCAGTTTTTATCTTTTCCAATTTATTTTTTTACATGCAAGAGGTTGAGATGATACAGAGGGGTTGATGAGCCTTCCTTTCTTAGGGAAGAAGATATTTATAGGAGAGATTTGTAATTAACTGATAGTAAATAAGGAACTGAACCTGGGCTGATCTTAACTACTGCTTTCTCTGAAGTTAACAAGTGAACATAACGTTCATTATTATTTCTGAGGACTTCAGTTCATTTCAGGTGATTTCAGTGGATATCAGGAAATGTATAAAGTAAAATTAATGCTGCTGGATTGTTTTTTGACATGAAGAAATTGATCTTCAGGAACAAAAAGTACTGAAGGTCACAAGTGGATTCAAGGTAGCAATATAAATAAAAATCTGTTAGCATTTATTTTCATTTCTTACCCCTTGGGAGAAAAAGCCTTCTGAGTGTAAAGATGCTGCTTTTTTTAAAAATGTATTAAAAAATTAGATGCTATATGTGCAGGGTCAGTCTGTGGCAGTGGAACAGCTCCTTTGCCTTTGCCAGCCAGCACCAGCACAGCAATGACAACTCGTGTTTTAAAGGTTAGAGTTTCATAGAAATTCAGGTAGCAGATAAAACATTCAGGTTTTCTTTCCACAGATATTTTTCTCAAATGAGCTAATTCAGTAAAATAAATATTCCATTTCAAAAATGGAATTATTTAAGTAGCTAAAAGGGAACACTTATTTTGCTATTTAGAATTTTGCAACTGGGACTTGAATAGGGAATCTTCAGTCAAGTAGAAATGCTTTAGGCAAGTATGAAATTTCTATGATGTTATATATAAACTGTAAAATTTCTGTATCCCTCATGTCCAGATATATGGACTATAACTTTGGAGAAGCACAAATCTTGTACTAATGTTACTGACCAATGTGAGTAATTTGGTCCAGATTGAGTTGAGTAGGCTGTATAAATCCTAAAAGAGTACCTTTGCAATTACTGCAGCTAGTAATTATGTGAATATCACTGAATATGTTTATCAAATATGCTCAATGCCAAAACCACAGCAGCTGCCAAACTCTAAAAGGGACTTTGTTGATGTGTAAAAATAAAAAGTCGTAAGTTGACTCTACACAGAAATTTCCTAAGTTTGAAAGTGTGTCAATATGTTGAAAATTAACAGTAGGATCTAAACCATTTTACTCTTCAAATTAACACTTTATTAAGTAATGAGGAGCCAAAATAGGGTCAAAAAACCATGCTGTAATGCTAATTTGCTATTTTCTTTCGTATTTATACTAATGTTCTATTTAGGGGAGAAAAACCAAAGAGGAGTGCTGTGTATGTAAGTGGTAAGATTTAAATTTCCTTTTACTCTAAAGAGAGAAGAAAAAATAATTAGGGAGTGGAAACTTAAAGTATCTTAAGACAACTAGATGCCTTTTGAAAATCTGTGTTTCTTTCAGAAACACAGATCTCTGAATCAAGGGAACAAATTTATTTTTTGCCTGTAACCTCACATTTCCTCATTGTGGGTGTAGGTGATCCTTCTGTCTTTCAAGGTAACATGATTTGATTGTGCTTTTTCTCCTCACTTTCTGGCCTATAAACAGGTCACTTGATTAGGCACTCATTTGGTGTGCCTTGGGTAGTTTTTGATCAAATTTTCTTATAGGGAGGAAAAAAATAATAATGGTGCAATGCGTGTGAAGAGAAAAGTGAGAATGACCAAAGGAAAAAATAGCACTTTTGCTCCCTTGAGACTAAAAGGAGCTACATCTGGAGAAAAATACAAGAGAGGTTAAACACTGCTGAGATAAGAGCTTAGTTCACGAATTTTGAAGCTTGGCAGTTGTCATTGGGCAATGCCAATACCAAGTAATTGCTTGCAATGTTACGGATCTGAAAGGGACCACAATTAGAATATGACTTAATTTTCATAAAGTTAGGACAATAATTTATTTTATAGTTTAAACCTTAGACCTTTTTTTTTTTTTCTAGAAAGGTTTTTTTAATACTCTAGAAATTATTTTCATCTGGCAAAGAATGTAAATGTGAATATCCCTGATCAAGGTATGCCTGAAGCCATTTCCTAAAAACCAGGTGAGAAGTTGATTTATAAAAATGGACTAGATAACCATAGCAGGAGGAGACAGTAGCCTGAAAACCAGAGCACTTTTGAGAGATGTAACAGTGCTCATAGAAGTTCCACGCTCCTTATGCCAAGCCAGAATCCTAAAACCAGTCTCCTTGTGCCAGGCTAGCACTGTAGCCACCAGTCCTGTGGCATTTTCGATGTAAGAATCATATAGAGTTGTTAAAAAAAAAAAAAAAAAAGATGCCTAGTTGACTTTTTTTTCCTCTTTTTCTGGGGGAGTGGGTCTTGAAAAAGACCCTTTTTACCAAAGGCTCTGAAAAAATCTCTTGAAAATGCTTAGATTTGATTTAAGAGCAATCATTTCAATATGTTTTAAGAAAATGTGCTATTTGAATTAATTTTATTTGAGAAAAAGAAGTGAGCCAAATATTAACAGCAGCAGGTGTTAACCCATGTTAAGATCTGATAAGTGAGAGATGTTTCCACCTGAATTAAAGTGCAAACGAGACTGCATGCCAAATTCAATAATGAGGATTTTATTAAACAATTAATTTGAAGTAGAGAGAGAGAAAGAAATAGAAAGGAGAGAGAAATCAAGTGCAAGATAGTTAACATCCATGGATCCTGTAGCATCCCTTTTGGTCCTTATTTACCTATGGCTTCTCAGTACTGGAGAAGTTGTTCAAAAATTTTCACTATTTATACATTTCAGCAAACATAGGAATTAATGTTCATTGGCTGCACAGTTGTCTAATACTAATTAGTCTGCATGCTCAGTATTTTTGAGTCAGTGGATTTATTGAGTTGGTGGGCTGTGAATTGGTGCCAGCGATCTCACCCTGCTGGAGTTATCTTTACTGTATATTTCTTTTGGGTTCCAGACACATAGGACAAATGTTTTTCTCTTAATCTGCTATGGGAATCACTTGTTTGTCATCCATCTGTAATATGCTTTGGCAGTTAAAATGATTTGCTATTTATAAATACTAAATTGAAAGCAAACAAATTTATCTCACTCTTGCTTACGACTAATTTTTCACAATTAGTTATTGTGTTTCTTTACCATGCACACAAATGCTATTGTTTCAAAAACTCTGTTGGAAAATGTAATTATCATCTTGGGTAAAGAAAAATGTTTACCCATTAATCTTGTTGCATTAGAATAAGTAAAGACTTATGTCTTTACTTGTTTTTTATATTTTTTATTTCTGTCTTTGCTGTTGGTTTTTCTGAATAGGTTTGTTAGAATAGCCTTCCTCCCCTCCTCAAAAAACAGAGTTTAACCTATCCTGAATCTTCAGCTTTCCTCTTGGGCTCAAAATTGAGAAATATATAATTCATCATGCTAAATGTCCTTTCTGGTCTGGTATGAGTCATGAGGAATTCAACAGTTGGTCTTTGCCGTGTTAGGGCACATGAGTAATCTGGCCAGGAATAGCACAGGACTGTGGACACAAAGACTGGATTGCTTCAGAGGCATGTGGGACTACATTTGGCAGGTGAAATAGGGGGAGCATCCTATGGGGAGCTGTGGATGGTTCATGATATAAAAAAGACTATTTTTACACATTCTGTGAGATAATTTCGGCCAGTTCAAGTTTTTCCTCTCAGTGGTTGATTTGGCCTTTTCCCTGTCATGTCATGAAAAATGCACCAACTTGCGAGCAGTACAGAATAGCCAGCAATTTTGCCTTTGAGGATAGGTATAATTGTGCACTTCAAGTAGGACCTAAAAACATCTAATGACCTGAGATAATGACAACTCTTAACAAAAATAAAAATTACTCACCGTATTCATTTTTTAAAAATCTAATTTATTTATGGTAGCTCCTCATACAGTGAGAACTGATTAATCTTATTGAAATGTTTTACATTAAAAGGAAAATAAAGAAAAGTGTGTGGGTCTGCATAGCAAATCAGTTGCTCCAATTACTTGGAAAACATGTTGTGATATTTGAAACAAGCCACAGGTAGTGGAGCTTCTGAGCTGTAAACCTTGTGAAGTGGGAGTTAATTGCAGGGTTTGGTCACGTGGGCACATCCTGCTGTTGCTAGGTTATTGCAGCATGAGAATGGATGCTGTGTCTGCTGATTGCACCAGGGAACAAAATGTTTTCATGTCACATCAGATATGCTGAGACCATGACCTCATCCAACAGAGTCTTATTAGCAGTGATGAGCATGATTTAGGTCTGTTCACCCAACAACTCCTCTGAAATATTCTGTCGCTGCTTAGCATTGAAATGATGAGGCCAGTATTAGTGACAAAGCCTTATATATATCCTGTACAAAGGCGGGCTACATCTTTAAAAGGAAACAGAACACTAAGACGAGCTGCACTGTAAACTTTAAATATTTTGCTAGGATTGTTTCCACTTTTCCAACAATTTTTTATGTGCCATGAGAGAAATTTACAATTTCCAGTCACAATGGCCATTACTTATTTCAAAATGTCTCTTCAGTTTTGGTCTAAGAAACAGGTGTAAGTGGAAAGGACAAATCAGTGTTAGAAGAGAAATAGAGAGGTATCTCTGAAACGAGTAAGTGTTGTCACCTGAACTGTAGTCACCACTGCAGTTCTACAGTTTTATGCTGTTAGTTGTGTGGTGACACGTTGGTAATTCATCTCAAAACTATAGGGAAATATATTGCTCCGAGGCAGTGAGTTCAGTGGGACCTTGACAAGGAGCATAGACTGTCCATCAGTGCCTGTCTCAGGGCCAGTTTCCTATAACCACCTTTTAAAAAAGTACTGTAATTATTTGTGTCCTGTATTTCCCACCAGAACTAAGTTCAGCAAGAAAGGAAAGTTCTTAATAAGCCATCATGTTCTAGTGACAAACACCAAGCCTAAAGAGGTAAATTTGTTTATTTATTTATTTATTTATTTATTACTTACTTAGCAGATTTATTTCTGCCAAACAAAAATCCTTATTTTGGGGGATTGGCTAGGAAAATTGAATTGCTATACTTAATTACACTTGTTTTCTTAGAATTCCTTCCACATATCTGTTATTGCTCCAAATGTCTATGTGATCTTGAAAATTTCCCTTCTTCACCCTGAAAAAAATATAGATGTGAAGAATTTCTGTAAGTAGTAGGCACAAGAATTAATTTTCATTAACATTAACCATCAAAAAACTTTAAACATTTTATCAAAGCTTGTGTTTTAGCCAGTAATTGTGGAAAGGACAAGCACCTTCATAAGGCAAAATTCCCATAAGGAGCATTAGGCTGTGAAAAATTGAACTGAGGAATTTCAGTATTTTTCCACTATTTGCCTAACTTACACTAGGCGGTCCATTTATAAATAATTAAATTTGGATGAGATGGAGGCAGCGCAAAAAGTTCAGTTACAGCAGACACTTAACGGGATTTTCTGCTCAGTTAAGGGGATTCAAATGAACTAGGTGTCCTCCAGCACAGAAAATCATAGTTGAAAGCAGTTCATGAGTAGAGAAAGACTTACAGAGGTTCCTGGTCACAATATAAAAACTTTGTTATACAATTATTTTACCATAAGATTGGAAGGCTGATGCTGAGTTTAGGACATAGAAAGCAGGTTGGGGTGACAAGCTAGTTGTGTGTGCCTCGCAAAGCATGTATTGACCAAGTTTCCATACACAACTACTTGAAAATCTTCTGAAATGTCCCCTATGAAGTACAATCAGACACAGGACCTTGCACTGGAGACACATTGTGACTTGATATGATTTGACATTTTCTGAGTCTGGGCTATGATTTTGACACTATGACACAAATGTGTTTTTATTCAGTATGACCTTTCATGTTAGTTTTTTTTCTTTTTGGGCACCAACCTGGTTTTGGCTGCAAATATGTCCAAAGGGACCATATGGCCTCTGTACCATTCACTGTAATAAAAACTATGGCTATTCAGTTCAGGAGGTACCACCTGAAACATAACTAACATGAACTTTCTAAATTAGGAGACACAACAGGACATCTAAGTTCCAGGCCTACACATGTGAGGATAGGACCTACCTTGAGTCTTTTTTGGGGTATAACCCAGACCAGTACCAGCCAGCTTAAGTCTCACTCCAACATCATTGCTGCTGTCTTCTTTTCCACACTTTGATTAATGCTTTCTGCTTCCAAAATTTATTGTAGATGGAGCTATGTTGTTTTTGTCTTCTGTCCTTGCTAGAAGATTGTGAAGTAATGACTAAAATAAAATAAATTATGTGTACATCTTGAACCTGGTGAAAATATGCAAAATTGAGACCACAACTTGACCTCCTAATGGTCAGTGTCACAGAGAATTATTATGGGAACAAGTCTACACCAGAGAGATACCCCCATATTTTTTGTGATCTGCATTCCTTCTAGGTCTTAAATTATTGACATAATTACACAGAAATGAAACCATCTATAGTTCCATTGACTTAGTCATTAGATTATAATAGCAACATTCATTGAGATTATGCAGATTCAAATAATTCCTGTTCAACTCAGCTGCAAATGATCTGCATTTCTCTATTTAGAACATTTGCGTATACATATACTTGAGATACATCCATATCTTCAACATTATTGGAAAGAAGGCTGGAAAGGTAGCTTTTGTTAATATTTCACATCCTCCACTGATCACTAATTTTCAGACCAATGATGTTTTTGCAGAACACTTCTGCACTAAGCTAATTTCCAATAATGTTCATAGGCAGATATTTTACTATGCCTATTGTACATATTTTCCCACCCATGCAAAACATGAATGTCTTATTAGAAACTGAATCTCAGGTAATTAATATCCTATCACTTGAGTAATAAAACAATTCTTGCTGCATTATTTTTATGCACAATGAGTATAGCTAAAAGTTTCCTAAAATAAATGAGATTTCTGATCTTATTAATTTCTGTTTCTTTGCACTGTGTCCTCAATATGGTGAGATAAATGAGAGACTTTTTGGTCCACTGAAGGCAGTTTTAGAATAGAGCTCTCTAAAAAGTCCCACTCATCACGGCCATTCTCTTAATTAATTTCTCAGTCTATCTACTAATGTTTTCTGAATGTTTTCTCTGTTTAAATATATACTTTGTTTAAATATGATATGCAGTCTAAAGAACAGCTATGCATGTGGGTAGTACATTTATGAGACTATTTCAATACTGTAATAAACACTGAAAAAACCCGTGAAGAATATGTGTTGTAGTGTGTTTTTATATTTTGTAATATTTTAAAGTAGTTTTGTTTTGTATTCCCATATTTTTCCCAAATGGTTTATCCCAGACTGTACTCCCCTCCCTTTACCTGTGTTATCCCTCTCCCGGGATGAGATCATCCCCAAACCCCCACCCTGGCTCTCTGTCAATCACTCAGCATCCCATCCCCTCCATCCAGAAGTTTCGGTCCAAGTCGTCGAGTGATCAGCCAGAGGCCAGGGGTCAGCCCCCCAAGCCTTGCCTCATACGCTGTCCTAAATGTCTATCCCCCAGCATCCATCCCTTAGGGTCACTTATTGGTTGGTAAAATGTTATCTACTTTTGGTTTCCACCTCCCTTTAAATGTGACCTTGGCACATCTCCCGGGGCTCTCGGCAGGAGGCCCCCTGAGGTGCAGGAGCTCCTTTGGGATCCTAATAAAACCTTGGATTTAGGTTTTATTAGGATCTCCTTTGGGATCCTAATAAAACCTGCTCAGAGTCGGCCCTTTCTCTTCTACCGATGTCTCTGGTGTCTCTTGTGCTGCACAGGCGCCCAGCCCAGGTGCCCTCAGCACCCTCGGGGCACACACAGAGAGTGTCTCCCTGCCAGCCCAGGTGCCCTCAGTACCCTTGGGGCACACACAGACAGTGTCTCCCCGCTGTCGGCCGTGTCGGGGCTGCCCTCCCCGGTGTCTGCCGACTCGGGACTGGCCCAGGGCTCCTGAGAGGCTTGCAGAGAGACCGAGACAAATATGGTTAAATTGAGTTAGAATGGACTTAATATTACTGATTCCAGAGAAAAGCAACTTCTATTCTTCAGTTATAGATCTGTTTGTTTGATTGATTCTAGCATAAAATTCTTAGAAATGTGATAGAATTTTCTACTTTCTGGAGTCTGTTGGAGTGGTTTTTTTGGCTTTATTGGGGGGGCAGCTAGTTTGTTTGACTTTTTTTTTCTTAGATTCTTAAAAGATGGTTAAATAAAATACCGAGTCATTGCTGTGAGAGTAAAATTATGAACAGAGGGGGGAAAAAAAAGTGCTAGGTTTTCCTGACCTTGTCTGGAGTGATGAATTTGATTCGTAGATATTTTCATGTTTTAACAGTTGAACTTACTTTGTTTTTACATCACTTTTCCAGACAAGATGTTTGTAGACCAATGGATTTTATCTGTTGGTTTTGTATTGGGGGTTTGCTGAAGATTTTTTCTAAATTGCAGGCTTAGCTGTCCAGAATAATAGCTTTACATAATCTTAAAGAGTTCCACAAGATACGATAGTATTTTTTGTCACATTCTTTTGTATTGATTTTTCTTTGGGTATTTTCTCTTAGTGAATGTTGGTAAAGATGAATTCCTAATAATTTTTCTTGACTCTTCTATATCTTCCTACAGATTGATATTTATTTTATCTGTGTAAGATAATTTAATTCATTTTTCTTGAGTTTCAGTGAACATTGCAGCCTTGTGAAACCTATTAAGAAGTCTAATAAAGCTGACTAAATTTCATGTAATCCCACTGCTCTCCTTTTGTCAATAAGCTGACTTTATCAGTTGCTAAAGTGTTTTCACTTCTGCCTTTATTTATAGTTCTAGACTTCATAATGAAAGAATGCATATTTAGTAACAGTAGGTGGAAATCTGTAAAAAGGATTAAATTATTTTTAATGGTGTCTAACTCCTGTAAGTGGATATTAGGGGTCTCTGGACCACACATCTCACTGTTTATTTTTTATTAAAAAAATAGAAAAAAAAAAAAAGAAAAGACTATTCTATTGATCCAAACAGACCACTAGACCACTTATATATCTTAAATTCACACTATTTTTAAATAACAAAACAAAATTTATCAAAATTTATGATTAGTTTCTGAGACCTGAACACCCTGTGAATCAGGAAAATGCTAAAGTGTATGTTTTTAATTATATCAGTCTAGGAAAGAGATAATTATAGGTATTGATAGATGTTGACATGGAAAATAGTGATGGTAGTGGGGGACAGAGCTCTTTCCAAATAAGGATAATTTTCTGGGGAGGTCAGGGAAGAAAGGAAGCATGACATGGGAGTTCTTGATTTTGAAATTATCATTGGGAGGCCAATCATGGTCTCGTGCTCACAGTGCCAATCTGAAGAACTACATATAGCACTGAGTCCCCACTCAAAGTGGAGGAAAGTAAATTTTACTCTTGATGAAAATATGACTTGAAGCACTCTGAGGGGTATGTGCAAGTACAAACAGTTGAAAAAAAATATTATTCTGCAGATGGAATAACAAACTTTAATGTGCTTTGTAGAGCTTCTAAACCAGTTACACATAAGCCAGTTTGAAGTTATATGTATAATATATATAACTTAATTAATACAAAATATAACTTAATTATATATTAAGTTATATAATGGCAAGAGTGTGGTATTAAATACAATGATGTATTCTGCCCCCGAGGAAGGGAAACTGTACCCTGGTACCATACCAATGCAGCAGAATGCCCAGCTCTCCAGCCTGTCAAGGACAGGCAGCACAGCCTTCAGATGTATCAGTTTTATAGCATCAAAAGTGTTTCAGTTTGTTTCCTGAATGATCTGGAAGTGCTCTGAAAGAGCTGTCCATTTTACCTTCAATCTTTCATATTTTGTACTTTCAGATCATCCTGTGAAAGAACAACTCACCTAAGAGTTAAATAGCCTGCAGGGTCTGGGTTTGAACTAACAGAAGCTTCGTGTCTTACTCTGAAACTTCAGTTTGCTTTATTTCTATTACATTAATTATCTGAGTCATGTGTATGTATGGAGTTTAAAAATGCACTGACTTTTCTGTCTTTTGCTACAGTTCAGATGTAAGTAGTAAGTTCAAAATATCTTTCTACAATAAAACATCTGTAGATACTAAAGGCTGCATAATTTGCTGCTTTTTCTGCCTCAACTCTTTTTATGTCTCATTTCTGACTTTTTAGCCATTGAGCTATTTCCTTTCCCGGAATTTGCCACTTTGATTTTTCTAAACATTCCTGTTGCTCAGTGATTTATTGATTAAGAATAGAATCAGTTCAGATTTACAAAAAGAAAATCATTTTGTGTGGTACACTACTCTTTGACAGTTTTTGTTTTGTTTGGCACCTTGTTGCTTCATGAATTTTTTACCTAGAGTTGATTTACTTTTTAGTTATGTTTCTTGTTCATGTGTTTATGCTGCTTTCTGACCCATGTGACTTACACCTGGTATATTTTCATGTTTTACCTGGTTATGTAGCAAAGTCCAAAATATTGTCAGGTTGCAACTGCTTGGGCTGGAACAGTGCTTCCTAACTTGCCTTGGCCATTTCCAGTAACATTTGAAGAGCTATGTGTCATCCCTTGGTGAAAGAGTGTGCTTCTGAAAAGATCTCAAGGGCTGTCTAGAGAAGCCAGAACACTGATTTTACATTTGGTAATTTTGTTTATTTATTTAAATGTTGAATGTTTTGCTCAAAATATTATTGCTTTCACCAAAAGGTAGGGTAATGATTATTAAGAGGAAAGGGATGCAAATGCTTTCTGAGAAGCAGAAAAGGATTGGTTTGCTGTAAAGTAATATGCTCTGATATAGGTGTTTGTTTGAAATAAAAATTGAAACAGAGAATTGAAATAAAAAAACACCTAAAATAAAAAATATTTTAAGTATTTTTTTTATTTCAATTCTCTGTTTTCAAAGGCCGCCACATTTGTGTTCTGCCCTGGCATGAATGCTGATTGTTTAAGCTGAACCTTTTCTGTTGTCATTCTATCTCTGCCTGATTGTTGTCTAAAGAAAGGAACACAGGAAGGCCAGAGGGATGAGCCTGTGGCATCATGCATTAAAAGGCAGTTCCTGGTTGCAAACCAAAACACTAAGAGGCAAACTTACAGGTTCAGGTCTTGCTTCTGGGTTTCACTGTCTAAGGTCTTATTGCATTTCTAGGAAGAATCCAATCTCAGGCCTTTGTGTACAGGTTAATGAAATAATTTTATAATGAAATACATTTATATTTTAATTTACTCTGCAGACCAATATGCTGGCTTTGAAATGAGTACTCAATACAAATTTTACTAGATATTGTAAATAGTATTCATGTGGAACATTTTCAACATTTTTTTCTGTTACTGAAGGTGAATAGTGTAGAGATGGCTTGATATAAAAAGACTATTTGAAAGTTGATAAATCATATTTAGATTAATTTATGTTTAGCAACTTAAATTATATATACAATTAGTATATATTTATAGGATCATAGAACAGCCTTTGGGTAGAAAGGGACCTGAAAAACCATGTAGTTCTCATCCATCTACCATGGCCAGGGACATCTTGCACTAGACCAGGCTGCTCAAAGTTGCATCCAACTTGTTCTTGTACATTTCCAGGCATGAAGCATCCATTTTTTAAATGTTAAACATAAAACATAATTACATTCATGTAGGTCATATTATTGTGATTTTTTTCCCCCTTCAGATACTTGAAGTTTTGTTTGAAATATGTGATTCAGCAAAAGATTTTGCTGACACAAAGATAAAAACTGAGCTGTGTTTATGCAAAAACATGTAGGCTTAACTTTAAAAATGTGTTTCACATTAAAAAAAATACCTCCTCAGAGTTTTTCCCATCATGATAGACTAAACAGTCTGGGAGCCTGAGGCTCTGAAGAAGAAGCTTTTCTCTCCTGTGACAGTTATTCAAAACATAGCTGGAGGAGGCCAGTTCTCGCGCTTGGACAAGTAAGCCATGACAGTCCTTCCCTGAGGTTTAAATATGCTGTACTGACAACGCTACAAAACCCATTGTTATCGCTGGGTTAGTTTAAACACTGACCTACTCTCATTGCTAGGATTAATGAACACCATCACAGCACTTCTATTTTGTACCTTATTTGAGTAATGATCTCTGGGGCCAAGTTCTATATGTGTAAAACTACTACTGACCTCAGTGTAAAGGGACAGTATCTGCTTTTCTCAAGGCAGAAGAGATGATTAAAAAACAAGAGGAATTAACTGAGACATGGGAACCTAAATTTAGTCCTGGTCAGTACATCACTGTCACTTCTTCCCTCTTATTCTTGCCCTGAATATCTTTCCAGCAAGGATTGTTAGAGGAAAAGCAGGATGGCAGCTTGAGTTTGCGGTACTTTCCTAAGCTAAAAAATAATGTCAGCCTTAATTTGCTACTCCTGGTGTGTACCATCACTGCACAGTAGTGTGGAGTCTTGTTCAGACACTTTGGAGGGTTGTTGCTTCCTTTCTACAGCATAATGACTCTTAAAAATGCAGAAAGGTTTGAGTCACAAAGGGAACTTTGTGTTTAGTCCTTGTAATGGCTTGTCACATTTAATAGAGTGATGCTTTAATATAGCAATATAATACACATTTGTAAACTATTTGGGGAAAAAAATAGAAAAATAATCTACTGTTTGCATTTGAAATCTTATTCAGAACACAGTCCTTCAGTGCAACAAAAATGTTATGTGTGCACATATATATGTATACACAAATAAAAGGTTGAAGTAGTGCTCTCTCTCTTTCTGGAAATAAGTTTAGGCTCAGAAGGATTGCTGACAGTGAGTTTGTACTGATCTATTTTAACTAAATTCTTTGTTTAATAATAGAGTTTTTCTGGGGAAGAATATTTTTAGAAAAAGGGCAAGCATGGTTCAGGGGGTATTGAAGATTATCTTGCTGATTAAAATGCTGTCTTGTATACATGTTGACTTTGTGAGTTCATGAGGGGATCTAGTGTGTAAATTGAATGCTTTCTCTGAAATCCTTAATATGTTGACTATGATAGCTTAAATTACTCTAAAAATACTTGGAGTGGGTATTTTTATTATTGTTAACCAAAAGGAAATTATATGAATCTGGAAATTTTTGATGAAATATCATTAAATTAAAAGATCCAAGTATTTTAGAAAATTTTCTATCCTCTTGAAACTGGATTTGAAAGCAATCTTTTTGTTTGATTTCAATTTGAGCTTCTATATTTCCAGCATTTATTAATTTTAAGTGTTTACTTCATTATGCATAATATGAAGTATTCATAATTTTACATGGATTCTTAAAAAATTAGTACTTTAGTTAATTTATATATTTTTATCACTTTAAAATGTGAGATAATATAAGTCAAGAAAAGATTATGAGACTTCTGTCATGGTTTAACCTCAGCAGGCAGCTATGCCCCACACAGCTTCCTGATCACTCCCCAGCATTGTGATAGGGAAGAGAATCAGAAGAGTGAAAACTAGAAAACTCATGGGTAGGGATAAAGACAGTCCAATATGGAAAACAAAAGCTGCACATCTAATTAATTAACTACTTTCCATGGACATGCAGGTGTTCAGTCATGAACAGCCCAGAAAAGCCAGGCTCCATTAAATGTAATTGTTGATTGAGAATACATATACCTTAGCTCTGAACATCCCTCTTCCTCCTTCCCTCAGATTTTATTACTGAACAAAAATGTTCTATGGTGTGGGATATCCCTTTGGTCAGTCAGGGTCAGCTGTCCTGGCCAACTGTTCTGCCAATTTTTTGTGCATCCCCAGCCCCCTTCCCAGTGGAGTGGCAGAAGAAGCAGAAAATTCCTCAATTCTCTTTCAGCCCTGCTCAGCGACAGCTGAAATATCCTTGAAGTATCAACTCTATTTTAGTCACAAATCCAAAACATAGACCCATGTTAAAAGTTACTTTGATGAAAACTAAGTTTATGACTGCTAAAACTAGTACAGCTGTTCACATAAAAATGACGTGAATAAAATCAGTACCACTTGGCTTGCTTTTTTATAATAAATGTTGTCATAAATGGAACCTTTCCTGAAGTACCCCTGTGTTATCAACACTGTTTTGTTCAAAACTACAAAACATAGCACCATACCAAGTTCAATGAAGGGAATTATTTCTTTTCCAGATGATACCTCCAATTACTTTTCAGGATTTTTTTCCCCCACAAGTTGAGTGCCATGGTTTTCGTGTACTTTTTGACACTTTAGTGGTTTTAGCCACAGTTTCTCATTATTTTGACTCCTAGGCAGGAATAGAAACCAGTCCTGAAGACTTTTGCTTTTCTTTTTCTTACATGACTGTAATCCTGACAGTTATAGTCTGTATTTGCATGAAAACATGTATTTATGCCAGAAGTTTGGAGGGCTTGAGGTCATCTAGAAGCTAGTTTAGCACTGACAGAACTGGGATGTGTTTTGCATAAAATGTACAAAAACATCATCCAAAGATAGAAGTCTCCTTGCAACAAGGTGTCTAAGAAACAGAATTTTAATTGCTCTACTGGACTTCTTGGCTCAGTTCTGTGGAGGGGATGGGGATTTTGGCCACTCATTCAGACTTGCTCACGTGTGAAGCTCTCTTCAGGACACTGAAGGGTGTATAGTCTCACTTTAAATGTATTCCTTGTTTGGCATGTTTGCTGATGTGCACTCACATCTCTCCCACAGTCGTGGAGGCACTTGCAGGATTTTGCAGCCCGTGGGAGCGTACAAAATTGTCAAACGAATAACATCTTCTTATGCATCAAAATAGAAATAGTTCTCCTTAGCCGTGGGATTTCATGCTTTTATTCTTGCTTCTGGCTGCCATCATGAGCTCTTAGCTTGCTTTTACAAGTGGGCGATGTATATTCAGTTTCTTGCTATGCCACTTGCCAAAACCCTGGGCAGTTCATTCAAAATGCCGTTAGTACTTTTGCCAGCTGAATTGCAAATCAGTAGATATCTATCTTATGAAGGATTATAAAAGGTAAAAACTTGAATTGGTATCTCTGTAGTACTGTGGTAAGAACAGAGTAAATAGTTTAATTGCATTCACTTTATTGCCAGATGGTACTTGGCTGATGTACTTTCAGCTCAGTCTAAGAAAAGGCAAGGAAATACATGAGCAGTAAAGCTGAGAGAAGAACAAGAAGAGACAAAAAAGTTTAGGAAATGCAGGGACTGTGTACTTAAACAGCACTGATTTAAAAAAAAAACCAAAAAATATTAGGAAACTTGTTTGTCCATGAGTGCATAGCAGACCATTACCACTTAAGTAAAAGATCTCTGTATGCTGATATAATTTCATTTACAAACAAACTTAAACTCAGTGGTTGTGGGGGAAAAAGATAAAATGCAATTGGTTTTAGGAGAAAAAAAAGGAAGAGAAGAATTAAACCAATTATATAGTTTTCTGCCCTCATCTCAAAATGGAAGTGGTGGAATGGACAGCAGTTCAGAGAAAAAAAAATACCTCGGAACAACCTTTGTGCAAAGATCAACTTTCAGAAATAGATGAGTGGGAAATAAGCTAAAAGTGAAAAGGAGCTAAAATTGAAAAGTGGGCTAGAGAGGAAAGTTAAGGAAAAACTAATATTCTCTTCCGTGCAAAAAAGATCTTGAGAAATCAAGTTAAGCTAACAGGAGGCATGTTCTAAAGAAGTAATGCAGCCATTTCTCCTGCAACAGGTCTCAGTTTTGAAGCACCTTGTCAGTCTGTTGTGGATGAGAACTTTACATTAACTTCAAGAGGAGACGGAATGCTGCTGGAGAATGCACTCTCTGAGCATGCTAGAGAGTGACAAATCAAGCTGAGTTTAGAAATAGTGAAGGTGAAGGATGAGAGATTACTCAAAGTATTTTCCCATTCTTTATCCTAAGCATCCACTTTCTGGCAGCAGAGGCAAAAATCTCAAGCTAACTGAACTTCAAGTCCAATTTATGGCATCATTTTTGTCTCCATTTTTTTGGGATTGAGGGTGAGGTGGTTTGTGGGAGGTTGTGTGTAGTTTTATTTTGTCTTGATTTTGGTTTTGGTTCTGATTTTTTAAAGGAGGAAAACAGGCTAATAGTGAAGAGTCATGACATCATGATAAAGAAAAGGATGGGCCAGGAGAAGAAGACAATGTAATCATAGAAACTGTTAGTGTGACACCTTGTGTACACAAGAATTTGTTTATTTTCTATTATGGCCAATATTAAAATCTTACAAGACCTACATAATTATTTTCATTATTCTTTTGGTGTAAGATTTTTTTTAAAACTAATTATTTTTAAAACAGTTTCCCTTTCTTATTTCTTAAAAAAAAATCTTTAAAGAAGAAGAAAAAATAAAGCCAGAAAAATACAAAAGCTCTCAAAAATCCAGCTGTTCCCAAAGAAAAGCAGGGTTGGCTCAGACAGAAAGATATTTTTCAATTATTTTAATAGACCTCCTTTCTGGAAGCATTGACATTGATTGCAGTGGGAAACAGCATAGGTCCATTAAATATATTTACTTCTCTTCAAGTCACTGATTACTTTTCTTGAAACTGCTAATGATGTTCAAACTCTTTATCAGTGTTTTTGAATGATGTGTATCATGAAATTCCTCTGCCAACATCACTGCGGTTTTGCACAGCGTGGTACAGATGGGCACATGAAACGACTCTGTTCTCCTGCTTGGCAGGGTGCTCCAATGAGTGCCCTGGCAGGAACACTCGTGTTCTCCTGATGGACATCCTGGTGTTAACAACCAGCAGCAAGTCCCAGAGCAATGACTCACAGGGCTGGAGCAGAGTGGTGGGCTCCAAGCGCCTGCAAGGCTGGTCATAAACTTTGGAAAAAATATACTGGGCCTGTGGAATGAGGCTGGATGTGCAGTTGGGAAAAACAGTGGATGTTTTTCCACTGGTTAAAGAAAAGGCTTGGGGGGCTTGTATTGTGATGTGCTAGTGCTCAGTAGAGGATGCAAATGAGTTGATGAGGGGATGGATAAGGGTGATAAAGTAATATTTCCCTCCTGTTTTCTAGTAGGCTCTTATGTGTACTGAATTAGGCCAAACATTGCTAGCTGTAGGAACTGACAAAGATGGGTGACTGATTTCACACATTGAAGAAATAAGAAAAATGCATCTGGCCCCAGAACAATAATAATGAAATTGAAGATAGCAATGCTATTTTTCAGTCTGAATGTTGTACGCTTTGGAGATGTTACAGTATAGTCTTGCAATTGTGTGATGACCTTAAATAGTTCATAAGCATTACTTTTCTATGTTTAGCTGTCAAGGCTTAGACTTTGTCAACTCATTGCTGGCAGCCTACTTGAAATTGAATATCAGATTCTTACAGCATTCCAGAATGGGTCCTTAGGCTGGCTTGGTTCTAAGATTAAGATTTCTTTTGCATTCTAAGATGCAAAAGAAAATGTGGGAAAAGTTTTAGTGGACAAGGTTAAGCTTCTGAACCTGACAATGTTTTTTTGTAAATTGTTAAGATTATGCATGAGAAAATGTACTATTATACAGTCTTACCTCAAAAATCTCCTTACTTGTCATAGAAGATCATTCAAATGCTGTTTTATTCTAGTGAAAAAAACCACAGCTTTCTATGTTCTCTAGGCAGTATAATTTGCTTATCACGAGTCACAATCCTGTCCGCAAAATCTAACAGCTTGTAGAACAAACATCAATCTGCTCTGCCATGGCAAAGAAATAATTAAAATTAAACTCTTGTTTTTAAATAACAGTTTAGTAATAAATCATACTGGAACCTCTTGTTTCAATGTTGACATAGGCTATAAATATTATATTTCTCTGAATAGATTTCAGAAGAAATGTTCGCCCATTTGAGAAAAAGCGTTTTACTTTCTGCAAGGAATTCAAAAGTAGATGCCTACTTTGCTTGTGGAAAATATTCACAAAAAGATGCAAGTGCATACATCTTGGTATTACACAGTGCCCTTTTCTTTTAATATTGATTACCAAGACATTTGAAATCTTCATGGATGAGTTTTCTTGTTTTGTTTGTGGGTGGCTGGGGTTTTCAATTGTTTTGTTTTCATATTATTGTTAATAATATTTCATGTTATTGAAAACTTAACTCAGAACTATCGGTTCTATGAACTGAATTTTTCAAAAGAGCTTAGAAACATGTGGAAACATCCCTCTTCTCATTGATTGATGCAAGCTGATGTTATTTTTCAGGTTACTATATCTGATCTTTGTCATGGTGATATATGTAATCTATTTAACTGTTCCAGCTGCACAAAGGCTAGAATAAATGAATATGCCTCTTTATGGCTGACAAATATTTAGACAATTTTTCTTATTTATTTAGCTTGCCAAGATAAATTTAAA
Organism: Molothrus aeneus; assembly: GCF_037042795.1. NCBI lineage: Eukaryota > Metazoa > Chordata > Aves > Passeriformes > Icteridae > Molothrus > Molothrus aeneus. Next base: position 37,600,752 of record NC_089649.1, read on the forward strand.
AAATAATTTTTTATTCCTCTGAAAAGTAATTGAAACACATCAAACAACCATCCCTGAAGATATTGTAAAAATGTTTAGATGAGGCATGGTTTAGAGACAGGGTTTAGTGGTGGATTTGGCAGTGGTAGCTTTACAGTTAAACTTGATGATCTTAAAGGTGTTTCCCAGACTAAATTATTCCATGATTTATCTCTATCACACATACAATTAGATAGCAAAGTATAGTTATTGTGTTGAGGCCTATAGAAAGATGTTATTAAAAAGAAATGTCGTCTGAGTCTGGTAGAAAGGAAAATGTAGCAGGAAAGAGAAGGGAAATATCAGAAGATGCAGAACACTATTTTGAATAAGTTTGCTAATATGGAGACACAGTTGCACCTGTATCTAAAGACTCTTCTGTCCCTGAATGGAAACACTTCTCAAACTATTTTGGTTTTGTTTGTAAATATAAGAGCTTCATTCAATAAATAGCCTTGAGCAAGGATAAAAAAGTCAGAAACTGTTGCCCTTAAAAGCAACTCAATCTAAAGTTAAAAGCCTTTTTTCTGAACAGTAGATTAGAAACAATTTTTCATGAAAGCTGACTAAGAAGGAGGCAGCTGCCATTTAGGTGCCATGCCCTTTCCTGAACGATAGTCATTCTGTGCTGTTAAAAAGCATAATAAATGCATGTTCTTTAATTCTATAACAAGTTATTGACATGATGGTTGGGAATGGGCTGCATGCATACATGGTTTAAAGAGCACTGACATATATTCCTGTTTAACACCCATTCAAATTGAGTCCAGATGATGCAGTCCAACATGGAAATAGATGAACCTGAAACTTGCCAAGGTGTCAGACTCTTTACCATAACAGTATTCAAATTTTTTTCTGTGGTTATGTGTCTGAAATAAATACCATAAAATATCAAAATAGTTGAGGTAAGAAACTGGAAACTTGTTTGATCTCCATGCCCAAAGCAAGGGTGTGTGGAGCAATTGGTTTGGGTTCTGCTAAAACAATGGCTTTTGAATATCTCCAAAGAGGGGGACTCCATGGCAACCATTGCCAGTGTTTTATCACCCACCCTCACATAGGTTTGAGGTTTTTTTCAAATGTTTAAACAGAGTTTCTGGAATTCCAGTTTCTGCCCATTGCCTCTTTTCCTGTGTCTAGGAATCCGTAGGAAGAATCATTCTCTTTCTCCTTTACCACTCCTCAACAGACATTTATCAACTTCCTGCACTTCTAGTATGGTTTTTTTTTTTGCCCTGGGGAGCACAGAACTGGACATAAAATGGCTAATGCATCTATTAGGGCTGACCAGTGGGGAAGGACCACCTCTCTCCATCCCTGGTGCTCTGCCTGTGGCAGCACTCTGAGCTGTTCTGAGCATGTCTCTGAACATACTGAGTTGTTCCAGCATGTCTCTGACACACCCATGAGATCTGTGGCCCTGTAACACAAGGTTATAGAATAGCCTAAAGTGGCCGAATAATGAAAGAAGAAATGAATGTCTCTGTATCTAAATAGGTGTGAAATATGGGAAAAGTGGCAGCAGCAATTCAAGAAGGAAAACAAAAAAAAAATAGTTGGTGAAAAAACCATTAAGGAAACTCATAAATGCCTTCTTGAAATGTTATTGCCTTAGCAGATCCTTCCCATGAATATGTAGAAGTTTCACTTTGTGACTTCAGATTCTGAAAACTACAGCTAGTATCCTACTATGTTGATTACAATGATTGCTTTAAAATTCTTCAGGATATGGGGAAAATGTTATGTATTGCTTGAACCTAAATGTTAGCATGTGCATATAAAGAAAGAGAACAAAAACAAACAAACAAAGAAAACAAAAAGGCAGGAAAAGATACAAAAAGAAACAGATATTGAAGATGTTTGATTTTAAAAGTGATTTTATTTAATGTCAACATTGTGGCAGTTGTCCCCATCTATGTGAGGTATTTTTAAAAAAAATATTTCTATTCAGATTTCTATTAGATTGTTTGATAATGTTTATTATAATGTCAATTCTACAGATTGTTTGATAATGTCTTTGCTCTTATTTGTGTATTATACGGGAATTGTGTATTTATATGGGTGTGTATTGTGTATTTATATTTGCTACAGTGTAACAAAATTGATTTTGTTGTTATTTTTAGTCTCTCAAATTGAAAAAAATCTATACTGGTACTGGCTAATTTTACATGTTGCTTAGCATTCTGCATTTATTAATCTAGGAATAGCTCATTTTTTTTCCACTATTATAAAATAACAAAAATTCAGAACACTCCATAATTTATTCTTGCTTTATCATCATAGTATTAGACTGCCTGGCATAGGATATTCTGTTACAGAGCTACTGCAGATCACATCATATTAGTAGGCTCCTTTTTTCACTGAAAACAATATTGATCACAGAAGCTCAGTTCTATGATGAGGAGTCACATGCCATGTTTTAGCTACAGTTTCATGGAAGATTTCCCTGTTTGCTTCTTCTGTCTCACATTGACAGTTCAACCAGCAATCTCATGGTTTGAATGTCCATCACAGATTTTCTTGGGGGACTTTTTTTTTGACTGTTGAGCACTTGAGATACTTTCAAACCAGTCATACAGTCTTGCTACACTTTTCTAACTTGGCTGAATATAAGAGAAATTTAATTTACTTTTAATAGCTAGTTATAAAATGTAGGTTCATCTTGCAGACCATAGCTGAATCCACGTTAAAGCACCAATGAACACAACTGAGCAGCACTGGTTGGGAAGACAGAGGCTGTGCTGTGGTGGCCTCAGTCCCTGCTCCAACAGCAGTGAGGCAGAACATGCCATCTGAATTACTGTCTGTAAAGAATCTTGAAAATCCCTCCCAGCATAAACATCTCATTTGCGTATCCAGCTGGACGGAGGCTGGATTAACCAGGTTGTGCACCACCTGGAATGGTTCCTCAGACCAGGGAATGGCAGATGGCTTTGCAGAAGCAAAGAAAGCTTCATCTCTCTGCCTTCAGCACAGCTGTGGCTCTGTAATTTCAAAGTCATTTGGAGTAGTTAAGAAACCTAGAACACCTGTGCTTTTCCAAGCTCTCCTCCTGCTTCAGATTGTTGGATAGCAAGGTGCACTCTGAGAATGGAGTGAATGTAAAAAAAAAAAAGGCACTATATGGAAGATTCAATATTTACAGCTCAGATATTTGTTAGACATTCCTGCTGCTGTAAACTGGGGGGTGGATCTAGAGTGCTGACTTTCTGCAGTGGTGCCTTCAGTACTTTCAGTATACTTTTTTTTCCTGTCCTTGGCTTCTCTAGGATTTATGTATAACTTTCAATTTTTCTTTTTTAAAGATCTGTTTTTAAAACTATTCCTTTATAGATTATCCTTTTGGCTTTCCCTGCCCCCCTAGGAATTTTCTTTCAAGTTCTGACTCTCTTAACATCTCATAGTTTTATTTTCTGCTATAAGAATTCTACTCTGATCTTTTCAGCGCTCTTTTTATTTCTCTTTTTTCTACCTTTCTTTGTGTATCAAATTGGAATTGTCACAAAGCACACTGATTCCTCATGGGAATCAAAATGAGGCACTGTCTCTCTTAAAATGTCATCACAGGTGAAATAAATTTCATGCAAATATATACAATTACAAAAATAAGTGCTATTTAGCTTCTTTCCCTGGGGTGTTTCTGGAATTTGGAACGATTGGTTAATGATGAGCTGTTGAAACCTTGTCCTCAGCAGCAGAGAGCACAGACTAATCAAAGAAAGAGTTAAACTATGGTGAATTGTGCAAAATGACTCTGGAACTGCATTTTCTATTGGTGCAAGATGTCAAAATCACCATATTTTATTGTTGTTGTTGTCCCTCACAATCCTGAACAGATTACTCAATAAATAAGTGACAAAATAACAAGTGAAAGAAACAAACAAGCAAAAATCAAACCCCAACTGCAAACAGCTGACAATTAAGAAAAGCCTTTGTTTTTTTAATTGCCAGATCTTGCCTTTCTTACTTTTGAGAGAATTCATTGCCAGAACAGTACCATAAAGTCAATTTATGTTAGTGTGATTTGCATTCCTTGATTTTGAGAGCAGTTGAAGCTGTGGAAGAGGGAGAGTATGGCCAAATTCTATTAGCCAGGCAATATTGCATATAAAAATTAGTGTCACCATAATTCCTATCTATGCTTTCAGACCCCTTTCACACAACATGACACCAGCACAGATGGCAATGTTATAAAACAATAAAACCCATAGGAAGCCTTTTGCCATTGGAATAGGTGAGGATCACTGATCAGTACAGAAGGGTTGTCCTTCTGTCCAAGTGCCTCAGTCTGCAACAGAAGCTCAAATCTGTGAAACTTATTTATCCATTCATCTTGAGCAATTTCTAATGCTGGCTGACCACAACTCTTGCTCAACCTTCAGGGAAAAAAATCATGCATACTAAATCTCTCCTGATTTTTTTGATGTACAAGCACCATAGGCCCAGATTACAAACATTTTCAGAAGCTTAATTCATACTGATTTAAGTAGGGCTATGTATCTAAGCAACTTTGACATTAGCAGCGTTCCCTTCTGCTCTTTATTGCAAACAAAATGACTAGTGTCTTATATTCCAAGTGAAATTGTACAGATTAAAACACGAAACTATACCTTTTTCTTTGCTCCTTTCTTATAGAAGCAGCCACAATTCCATATGTTTTTTTCCTTGTTCTTTTTGAAGAATCACTTTGGTTCAATCACAATATATACCATAGTAGTATTTTTCTTCCCAAAGGATATGTGATGTAGCCCTGATTTCCTGTTGATGGGAATTAGTGAATGAATTCCTTGCTTTCCTTGAGTGTAAAGCAAAAGCTTTTGCTTTTCTTCTAAGCTACTTAATGTAACCCACATTTTTTCTCACTCTTCCAATTCTCTCCCCCATGCCACTGCAGGGGAATGAGAAAGCAGCTGTGCTGCATGAGAATGGGCTGAGCTGCCTACAGGGGTTAAACCACAATGACTGTGTGTAAAATTTGTGTAGTGTGAAGATTTTTGGAATCATGAAAAATAGCTGGTAAATAGAGATTTTGAAATACTGACAAAAACTGGGTTATTTTTTCCTTATCTTCTTGAAAGGAAGAAAAGCTTGTGAAAAACCCCATTGCAGATTACTCAGCAATTTATTTTAGAAATATATCTGCATTTTTTATCTTCTGGGACAATGAACTTTAAATTTTTTCATTTGGCATAAATAATTTCTCATTGTGTTCCAAAAAAGATTGACTGACTCAATCTGCATTAATGCATTCCTCAATCTCAGGGAAAAAAAACCTAAAAAAACCATGGAGGCATAAAATCTGTGGGAGGCTTAGAAAAATATCACTATCAGGAGAACAGGAAGCAAAGATAATTGCAAATGAAAAAAAAATAAATCCAGAACAGTAAAAGGGAATAAAGGAAAATTTCTGGTTTTAAGTTTTAGGAAAAGATGAAGTGAATTCAAAGTTTGAAATAGAATTTGAAGCCAAGTAATTGGAGTTTATTCTGATTTTTCATCAAAACTTTTAATGATTTTCACTTTTTGTCAGCCTGCTTTGTGACAAAGAGGAGTATCTCTCTTTTCTTATATGCTCTGACAACATCATAGGGAATGTTATAGCATATGAAGTGTCAGGCATATAATTGATTCCCACTTTAGCTATATATGTGGTCAGAACTTTTATAATGCTAAAAATTTTTTGTTTTAACTTGGATTCCTTTTCTTCATTAAAAAAACCTCATTGGTTTGCTGTTAAGTGAACAGATAAAATACAAATATTAAATAAGGTCAGAAAACATGTAGTGAGATTGAATTTACAAAAAGCTATGGAAATAAAATATTTAGCTTCCTTTAAGTTTTTGTTTCATATGTTCTGTGCATATGTTTATATGTCTCTTTGGTCAGTAGTAATCCAGTGAAAGGTCAGAGGAAGGAAAGGGGAAATAGAGGTTTGAAAAAGCTGTCAGTAAATAATAGAAACATTTTTAACATCTTAAGTAAGATATCAGCATGATAATGTTGTCCTGGAAGCTCTATAAACATGATATAGAAGAGGATTGGGTTTTGTCTTGGAGTTGTAGTTTCTGCTGTGGTCAGTGCTGAAAGATTTTTCATGACTCAAAATGCTTGTTTCAATCTCAGGCAATTTTTGGTCTTACGTTCTGGATGGGTTGGAAGGCCAGCTGCAAAAAGACAAGAACGGCATTGTTCCCATGATCCACAGAAATGGGGCTGTGTATGTCTCTATAGGGTGTTTGCCTGTTTGCAGTGATTTCTGTGGTTACATACAAGGGAAAACTAAACATTTCAGCTTGTAGTTTGAAAAGGAAAAGATGCTTCCTTCCAGTGCTGGCAATAGCTTTCAAACACCTCTCTACTCTGCTGTTAAACCATCTGTATTTCAAACACAGCAGCAGTTGAACAAGGATAAACTCTCATGAGCTTAAAAAACATGATCAGTTTTGATGCACAATGTTACTTCATGCTTCGTGCAGGGAGAGAAAATTGGACACACTTGGTTGTGATGAGGCTCAGCAAGACTTTCTCACATAAAATATTAACTGCCAGATGTGCTTTATCTGTGTTAGACGGATGAAGAATATAGAGGACATCTAACACCTGCGTGTGCAAACTAACGTTTCAGAGAGGACCTTTTCACACTCAGTGTGTTTGCAGCATTTAGCTGTGTGGCTTAGGGAAACTGCATGACTATTCCAATATGTCATTAAAGAATGACTTAGAACTAGGGATTTTTGATTAGTTATGCTACCTGTAAAAGTACCCCAAATTGTGGAAGAAAGTTTAGGAATTGTAGGACTTGACAGCTGAATCATGATTTGTGTTTCTTGAGTGTCGATGACAGCAGTAGCTATGAATCTCTGAAACCATTCACTCACCCATGCTCATCCTCATTAGAAGCAGTACCACTTCCAGCCCCTGAGAAAATGAGGCATTATTTCTGCTTTATAGGAAGGTCTACTATGTATTAGTTTGTGATTGATTAAAGAAAGTATGGCATATGTCAGGAAAGTAGAAAGTTTCACAATGATTAGCCTTTGAAAACCAAACTCCTACTACAGTGATAATATTTTCACTTTTTCTTTATGTAATTATTTAATTTATGAAGTATTAAAATTTTAAATGCACTGTTGACATAAAAATTAAGAATTCATGAAAACTATAATGAAATGTGAACAGTAAAGACAGAGGAGAAGAAATTCAAACCTACCATGGAGAAATAGCTTTTACTCTTCTTGCCAGTCTCAATAATCCTTGTCAGGAGTCCAAGACTATTCTGATGTTTCAGTAGCTTTTATTTATGAGTTTGGTGGCATAAGTAAAAACTGTTACTTTTCATTTTGGATTCCATTCCCAGTGTTTCAGAAGACTCAGTGATAGAAAACTTCTCTTTTCTTAGAGAAAAATATAATTCCACAAGATATGTGGAATTTACAGGTTTCATTTTTAATATTCTCTTTCAAAGTGGTCTGTCAGAGTGTAGAGATTAGAAATAATTCACATTTTCCTTTCTTGCCAATATAAGGGAATCCTCAGAATTTATAGGATTGTTGCATTTAATACATATGACTTATTACAGGTCTCTTCTAGCAGCATAGCAGGGATAGAGCACGACTTACCAAATTTAAACAGTTCAGGGCTGAATTTTCACGTGGAGATCAGTTGCATTTAGATCAAGTAGCTGCCTGCTACTTGGGCCTGTGAAGGAGCTGGGATTGGAATGCAGATTGGTATTCCAACCCCACAGGGGAATGCTGTTACCACTGGAAATACAGCATTCCCCACATAAACCTATCTGTACATTATGTTAAAGTTATAAAAATTTCTATTTTATACACTTTGACCATAGACAATGCCTCTAAAACTGGTACTGGAATTTGTTGGGTATTTTTCTTGAAATCCTTTGAATTTTGTAGGCACTTCAGTGAGTACTAAATTTATTGTCATCACTTAAGAGAGAATTATTGCCATAACTGATAATTTAATGAGTGTGCTTTCTCAATGTAATGTGTTGAAATAGAGAGTGAAAAGATACATATTATTCCGTAAATTTGCCTTGTGGCTTCTGATATGCCATGTTCCAGATTCCTCTGCTAACTTGGAAAAAAATTAATTGAAAGGAATGTCAGAAAAAGACCAAAAGAGAGACAGGCCCAATTACTTTATTAGTAATAAAATGAATAAGAACACTAGGCAGAGATTAATTACTTTTACAAAGTAAAAAGGATATAAGAACATTATTTAGTATTGACCCATGTTAAAAAATGCACTCACCAAGTTTGAAGGTGCTTCCTCATCCAACACAGTGCTGCCTCTCCATGGGCACCTTCTTGGTTCCTTATCAACATCTGACTTGATTAAATGAATTCAGAAATTCTTCTGTAGCATTTTTGGACAGCACATGTAAGAAATTCTTAGCTGCACTCAAAACACCAAAAGAAAGGAAAAGATGAGGGTCAGATGTTCTAAGCAGTCATCTGAACATAAATTTAAATGAGGGTAAAAACTAGAAAAACTCACCCATTTTATGATTAAACACTAATTTTATTTATCTTTGTATAATTGATATTGATCACACCACTACTGAATCAACATGTTTCTAAGCTAACTCTGAATTGCAGTTTGTCATAAAAAAGTTCAATTGAAACTTTGTATGAATAACTGATGATTAGTCAATATGAAGAGCTTTAATATTGTACCTCAAGCCACAAACAAAACAATTGAAGCCTAAAGATAAATATTGACACAAGTCCTTTTATGAGAAACACAGACAAAATAATCTTGGAACAAGATGGATTACTTCATAAGCATAAATGACATCTAATAGCCAAGGCAGTAACTTGAGTGTAAGTTTAAACCATTCATTGCTCAAAACTCATTAGATTGATCCTTAAGTTTTTGCAGAGTTATTTAAATTGGCCTCTGTCAGTGAAAACCAAGGTCATATTTATCTCCTTGTTATATGTCCAAAGATGAACTTAGATATTCTGTATTCCTCTCTAGCTATCACTAGATGGCATTTAATTGGGGAAAAGATGAATTATGGTTTTGCAGAAAAAAAAATTATGGTGATAAATTTTTGTACATTTTCCCATTTTCCACAAAACAATTGGGATTAATGCAAATGGCTGGGCTAAAAATGATCTGTCAGAGACATTGCAATTTTTCTTACTTTTATTATACTTATATTAACTTATGATTTCTTTTGTACACACAGCCATAACATTAGACAAAGCAACTCTCTTGAGATCAGTGGTAGAGTATTTTTAAAAAAGAGGACATGCAAAAAAATATACTCTTTGGACATTACATAATCTTTCTTACAACTGAATACATAATCATTATTAAACTAGACAAAAAGATTGTTTACTGTAGTCTAAGTCATGACAGCTGGAAGAAGTTCAAAAGGTTGATATCAATCTATTCATAAATATATAGTTTATCTGTAATTTAAAACATTTATTATTGATACAGAAATTCAATTTTTTAATATAGAAACCATTTTGCAGTTATGTACTTTTACAGTAATTAGTATTTTCTACAGAGAATGTTTGTTTAGAAAGCTAATCTTCAAACTTTCACAGTTTGAAGACCAATGGTGCCTACAGACTTGTGTATTGATGTGGTTTTGGCTTCTGTTTTCAAATACTACTTGAATTATGTCTCAAGTAGTCCGCAAATTTTGTCTGCTACATCATGTCAGACCTCTGAGCTGATAATGGAGGTTAGACTGTGAAAGCAGTTCTAATGTAGAATTGGGTTTATTTTTCATATTATATTCATAGAATGTGAATTTCTTCTAATTTGTGATTTGAAAGGGATTTTCAAAAGCTGATATATTACTTGGAAAGATTTCAGCTGTGACACTTGCTGACAATAATTACATTTCTTCTCCTGATACCTGAGAGGGATCACTGCTGAGTGCATGAAATGTCTGTGACACTTGGGAAAGGGGTAATTCTGTTCATACTTGCAGCTTTCCATATTGCCTAATTACAGGCTCTCCATTGGATGGTTTTGTATGTATGTGTGTATTTGTATTAATACACATTGATTTGGCTACCACACAGAGCTCATTTTTAAATTTAAAGATCTAGGAGGCAATTAGATCCATATTTGCACATGTGAATACTTGAAAGTATTCTGAGCAAAATTGGTGATCCACTTTCCACAAGTATTTAATCTAATCAATATATTGTCAAAAACGTTCTTCAGGTTTGCTTTTGACCTAATGCTGTTCACCATTCAAAGTCAATTTTGAACTTGAAAAAATAGATTGGAAATATTTTGATCATGAGTACTTACCAAGCCAAAGAAAAAGAAAGTACAATGTGAAAAACTGAATATGCTTATTCATTGCTGATGAGATTCTGAATAATCTATACCAGTTAAAAAAAAATACTCACTGCATACAAAAGATCCATTACTTCAAAATAAATTGAAATAAAGAATGTTGCCCAAGACACAAAGTCAAACTGCACCCTAGTTAGCTTGAAAAATCCATACTATATCTTCTTTATTATCCAAAGTTGAACATAGAAAAATGATCTTGTGATTAGGGCAATGGACCAGAAAATTGGCAATTCTAAGTTGAATCACTGTTTCTGCCTTGCCATCCATGTATGATACAGACAAAATGTCTTTCCTTCTCATGTACATAAAATCACAATTTATAATAAGTTCTAAGACTGTCATAACCATGAGGGGCAACCAACTTTGAAATACATATTTTGACTAATTAATAGTCATAAGTTAAATTTTGATTCTCAATGAAAGCAACTATGCATGAAACAACATTTCCCTTTTATGTATCATAGCCGACCCTCTGGAAAACAAAACAAAACCTTACTCTGTTGTATTAACTGATGTGGGGATTGTTTTTAAAAGAAAATGTTTACTGATAAATTTTTAAGTACAAAATTTTTTTTCTTTGTACTTAACGGATTATTTTGGGATTACATCTCATACAGAAAGTAAAATATTGTTGTTAGTCTAATTAAAAAACTTACAAGTTAATTAAAACACAGCAAAGATTTATTATATTTAGTCTAAACGCTAATATTCACTGTCCAAATTATCTGATTAACACAAACTAGAATTCATTAGCAATACAAGTGTAAATTTGTAAAATAAATGCCTGTATAAGAGTGGTGTCCTGTTCACCCTTCTCATGACTCTCCTGGTGGTCAGGTCACCAGTAGAGAAGCCAACCTCGAGAGTTGCAGTGAGCTGCCATAACTCCCAATTGCTCTGGTCTTGTAATCACAGAATCACAGAATGGGCAATGCTGGCAGGGACCACAGTGGTCATCTGGTCCAGCCTCCCTGCTACAGCAGGGTCATCCCAGAGCACATGACACAGGATTGTGTCCAGATGGTTCTTGAACATCTTGAACATCTCCAGTGAGGGATACTCCACAACTTCCCTGGACCATCTGTTCCAGTGCTTGGTCACTTATGTGATAGAGAAGTTCTTCTTCAAGTTCAGGTGGAACGTCCTGTGCATCAATTTCTGCCCATTGACTCTTGTCCTATTGCTCAGCACCACTGAGCAGAGCGTGGCATCCTGTTTGTATTATTGTTATTCAGGCTTAAATTATCTTACATGATCCCTGTTGGAGCTTTAAATTGTCATACTCTGTAAAATAGGTAATCACATAATGAATATTACGGAATAAGCTATCATAAAAACATTTTCTAATAGTGTAGGGCACTTTGAATAGACCTTTGTCAATCAAAGTGAAATGGTATAAGAAAATACATTATTTAGATGCACAGTTTTCCCATGTGTTAGACACAGCCAGTAGGCACTAAGTCAGGCTGAGGATGTGACAGAAATTGCCTTTCCTGTAGCTACATTAAATATTCCTGTGCATTGATAGAACACATAACGAGAATTTGAGCTTGCTAATGCCACAACTAAAACTTCCTGAAACTTGCTATTTTGCAGTTTACCTGAATACACAGATTTCATTTTTTCTGGAAGTCTGCCAGAAAGCAACCTATACTCTTGGGTAAGAAATCAGCGTTCTCCTGTTATTATTCTGCATTTACTCAGACTTGTACCTCCATGCTTTCTATTTTTCTTCGGGGTCAGAGAAAATTTTTTATTGATGTTCATCTGTGGAAACATTTTGTTGAAGTTATCATATAATTGTCACCCAGCAATAAGCCTTTTGCTTTCTCCCTGTAGAAAGTGGACCTGCATAAAGATAGCTATCTCATATTACAGAAGGTTGACATAATGGAAGCACTGCTTAAAAATTAAATCATTTCATTAGAGTAAGTGCCTGCAACCACTTTGCAGATGACACAATGCTTGATAAGCCACAATTGTGGTATGAAGCAAGAAAATAACATATGCTGGAGGATAAAACGTAAGGTAATCATCACAGTTACAATTAGGCCTGGTGTTGCTAGTTATCATATTAAACTTGGCTGTATCTAATGGAAAGTGAAAAAGAAATAAAATTGCATCACAATTGAAAAAGTGATTGCATTTGCAAATTTATCTTTATTTTTCCTTCCCGGAATTCAATTCTTATGTATAGCAGACCTGAAGATGTTTTTCCATATATTTATGACAGCAGAAAAAAATATTTGTTTCCCTCTCAAGATGTTTTTCCCAATGTTAGGCAAATTTCTTTATTTTCTTAATCTATTCATATTACAATTTGTTTATGTCATTTTTTTGCAATGATTCAGAACACAGAAACTGTTAGCTTACAAATATTATTGAATTTAACAATCTCTGATGACTGTTGTCCATCTCATTTCGGAGAGAACCCACAACCTCCTTGAGCTCCACTCTTGGCATTAACTGCAGACACCAGAGCTATAGATTAAAAATTTAAAGAGAAAAAATGAGTATTCTCAAATCTATCAGTGCCTTTCAGGAGTCAGTATGACACACAGGAAAGGTTACAAATATTTTCCAGGGCATATTTATGAACAACCAAGGAATCATCCCAAGCTCTCAGGGCACATATCCAAGATAACTAGTGTGATGAAACTATATAAAACTTACCAATTTCTGCCTGCATTTCTTTTTTTTGCTATTGCTGTTCATTGGTGGATAAACAAATTTCAGCACACAATAAAACAGAATTTTGTCTTTTGAGGGAAAAGGAATATACATAGAAGCTGAAACATTAACAAATATATCTAAACAGACTTTCTTCCTTTTTTTTTTTTTTTATTGAATGGGAATAATCACAGAATATCTACTTACCAGCAATATACAGCAACAAAAACTTCTGGGAAATTCAAATTGATTCTAGACTGTTTATAGACTGTTTATATAATTCATGTATGTATACTAACATATATGTATGCTTGTAAAACAGCAAATTATTTTTTTTTATGACATTACAAATGAGTAAAACTGTGATTGGAAACCTTCCTATGTTTTGAATTACAAATATTGTAAAACCATGTTTTGGTTTGACCGATTTCTAGTAAACTTCATTTAAATTTTTTAATTGTTTATTTATATGAATTTAGGATTCCTGGAGTTTGCAGGATTTTGACTTGAGGGCCCACTATTTAATTAGTAAGTGGCACCCTCATTGTTTGTGTGTGAAAAATAGTGTTTAGAAAAATATTGGAAAGTTCCATTTTCCTTAAGCACAGCTCTTAATCTGAAACAATTCTGTAAGTTATGCTAACTTTACCACTAATATATTTAAAAACTGTTGTCAGAAAAGTCTCGGTTTATTTGATGGAATACAGTGTCATCTTCCTCTGAAGTTCAAGGCCTATACATAGCATGAAACAGACAAACTGGAATGCCTTTAAAAGAAATTAGAAAGCTGCATTGTTGATTTCTCTATGAGTGTGTCTTATGCACTTAGATAATTACATATTGCTCCACTTTTTTTTTGTAGGAAAAACTTTGGCATCAGTTAAAATCCAGTGATAAATGAGAAATGAAATTCCTATTGAAGTTAATGAAATCAGTGCTTAGCTTTTCATGTTCAGCTTTGAGGTAATTTAAAAAATTAAATAAAATCATGCAGCTAACTGGTTTTATTCTTCTTGTCGCCTATATTTTTTCTGTATTAAAGGTATTAAAGTAAAAGTATTTATCTTTCATATTGCAATCATTTGGAACTAGTAATACATATCTGGTCACAGGGGAGATGCCATTTTTTAATATTTTCACCTTCATCAATTTTATGTTATTGTTTTTGTATCTTGAGTAATGCATGCTAAAAGAACTACAATTAGGATATTTCACAGCCACAGAATCAAGATAAAATGCTGAAGAATATCTTACAAGCTTCAGTGTTGATATAATGATTTAGGAATGCCTCCATAGTTAGTCTGGTCTAGTATTTTTTGCATATATTTTCTGGATTTATCATGAGGGGTTTTTACCCTGTCTCATCTAAAATTGAACGTAATGTGTACAGCTCAGTTTTAAGACAGAACTAATTGAATGGAATATTTCATGTGGAAGGGATCTGCAATAATCATTGTCCAACTGCTTTAGCACTTCAGGGCTGACCAAAGTTTAAATTGCTAAGGGCATTGTCCAAATACCTCCTAAAAACTGACAGGCTTGGGGAAGGAGCCTGTTCCAGCATTTGACCACCATCTTGGAAATGCTTCCTAATGTCCAGTCTAAACCTCTCCTGGCACAGTTCTGAACCATCCCCATACATCCCATCCCTGGATACACAGAGAAGAGATCAGCACTTCCTGTCATTGTTTACCCCTAGCTAGCAACAAAAAAACTGCAAAGCCACTCACTCACTCACTCACTCACTCACTCCCTGTGTGTGGTGGCACCAGGAGAAGACAAAAGTAAAACCTCTGAAATGTGATAAGAACAGATTAATAATTGAAAAAAGTAAAATGTAACAATATTAGTAAAAACAATAATAATAATAATTTTCATGAAAAGGAGAGCGAAAGATGAATAAAAGCCGCGGGAAGCTGTAGAGAGCAATGATGTCAATCCTCAGCCTCCTTTCCTCCAGTCAAGAAAACCCAAAGTCCTCAGCTGCTCCTTATAAAGTATTCCTTCCAGAATTTCTGCCAGCTAAAAATAAAATAATATCAAGCTTTCTTTTGAGATTTCACACAGAGATGAGGGATGTGTGGATCTCTCTTTGTCCAAAGATACAGAGAGCTTCCAGCTGCCTGTAGGACCATCACAGGGTACTGTGTGGGCTGTGGGTGTTTGCTTATAACTAAGTCAGTGTCCTTGAAGAAAGTTGCAACACTTCCAGGTGAGTGATAGAGGAAGGAGGGGACAAGTGTGTGCCATCATCTGGTCACATCCCTGTTTGGCTACATGTCTGTCCAAGACAGGAGCAGCAAAGAACAGAGCAGCCAACCCTGCTGCCATGGGGCAGACACTGCCTCCCTGTCTGGAGATATCCCAGCCTCACACCAGGGCTGTCCAACCTGTGTCTCACTGACAGAGAGGAGACACCTTTCCTAGCCCAGCTGTGTCACCAGCCCCACTGCATCCTGAGACACCAGCCAATTCTCCACACTGTGTTCTGGAAGCTAGGGCTGGTGCCAGGAGCTCCTGTGTGGCCCAGCCCTTGGCTGCCTGGAGAAAAAAAGTGCCTGATTTTACTGTGGCTGCAGGAACCTCTCAGAAAACCCAGAGCAGGATGTGGGCTGGGCCAATCTTGTCTCTCCTGTAGGATGCTGGCACTCTGGCTGAGTGCTGGAGGAGGGACAGGACAGGACTGTGCCATGGCCTCTGTATCCCTGTGAAGGAATCTAGCTATGACTGCTTCAGGCATAATCAGATTTTTAGTATTTGCTTGATTTTAACAATGTTTACACTTGATGCAAGAGCTACTAGGTGAATTGTTACTTAGAGACTTAAAATAGACATCTAAAACTCCCTCACTGTTTTCAGATCTGTTAGCAGTCTGATGCATAATTATTCTTTAATGAGAAAATACTTAATTTTGTAGCTATGAGTAAAATAAATAAATAAACATTTATGTTATGATGGTGTGAAGTTACATCACATGGAGAATTAATACTCTGTTGCCTTTTCTTGAGAGCAATAGGGATAAAAACTTTATATTTGGATGGTGTACTGTGACAGAGTTGTTAGCTATTTCATTTATCCCTGACAATGCATCTCTATATTTCATAACAGATTCTAAGCTGCCATCTGTATTAGAAATCTAATCATGTAGCAATCTTAAACATTTTCTCTCTGTTATTCTTTGTCACTTGTTTTACCACTGTTGGAGCTGACACTGGGACAGTATTCCTGGGCAGAGCACTAAACCTTGCAAACACCAGTTGTTCAAGTGTGTGCTCTGCTAATGGCCTTGGTCTGCCTGTGTACTGCTTGTGCTTGTACTGCTCTGTCTTCCCTATGTTCTGTAATGCATATTGCTTACATCAAAAATGTGCTATAAATTGAATTTTTGCTGCTAAGACTCATATATAGAGCTGCACCTATTAATGGAAAAACTGAAAAACCCCCAACTTAACAGGCTGTGTGAAATTAATACACACCAGTCAAAGAAATGCACTTTGATATTTACTGTCATGGTTTTATTTTCCATGCCAATTGCACACCAAAGTTCAAAGGAAAGGAATATTTTTGGGATTTTTAATGTCTTCAGTCTGTGCCTTGACAGACTTTTTATGTTTATTTTAGAAAGCTCCTATAATTCAATCTATTGCTAAGTCACACATGTAATATAATTAGGAATTGCTAAGAAAACACCTTGAAGAGAAAAGACAAAAGAAAACAAACTTATAAGCACATCACACCTGTGATTGAGGTATATTTTTCTCTTCAATTATCTGGTTAGACCAGTGGAAAGAGCACATTCAAAAAACCAACCAAGCAACAAAAAATAAACCAATCCCACACTCACAAAAAAAACCCCAAAAGAACTAAAAAACCACAAAAAAAACAAACAAAAAAACCCAGAGGATGCAATAAACTGATTTCTGTATCTGAAAAAAGTTTATTTCATTTTCTTACCAGGAAAGGTAGTTAAGCCACTCATGGGATTAAAGGAGTCCCTTGAATACTCAGTGTACTCGGCTCAATGCTTGACTTCATGCATTAGTTTGGGCAAGTCATGCTCTTTAACCAAATTTTGTTGACTGAAAGATGTTCAGGTCAAAAGCAATGGTGTTCTGTATTTGGACATGCTCTGGAACAAAAAGAAAGGTAACTTACTGAAATGTCACCAGTAAGCCTTATTTCTGCAATATTCTGAGACAATACTTTTCTCCTAAGAATTATGTTTAATTCAAAATTTCCAGAGAATACGTTTAGTTGGGAACCTCAAAATAAAGACTTCGTAGAACTTCTGACAAGCCTCCTGCAAAACAATAGCAATGTTCCAAGTGAGTCAATGGGTGTCAAAAGGAAGAGAAAAACAAATCAATTAGCAAATGTTATCTTTCCTTTGATATAGGTGGGTTTTTAATTAGACTATTTAATCCAGAAAAAATTCAGAATAACAATTGAGCAAATGTTGTTAATCTGTTTCCTGATGTAAATCCTGAATAGTGCATCTCCTCACTTTTCTGACTCTTCTTTACTATTTCCTAATGACATTGAAATTCTTGTTCTTACAAATTACAGAATTTAGTGTTATAATTGTGGTAAAGATATTTGCCATTATTCAAGCAACAGAAAGGAGATGAAGCAATAAGTACCTGATTTTGGAATGTAGAGGTATAGTCAGAGAGATTAGTTTTGTGCATGTGATTTAAAAAACAAATAGAATCCAAAACCCAGACACAAAAAACAACTTTGATGTTCATAATGAAATATTTAGTGGTCATGTGTGGGGTTAAAATTAAAGATGACTCAGATAATTGAACAGCATCAGTATTAATGATTTGAGGAAGGAAACAGCAACAAAGAATTGTCATGCAATTGAAAAAATGAATGAATGCATGTGAGAATATCTGAAAAAGACATATATCCTTGAGGTGTGTGTTACATCATGAAATACTAATGTAAATACTAATTATTATTTTATTTTCAGAGTGATTTTTCTGCATCTTTCACAGCAAATTAGTGAAGATTACTTTTGCATATCACCCTTAACTGCATTTCTCTGCCCTGAGATGAGGGCTGGCTGTTACTGGCATCACTCATGGGCCTCGATTAAAAGTGCCACAGCAGGACTGGAGTCACTTGTCTGCCATTGCAGAGTTCCATCATCACCTGTGAAAAATATGTTGCAATAATAGTTGTTGTTATTACAGTATTTTCCATTCTTCACCTTACTGCATGAATGTCATGTTTCTGCTTAAATAACAGCTACAATTGCAGCTACTACCAATGTCAGTAGGAAAGACTGGAACATCCTGTCTGGGGCTGTTCTGCAGCACCCTTCTTTTATTTATTCTGCAATATGTTGTAGGAGTCTCACTTTTTCAAGCAAAATTTTTGTAATACAAATGAGGAAGTCCTTATAGAACAATATATTTTTTCTAGGTATTTAAATTGTACATATATCTAAATTATCTCGCCATTATGTAATTTTTTAGTGAATTTTTTTTCTCTATGTGAGGAATTACTGCCAAACTTCTACAGAACATATTTTCAGGGTGCAGCAAGAAAAAGAAAGAAATAAAAGAAAATCATTCTGTTCTCAGTAACCATCTTCATGGTCCTTTATGATGACAGTAGTCACACTGTTAGGAATACCTTTCTTTATGAACTATTGATAGAATTAATATAGCAAACTATTAATTCTGAAATAATGAGGAAAGAATAAAAACACAGTAAAAACTATACTAAACCACAACTTACTGCAAATTACTGGAATAAAAATATAGAAACATTTTCTGGTAATTCAGCAACTGTTAGTTGGGTTACTGCTGCCCCTGGGTAAACTGACATTTTCATATGCACTAATTAGCAAAGAGGTCAAATAAAATCTCAAATAAAATAGGTAATTTGTGGCATTTTTCCTCTTTGGAGAGCCTAATCTCAAGTTCTGGAATAACAGACAAAGTAAAACCCTAGGTGTCCTACCCACCAGGGCTGGCTATTATCTACAGCTAATTAACTGCAAACAAAATGGAGAAAAATAAATCTGTAGATTTTAAATATTATTTTTATTGTTTGATGAAAGCTATGAAGAATCTTTTTCCCAAAGCATGAGATGATGCTGTCATGCACACAGAAGAACACTTGGTTTTGGTTATGATCAAATGCTGGCGTGTGAGGCAGCAATGGCAGGGCTGCCCTGGTGAAAGAACAGAGCCCAACATCTCCTCCACTGGTGTGGAAGCCAAGCCAGCAGCTCTGCTGGGCTGACGACAGCAGTGAGCTCGTTTGCTAATTAGTGCATAGAGAAATACCTAATTACACAGGAGTCATGGTGAATTGAAAAGAGACAGCTGAAGTACCTGAAGAATTTACAGTCTATATTTCCAAGCCAGCCACAACCTCAGTTCTTGTTTCAATCACAGAATTGTCCTGTTAAAATTTCCAGCTGCTGCAAACGTAATTTTATCCGCACGAAAAGTGGAAGGAAAAATGACTGAATATTCAGCAATAGCATCATCCATTCTCTCAGAATCAGCATCTAGAACACAAATGCTCAAGATCATGCATGTTTATACATGTAAATGATGCTAAATTACTGCATCCTAAGACTGCTGATAAGATGAGCAAAGCTGCTACTCAGTAAGTTACAAGTTTCTATGGAATTAGTTCTGAAAAATACTATTTTTATCTCTTCAAAATCCTTTAAAGAGGTGCCCATTTAAAATGTTCACTTATACAAAGATTTGTTTTATCTTCCAGTAAAATAAAATCATATAGCTATAAAAGAATCAGGTACCTTTCTTTGCAAATTATCCTATTTATAAATTTTATCTTTACAAATTCTTAAGTACTCTTTCTTTGGTATTTTTCACCACCTCATTTTTTCCATTCATTTTTTATAGATGGATATGTTTGCCAATGCATAATGATGCATTTTTATATATTCATACATCATGATTACAGTTTGCTGTTTCAAATATAAAGGTTTCATGAGGATGAACTTGGTAGGATATTTTTCCACATAAAAGTTAAAATAAAACCTATTTTAATTCAAATAAAAGCAGAAAAGTATTTTTCAATAAAAGTTAGTAAAAGTTTTTTGTGTAAAGAGGTGGAGAAAGCAGCATTTTAGAAACCCACAATTTTTAAATCCCTATATTGCCATTTTTCATTTTTTTCTCCATGAAGAAATAATATCAGGCAAAATCAGTAATAAATTCAAACTGTCATCTGATACTTTGAAATACTCTGAATCAAACTAAACTATGTTTTCCCCTGAAATAAAAGCAATTCTTTGCTTCCCGCTAAGGTCTCCATGAAAACTAAACCAAGTTTCTCCTTCTGTGAATTCAGTTGGTATTCCCTTCACAGGGGCTTGCAAGTGCGGCTTCTTGAGCAGTGTGAATGATAAATGCAATTAATATTTGGATTCTTGGTGCCATGTGCTTATGTTACACTTGCTTATTGTCTCTTTTTATTTCAAAGCATGTGTATATCATGACCTATCTGGCCACATAATTTGTCAGTAAGCAGAACATTATGGCAGATCTGTAGTACATATTGGGCTGACTATGTTGTCATTCTTACTATTTGAGTGGTGTATTTTAGCCCCCTCTGAAATAATGGAAAATATTTTCTCAGTGTCAATTGTTGAAGTTCAAATGTGCTTTGAAATTTCTGAATTACTGGAAAAATTCTTCAGGCCCCATTGATTTTACTTCTGTTCAAATGTGTTATGAGCAGGAATGAATATATGAATCTGTACTGTGCCATGTGCACTGGAAAAAAGGGTCTTACAGTCCTTCAGCTCCTGTTCAACTTTTAACTCCTGTTGCTTTCTTTTGAGATCATTCTGGTTTTATTCAGGATACAAAAGGCATTCATTCACAGAAACACTTAGTGGGCTACAGATGTTTTTATCCTCATTATCATTTAAAATTAATAAATGTACATAAGAACACCACTATGGAATGTCAACATGTAAACAATAACTTGGGCAGAAAAAAGAAATAAAACAGAGCCCTATTTGACTCAATTTTTTAATTACACTATTGAAAAATGTTCTATAAAATAATGCTTAAATCTCACATGATGAAGCACAAGCCTTGAAAATTGATAATTCTTTTGCTTAGTGAAGGACATAAGTGACATTTTGAAAAATTATCCCTTACCTAAATGTCTGATGTTTTTAACTTAAAGCTTTAGACAGCATTTCATTGCTTAGGTCATGGTTTATCACTAAATGTTTCAATCAGTAAACCAACTTCAAATCAGAGCATCACAGACCTAAAAGAAAAGACAATCACTCACTTTTGTTTTAAAAACTTATGTTGTTATCTCTTGTAATGATATTCAAAAGTAGGGTATTGCCGATGAACTTGACATAGGTAAAATACTGAAACTTGATTTCAGTAGAGAATGATTCAGCCTAGAGAATGATTACTTCTCATGAATAACATGTAACTACACAAGGGTTAACTGAAATCCTTTCCTCAAGGGTCAGGATGTAAAATTGTAACTAAAAATAAAAGCTGTTTCAGCTTTTGAGGACAGGAGGAGCAGAGGAGAGTGTTAGTCCATCCAGAAATAGTCTCCTTATATATATCCAGATATACAGAAAAGGCATCCTCCTTCTACAAAGCAAAATGGAAAGTTATCTGTGAAAGCCAAACCTTTTACCCCAATATATTTGACTAACAGATGATTGTATGAACAGTAAAGGTCTGCTTTTCAACATGTAGCTAGTTCTAAAATACCCACAAGAGATGTTTTCTTTTGAGATGGTCTATTCTCTTATGGATTTGTATTTCAGATAACCTCCTGCTGTCCTAAGGAAATTGCATGTGAGTGGTGCTACACCTCAGAACTGGAAACATGTTTATAACAGCAATATATCTGGATACAGAAATTATTTTACAATATTTTCATCTGCAAGCTATTGCTGTTTTCAGTCGTGTGGGGTGGTTCTGCTGTTGCTGTGCAGTGACGCATTAGGCTGGGCATGTAAAGTAATGCAGTGTGACTGATACAAGCTGATGTTACACTTCACAGCACAATGTTTCATAATGTGTTATGTCAATGAGAGCATTTAATAAAAAAAAAAAAAAAGAAAGTAATTCTCCAGACAGAAATGATAGAAGAATCCAAGAATAATTTCCCTTCTCTCTTCCTCCCTTTCCTGCAAAAAAAAAAAAAAAAAAAAGAAAAAAACCTCACACTGAAAGCAGAGGCCAATTTTTATTCAATACCAAAAATAACTTTTGGAGAATACATAGCAGTTGGAGGTTGTATAATACACTTAGAGCTGAATTAAGAAGGGGGAGTAATTTTTATTTAAAAACCTGTCTTTCTCTTTACAGAGTTAACATAATTTCACACATGTGATCTCTACTGGCTTTCAAAGCCATGTGTTTTTAGAGGTCTACAACTAGAGTACTTTAATGTACTTAGTCTACATAATGTTTATGAGCATTTTCAACTTGTAAGAAAACCTGTTATTTCAATTCCAAACAGAAATATTTATTTTATGAACTGTCTGAGGTTTCTCTTCATTGTATATTTCTTTTCGTTACTTTAATTTTTTAAACTTTGTCTGTTTTTCAAGGTGTACTTTTTATTTGTTTTCATACAAATACTCTTCTTGAAGATCACATGAGCATACAGAAACTAGCATAGTACTTTCCTCGTGTAAGCTTCTTGAATTTTCTTTTTTTTTAATGGAATCCTCCTAAAATTTGGAAATCTTCCCATCTTATTCTTAAATTAACTCCTTACACTAAAAAAACCCAAACCACAATCCCCTCTCTCTCCCCAAAAATCTCAATCCAAAAACCTCACACACACACAGACAAATTAAAACCAAAAAAATTTCTTAGACTAGTTAAACTTCTTTTGGCCTAAAAGTTAGTAAGTGATGAATTGATAAATTGTTACATTTAATAAATTATTTTTATACCACATATTACAAATTAAGCAAAAGAAAATTCAGAAACTGATGAAGCTCCAGCATTTAGAAGAAGGATGGTGGAGGGATTAAAAATGAATCTTAAAATTTATCTGTGTGTCTCAAGTTCTTAAGGACTATTCACTTAGGTCATCCTCTAGGACATATTGCTTGTAGTTTCTACCTCTATAAAATATTTTTCACCCCCTTATACCTGTAGGTTTGACCTTCATGTGAGAACTCAACCAGGAAAGAGCTCCCAAAATGATGCAGAAGTTTCCTATGGGAGTGGTGATGCACTTTTCCAGTTTCTGGAAACCCAGGTGGTAAAGGTATTCATCTTCTGTAATACATTTTTATCTTTTCAAACATGCTGATCTCACCAATCAAACACTGTAATTAGTATATTTTGTTGTTACTTTGAACTTGATCCAGTTTCAGCTGTTCCACATAGTCAAGGATTAAATGATCACATTTACCCTGTATTTTATAGCTACTTTCTGATAAACTGAAAGGAGAAACTAGCAGAAAAGATAAGTAAGTAATTTATTAACTGAAAAAGTCACTCTGTTTCCTCAGAATAGAACCTGATTTTGATATCCAATGCCAAATCTTCCATTTTAACCATCAAGAGGAAAAAAATTTATATTTTTCCTTAATGTAAAAGATTATTTTAGTATATTTATGTGTGTTTGTTTTTTTGGTATGGTTTTTTCCCCAGAATAATGCCAGTCTGTACAGTCCCACAACATTACTTGAAACACTAAATTACAAGACAAATATCAAAGACAACGAATATGTCACATGAAGAAAACAGAATCTGATTAGAAAAGCTCAGATGTTTAAACATATTAGTAGAGATTTAAAATTAGTGGGGATTTTTTAATTAGATAAAGCAACTGCAGTCAGCTTAGCAGATATTTAGTTGAGTGGATGAAATATGATCATAGAGTGAGAAAAATTCTACAGGTGAGTCCTTAATTAGTCATGCCAGTGTTGCTGTAACTCCACCCTGTAGTCTCTCTTTCAGTGTTGTTTACTCATAAAGGCTTTATCTCCTGGTGGGAGACATTACCCAGTGGTTATCTGACTGCTCAGGAAGGATATCATGAATACATTTTCATGTGTATAAAATTTAGCATAGGCCCTTTATTTTAGCACCTTGTCCCCTCTACTTTGTTACCCTGTTCCCAGCACCCTGCAGGAATTCTCATTCCTGTCACTTCCTTTGCAAAGGAAAGAAACTTTTCTTTGGACCGACCTGAGCTGCTGAGGCACAGGTGGTGGAGAGTTCTGCTGCCTCCTAAAGGGCTCTGCTACCTGTGTCCTCCACAGAGCCCTGCTGGCTGCCCAGATTCTCCAGTGGCAAAGAACTGCCCTTCACTCCTCTGCATGCTTCTGCTCCTTGCTTCTAAGCTTCCCCTGAAAATACTCCTTTTTTCAAATTTCCATCAAAAAAATGTAGTTAACCAGCACTGTTGTTTGAAATGTGGCCTATCCTGCTACAGTAACAGTAGCAAATAATTTAGCTGAATTTTGGTTATGGAAAAAGTTTTGGATCTTTTCAGTATAAATACTTCTTTTTCCTTCTTCCTGCAGCAGTAAAAGTTGATATAGAAATAATATATATAATGGGGATATATAATATATAATAATGGGGATTTTTTTTTTGTTTAGATTCGTAATACCCATAAGCCACAGCATTTTGCCAATCTCATTTACTTGGTGTTTTTTAGTCAAAACAGGGTGGCTAAATTGTGCAAAAAAAAAAAAAAATCACACTTAGGTCTACTCTTACACTTCTATAATAATAGCAATAATTTACCATTATTGTACTACCATTGATGTTTAGAAGGCAGGCCTGCAAAGGGATCATGTTGTGGGGTTCAGCTTCAATCCTTTTTCTGTCTACATTGTATATATAGGTATTGTGTGTGTGTGTATGTGTGTGTTAATCAACCTTTTTCATGGGTGAAGTGAAACAGGCAGTTTCAGAGCACAGTTTATAGGTTTAGGTACAGGTTTTATATTCACAGCACAGTTTATAGGTTTAGGTACAGGCTTTATGTTCAAAGCTTCACTCTGTATTTCTCTCCAAAAGTAAAGGGAATCCAGATAAGAGTCTGGTTAGGGTCCCAGTCACAGGTTTGACATGTGACCCAAGAGAGACCCAAACTAGAGACCACTGAGAATATGCAGACTGACAAATGACTGTCAGTGCACAGCCTCCATTCCCTAGGGAAGGTACCTTGGCTAAATTCCTGAATAGTTTCTGCAAGCAGATATCTGAATTAAATTGGAAATAATCCAAAATTTCAAAAGACAAAAGGCCAAAAATATGATGTAGATAAAGCACTGTCCCTTTTCTGTGGCTACATGTGCTAATAAAATATTACTGATGTACTGCTGTAGTGTTTATGATTCAGAAAAGGCAAGGAAGAGTAAAACATAGTTTAGTTTTGAGTTTGTTTTTTTTATGTGGGCCATCAAACCCCCTATTTCTGTGGGCCACCCAGCCTGGAGGGCTGCTGGGGAAGGACACATGCTGTGTTACAAATGCCAAGCCTGGTAGTTACATGCTGTAGTACAGAATAGTTCTTAGACAGGCAAGTGCTTTCATACAGAACAGATCAGAGGAGCTGTAGTTATTACTGGAATGTAATATTAAAACCAACATGAAAACTGACTAAAGGTTACAGCATTTGCTATTGCAAATCTTTTACAGTTAGCATATAGTCCTCTTGGGGTGAGAGTGATGGAGATAGGAGCAAGTGTTGTAACATGAGATCAGACATCATCTGATTTATTCATGTGCTCGAACAGTGGATTATGTTATCTCCTTGATTCCTCATTTAAACAGGAAGCTATTACAACTGAATTTTAGACACAGACCTAAAAAAGAGGGAGTTATCCTGAAAAAGACTAGAAAACAGCCCACCAGTATTTGAGTTCCTGTTGTGAAATTGCTTCTTGGCTTTTGCATATGAAGGAACATAATAAAAGAGGTTGATGTGAAAATAACCCTAAGGGCTCCATTTTCTTTTCCCTGAAAGCAGGAGACTAGGGAAAATTTCTTTTGAGGATGCATGGAATATATGGAAGGAAATTTAAGACATCATTATAATCCTGTCACAGCTGGAAGAGGCAGACTCCACCAGGAAGCTACTTCATCATCAGCTTAATTTCATATTAAAACGTTCAAATATGTAAGATGATTAAAACCTCCAGTAGTTTAAGATTTTTTTTTTGGGAGACTACAGATACTGCAGAAAACTGAGCACACTCTACTTTGAAAACTGAGGATACTTTGCTTAGGTTATTGAAGTAGAAAACATCTATAGTTGAAAGGATTGAAGAATGACATTGTGACTCTGTTCTTCATTTTGAAATGACAAGATGCTCAGGATTTGCCCTCAGTCACAGCTGGTGTTAAATGCTCTTAGGTATAGTCATGAACCATGACTAGATCTAATAGAAGACTTTAACATATTTATGTACACCCTTCATTAAAAAAAAATGATTTGCTTTTAACCATTTTTTACATAAATGAAATTCTATAGATATATTTTCAGTAACCTAATTTACATAGGCTGGAATACCTAATCAGTTTAATCCATTCTTGCCAGATAATATTATTCTGGTAGGGAAACTTAATTTATCCATATACTTCTATTGCTGACATATTTTTTCTTTGAGAGCTATTAAAAATCAGAATAATAGTTGTTGCAGACTTTTGTCTGCTTATAGTGAAAAAGTTTTTTGGGTGAGAGGAGATCTCTGTTATTGTACCTTCCATCTTGGAAAATGGAAATTCTTTCAGAGTTAATTCATAGACAGACTGTAATAAAAAAAATAGCAGTTTTAATTAAAACAATATCTTTATTAGCTAAAATATTAAGCAATACTTCATAAACACTTTATAGAGTGTTTAAAAAAACACATTTTTTTCTCCACTTAAGGCTAGCCTATAATTTTGTAATCGCTGCCTTTTGTCCCCTAAGATTCTACTTCAAAAATTTGAGTTGTTCTTGTAGGGTATGAACTTGTGGTGCCAGTGGGACACAATTCAAGGAAGTGACATTTATGCAAGAGAAATAGACTGTGTTTCATAGGGAAATTATTCTTAATTAAGTTTAAAAAAAATAAATAGAGCAATCTTATAGCTTTCTGAAAAAAACCCTAAAAGTTACAGAGATTAAAAAAAAAACTGCTAGAGAAAGAGAAACAGAAACTAATCATTAAATTTCTGCCTGTGATTTATCTTGGAATAATTTGCTTAGGTAGGCAACTAATCAGGTTCTACTTTTAGTGAAAAACTATGGTTGAGATTTTGGCTGGAGGACCTCAAAAAAGTATTTTTTTAAGGACATGATGCATGGCAGTGATGAAGTGAAAGGAGGAAGGAAAAGGCTGTCTATCTAAATGGGATTTTCTATAATGTGAAAAACTAAATGGTAGTGCCCACAGAGAGAAATGTGACAACTCACCACTGCCAGCAGCACCTCCCAGCACCTTCCCTTCTCAGGACTCCTCTCTCATCTTTTCTGAGCACAACAATGAGTAAGTTCAGAGCGCTCTTCCTGTTGGCAAAGGAATTGTGACACACAAAGGGAGGCTGGTGAAAGCTGCAGTTCAGTGTAACCAAGGCTTGTGAAGCTGCTTTAGGCTGTGCAGCAATAGCAGGAGCAGGGCAGAAAGCCTCAAGTGTATTGTTACAGGAAAGTCAAGGAGCTCATTTGATCTTGAAAGAAAAGAAATTAAAAAACCTGTGATGGGAGGAATGGGAAGACTATTGAAAGTCTGTTTGCAACTTAAAAATACACTAAAGGATTTTTCAATTTGTATTTTTAATCTATATATGTTATAACTTGAGTTTGCACACACAGAACCTCATGCGGAGCTCGAACTTGGTGCTTGCCAATCCAGGAGCTTCCACCTGAACTTTCAACACACACAGCAGGGCTTCAGAAAAGACTCTTGTACTCAGTGAGAGTGAGGAGAGAGCTCATGGTAAGTGATGAGGGAGACCAGTATCTCCTGCATTTTTCTCTCTTCCCTCCTTCTTTTCCTCTAGTAGAATTAGTTCTGGTGGGGACACAAGGACAGAGTGGAATCTGTCTCGTCCTTTCCGTGCAGGGTTGCTGGGAACAGTCCTGCCCTCTTATAGTAGCACAGCTACTCCAGACCCCCTGTTGGTCTTCCATCATTTTTATAAACTTTTTTGGGAAAGAAGGAAGAGCAAAATGCAATTTTGTCACCCAGCTTAGAGAATCTCTTATTTCAATTCTGGCTGTGTCAGAACTGTCATTATCAAAGACTCTTGCAGAAGGAGCATTTACATGAAAATTCTATATTTCAGTCTCCTTATCTTGTAAGCCATGTTCTTGTGCTTAAATATTAGCTAGCTCTCCTTTTGTTTTTAGTTTAATTGTTTGTCTAAAATAATCACTTTTCAAGTCCTGATAATTTAAATACTCTTCCAGATTTTGAATGTAGATTGAAAGTATACTGCTTGCTGTTTTCCAGTTAATGAACTTCATGGTTAACCTGTGTCATGGAAAAAAAAAAGTATATTGGATCCTTTTATGCACTTCTATATCATCAGTCTTTAAAACCACACAGTTCTAATTTCAAGTGGAGGCACAAATATTGTAGGTAGCCAAGTCTGAGGGCAGGATTAAAAAATCTGATTTAAATATATACACAAAACTCAGTTTAAATTACATGGTTTTAAAGTTTCTCCATAAGCAGAGTTTTTTCTCTTTTTTTCAGAAAAAAGAGAAACATTCTGAATTTGAAACTTGCATTCAAATATAAGAGTAATGATTGTAGATGTTTGTAAGTGAACAAAATCCTCCTTGATGGGATTTACGCATGGCTTTTATTCTTCCATAAAACTTTTATGAAGCTGCAGATTGTACCTGTACAAGAAAATCAGTACAGTTCTCAGTGTCTATACCACTCACTTGGGAACAAAAAGCATCTCCACAGGAGCTTCTAATAAAAAGCAAATGGGTGGAACAGGAACTATTTTATGCTACCTTACAGTTTTGGCCAGAGCAGAAGGCAAGGACAGGTTACACTGAAAACATAAAGTATTATGGTGAAGGAAAGTGAGCATACTGTGCTGGTGAAATAGTGTCAGAGGAGAGCTGTAAAGTAAAAACTATCCTAGCATGGATAATGCTATCAAATGTAACACAAGACACATGTAAGTAAGTGTATGTTTTTTATGCCTGACAAGTCTGGCATCCTGTTGCATTGTAGCTCTGTTGAATTAGTATCTCTAGTCTTTACTGTGCTATGGCTCTACTCTGCAGAACCATCAAAAATTATGAATCAGACCAATTTATAAAGCTTTTGATGGAGCAGTTGAAGTACAAGACTTGTATGTGAGCAGAAGAGCTGATGGTCCCAGAATGATATCAAACCAACCCAAAGTTCTCTTTTCTTTATTTAGAAAAACAAGCCAAACCAATCCTTGAATTTGTAGAGCCCATGAAATGAGAGACTACTATAGTTTAAAAAATTATTTTCCCCTTTAAAAAATTATTTTCCCCTGAGTGTTCCCCTTATTAATCTGAGGAAAACACTCTACAATCAAAAAAGATGATGCTTCAAATACCTACAAACTTGTAATCAGTGTGCTGCTCCAAATAGCAGTGAAGTGTGCTCCATTCTGCATTGTTAGCATATGCCACGCTTGGATAGCAGCAAATAAAATGAACTAAAAATACTGGCTTCAATTGCCTGGTGACAATGAACATACAGTACCTGTCAGACTTTAATTTAAAAAAAAAGTCGATAAATTTTTATTGTGAAATTAATATTAGTATCATATCAATAATGTCCATTCTGTAACTGAGTCTTTCTTAACAGATGTTTTACTGAAATTTGCATAGTGATGCTGGGGTTGCTTGAAGCTTTCCCTACAGCTTATGTTGGTATAGGATTTTTAGGTCAGTGATTACTGTACACACAGATGAATGCAGAAAAAAAGAGTATTCTTAATTGTTTTTGCTTTATTTTGCTGATATTAAATGAAAGGGGAAAAAAAAGTTGGCATATCTTCTAAAAATCAGTCTTATTGCCTCACTCTGTCATGTGAAGTTATACAAAGCTTCTAGAATCATTCAGAAGATGATCTTTCCTAAACAATTATTAACCAAACCCAAATTTACACACTTTATAAGCCTATCTTGCCACTCACAAACCTGTCTCCGTCTTGATGGACTTAGCACCTCTACAGTTTGAAGAGTCTTATCTCGGTATACAATTTTTATCTGAAAGCCTGGGATTTGTAATATTTCCTGTCTAAACCAATAAAATGAGATAAAACCAGGTCAATACTCGAATGAAATATATCTCACAGGCTGATCTAGTAGCAGCAGATAAATTCTTACTCCTGATTTATCTCTGGATCATTGGCATGGCTCTGCACCCAGAATTGCTGTCTTTTGCTAAGATATCCAACATAAAGATCTAACTTATTTGGTGCTAGAAATAAAGAATTCAGATACAGATATATCAGTCTTTCTCCTAGGAAAATTCCAGACTGGTTATTAAATTCTGTTTGCCTAAACATTTGTTCGTTTGGTCATTGTTAATTGAGGAGGGGTATTTTATATTCTGTGAAGATCTCTCATTTCATGGCCATTGAACCCTGGATCTTAAATTCCTTTATGGATAAAAGACCAAAGATATTTATTTTAAACATGAGAATTACCTGATGTAAGATAAATCTCTTTAAATTTATTATTGATATGCATATCTTAGAGCATGTCACAAAAGAATAATTATCCACACTTTACATGTATGAACAAGGCTCAAGGCATTGCAAGCATCAGGAGATCACCCAAGGGCAAATGCCAGAAGAGAATATACATCTTCTAAACCTGTCTATTTAATTCACTATATAGACTGTAGATTCTTGAACTGATACAACTGTTTCATTTTCTCTTGTTTTGTAAATCCAAAGAATTTAAAGAAATATTTTTAACACACTGTACACACCAGAAATTATTGAATCATATAGCA
This sequence comes from Molothrus aeneus, assembly GCF_037042795.1. Classification (NCBI taxonomy): domain Eukaryota; kingdom Metazoa; phylum Chordata; class Aves; order Passeriformes; family Icteridae; genus Molothrus; species Molothrus aeneus. The sequence goes on from NC_089649.1 coordinate 37,631,764, forward strand.
GTCAATCAATCAAAGTCTTTAACAATTCTGTTTAAAATTATTCTGTGTGACATTATTCACTATGGGACAGCGTCAGCTGTGTTTTAAAAATAAGTTCCTAATTTTAAACTGTAAATCTTAAAAAGCTAGAAAATAGCTCATATTATCCAAGAGAGAGGAAAGATAGAGTGGTTTTTAGATGTCAATTTGTGTTTTCTTGACATCAAATTCAGACAATTTCTGGAAAATGTGTTTTAAAAGTAGCTTTCAATGTATTTCCATTAAGCAGTAGTGAAAACATGATGTATTCTGAGTGAAGTCAAAGAAAGAAGTGACATTTAATGATGGTTTTTAAAGGAGGGTAGACAAGTTTTCAGCCAGGGCTTCCAAACACATAAGTAGTTCTAGCAGTTGAAAGCAGAGCATTTAAATCCTTTTGACATCCTTAATTGGATGTTCCCTCACTCTCTCGCCTGTCTTGCTATTTGCCTTTACTTCTCTCTGAGTTTTTCAGAATATTAAGAATGTTCAGAACCTTCTAAAATAAACGCACTTAAATATTTGTAATGCCGTATTGTGTGCACAGCATCAAACCATTAGAGTCTGTGGAATTATACCTGGTGATATTTTACCACCCACCATTTACCAGTGAAGGCAGATAAACAGACGTGTACACTTTAAAATCTTATTTTTGCCAGAGGTTTAATATGTGAAGAATCAAACTGACAGTAATGGTGGGTTGGTACAGAATGGGAGCAGTGTGAGCTCTGCAATAGTGTCTCTGTGTGTGTATGTGTGAGTGCCTGTGTGTGGATATGGGTGCTCGTATGTACAAAAATATTTTCTGGCCAAGATTTTTATCCTAGAATTTGGATTTTAAAAAAGCCATATTACATTATATGTATATATATTATATACATATATATGTATATTATATTCAGTATTTAATATATATGTATATATTATATATTTATATAATATATATGTATATTATATTCAGTATTTTCCAGTTGACATTTTCTTATCATGTTTAATGGTATGTCATGTGGGAGATGCTCACAGTTCAGTAATAAAAGACCACCAAGCAGGTGGTAAAACACAAAAAAAGAAGAAGGAAAGGTAAGAAGTAGGAATAATATGAGAGGAAAAGAAGCCAACACACACACACAGCCACACCACTCTGATTGTGTTAATGTGTATGTCTGTGATTTATTCCTGTTTTTAAATTACTAAATTCTGTATGTAGATTTAGTCTTAATTTTAAAACTATGTGGTAGAATAAGAAACAGTTTAGAGAAGAAAAAAATGACTGCTCAAAGCTATGGAATAGCTTTGGAATAGTTTCCATGCAAAGCTATGGTGACAGGTAACCAGGGAGGTTTTCTGAAGAACTAGCAGAAGAGATGGAAGTGGTCTGTGAAAGAGAGATTGTAGGTATCAATAGTCATTGTCTCTTCCAGGACAAAAACTAGAGTACCAAATTAAGGCACAAGGTGACACATCCAACACCAGTACAAGGACTTTGGGCCTTCATACAGGATGTTGCAGATACCAGACCTTTATGTGAATTTACTTTGTTACTGAGCAAGAAGATAAGTCAAGGATAGAAACTCTTGGTGTGAGCAATTGTAGCCAGGGATCAGTTTTCTGAAGAACTGAGAGGCAGATCTTCACAATTTCTAATGCAAAATTTCACTATATCATGTGCTTTTATGCTTTGTTTTCCAAGGAAGCAAACTATGAATTTAAGCAGAACAAAAATGAACACTGGTGGGAGCATTCTTAAGCCCTGAAGCTGAGAGATAAGCAATGCAATGTCACTGGTTTAGTACAAACTTTAATTTATCACAACACAGATAATTGTAGACACAAAGAAAAAGACAAACAGGTGAGATTTGTTGAATTTGGATAATTTTTAATCACTTCTAATTTCCATTTTCTTCTGAAGGAGTATTATTAAATAGATATTTTTCAGCTTTTCTTGGGCTAATACTTTTTCAGATTTTGAAGCCAATATCACTGACATTTAAAATAATGTATACATTTTTCCCTCCTTTTTTCTTTATTGCATGATGCTTGAAACATTTTTGTTATGTTGATAGTTTAGCATGGAAGTGCCCAGTCTAAGTAAACTGTACATTTTCAAGTTTTTCTTTTTGTTTACCTAATTTTACCACCCCCTCAGTTACATAACTGAGTTATGTGGGGTTTTTTTAGTTTTTTCCTAACCACTCATTTCAAAACATTTTATATGTTTAGCACAGTACATCCCAAGCTATTGAACATATCAGCCAAGACAAAATGTGGCAGTTGTAGCCTCAGGTAACTCATAAATGGGCTGCATTCACATCTGAGAGAGAGGAGGAAAAAGTACAACTTGCTATGCTTAGCAGTAACTGAGTTAATTATTTGCTGACATTGATATTCCATGATAATTGCCACATTCACAGGATTCCACAGAGACCCATATGTTACCAAGTTTCAAATGTGTTTAACCAAACTAAAAGAAATAAAATCAGGAAGATAATGAACTGCAGATTGCTGGATACAGTATGGCAGGAGCCACAGCACAACAAGCTTGTCCTCCTCTCCATCAGGTGCCTGATGCTGACCTCAGACAGAGCTGATCCTTTGGCTTGGTGTGACTTTGTGCTGTACAGAGTGAAGCCCAGCCATAGCTGCGAACACACTTTCACTCCACAGTGCGCTGTGAAAGCAGTGCACAGCTGACAGTGGAAAACCCTGGAACCCCACACCTACCTAACACAGCTGACTCATAGAATATGACTTTGTCATGGTTTTTGCTCTGCCTGAGTTGCTGGCCACCTGGACCAGTAAGTGGTGAAAGCCCCTTTTTATTCCCTGGAAAGAAGAAGTGATGCTGAGAGGGAGCCAAACTCTGCCACCACAGACAGGGCATTTTAGGAATTGAACACCTTAGGCCATTCACAGGCAGAGAACAGCTACCAAGAGGTGTTGAGAAATAAGATTTTTAGGTTAAAATTCACAGGTGGTTTGTATAGGTAGAGTAGCTGCTAGAGAAAAAGCAATATAATAAATTATTGATCCTGTTGGGGGTGAGACAGCTACAGCAAGAACACACAAAGCTGAGATACCTCTGACAAGCACAGAATAGAAACTAAATTACCTCCGAGAGTGCTGAAATAGATCTGGAGAGCAAGGAGGGACACTGTAGTGAAAGAGAAAGAAAGATGGTGAACTTCTGCCCAGCACAGAAAGAAAGGGTAAAAATATCACTGCAGAGAGAATTCAAGCTGAGACAGTGTTACTGAGACAGAATCCAACCAGTTGAAAGGATAGGGGGCTGGTAAGTTTAAAAAATACCTCACATTTCTATTAACACATATCCTTAATTGTCTCTGTTTCTCTGCGAGCCTCTCAGGAGCCCTGGGCCAGTCCCGAGTCGGCAGACACCGGGGGGCAGCCCCGACCCGGCCGACAGCGGGGAGACACCCTCTGTGTGTGCCCCGAGGGTACTGAGGGCACCTGGGCTGGGGGGAGACACTCTCTGTGTGTGCCCCGAGGGTGCTGAGGGCACCTGGGCTGGGTGTCTGTGCAGCACAAGAGACACCAGAGACATCGGTAGAAGAGAAAGGGCCGACTCTCAGCAGGGGTTAATCCAAGGTTTTATTAGGATCCCAAAGGAGCTCCTGCACCTCAGGGGCCTCCTGCCGAGAGCCCCGGGAGATGTGCCAAGGTCACATTTAAAGGGAGGTGGAAACCAAAAGTAGATAACATTTTACCAACCAATAAGTGACCCTAAGGGATGGATGCTGGGGGATAGACATTTAGGACAGCGTATGAGGCAAGGCTTGGGGGGCTGACCCCTGGCCTCTGGCTGATCACTTGATGACTTGGACCGAAACTTCTGGATGGAGGTGATGGGATGCTGAGTGATTGACAGAGAGCCAGGGTGGGGGTTTGGGGATGATCTCATCCCAGGAAAGGGATAACACAGGTAAAGGGAGGGGAGTACAGTCTGGGATAAACCATTTGGGAAAAATATGGGAATACAAAACAAAACTACTTTAAAATATTACAAAATATAAAAACGCACTACAACACTTAATTAATTTTGAGGCATCACATACAAAGTTCTCATATAGAAACATAGGATTTCTGAGTTTACTATCCACTGTTAAGTGTTTAAAACTTCCATGAGGCAGTGACATCCATAGCACTGAAGTTCATTGCTCCCCTGACTATTTTTGTCTCACTTTATCTTTGGTAGTAGATTAGTCACATATTGGGGTACTAGAGCAGGAACTTGAATTGTTTCTGTTGGTATGATAAATACACACTTCTCTCTTTCAACATCAGAGCTGTGAGACAAAGAAGCGTCACAATTATACACATAAATGCTTCTAAGATGTGAAACTTTTGTGACAGTGATTTCAGCCCTAGGAACAGCAAGGTTATTTTGGGGATTCTCAAAATTTCTATAGCATAGATGCAGGAAGAGAAATGGGAGGGCTAGTGGCTGTTGAAGACCTTTATCTGTGCCACAGCAGTCTGATGTTCTCACGCAACTGCTGGCAATAAGTAGAAATAATTTTCTAAGGCATGGCTAATTATGAGCGAAGCTGATTAAAAAAGCAAAGTTATGTGCAAAGTGTCTTGGGTATCTTTTTTCTTTTACCTTTGTATAAAAATACTTTTTTTGCTGGTTTTTGTTTTGTTCTCTTTCGGAGCACAAGCAAATAAGTGGGTTAAACATGATTTTGGCACTTAACTAAACTAATAAATCCACACAATCCCTGATCCCTCTGTAAAGACTTCAGAAAAGGTCCAACATAATGACCTTTAATTCAGCATCTATTCAGGACAAAATTAATTTGTTTTTCCAGAACTCCAGAATGTAGATAATGAACAGATTAATAAGGAGCAAGGTAATTATTTAGAGTGCAGGATTTTGGGAAAAATAATGGGTAAGGAGATGAGGGCAGACAGATGGGACTTCTACACTGTCAGTCATAATCTTCCTTTAGGAAGTGGATAAATAGTTTGAGCTAAAAAGAGGTAAAAGTCCTTTTCTGAGTTTCAGAGTAAAGATGCTCAGTCTTCATTCATGCCCATTGCAGGGAAAAAGTAGGTTTATAATTCTGACTGTGCCGTTTCAAGAACACCTTGACAGATCAATCCTTATGAGTGCTTGTGAGTTGATTGTTACTGCTTGCTGTGCAATACCTCAGAGCCTAGGGGAAGGAAGGGGCTCACCAGCTTGATCAGTTTCTCACAGCTTTCTCTGGGTTAGATCCTGTGCCCCTCGATTACCTCTCATTTTTTGCACTCTCACAGTGCATTTTAGAACTGAGTTGTAAAGAATGAAGTTGGGAATCTTGTTTGGCTTTCCCCAAACAGCATTTCCATGCTTTTCTGGATTGCTTTAAAAGGAGTGTGGTTATGATGATGACAAGTGCAACCACACTATGGTCTGCATGTTTTTAACAGTGCTCTCAGGTAATTCCTACTGGTTTATTACTTATGCTTTATTTTTCTCCCGACTATTAGTGCCCTTTCTTGCTACATTTTTTGACAGTGTTTTTCATTAAAATGCATTTAATTATAAACATTTAATTTCATTAAAATGTTTATATATATGTTTTTTACCGTAACACATGTTGTGTTTCCTCAGACATTAGACAGTGCCCATACGGTAGTATAGGCAGCCAGTATCTCCCAAAGGTACTGTCTAACTGCCTGCTAACCCATCTAGTGTAAAAAGGTACTTGAAATCCAACACCTTTTCCCAAGAAAATTCCTCTCTTAGCTAAAGGCAAATGCTCCCATTTTGCCTGTTTTCAGCTCTTTTGGCCTTATCCAGAAAGAAGCAAATCTAGCAGGCTGAAGAAAAAAGAAGTTGAGGTATGGGCATCAGTTTGAGCATTACCCTAACCCTGAGCTCATCCTGGAGACTGTGTCCTAGGTTTGGGGATGATCTCATCCAGGGAGAGGGATTACACAGGTAAAGGGAGGGGAGTACAGTCTGGGATAAACCATTTGGGAAAAATATGGGGATACAAAACAAAACTACTTCAAAGTATTACATAGTATAAAAACACACTACAACATCTAAGGTCCCATTTGCTAACTCCTCATTAACAAACCAGATCTTTGCTGCACATTCCTTTCTTAAAAAGTGAGAGTAGTGAACAGAAATACAATTATACAATTATATGCCCAGGTATGAGATTAAACACAAATCTGTAAGGTTAGATTTTTGTCTACTTGTCCCCCATGCAGTCTGTACAGACACTGAGTGTCCCATCATGCTGGTCTGATTGTGCTGTACTCACAATTCTTTCCTCATTGCTCAGTTTCCTTGAGTATCAGAAAGATTGTGTGGATTACATTTGTTTTTGCAAAAAAAATTGGCCAAGGTGAGTTGAAACTTCCCCATTTCAGTGCTTAAATCTTCTAGGATCCAGGATTTGTTCAAGCCTTTTAGAATTCAGAACATTTTGGAATTAACTCAATGCCAAGAATAACTTATTGTTTTTCTTTAAAAGTGTATTCTTTTAAGCTGATTTTTGGATCTTGGTTTGGATCGTATCACTGTATTTAAGTAGATTTAAGCAGAAATTCTATGTTGAAACACTCATGCTGCAAGATACTTGGTGTGCCTGCAGACACCCCGAACAGACCCCCATGCTCCCTGATCAGGTCCCTGATTATATTCTGGTAGCATTCGTAAGTTTTGTATAACTGGAAATTTTGTAAATCTCAACCTTTTTTTGTCCTTATTATTTCTGTGTAGGAAACATCATCTGACTCGTGCAAGGCATACATCCTTGCAAAGGGCATAAAGTAGCTGCAGGTTCTCTGTGTGCACAGCTGCTCAGTATTAGTTTCCTACAACACTCAAATGTGGTGGTTAACCGGTATCCAAACTCACAGGTGTTTAATTGTTGCAAGCTGTAGCAAGACATCTGTATGAAGTGTGGAACCACCTCCAAAAATCTATCAAGTGAAAGACTCTGAATGTGGTGCTGGAGCAGGTCCAAATTTATTACTGGAGAGTTCTTGCTGCTGGGCTCTTCTGTAAATGCATGCATTCATTTGTTCACTTTTTACCCATTATCATGTTAAGAACTTCACAGTCACATTTAAATCTTTTTTTTTTCCCCTGAATGTTGTTGTGACCTTCTCATTGTATTTAAAACCTTATCTTGCTAAAAACCAAGCCCAAACACAAACACAAACTGACCAAACAAAAACCCACAGTCTGAAACTGAACATTTAGTGTTGAAAAGCAACTATCTTGTTGCAGCTTTATCTTTCATTAGGTATTAGAAAATAAATAATCTTATAATCAAAACAATATCACACCATTTATATAAAAGATTGCAGAAAGGCTTTATCTTTCCCTCAGGGCCCATAATCAAGTCTTTTTCCATGTAGCTCAGAGTGAAAGCCATAAAAGAAGAGAGAAGGTTTTAAGAGGTGGAGAAATTTAATTTGTGCTGCTTTTTAAAAGTAAGACCATATAATTATCTTGAAATTTTATGTTAAGCCCAAAAATAGAGAAAGGCAGCCACAGAATGACAGGGAAAATATTAGTAAAATGTGATTCTGGGTGTAAGAAAATCCAGAAACTCTGTGTAGTGTGTAAGAAGGCTGTTACACACTTTTCAGCTTTGAAAATAGAAACTTAAATTTCAGAAGACAATTATGTTCTTCCTTTACATTTATTGGTCAGAGCAAAGCTTGCCCAATGTCACTGTCTGAATAAATTACCTCATAAAGGAAGCTGGCGTGGAGGCAAATGTAGACTGTGATGGGGTTTGCATTATTTTCAGTGTCTCTAATACCCACAAGCAGTAACCACCAGCCAACACTGCCTTTAATATTTTGCAGATTTTAATATTCGGGTTTTTTCCCTAATTTGGAGTCAAAATTGAATACCTTTTTGAATTGAATCATGACTTTTAAAATGGGCAAGTTGAACATAGTGAACATTTTCTTTCACTTGTGTTTCTCCTATTTGCTATTTATTCCTGGAACATTATATATAAACAGGTTTTTCTCCCATTAGAATTATGATTTTGAAAATTCTGAAATTTGAGTCACAGTGATTACCTAAAATTCGGTCTGGGGGTAGGTGTCATGATGCTTTAGTTCTACTTACACCAGGAGAACCAGACTGTTTTAAACACCACTGGGTATAATTTTGATGCCAAGCAGTTACCAAGAAGGCAACTGGGAAGCCTATATCATGTGATGTGTAAACTTTGTGTGTTGGAAACACCCTGGTCATCCAATAGTTGGTTCCACAGTTAGTTTACAGTTTGATTCTTTGACTGTGTAATGCTGCAGTGTGCTGTTAAAACAAGCACATGTTCACTCTAGAGCTGGTTGCGCTTCATTTGTGAACAAAGTGATTCCCATGTGGATCACGACAAGGGATGTTCTCTGTCATAACTTGAAACTCAAGCAAGTCCAACAGATAAAAAATTGAATTGAATAACTGAAACAGAATTTGACCTACATGTTCCCAATATTAAGTTTTAGAAAGCATTTATGATCCATGCAAATGAAGACAACTCATGTATATTAATGCAATGCTTTTATTATAATCATCTTTGCATATGGAATAGTAAATATTGATACTATTAATAAAGTTAAAGCAAGATGGAATTGAATATTCATAATTTAGCTCACAGTACATTGCAGATGTTTTACACTGAAAATTAATTGTGTGAAGTTATATATAACTTTGATAAGCTTTAATTTGGCTGCTTTTTTATCTACAGTATGCTTATTCTGTCCTTGATTATCCTTCTGGCAAAAAAAAAGTCATCTACAAGGTTTTCCATAAAAAAACCCAGAAGGCAGCAAGAATGATAAAAGAAAAGAGCTTAAATTGTTCTGATAAAGAAGATTATCAGATTAATTTAAACAACTTTTTAGGTGCTTCAGCACTGGAATGAAAAAATAATGTTTGAATGCTTCTCTCTCTATCATAGTTGATTTTTCCTGCCTACTGGTTTAGTATGATTTCTGTATTGCAACTTGCTTTTCATTCTTGGTATCTTTCTCCTGTTTTTTTGAACCTTCCAGATTTCTAGAATTGCAGCTGAAACATCCTGTGCAGAGTCCCAATCCTTTGCCTGAACTTCCATCCTTATGCATCTGAGGTATCACCTCTTGAATATTGCTGGCATCAGATATTTAGTCTTTCTATGGATGTACAGCGACCTCCTTTCGAATTTCTCTCTATTGCCTCATTTCTCTTAAATTATTGTCATTCCCAGGGCTGCATTTAGACTTCTGGTCTATTTTTTCACTCTGACAAATAGCTCTTGTCTTCTGCAGTTCGACTTCAACTAATTGTCATTGCTCTCTCTGCTCTTTTCAATGCTTCTCTTTTCAATGTTTCACTTCTTCTTTCAATTCTCTTCTCAATCTTTCTTGTTTTCTGGGCTAATGAAAAAGAATTATAAGTTTAAAAACACTTTTAGAAGGAGAATTCACTTATCTTGAAACTAATTAATTCCACTCCCTTTCCACCACTGCTTATTTTTCTTTTCTGGAACACAGGCAGGAAAGTCTGAGAAGGCTTCATGGGCTCCCATTCTTTTTGCTTTGGTGGGTGGCCCCATGCAGTTTCTGCAAGGCTTGTGTTTATTTTGTTTTCTCTTGAAGAAGCAGTTTTATATAGAAAAGCATGATCTGTTCTCTAGAGATAAGTGTCCTGAGGTTTTTTCTTTTTGGCATTTGTTTGTTTTCTCCCTGCTCTAGACCAGATATGCTTGGAAAAATTTAGTAATATAGCTGCAATGGAAGTTCAGGTGTTTTAAGCTCCTGTATAACTCATTTTGCTTTCGAGATCAGCTACTAACTGATTCATATATGTAAATATATAAATTCGTTACATGCACTCAAAATTGAATATATATTAATTAATATAAACTAAGGGAAGGAAGGATCTGCTGTTTGATTGCTAGTCTTTTTCATTCTTCAGGCAGAGGTACTTTGCCAACAAACAATAAATGGAAAGGAATTAAAATAGAAATTAAAAGTTAAAAACAGTCTTCAGGGAAACCCTCAAGTATACCTTAAATTACATTGATAAAGGCATATTTCAGTTTAAGATAAATAAATTAAGAGTAACTCTAATTCAGCAGGGTATAAAGCTCACAGATATATGCTCAGAGTGCATTTAAAGAAAGTTTATCGCTAAGTGTTCCTGTTTTGCACATCAAGCCCCCAGGTTCAATTTCTGGATGCCTGATTGCATTATCTCTGCCTAGCACAAAAGTACTGACCTGAAATTCTTGTTTAAGTGACCATCTAAGAATCCTTTTTTAAAATGAGTCACAAGCATTGACCAGATCCTTTTCTCTAGGGTAACATAAATTATGCTGTCAGAATTACAATTTCCTAAATTTTAAATAATTTTTTTTTCTGCTAAATTTAAAACACATATTTAAAAAATAATGTAAGAGTCCTATAAACTAATTCACACATAACCTAGAATTGTCAGCTGCTGCAGAAATATTTTCAACTGCATGAGGCAATGATGAGGAGGATACAGGTGAAAGAGAAGGGAAATATAGCTTTTTTCCCCTTAAGCACATTTTAAATTTTATCTTTCTTGTTCATCTAGTAGAACCATAAATACCTCTATTTAGTGAATTATCGCCTTCCACATGTTTAAGAAAAATTTCACTGATATTCTCACAACCCACATACCACTAACTAGAGCACTAGAAAAACCCCCACAACATCAAAACACAAACATCAAACAACAAACTTTCAGAATTATCAGCATTAACACCTGGGTAGCACTCAGTTTAGAAAAATGTAAAATCAAATTATCAAACACATAACATATAAAGTAACATTGATATCTTTGCAGTCTTAGAAATGCTATTAAAATTATAAGCACTGATGGTGTTGTGGAGTAGTAAATTATTTTTCTAGTGTTTATTCTTGACCTTCACAAAGCTGCAGCTGAACTAACATAATGAGGTTGTTTAAATGCCTAGGATGCTGATTATAGGTTATCCAAGTTTACATGATAACATGATATACAGTTTCCCTAAACATCTTCAAATCACTTTTTGCTCAGCTGTACTCAATTTTTCTGGAAAGCAGAATGCTTGTGGGTCTCAAGCTTCATTCGAATTGTTCTAGTTAAATTTTTTTTTCTCTAATTTGAATCTGATTTTTTATTCCAGTCACAGTCTTATCTGTGAGGGACTGTGATAGCTCCCTGAATTTGTAATACAATTCAATTTCAAATTAATTTTTTTGGATACTTCTTCATTTTGTATTCTGAGTCCAGTCCATGTTTCTTATGTTTTTAATTTCTAAGGAAAAAGATCCTCCTCCAACTAAAACACAGAATTTTTCAGCAAGAAAAATGCTTTATTTTGCAACAAGTGCTCATAATTATGACAAGGTTCTAGGTTGTGAATCCCCAGTGGAGAAATAAAACACTTAAACTCTGTCTTCCTTTGGCTGGATTAACCAGGCCTTGATCTCTCCTCTGAGAGCTTCTGGCTGTGATCAAATAATGTAGTCTGTAGTTGCTTTTCTTTTCTTTCCTTTCCAACACTGCGGAGGAGCACATTAGGTTACTCACACTGCTCACTCCCTGCCAGCTGCTAATATAAAATGGTATTGCTCTCTAAGGAGACTCGTTCTGCATGTGTTTTTCCAAAGATCAGTGTAAATGTCTTCCCCTCTCCTACAGTTCTTTTTCAGCCTTACAGCAGTTCTGTACGGCCACGGTTTAGTTTTACCTTGGTTGTTCTGCCCTTCATGCACACACATCTTTCAACGCGGGCAGCGCAGACAGCACCAGCTCTCAACCCTTGGAGTTCATTCCCTGCAATTTCTCACAGGACTGTGGAGCAGCTCTCCCTTGATGCCCTGGATTTCCACACAAAAGCCGATGATCAGCCCTGCAGCACGGCATGCTGAGCTGCCCTGCCATACTCCCTGCTCCACTGGCAGCGCTGATCCGGTGTCCCCTGCTGAAACGTGACATGCACTTGTGAGATTGTGAAACGTCACAAAATTACATTCAGCAATTCAAACACCTGCAGTATCCTTTCCATTCTAGTGCGTTTCACTTCCTACCCTTTAGGTTAAGATGTGTATTTTTATCTGGCTTTCTTTCATATGTGCATATTACCTGCTTCCTGTGCACACATGGTAAAGCAAGGGAACTCTGCAAACAGGCAGATCCAAGTCTAAGTAGGGACTAAAGTAAAAATAAATTAAATCAAATATTTGATTCTATAGTGGATATCTGATCACTATACACAGTTTAAAGGGAACTATTTGCCCAATTTCCTAGCATTTCACTTGAAGAAACTGGTATTTTTTCCCAAAGTAATTTTGCAGATCAGCTAAGTGTGCACACTGAAGCCCTTTAGGTCGGAAGCAGTCAGAAGAGAATTGTAGTAAAAACTTGTATTTCTATTTAGCCACAAACATACTAATTGCTAAATGCAACAATAATGGAGAGGTCAATAAATAATAGGTACACAAAGTAAAGTTCTTTATCATGGTTTGTCTACAGAAAAAAATAATCTCATCTGGTTCTTCACATTCTCCCAAGGAAATAGTATTGAGTTTACTAAAGTTGCAACATCAATGAAAACAAAAGCATTATCCACAGACACTAAGAAACTGTATTCACAGGCAACTAAAACTGCATTAAAAACAAATCCAAAAGTAGTTTTAAATTTCTTATTACATCAATTTGTAGTTGTACTCAAGAAGAACTGAACAACCCTAGCTCTTGAGCAGTCCTGTGGTTGCTTTTACTGTGTTTTACATGCCTCCAGTTGCATTCCATGGCTAAGGGAGTAAGGGTACCTGTTGATCCAGCAGTGCTGGAGGGGAGAAATATGATGAGATTTACAACTACTGTTTAATCTACTTTGAAAATTAAATTTGATGGAATTTCATGCATCCATTTTAAACTGAAAACTTCGTCTGGAGCAAAAAACCCTCATATTTTTCACAGATTACAATTCTTGTTAAGTGTCATGCTGCAAATTTGGATTTATTATGTTTTGGATCAACAACTGTATAATTATTTTTTGCAAAGAAAATTGATTAAAATGGAGAAACACAGGATACTGAACAAAGAAAGTCCTTTTTCAAACTAGGAAGTCAGACCCAAGATTTTGTTATCTGCTTTTCGCCCGGACTTTGGGCTACAAATTATTCTGCAATTGTTTATTTAAAGGCCTTTCTGCTCTACCATTCATGCATAAAAGACTGTGTAAAAACAAGCAAACAAACTAAAAACAAAACTAGCAAAAAAACCTTACAAAAGCAACATAAACATTACAGAAAAAGCTGATCTAAGGAAAATTCACCATCTAAAAATATATATATACATATACAGCTGTGAACTCTGTTGGGATTTAATCATTAATGCATTTATAGCCAAGAAATGTCAGAAGAGAAATAATGTAGGCAGCACTTCTAAAACTTCATGTGCTTCCAAACAGGGACACCTGAGAAAAAAGATGAAAATTGAAACTGTTGCATTTGTTTAAAATTAATTTGATTACCTCATAGAAAAATTATAATCATATTACCAAACATTTAAATCTCAGTGGATCAGATTTCCCTCTTTGGGCTGATGGGACAGAAAGTTCACCTCAAGAACCAGAAAATTTTACAGCTCTTTCTTGATGATAAGGCAGCAAAGAGAACTGATGTGACAGCTCAGTCTAACAGAAGCAAAGTATTTTATTCCCCTCTGTAACACCTAGCAGGAAGCCATGCAGTGTCCACTGATGAGGTGAATCACTTTATCAAGGCTTTTACACATATTACATTTAAAAGACATGCATTAGATATAAAATCTTCTCTGTATTGCAGTACACACACACACAAACAAAAAAAATAATTTCAACTTTTTGTTCCACATTTGTCTTATATCAGCCACCAAAATAATCCAGAAATTCTTCCCCAGATTTCTTAATCCATCAAATATCATGACAATACATTCAGCCCTTTATCACGATATGCAAAACAAACATATTTCTTTCTTAACAGAAAATTAAATATCCTGATCTCATTCCCATTTTAACTGAATGGGAATAAAATTATTTTAAAATAAATTATTAGAATAATGTTCTTGAAAATATTTACCAGCCACAAGAATACAATTTCTGCCAACAATGATCCTTTAGCTTGATGCAGTGTCAGTGAATCTGGCTAAGTTGTGAAAAGAGAAGAGGCTTTGACTTTTCTTTTTCATTTATTCCTGCCCGCTCCCCGCCCCCCCCCCCCCTTTTCTGGTTTTAATTTTTCTTTTCAGATAAAATCCTGCATGACAAAGCACCTCAAGGGTCTGGAGGGAGCAATTATCACCATATTTCTTACACTTGCTCTTTTTTCCTCCCCTGTTTGTTTCACACTGTTCTGCCTCTTTATTTTTTTACTTAAGAAGCTTTCTGGACAAGAAGTACATTGTTTTCCAGGACCAGAAAATGCTTTACACTGTAGATACATACAATTGCAACATACAATTACCATTATAAATAATGGAATCTAATTTAATAACAGTAATCTGCAGAGGCTGTTGAACTTGTGGAGCTACTTAAAGCCCTTTACATAATACACAAAATCAAATAAAAGTGAAATTTCTTTCAGCAAAAGTGACTCATTTTATATAAATTGTAAAGTGAATTTTCTCTGGTTTTAATCCCACAAGATCTTAATGCCTGCCTGTTCTGGCCCCCTAGAATTCTGATGTTGATTCTACAGAACTTTTCCAAATATAAAACAAAGAATTCAGAGTTTGTTTGATGGCATTCTTCTGGTAGGAAAACCTTTTCCTTTCTTACAGATGTTGCATAAAACATGAATGCATTCTTTCCACTCTATCCCATTGAGACCAGACAGAGAGATTTGCCCTGGAGCAGCCCTAGTTCTTCAGATTATTTTGCTTGTTATGCAGGGGGTACATTTCTGTGTTGTTTTTTCATGATGCTACTTCACTTTGGCAGGTAGGTGGTATTTCTTTGGATCCAAAAATGCATCACACAATGCAGCAATGTTTCACACAAAGCAGTATTCAGGAGCCCCATTTAATGCTTGCCACTTTCAAGTGAGTGATTTTTTTTAATAGCTCTGCTCCATGTTTCTTGTGGTTTATACTGTACTTTTATGAGTCTCAAATGGGTATCTTGGATATATATTTTACAGTCAGAAAATTCTAAAATCTGGTAGCCTATTCAGTTCACAAATCATGAGAATCAGACAGTTCTTTCAACCTACATGTTTGCAACCAAATCACTCAGTTTTCTTTATGAACAGGGTTTTTCTCTGTGGCTATGACAATCTTTAATCTCTTTCTGTTCAGAAATCACATCTCCTTCCGTTTATTTTTAATGTCAGCAATAACAGCTATTGATTTTCTCATCATCCAATTTACCACACTTGACACACCAACAATTCACAGCATAGGTCTCAATTTTCTCCTCAAAGCATCACACTCTACTCAATATACATTCATTCACCTGGCCCTCTCGGTGGGAAGAATAAGAAGAATCATCCAATATCTCACAGTGCTCACCTGGAAGACACATTTTTTTAATGAAAGGGATGCATAAGATCTAAAAAATCAGGGAAAGACTGATCTATAGGATAACCAAGAATAAATAACCAAGAATTCCTTAGTCAAATGATTTTATGATCTTGCCAATGAATTTGTTCCATGTTATGCTACATAAAACAAACTGTTACTCCCACATGGATTCCAATGGCTGCTTGTACATTTGGTGTAAGTTTGAGAAGACATCAGAGTCTGGGCCTTCCTGTCGCTGGCCCATTTTACCTAAACAGCACTGCGAGATTGTTTCTGAAATTTAGGAGTGATTGCAACCAAAGATCTAGAGAATAAATTCAAGCATGTCCATGTTAACCAATTGAAATAAACTTTCAAGTCACTCTATGTGTAAACATATTTTCTTTTCTTTTTTTTTCTTTCTTTTTTTTTTTTTAATATAGTTTGGCTTTTATTCTGAAGTGTCTAATCCTTTTTAGAGTTACACATTAAAAAATCCTAGGCTTTTCACTGAATCCTGGGTTTTACCCTGGAGTCAAATACCTTCTGAAGCTAAATTTCGCAATCCTTCACTTGTGTCCCCAAAGTCCCAAATGGGATCTAATCCAAAGTGCTCGATAAGATAAAAGCATGAAATCTGTCTTCTAAAAACCACATATTACCATTTTCTCTTCTTATATATAACTATAGCTCTCACAGCTAGGTATTCTAGCCAAAAAGTAATAAATTGGTTAGGTTGCCTTCCTTGTGAAGATCTTCTCAACCCCACTTGAAATTATAGTAATCTGAACAGCAAAGATAGTTGATATGAAATACATCAGTGTTACCTTGTCAATGACAAACCTTAAAAAAATTTTGATGGCTGTATTTATGAAGAAAATGTATATTTTTCTAAAAATTTTTTACCAGTCTTCATAAATTGATTATACATTCTGTCCATGAAAAAAAAAATCCAATTTTTTTATCCATAGAGTTAGATCCAGATAATGAATTAAAAAAAAAATCAAAGAAAAAACCCCACAATAAAAGAAATTAGGTAATAATAAAAAAAAAGAAAAAAGAAGAGAAGTAATATTATGCTCAAACATTAGAAATTAATGAAATATCTTACCTGGGTTCACAGCATTAGAGTTTTTGATCAGAATTTTTATCCTTTGATACTTTTGTTGTGCCCTGAAAGGCTGGTCATTTCCTTCAGTGGCCAAACACAGAAGAGAGGGTGTTCTAAACATAGTTATCTGAATTTGATAATTTTTCGCATCACAAAATTAAAGCCAGATGTATTTGTGTTATCGTTAACCAGACAAAGACATCACTGTTATAAAACTGAAGATACAGTAAGAGTTCTAAAAGTTTCTAGGTAGATGTGTATAGCTGAGAGATAAAAAAATACCAGTTTTAAATGCAAGTTTCTGCTTTTGTAGTGTATCTATGGTGATTTATTAAAGAATCAAAGCTTTCACTTATAACTTTTTTGAAAATCTCTTTGGAACATAGTTGAGGACAGAAAAAGGGCAGATGTGAAAAAAAGGGGGAGGAACATTACTGGGAAAGATTTTAAAAGCCATAGCTTGAAATGATCACTTATTTTGTGTGCTGATAAAATGTAGTCAAACAGAACTTTACTAAACTAAAAAGCAGTTCATAAATGACACAGGAAAAAAACCAACATTAATTTTGTGTGTAAACCTTCCTTTCAACAGATTATTGCATTTGAAAAGGATTACAAAATCAGAGAAGTTTAGGAAAACAACTAAGGAAAGAATAGAAGGGGCAAGTGTAACCAAGCTCAACAAAATTCACAGTAGAGTGCAGGAGAAATTAGATAGGGCAAGCTCTACCTCACCAGGAACTATTTTTCAAAATTTTACCAGTTTCAGAAACTGTGAAAAAAGAGTTATAAGTAACCAATATATTCAAACTGAGAGAAGTGGGGAAGAAATTGCTCACAGAGCAGTTGTCAAGATGTCAAGCTGTCAAGTTGTTGCAGAGTAGACAAAAAATACTTGAAAGTTAAATTCTGTTCTAATTAGGATAGTTATCATTTGTCAGTGAGCTACTAATAACTTTCAATTATTTTTACTAAACTGAGAAAGAAGGGGTGTCCACCCTTTGAAAACCAGATTAAAATTTTATAGTTTCCTTTTTTTAATATTAGTGATGACTCTTCTGATCCTCTGTCAAGCCAAAATTGAAAGTCAAAGAAAAAAATAAAGCACTAAAAAAAAAGCCCCAGATAAAAGTCAACTAAACATAAGTATCAACAAACAAAAAAATACAACCTGAGGTAAAGAAAACAAAACACTGAGTCATTTGGTTAAAATACAGTAACACAGGGGTGGAGGAAGGGGAAACAAATTCGAGATTAACATCTCTACCACATTTCACCAAAATTACTTTCCCAAAATGGAAAGAAACAAGAAGTACCAGCAGAACCACCAGCCTACTTGGCACTAGTTATGTGGCAGCCAGTTCATATATATTACTATTTCTGCCACCATGTTTCTAAAAAATGTAGAAAAACTGAGAAGAGTCCAGAGAAGAGCTGTATGGGATAAAAGACATCTATAAAATATAGGACATCAAAAGATTTGGATATTCCCTGCTGAGGAAAATGGGAACATAAAGTTAGCTAAATTCCTAATTAAAAACATTCCTATGGTTTAATAAAGCAAAAAACACCTAACAACAGATAGAAATAAATACTGAGATCAACTCAGAGGTTCTAGAGACACTTCCGCTGTAAGTGCTTAAAGAGAAAGAATAAACTTTTATTCTTGAATCTATTTCAAAAGGTCTACGAAAACATCATTCTGCCTCCCAGCTGGGGAAATCTTGATTGTCCCTGACAATCCTAAACATAAAACTCTATTTTTCATTTAGCGAATTGAGATAGATTAGTTTAACACCAAGTTTTTGGAAGCCTATTAAATGAGAAGAGATAATGAGACAGTTTTTATGCAAAAACCTAGAAAGAAATGAGTTTACATCTATCTAGTATCAAGAAAGCTTACAGACCCCAAGCAACTATTGTGGAAAGCTGAATTTTCTTTTCATAACCAAGCATATTTTTCTGAAGGTTTCAGCATGAGCATATGTAGTGTGTTACATGTCAAGTTGAAAATATTTAACTCATCCAGCAATTATCAAATAAAGCTATTTCACACTGTTAGCATAAAAACCCATCTATGATCTAAGCAAACAATATTGTTAACAGGTTTTAGCTTTTAATTATAATCCAAGTTTTACAAAGGGGGAAGACTCTTTCCCAAAGATCAAACATTTCTTGATATAACAAGAGGTATTTGTGTTCATTGTCCCAGTAAATGGAGGAATAAATCTGAAAGAAGTGAATCAGCTGCTTTAGATTAATGAGACCTGATCATGACTTTCTTGAAGGTCGGTCACTTTTGAACCTATGGGTGACAGCAGTAACATATACAAAAACTAAGTCAAATTCAGAAGTTGGTTTCTACCAAATGTGGAATGGCTTTACACATCTTCAGTTGCTTAACAGGGTGAACATTTACTTTTTTTCCAGAAGAAAGTGCCTTTGAATGATGAAAGCTGCTGATAAAAGGGATGAGAGACAATATACTTGCAATCTTCCAGCTTTCTGCTTTCTTATCCCGTTGAGAGCTAGTCCACGAGACAGGTCTATAGGAATTTGCATTGGACACTTTCAAAATACTTACATAAAAGCTTTGGGCATGAGCTGGGAAGAAACTAGCAAGTCAGTAAATGAAAAAGCATCTTTTATGTGGTATCTGCCTGCATTAAATCAGAAAACTGTAACACCTGTGAGCTAAAGACCAAGTACAGACAAATATCAAGCTTTGCATTGCTCACCACACCCTCTGCAACTGTTGTAAAAGAGGTTATCAACATGAGATACAAATTAATGAAGATTTTTTTTGGTTACCTACCATGTAATACCTGGCGGACAAAAAGCCCTGATGTTAAATGGACTTGATTGATCTGTCAATATCATGTGAGATGAAATTTAATATATTTTCATTTCACACAACACTTCAATGCTTCAGTAAATGACAGTGATAAAGTATTTGGATATTTTCTGGTTAAATTTTATTTTTACATTGGAATTATTTCTCTTGAATTTTCATGTGGACACATTTGACTTCATGCTTTATGAACATCCCATCTGTAATCTCTCAAGTGTTTTGCTAGACAGCATTTATGAGTCTACAGCCTGCTATCTAACACTTTAAAACCTATTGGCATCAATCAGTGTGCAGCTTTTCAAAAGGGTGGTTAAAATAGTGCAGCAGTGCGGCTGCGAGAGAGACGTCCGGGTAGCTGGCCAGCACCGCTAGCAGCACAGGGGGCACTTGTCCCGATAGCTTCAGGACAGCGCCCAAGGCCAACGCCCAGCGTTACAGCTGTGGGCGTTGCCTTGTGCAGGACGAGGCCGTATCGAAGCCACAACCAGCGGAATGAGAGGGCGGCCTCCAACTGCGGTTAATCCAGGCTTTAATGAACCCCAGGGGAACCAGCAGCAGAAAACTGAGAAGAAGGGACTACAGCAGTTTTTAAAGGGTGGAGGATGTAAGGGAGGTGCCAGTCCTTGGACCAATAAAGACACAGTGGGGAGTGGGATCCAAAGGACTGACATGGGGAAAACACCAGTGGGGACAATTCTGAGGAGGGGCCCTGGCCCCTGGACCAATCATCCAACTCTCCGGCTGGAAACTTCTAGCAACAAAGGTGGGAATGGGGAGTGACTGGCAGGGCACCGGGGAGGGGTTGAGGAAAGGATACATTGGTTTCTAGGGAAACCGGGGAGGAGTTTTAAGGGATACAATGACAACTGGGGTGGAGTTAGGGTGACAGACACTAACAGGGAGGGGAGGGAGAACCGGGGCAGAACCATTACCAAACAAGGGGGGAACAGAACAGTCCAACTTTAGCAGAACACAGTACAACAGAATAGAATACAATAAAAAATAATATTTCATTTGGAAGGGACCTCCAAAAATCATCCAGTCTGACTGTCTAAGCACTTCAGGGCTAACCAAAAATTGATAAAAATTATTAAGGTCTCTGTCCAAACACCTCCAAAATACTGACAAACTCATGAACCACCTCTTAAGGAAACATATTCTAGAATTTGACCACCCTCTCAGTAAAGAAATGCTTTTTAATGGCCAGTCTAAACCTCCCCCAACACAGATTTGGACCATTCCCACACATCCTACCAGTGGATACCTGGAAGTGCTCAGCACTTCCCTTGCCACTTTTCCTCCTCATGAAGCTGCAGAGAGCAGTGAGGTGACCCCTCAGACTCCTTCTCTCCAAGCTAGATGGACACAGAGTCCTTAATTCCTCCCCCCAGGACATGCCAGCCATCCCTGTCACCAATTTTGTCACCTTCTCTGGACATGTCCAAGGATGTTCAAATCCTTCTTGACATGTGGGGCCCAGACCTGCACCCAGGGTGAGCCCCCCCAGGCTGAATGCAGGGGGACAGTCACCTCTGTTGGTTGCCTGCTCATGCTGAGCTCAGGGCACCTCAGAGAGGGGTTGTGCCCGCAGGGTTCCCTCCACACTGAGAGCAGCACCCCGTAATCTCTCTCTGCAGGGCCGCCTGTCAGCCACTCCTCTACCCATTTTACTCATTCCCAGGGTTTCTCTGTCCCAGGTGCACAATCCATCATTTGGACTTCTTATATTTCATGCTACTGATGGTGCCCACTGCTGCAATCTAAAGCTGTTAACTGAGTATTAAATTCAGTATTTCTCAAAATAAAATGTGAGACATTAAGGAGGCTATTAGTTTGTACAGTTTTACAGAACTCATTATAGCTAAAATGGTACTTAACTCTAAATATTAACTAGGGATTCCAACCTAAATTTAAAGCAGATTGAAGTTGGTGGGGTGAAGAAAGAGAAAAAGGAAGGGGGGGTAGTAAAGACAAGAAGATCAAAAAAAAGAGTAAGGTCTGAAACTGCTTTCAGTTTTTTCAATTTTTTTTTTCACTTCTAGCTTTTTTCATGTTACAAGTCAGTTAGCAACAAAGGTTTTAAGTATGTGGAGAAAGAGGTGTTAACTTTGCATGTTCTTTGGATGTCATTCTGCTTTTTTAAGAGTAGCATATGTACATATAAACATTCCTCCACTTCTTTCTTTCATCTCAAAGATATGCCTTTCTTTTCAAAGGTTCATAAAATGCTTTGATATGCTTCATAGGCTAAACTACTCAGCTTTATACATGCATATTTCCTTGGAGAACCTTCAGCATATTTGCTGATATTAAACATTTCCTTTTTAAAACAGAAATATCTAGGCAAATGGCAATCCTCTGTAATGTTTTCATGTAGTGGAAACTTTGATGAAATTTGAAGAGTTTTAAGGAAAACAGCAAGTCTGTCACTTTGCTCATGTGACTAATAGCTTTTAAAATAGAGATTGATTAATTTTGTGGCTATGGAATAATTTGAAAAGATACCTAATTTTTTTAATAGAAAGCACTTTCTCATTTTTCAAGCAGAATAAGTAAATAGGTTAGCTGTTATTATTATGAGGATAAAAATGTGTTAGTCACTTTGGGGATATTTGAACTCTGCAGCAAACACCAAAGGAAAACTTAATTTTCATTAAACTGGAAGAAATTCAAAGTGTATTTCAAAAGTAATTAAACACCACAACCAAACTTACTAGGTCAGGTGTGGAATCACAAACTTCTAAAACCTATGCATTCAAAATTTCTTCTGAATCAAAGCAGAATAATGAGGATTTTTTCCCCATGCAGTACAATGAGAGTGGTTGCATGAACTGAATGTGCAGTGGCACTAATTAAAGGGTTGTCCTACTCTACTTCCTTGGAGCAGTAGACCAGATGTCTTGGAGGAAGAAACATTTATATATTTATGCACCATACCCTATTTCATTTGACCTTTCCATGCCTGAAAACTCCCTGATGAATTCTGCCTATTAAAAATATGATTTTAGGATTAATATAAGAAATAACCTAATTTAATAATCCCCATTTTCTGTTCACTGAATAGTGAAACTGAAACTAGTGTCTGATTCAGTGGGTATCTCAGTGTGGCTTGCTATTGCTCTTGCTTATACATAATCCATAACATTTCATGAGACTACAAGAAAACTATTTTAGTGCACTATAAGCCTAGTTATAACAACAGAAACATTGCATATTTCTTGCAAGAGGTTAGTTCAGTGTTTGGGTGTGACACCTTTGTTCTGGGATTGAGGCAGAGAATACAGAGCTATAAAGCCTGGTAAGCTATTGGGTAAAAATGGATTTGGGATGAACTTCACCTTGTACCAACCATTCAGCTGAATCTGACAGCGTGCTTGTTATTTCTCCAGAAAACCCACCGACTTTGCATGTGAAAATAAAGAATATCTCCAATTATTAGGTACAACAACCTATCCTTAGGTAAGAAAAGGAAAGACAGAGAAAAAAAAACACAGGCAAAGCCTTACAGAACAACTGTACTGCTGTGGACCTGTTATACACTAAAAACTATCTCAGCTCTCAAAGCGCTTTACGAAAAAATTCTTCAAGACATTGCATCTCACCTAATTAGGAGAAAAAGAGTCTTCCTATAAATGCTTCTTGTGTATTGATGTTCATAGTATTGCAAACACACATTTCAGGAAATGTTACTTTGCAACTTCAACATTAACTATTCAGTGAGCTTTCAACAGTCAAGGTACAATTGCCACAGTAACTAGAAACATTTCGAGAGAAACTCAGTTCTCAACCTAAAAGGTGTTGGTTCTTTTTAAGGACAGTGTCTCAAAAGCTAATCTTTAAACAAGTATAATCTGAAATTTGAATGAAATTTGAGTCCCAGAAATAAAATTATTGCAACTTTGATTTCAGGGCAACATGCAAATTATAGTGATTTATCTACTCTATGTATATTCCTTCTGCCTTCAACTCATCAGAATAGAGCCATAAAGGACTCCTATGCCATGTGGGTGTCCTATCTGAGTAAAGGAATATTGTAGGAATCTGTGTGGAGCAATATGGCCTCCATCCATTTAAATTTGTAATTCAATTAACAGATGATTATTTAGCAGGGCAAATTTTTGTGTACAGTGCAAACAAAGCATCAAGATACTTTCTGTGCCTCAGGTATTGTATGCCTAACATAGTCTAGTTAGGACAAAATATCATTTTTGAGCAATAATGGGCACCAAATCACAATGTTTAGTATTACAGTGGTTTTCAATAATTTTGTAATAATGTGTCAAAATCAAAAAATGTTTTGTATGCATTGTTTAACAATATTTCTAGGAAGTGAGACAATTTCTTTTTGGGATAGATTTGCAATGCATAACACGGGTCAATTTCTGCAACCTGTTGCTTATTATACAGATTCTGTTCAATAGGATTATCTAGTTCTATACTAACTCTCATGGTTTATGATCTACCCTACTCATACTGACATTATACTAAGTTGGTGTACTGGAAACACCAGGAGAGAAGTTTTTCTCTGCAAACCAACAGATGTTGATGTTATGTTATGTTACAAAACACCATGATACCCTTATGTTAACAAAACGTAACTGCTCTGTCACAAAGAACTGTTTCATAAATCAGCACTATTTTTTTTTCTTCCCCTTTATACTATTGTATTTCCTCAGCAGTTTGAGTCAAAAAATCTGTTATGGTACAGTCACCAGAAAGAAATAAATACAGCTTGCAATTAGAGTCTAGGTCTGTTTTGTGTGTCTTCAAGGCAAAACTATTCCCTCTTTACAATGCTGAAGCTACAATAAACAGTAATGAAACATGTTTCAGAATTCAAAGCACAAATCAGATGCACACTTCCTTGTCTATATTTAAAAGATGAGAGTCCTTGATGTACAAGATTCTATGATTATGTCTGAGCATGTTTAAAGCCTGTAATAGATCTAGTGGAAATTCAGAATATGGAGTGTGATCTCTGAGAAAGTGAAATCCTAAGCAAGTAAAAAAATTATCTGTACAAGAATAATACATTAGAATATTTTATTATGGCTTGATTTTAAAGCTCAAATACACTATCTGAGAGAATTTAATTTCCAGTCTTTAGTTGACCAGTATCTCTTCCCTTTTTGATAAAATTTTCTTTTCTGGTTATTAATTGTAATTAGTTAGTAGAAAAAGCTCAATACATCTGAAAACACAAAATCATTAATATACTAGATCCCAAGAGTAATACAGTATTTTAGGAAAATATGAGCTCTGTTTAATGATCTTTTGAAACACAGTAGAAAATTTTGTTGAAGTAACTGAAATTTGAAAACTGAGCCTTTGACACTCATTAAGTGACAAACTGTTGGGAGCCAAAGTTGCAAATAATATCTTTGAGAAACAAATAAATGAGTCCCTTGTGAAACAGGGAGTAGATTATTTTCTTAATCAAAGCAGTGATTTACAAAAGAAAGTGGAAATAATATTCTGGAAATCAAACATCTGTACAGTATACATATATGTATATGTAAAGTGGGTTTATATATCAATTAAGTAACTGAAATCTTCACATCCTGTCCTTGAAATTCTACAGGAGAATCCACTTCAATTATAAAATTAGTTCTGCCTGCAACAATGACACTCTTTAAAACATTTTAATTCAAGTGAAGTCTACTGGAAACAGGGTAATATAGTCAAGCATTATTGCAAAGGGAATCAAGAGAGTTGTCTCACAAGTGGGCACAAAAAAACTCTTCCATTCTAGTCCTACTTAGGTTGCCCTCTGGAAAACTATCAAGCTTCTCTACACCACTTGTAATACCAAATGTTTTTACTTGAGTTGTCGTATTTTTTCTTTACACAAATATAAAAAAACCAACTTCCCCAAACAAGCAAACAAGCTACAGCTGTCTCAAATCTGTCATAACAACCATGCTCCTCAGTACAGGAGCCCAGTCCTTTTCGCCAGAAAGAATCAGAACCTTAGAAATTGGGCTGATTATTTTTTTTTTAATTAAATTCTGACTTCTGTGTGAGAGTAACAAAAATTTGTTCAAGTTGAATGGTAAAAGAAGTAAGTACTTAAAGTATTTAATGGTCTGCAATATCCCTAATTTTGTCTAAAATAATGAATATATATACCAATGAAATATAATTCAAAATGTAAAGAAAACATCTTTAAGCAATATTTTTTTTGTGAAGTTTAATTTTGAAACAGATGTATTATTTTTGGTACTGTGAAACTGTTTGAATCCAGTTTGTTCTAGTTATCAAAAACCTTGAAAAGCATCAAAGACACAATGATAACAGCTTGTCTTTTTTTCCTAAACAATTTTTATGAACATGAAGGTCAACATAGATAAATGAAACTATTTAGGAGAAGATAGTTAGAAATTTGAAAAAAGTCAAATTTTCAGATTCTTTATGACAAATATAAGAATTTCTGTATCGCAGCATAATTAAGTCTGCAGGAGACATCTGCACATAATCTAGTTTACCTGCCTACCAAGAGATGGCTTCAGGAAATCAAACACCATGCCAAATATAAATAACTGAAAACCCCCAGGCATTAGTCTTAATTAGGTAAAAACCCCTTCGGCTTTACTTATATGGGTGATGATACAAATTCCACGTAATCTCTGTTTATGTAAGGAAAAAGCTCTAAATCCACACAAACAGGTATGCTATTCAATCAAGCTGACAAGAATCTCCCTAGGACCACTGGCTATTTCTTTGTAGCTCATCTGTAGCTCTCTACACCTTCCTCTATCTGAAGCAGGGCCTCTGAGGATTTGAATGTTCCCAAAACTCTCCTGTGAGTATTCTTTCCTGTTCAAATTCTTGTTATGTACAGAGAATTTCTCTTTGCTGAGGGGCCAGAATCTGCGTATGACTTTTAGCATTGTAACACCTATTCTAGCATGTGCTCTGTAACAACTCTATTCATGTGACAATTCACATTACTTCCTTTTCATATTGCTAAGATTAGAGAAAGTCGTTGCAATGAGGGCATAAGTCAGCTCCACTTTCCAAGAGCTCAGGGTCTATAAGCAGGCCAGAAGAAAATAAATTAAGTCATTAGGTCTTCAACAATCCACAGACTCCAACAATGTGATATTAAAATATAACTTAACGCACAGAACAAGGAAAGGGTGGCAAGGAAACTTTCTGAGTAAACTTCAAAAAACACAAAAAACTTTCAAAACCAAAGCCACTTGAAAGAATTAATAAACTGAAAGATGGACAAATTTAAGAGGCATTAAGATTTTTACAATTTCTCCTCAGAAAGAGTTAATTATCTTAGTATAATCAGGCTACATTTGCACATGATAGGTCTGCATACAGCTACTACTAACATTATGAATTCTCCAGTTTGAAAGAGTTTGGTGCAGAAGAACTCATCTTTATATGAACCCACTCTATACAACAAAACTTATATCCATCAAAGACTTATTACTTAAAACAGAAAACAGTACCCTTGGAGTTGGTTATCTAAACTTTTCCACTCACATTTGTTTAAATCTAGTTCTTGAGAAAATTTACACTGATTTTTCCAGAGTAGAATCTTGTGAGAGCAAAAATAAACCAATTTTATTTGTTTGCACGCTATCAAAATGGTAATTCTACTTTTACAAATTTTTCACTTGTATTTTCCTTGTTATTAAAACATTAGCAAAATCTGACATCTGTGAATGTTTCACTATGTCTTTTAGAAGTCATACTTTATTGTAACTGAATTTCCTATATGCTTTTGTATCTATCAATTCAATTAATCACCCATCTGTGCAAAAAGAGAGCCAATTCAGTGCCAAACACAAAAAAGCCCTTTTTCTTTCATTCAGGAAGCATGAATTTATTCTCTTTCATCTCCCATGTTACAAATAAGACTTCCCTTCTTGCTTTTATTGTCGGTTTAAGGGTTAGATATTTAAATTAGTTGTTGGAGAATAAGAACATTTCAGTATTTTATAAGTTAACTCATTTAGTGACAATAATTTAATTTATTATTTTATGACAGTCTTACTTTTAAAATAGATGAGATACTTATTGATGTTCATAAACACTCTTTGGAATTGATGCCATGCATCATGTCTTTGAAAACCACAGACTAATTTAAAAAATTTACAGTCACTGTGCAATGTTGGTCTTGCTAATTTGATGAACTATGTCAATAATAGTAGAGCAACCACTGACCCATTAATTACCTCAAAAGCCCACATTTGCTGTTTCATTAACATTTGGCTCTACAAAAATGCATACAGATAGGATTAAAAGTGAGATTTCCCATCCATTTTGGCAATAATTATGTCTTGCTACAAACATTTGTGCTTCTTATTCATTTAGAGTCAGTCCATGTCAAGTCAACTCAATTTTGATTTCATTAGAGATGAACAGAAGTCAAACATTGTTGACTGAATTGAGACTCAGATTTTCAAAGATCCACAAAATCTAAACCACAGTGACCTGAAGTAACACTGATGCTTGTCACCTCAAATGAAGATCAGCTAAGGCATCGGTATGGCAGAGTTTATAAGGAAAGCAAAAATTGTGTTATGACTAGGCAAACCCAGAGGCATCCTGTTCTGGATTGAGTAAAGCCTGCCTTTAGATTGATTATGTTTAGTGAGTTGACTTGCAATTTCCTCTTGGATCATGAATGGCTGAGCCTTCACTGTTGCAGATTTTGACTTACTGCTGTTTCATGCTACACATTCAATACCACTCTCAGCAGTTCCAGAGTCTGTGTGACTCTGTGTGAAAATACACAGGGACACAGGGTATATAGAGTGTGCATTGCAAAGACAAAAGCCAACATCTTTCATTGTGGATTGTTAAATAAAGACAATTCTACTTGATTATAAGTGCTGATATTTTTCTGGTTGGTCTGCATACTTCTGCTCAGATCTAATTACATGGACTTCTCTAATATTCTCTAGACTCCTCCAGTTTTTCTGACCTGAAGCAGTTTTCCCCAACCATGTTCATCATTTATTTCTCTTCTAGACATCTTTTAACTCCACAGTTCTTCTCTCTTCAGTGCATCATTCAATGTTCATATTATTTAGTTCATGAGGAAAATAGTTAATAACATTTTAAAATTGTTTTTTAAAAAAATTAAATCTGCACTAAACAATGCTAAAAAGGTCACAGCAGTCGCACTTTAAAGTTACTTTTTAACCCTATGTCACCTTGACAGCAAGTGAGGTTAATTCAGGCCACTTCAGCATGACTTCAGTGAAATCTCTTTCCAGATAAACCCTGGTGTGTTGTGGGAGGGGTGTAGGTACCAGCTCAGCCAGTACCCTGTGGTGAAAGCTATTCAGAACTGAAATAAAGCTACAGTTCAAGCCACAGGTGTTAGAACTGAATTGCAGTATGCAAAACTCAAAGAAAGGTGTGCTTGTACTTCGCTCCTGAGGAGGACAGAGAAGCCAGCCATTACACACCTACATAACCCCTTAGTCAGTTAATAAATAGCATTCATTCACAAACCCTTTATCAAAATGCAGCAAATTTCAATATATGCTGAATTACATTTTAGGAAACATAGAGTGTTTAGAAGAGAAAATTATCTTCACCACAGCTGCGCTGCAAGTGACCTGCAATTCAGGTAACAGAATCGAAAAAAGACATCATGGATTGCTCTGAAATATTAAATTTTCTTTATTTAAGAGTGCAGAAAAACATGTAAAATTTCATGAAATGAGTAAAAAGTTGTACATCTTAGAGACATATAGTACAAGCCAGAAAAAGTAGGCACACCTTTGATAATTGTTTCAGCTTTGTAAGAGTGTGGAAATGCACTTTATTGTAAGGATCTAATGCTGACTAAGAGGTTATTGTATAATTAACATCTTGGATGAAATTAAAATGGCCTTAAGGTTTTTCATGAGTATCAAACTCATAAAGTCTTTTTCAGTTCCATTGAAAAACAAAAGTCACATTCAAAATGATTGAAATATGATACAAAAACAAACAAAAAAACCCTAACATAGAAATCCATTCCCTACTACCTCCCTTAAATATTTAACATTGTAAACAACACTCAGAAAGTTCACATTCACACAAAATACACTTTTTAAAATTCATGTTTTAATTGCATATTTTGCTGGGTTTCCATTAGAGGAACCTTCTCTCTGAGG
Source organism: Molothrus aeneus (assembly GCF_037042795.1). Lineage (NCBI taxonomy): Eukaryota > Metazoa > Chordata > Aves > Passeriformes > Icteridae > Molothrus > Molothrus aeneus. The sequence continues at coordinate 37,661,403 of NC_089649.1, forward strand.
TCCTAGTACTTTTCCAAATTGCAACAAATACAACAGCATTATTTCCACGAAGGCATGGGTCACCCAGCAATCTACAGACTAGTGAAACAGGGCATATTTTCCTTCTTCTTCTCTGTGCTACTTGGTGGAACAATTCTGCTTCCAAGAAAAGTATATAAAAATCTATACATATGTTTTGTATTACATTTAGATCTCAAGGATTTTAAATGTCAAATGCAGTAAGAGTCTAGTATATAAAATTCCTCCAAACTGCTTTTGATTTAATCATTGTGTGCACTCTTCCTGTCATTGTAAGTCAGTTTCTGACCTAATAAAACCTTCTTAGGTAGGCACAAGACTGGGTGTGAGATTTGAATCTGTCAGTGTCATTCAGTTTGTTTATGAATTTCGGTTGGTTGCATCAAACCCAAAGTGTTTTAGATGATTTGCCAAGCACGATACCTGACTAAAAGGACCAACATGTTTCAGAAATGGCTCTGGCACCTCTGCCTCAGTAGTTTCACCCAATACCGATCTGCATTTTTAACTGAGGGCAGAGCAATTCAGTGACTACAATACTGCATGCTTCTGCAACTCACCATCCTATTCTCCTTCAGGACAGAAAACAGTTTTGTTCTGCTAGCTAGAAAGATTTCTTGTAAAAATTCACTTACAATTAGCAAATAGTAAATCTTTACTGTCCTTGACTATTAAGACCCCTCTGCTTCCATTTTCCATTTATTACTCACCAAAATTATAGTCCAGTATGGAGGTAGAGATATAATTCTATTATTGCCCATATTCAAAACTGGCATTTTTCCCAAAATATATGTTCAATAACTGGTATTAAAATGACACTGGTAGGTAATACAAATTTATTCAGATAGTGAAAAATATCAACGTCTTCCTAGTTTTAAGTTTCTTTTAGAAAAGAATTTGGCATATAGATGGAGCAATAGAAATTTTTTTATTCCTCTCTTTGTTCTGAGTCTGCACATATTTTTCTATAATACAATTATTAATCTACTCAACAACATTCCAAATAAAAATTATGCACACTTGAATACTTAATTGTGAGACAACTCATGAAATGCCTCCTTGCAATATTAGAAGGGATTATCATAAATCAAGGTGGATACTATGGAGGACTGTTGCAAGCACATGGGGTTTACAGAGCAGCAGTCTAAAAAGAGTCATTAAATGTATCAGGATGAAAGCTAAATGGGAATGCTTTCCCTAGATCCTATTCTTGACCTGAAACTAAAATACTACTCCTAAAAGATCCAGTGGAATGTGAACCTACATTGTGGAACTATTTGAACCGCTTGAATAGCAAAAAAGACAAATATTCCCATATGACTATTCCCTTGATACCTGCTCTGGCTTTAAGTAGAGTCTATTCAGCCTATCTGTGTAAAATCAGCCCAATGAGAGAGAAAAAACAGCTAAATTGCCTGGTTCATATGTACAGAAGCAGCCCCATACATGGGATACAATGTTACTCTGTCCTCTAGCTTCAGGTTTCTTTTATACAGAATAGTATCTATTTATTTCTCTGAAAAATTTAGGAGTGTAAAAGAAGACTAAAAGAGTCTGACTATACATTGCACATACTGTAATTTTTACCAGACCATTTAGCTGTAAGATATCATGTGTTTTTATCCCAAATTAAATTATATTTATCAACATTGAAATTAATTAATGTCTAACCCCCATGTCTTCTCAAATGATCATTTCAATTAGCCATAAAAGTCAGGCATAGTATAACTTGTACACAGGCACAAAATCTGTTGTCCCAGCAAAGTTTTCTCATTGGTTTATTTCTGTACTTCGATGCAAAAGTGAGGAGATTCTCTGACTCCTTCTCCCTGTAATCTTTCTGCTTTAAGAAGAAAAATGGAAAACATGTATCTTCCCACATGGGAAATAATTGTTTCCTACCTGAAAATACTAGATGAATGTCACTGTAACACAAGCGCTTTAAAGTTATTGATCAAGTTTTTCCATATAAAAGGGCAATAAATATAAAATTAAGATGTGCCTTACAATTACCCACTAATAGCTGTGGGGGTTTTTTTGACTCTCAGGAAACCAATTTTCACACAGTTGTTATTTCCCCATTTATTCTCCACATTTTTACAACCCTTTCACTGCAGATTAGTTTCAGTGAAGGTCACACAGTGTCTGACACTCAGAGGAGAAAGTGTTATTCACAGGAAATTTCTCTGCTATCAGATGGGGAAATCATACAAATAAAAATTTTGGTATAGATAAAGTTGAAACAGCCTATCTTGTTGGGGAAAAACCTCAAACAGCAGAGCAGCTCTGCAGTAGAGACAGCTCTCTCAGAGAACCATACTGCGTCTTCCAGAGAATTGCTTCATTTTAAAGTAAATTCATTTAAATAGACTTCACTTATTAGTCTTTTGTTAAGACTAATAAAATACTTCCCAGTCAAAATGTTCCCTATAAGTCTGCAGAATTAAACAAATTTATCATTGGAAATACAAGAAAATGAGAGAAAACAAATTTCACTCTGATACAACAAGATAAAAACAGCTATCAATTTTTCAGCAAGATGAGGAAGTAGATGGAGAAAAGCTTTCTCCTATACAAAAAGTTAGGAAAAAATCCCTTTTCATACAGAAGAAATTCCAAATTTTTGTAGACACAAATGAAAGATAAGCTATTAAAGAAAAAGAAATTTGATCTAGGTCACATGATGGGTTGACGTGATTTATTCCTGTTCATCAAAAATTTATTTAATGCAAAACCAGGAGAGATCACTAAAGGCAAGTAGCAAGGTTTGAGGTACAGAAGAAAGAATGATATCCATGTACACAATATAGCCTCTCTTCATTTTTATGCTTAGTGATTATTGGGACTCTTTGAAACAGCATTGAACAAGAAAAACATAACTTGAACTAAATGTTATATTAATAACTGGGTTTCATGGCAGCAGACCCAAAGGCAAAGCCCTCTAAACCTTTATAATGCTGCATACCTTGGACATCCTGTGATTTAAATGTAAATTATGTTAAAAATAAACTAAAAAATCATACTTGTCCAAAATATATGTTAAATAGCCAATGTTATGGTCAACATCCCCAAATCAGAGTGAATACTGTACAAAGCATTTTTGAAAGTATCTTACATTAAAATATTCCAATTTTCTTCAGAGAAGCATTTTAATAAATATGATCCAGAAGACAGAATGCTTTAGAGGGAATTAGGGGGGCATGATTAATGATAGACAGGATAGCTATTTAGCTACTCTGCACAGGAGGCTGAAAAAACATGGAACCAATTTCTGATTTAATTGGACAAAGCCAGAATCCAAGTGCTTAACTCATGCCTTTCCACTAGCTAATTTTACGTCTTATGCAGCTTCTTCTAAAGGTGTAAGAAGACATGGTGCTTATCATTGCTTTTGTCATCTACATTATGTATTCAAAAAAGATCAGTGAATAAATAATAGGTTGAAATGTCCATGAACCCACTTGGAAGTTAACGCTCTGTTGATTTTTAAAGGTTTTCAAAATGTTGGTTCTCTAGCACAATTTTAAAGGCAGAATTAAGAATTGGTTTTTCTTCTGTTTTAGCCCATTTCAATGGGTACAGTCACTTTTTGTTAGCTTCATTGTACCAAGGAAACTTCACACCATAACACATTCTGGTGCTCAAGGTCAGTGTTCATTTGCTCTTCCCACTAATAAGACCTTCCATCTTCAAGTTATGAAGAAACTTCACTGGCCCCGAGGAAAAAACTCAAGGAGATGAAAAATTGCTTCCTACAGAATGGCTATCTTCCTGGATTATCTAAACCAGACAGTTTTGTTTAATTTCCAGCATCATTAATTCTTTAGAACATGTAAGGCAGAGTCCCAAGGGAAAATTACTCATAACACTATAAATTGTGAAGGAATTTTCATAGGCTTTTTAGTTTTTAGAAGTAGAAAAATAGTATATTTATTTATTTATTTATTAACTTAGCTTACCAGAGCTGTAGAAATAGACAAAATGTGCAAACCACAGAGGAACAATTAAAAAGGTGAAAATGTATAATGGGTAAACTCAAGGAATTATCACGTAACAATTCAAGAATGATGCAGCATAGATGGAAAAAGAACTGCTCCCATTTTCATTTTGCAAGTTTAAATAAGGGCCTGGTTTAATAAATAAAACATGTTTAAAAACAGTAAGATGGCAACACAAATGAAACCATGACTGGGATATTCACAACATTTAAATCAGATTCCTGCCAAGGTCGAAAGTTAAGCAATAAGTAATGTCACTTTCTGTTGTAAAAGGTTTTTTTCCACTTTATTATAAATCTCATTATTAGGAAAGAACTGGATTTATTAATGTAACTTTAGGACAAGACCACAGAAAGTAAGGAAAATAGCAACCCACTATATATTTTCTTCTTTTACAGCTATGGGTGTTTCAGAAATGATTTTTCAAAAGTATTTGAGTCCTTGTAGCCTAGTAAATACTGATTGTCTCTGGCTTGTTGAACTAACAGCACTGGCCTCAGGCCATGTCTGACTTGAGGCATGTGTTGGCCTGGCTGGAGTGGGATTTGGCCCAGAGGAGCAAACATGCTGGTGGCTTTTGCTTGAGAGAGGTGTGTGGCATAACACCTGCTGTTTTATCTGGGGTTTGAGGAGATGGCTAGCAATAGCAATTAGTTGTTATGTGTAGAATAACTGTCCCTGACTGCAGCAGGAGCTCAATGTGTGCCAGGACAGACACATGATTGTAGCAGGAGCCTTGAACCATCATAGGAGACTACCAGAGGCACCAGAGCTATAAACTCACCAGTGCTAATTCCCTGGTTTGCAAAGAAATGCAGCTCTGGGAAATGGGCAAAAGCAGTGTTTGGGACAGCAAAGAGAAGAAAGTATACTTTCTTTGGATGGCATACTTTCATGGATTTACTTATACATACTTTCATGGATGGCAAATGTGGATACACCATGGAGCCATGAAACAGGGAAGAAAGACAAAGGTGTGGAGCATGCTAACAACACGCTAGAAACAACTTCTGCTGCGCTCTCACATGGGGATGAGGAAATCATCAACATCATACTCTTGGCAAAGAACTTTGTATGCTGCTGATTTTCCCACTGGCAGGCCAAAGCCATCAACCTCAGGGCTTGGGAGATGAGTGGAAGGAAAGTAACTACAAAAGAGGTGCATACTCTGCAGAAGTTTGTGTATATTAATTTTAACTCTACTTCCTTAAAACCCTAAGTCCTAGAAACATCACAACTGGACTAATAGTACTGTTTTGATTAGAACTGCTAAGATGTCAGCTAGATTAATAAAAAATCCTTGACTTACATATACAATGTGTAACCCAACTTGCACAAAAGAGAAATTTGAGTGCAGCAAATGGGTGGGAGGCTATCCTTTGGAAGAGGGGAATCAGGGAATCCTGTCAATGTTAACAAACATCTAGTGGAGGGTAGTAAGGGACAAGGAGACAGACTCTTCTCCATGGTGCCCAAAGACAAGAGAAGATGCAACAGACATGAATAGCAGTTACTGGAAATGCCCTTCAAATACCATAAAAAAACCCAGGATCTCTGTCAAGTGGATTGTATATTCATAGGTAGTTGTAATTTTTTTATTTCTTACAGATTTCTTTCTGTTATGAAAAGAAGTCAATACACTCAAACATAGCAGAAAAACACATTAGAAGAACAATACTTTGTACCAAAAGAACCAGTCTAGAGAGATATTAAAGTGAGAGAAATGGAAAATATATAATACAAACGTTATTGAGTATTTGCATTTTACCAATCTTATTTCTCATTGCCTTTACTTGTGGTCTCTTCTTACTAGTCACAAGAGTTGTAAGTAGAAGAAAGGCAACCCTAGAAACAGTGAGAGTTCACTCAATGGAGCTGCATCCATATGAGATGCTGTTCTCTGATAGCATTACTCTATTGCAGAATGCATTTTGAGGAAGGTTTTCATTTAATATGCTTGTATAGACATTGCTGTCCCAGCATAAAGAAGAATCATTGGGAGTTTTGCCAACTCATGTCTGAACACAGCATAAAGACTCTCTTCCCCTGGATGTAACTAGTGGCAGCAGTTAAAGGAAATATGATAACTCCTCTGCAGATGACTTAACACAATTTTTTTTAACTCAAGGACAAAACAAGAGTGTATTGCTTTTTTTTTCTTTGTTTTTAACTAAGTGACATGGGCAAGTTCTAATCTCTTCAACAAGGACATAAGGCCTGTACATATTTCAGTATGTTCAGTGAGTAGAAATGCTGTCAGGCTGTGAGATTATTTTGTGTACAGCAAAACTCTCTTTGTGTTCTGACAAAGACAGCTACAAGATGTACTGTGTATAAGTGAATTAATGTACATATAAAACTTTAAAAATTAGTTTGTGGACACTAGACACCAGACTATGTGTGCTGAGATCTAGTTGATGTCCTTTTTTAAACATGTTTATAGACCAGGCATATTTTTTCTCATTCTAAAGGTTAGATTAAACCTTTGTAAAGACTTTGACACACTTTATTAAAAAACCAAAGGGCATCAGTGGAGTGACTCTAAGTAAACAAAGTAATCCAAGATGAAGAAAAAACTGACAACTTATTGACAAAGTCTCTAGGTTGCCAGCTGCAACAACCAAGCCTGGATCTATCACAGAAGGTTAACTCTAATTTTTAAATAAGGAAACTTAGCTTTTTATTTATACGCTGGTATCTAGTAAATAGGAATAGATTTTTCACTTTTGTTTCAAGGTTTCCTTCTCATTAATATCCTCTCCTGTCTCTTTTTGTTTTCAAAGTTCTTGCATGCACAGAGTACATGCAGAGAGTAATCCAGAAACAACCCAAAAGCCAGAGAGCATATTTATTGTAAGATAGAATTCTCACTGGAATAGTCGACCTAAATGCAGAGTCGCATTTATTTTGGATGTAACTGTAAGAAATATCTAGGATACCCTGACTCTCAGATTTCATTTCAAAAAGTTCTTTCTGCTTTCACATGCATTTCAGAACCAAAGAATTTTTGGAAATCAGTTTCACTGGGCTGAGGGTTATAACCAATCCAGAGAAATTAAATTATATGTAGTCTTTATAGCTGTTATTACATCATTATTTGAATTTCCCTATCCATTCAGTTAATCCACCCCAACCAGAGACAGATATTTTGTACTCAGATACGTCTGTGAGAACAAAATACAACACCATCATCGTCATCCATTCAATGTCATACATTCTTGCAGTTTAAAAGAGGCAAAACACAGAAAAGCCAAAAGTGAAAAATGGAAAATTTAATAAAACTCCGTGCTAAAGGCTAGCAGATAATTCCTTTCATTATTAGAAAGTTTTCTACCACCAGTAAGTTATCTTTCTTAAAATTATAAACATTTTCAGTGGCTTTACTCTTTATAGGTCTTTAAAGTAAAATAAACACTCAGTTACCTACACTGCAAAATACTGTGAACTTAGTGCACCACACTATTCTTACATTCCATCTACAGTTTGAGACCTCATATCCACCTTTTCATGTATTTAACATTTAAAAATAAATTAAATTTCTATTTAATTAATTCTGTTAATTAAATTACATTCAATATTCATTTATCCAGTTATCCAGTTTCAACAGGCCCTCTTCCATAATAAGCTGTTCATTCTCTTTTAGAATTATTAGGCTAAGCCAATAGTAATTCCATATATGTAAAGACCTGATGAATTGCCAATGCCTGGAAATCCCACAGACATGGCTGAAATCCTGCACATGCCTGACAGATCCAATGCCACATAGACCAGATCCAGCAATGAAAGCAATTTAAACAAGAGGAATGTCTGTCTGTATCGCTTCTGCTTCAGCATCGCTCCATTGGATTTGGGCAGATGGAGCAGCTGGCTGCAATTCTGTCCTCCTCAGGCTACAGAAAAGTCTCTTCTAGGAATGGGCAAGAGATGTGGCTATGACCCAGCTTCCCGTGCAAATATGGAACTTCTATTTTTCTTTGGAAAAATTTTTATTAAATAATTTGTGTTGTGCTGTTATAGAAAAGTTGGTTCTTAATTGTGCTGAAAGAGCTGGGTAAGGTAAACCCTATTTATTTCCTTACAAAAAAAAAAAAAAAAAAAAAAAACCAAAAGAAAATTTACTGCCAGAAGAAATGTTTCATGTGGAAGGTTGGCATATGCAGCATCTTCCTTGAGACTTAAAGAAAACAGCTTGGAACAAAAAGACTAAGATCTGTTCTATTTGCTTGTCCGGGACTCCTAGATAGCTGGTGGTTTTATTATAGGAGCTTCCTATGAAAAATTGAGAATAGTCTTTTTTTTCCTAATTTCCCAGTTCTTTGTAAACAATCTTTATTTCTGCACTGAGCCACAGAAGTCCTAATTATTTTGTCTAGCTTTCAGAATAAGCTAGCTATGAGAATCTGAGTGCAAAAAAAGAACTTGAGGGCATGCAGGATGATTGTGAAAAAAAACTTAGAGATAAAAAAAAGGAATACATTTTAATGACTAGCAGTTTATACTTTTCCATCTGAGTGCAGCCAAGAAATATATGCTCCCACTGGTAATAAAAAAAAGCCTTCTATATAAAGCGGCTTTGAACATAATTGGAGATTAATAAAAAAAATATGGGTTTTTCACAGGTTGCTTTTCAAATAAATCCATAGATCACTACCATTCCTCTTAGAGGTAAGCCAAATGAATATTAATATAATTACAACACCATTGCTGAAATATTTGTAATATTACTCATATGCAGTCACATGTTAAACTATTTGGGGAAAAATCCTGCTAAGTAATCCTAACAACATTGTTCCCCTTTCTGAGACTGAAAGAGAGGTACTGGAACTAAGAGGGAAAATTATGTGCAGAACATAAAAAATTCCAGCTGACCTGTTACATATTTTGCTCCTTTCATTTCTCTTTGCTGGACTAAGAAAGCAAGTGCCAATCCAGCAGCTCATTTTCACCAGATGAGGATAATCACAAAGGACACCTCACTATTGCCTGGCCATTTGCAGAGCCTCTGACTCTAGTTGGTATCAAACAGTAGAAAACTGTCCTTGCAAACAAACAGAACAGGGTGGGGGAGAACAAGGGATGGCAGCTTTGTTTTCCATTAGCAAGTTGGACCTGCTGGAGGAGAGTTCTGGCAAACACCAAGGCCAGCTGAAGGTAGCTGGTGAGAGCATGAAACCTGCATGCTGAGGGTTAACCCCAGCATGCAGCCAAGCCCCACACAGCTGGTCACTCACTTTCCTCCACAGGATGGATGAGAACTTAAAGAATAAAAGTGTGAAAAGTCACAATGTCGGTTGAAAACAGTTTAGGAGGTAAAGAAAAGCTGTGCACAAACAAAGCAGAACAAGGCCATCCATTCACTGCTTCCCATGATCTGGACAGTGTTCACCCATTCCTAAGAAAGCTGGGCTCCATTACACTTAATGGTGACTTGGAAAGGCAGATTCCACAACTTCAAATATTCCCATTCTTTCCTGCAATATCATATACTGTCAGATATCCCTTTGGTCAGGGAGGGTTAGCTGGCCCAGCTGTGACCCCTCCAAAATTCTTGTGCACCCCCAGCCTACACGCTGATTAAGCACTTCTCAGCAAGAGTTCAAACATTGGTATGTTATCAATTTGGTCACAAATCCAAAACATCATCTCATACCACCTCCTGTGAAAAAAATTAACTCTATCCCAACTCAACCAAGAACACCAGACTAGCTACCTTTTTATTAGGAGGAGGGTTTGTGGTTTGTTTGGTTTTGTTGTTTAAATCATGGCGATAATATTTATGTAATTTCAGATTCAAAAGATTTCAACAGCTGTTTCATTAAAGATTAGATTGTGATATACCAGTTTCAGAGAGGTCACAGACAGACACATGAAAATACCTACCATCTCCCTCTCCTCTAAAAAATGACACATGAAATTGCTTAAGACTTTTAGATTCTCAGACTTTCTTTTATAAAACTGCAACATCTGAGACAAGATACACCAAATAAAAATAATCACAACACCAAGACGTAGATCATCAGAAGAGAGGATTAAACTGCAAAAAGCAGGTAAGATGGCAAATATTATAGAGATTCATGAAGAATAGTGAAAAAGGTCAGAGTGAAATAGTGTGTCATTTCATAAGACATTTTTGTGAGATATTTTAATTAGTGCCACCATTAGCATGTGGCGCCTTAGTAAGACAGCTCTGTGAAGATCCACACCAATTTGTAAAGCCAAGCATTTGGCATTAGATGAACACTAAAACCATTTTCATTCTTTTTCAATATTGCTTGTGAGGAGTCAGAATACACACTGGATTTCTACCAGACAAAGTAAGAAGTCCTAATGTATTAAATGTATATATTTCATTTAATGTATTAAAAGAAATATAATATGTCATAGATGACATAGGCTACATTTCAACAATGAAGAACTTAATGACTCACATGAAAAAAATAAATAGAAATGCAAAGATTTTTAAAATTTAAAATACATTTCCAATAATTATTAATAATTTCTATGTTTAGCAGTCTCAAAGCAACATGGGCAGTTCATAGGAATGAGATATTATTGAAAAGTATGAGATCAGGAAGGAAAAATCTTATCAATACTTACATAACAAAATGAGAACACTTGTATTTTTAATGAGCATTCCTACTGGTAGATCTAATTCCCTCTACCTCAAAATAACCACTAATCAGCCTGTTTCATTGAGTGTAATGAGAAATGCTTACTGAAGAGCAATACTGCTTTAGAGGCACCTTTGACTATAAATACCCAACTCAGTAATTTAATAAGAAATCCATGATTCTGTGGCTAGGTAGAAAAATTACATATTTATTCCAAGCTATTTATTTGCAAAGAGGAGCAATAATTAATGTCTGTGTATGTATAATATGTGTATGTATGCAAATGAATTCTTATCTCATTGGTTTAGTTTAATTTTACTAGAAAGATTTACTGGGATATGTAATCAATAAACAAAGCATAAGGAGTGTATATATATATATATATATTGTAATGTTTCAGGTAGGCCCTGTTTCTGGTAACAATATCCAGAGTTATTTAAGATGGGAATATTGTTTGAAGTGTGCTCTGAACATAGGAAAATGGATTTTCAAGTGTCAGAAAAGAATCTTTTTTCCTGCTTGGTAAAGGATGCATCTGATGCTAAGCTTTATTTAAAAGTCTAAAACTGGAAGTAAGGAAATGTATGATATGAGATAGCATAAATCAAAGTGTCTGTATGTGATACAGGCTATTAAGAGATAAGGAAAAAATATGTCAGTCAATAGACTGGGCACAAGATAGTTCCATGGCTTTTTAAAAGCACCTACATAGCAGTCACACTGTGAAAATTCACTCAGATATTCTAACCAGATGCAAATGTTATTTGTTCCAACTAAACACACTTTTCAAAGAAATCTCACTGAGCAATCATTGTAAACAAGATGCCTTTGGAGATGTTGAGGAGTGCTAAAGTGAATTTCCTGTTAGATCAGATACTGTGGAAAAATACACTGTTAATGGAATGAGACTGGTATCGAAGCATGAATTTATTGCCCTAATATAGAAATACAATGACAGTGAGAAAATGCAGTAGCCTTTGGTTCACTTTGTAACACAAAATAAGACATAATTTATTGCACAGTATCAAGAGTAATAAAGTAGGTAATATATCTGTCTTTCAAGCTCCTCTCTTTTTTCTTGCTTTCTGATTTGCTTTTTATCTCTGTCTTTCCAGATACATCCTAACATTATATAGGCAAACTGTCATTCTGTTCATCAATTTTCCCTATTTGATGACTAGTTTATCCAGTCTTAGAGCTTACCACTTTCTAATTTTAGAAATATTAATGTCAAAGCTATAAATGTATATACATATAATAATCCAATTGCTGATAGTGTGAAAAGAAAAACTCTAGATATTCAGTTTTTATCTTCCAGTCCTCTGAGAAAGTTTGTTTTTTTCCTCCTACTTTATGGAGTATTTTACAGATAGATACACACGTCAGACTTATATGTATATCTTTCTGTAAGCTATTTCTGAAGAAACACTGAAATAATGGTGTTTAGCAAAAATCTGTGCACAGGGATTTTGTCTGCCTTATTTGGGTTTTGATGTAATTGAATGGGATCCAAACTAACTATTTGACTGGAATCCAGAAGACTCTATTAGCATCTTTCTGCATTATTTTTAGCTTGGACTTTTTGAAATGTGGAGAACAATCAGTTTCATGAAGACCTTCCAAACTTAATGATAGTGGTTATTCCTTTAGGACAAGTACCAAAATGTTACAGTATACCCTAATAATTACTCATTCATCAGTGGTCAGTCTGCACCACACATTCCTTTAGTTCTGTGTTTTCAAAGAAGGCACTGGAGAAAATCTAAACACCTATCTAGGACCTTGTGCACCACACGTGTTTGTTTCTGCAAAATCTTTTTTTTTTTTCTCATAAATTGCTCATTGATGCTTTCCAAAACTCAGTTGTCTTGATTTCTGATTTGGAGAGTTAGTTATTCCCCATTATATACTGTAGAACTTAAACTTCACCAGTGAAAAATGTGTAATCATTTTTTGGCACTTTTCAGCAAGGTAAGAGCTATAACATATTTCCTTTTACATTTGTGCTACTGTGGGCTGTACAGACACAATTACAGTTGGATAGTGATCTTCTATTGCCTATACTTATCAGTAATATCTTTCCACTAAAACAAACTAATTGTAGTGGTAAGAAACAAAGCAATAAAGAATAAAAATAAAAGATTTTCAGGATACATTTGGTTTATTATGAAAACAAGCAGAACAGCAAAACAAGACAATATTTACTGAAAGTTACAAACAACAATTACACCATGTTCCAATTCATCAAAATCTCAAACTTAAAAAAAAACCCCTTCTTCTTGAAATACTTTCCCTTTTCTTGTTTTGAGGACTGTAAAGAATCCATTACTTTGATGCTGTCTGCTGTGGATGAAAGATGAAATATTTTTGCACCCAGCAGATGGTGTTTATTACTTTCATAAGCAGGTCACTAAGTAAATTCTGTTTGCATTTTCAAATGGACAACTGTTACCAGATGTTAAATTGATCTCTATAACTTTTAAAAAATTTCTTTGTAAAAACAGAAAATTGAGAGATCTGATGACATCAACTCTGGTATCTCAACAGCAACACTGCTTTAAATAAGTTAATAAATACAGCTACCACAAAACAAGACAATATTTAAAATCACCTAGATAAAGGACTTAAAATATTTTTTTTCTAAAGAGCAGTAGGATATTCCCTCTAAGGAACTTAAGTTCTGAATTTTATTTCTGCCTAACAAAACTTGGACCACATACAGTCAGGCCACTCCAAATACACGGGAGAAAAAGATTAACAGACAATATTTCCTACTCCTTCATCTCTAAAAGCTTGAGTTGAGATATCAGTGATTTCTTATATTTTAATTTTTTCACATCTTTTTCACATTTACAACCCGAATAAGTAAACTTCCCATGCAAAATACACTGAGTGACCATGTTGCAGAACGATGCCTGTTGATCTGTGATTCACCTGCAAACACATCTCCAGATTCAATCTGTCAGCTGACAAAAAATGGAGAATAAGAATATATTCAAGAGTATAACTCAATATACTTAATCTAAACTCTTTTTACTTAGAAAAAAGCACCATGCTCTTTTTTATAGTCATTTAGATATAAAATAACTTGAAAAATTTTTGATCTCCCCTGCTAAAAGAAAAAAGTGGAATGAGGAAATCTGTGGGTTTGATGCAATCATGTACTTTCAAATTTTATGAAGTAACCAATTAAACAGCATTATGAGCTGGTCATATGTCTGACTGGACAGACACAGTATATGACGTCCAGAAATTTCAATTATGAGCTGGAAATAAACAGAGGATTTGTAAGAAAAAAAGATTTTATAAAGGTCAGAAAATGAAAGGTCTTGGCAGTTATGCTGACAAAATGAATTTAGCACAATGCTATATATTAAGAGAAATTAATGTATGTTTCTCCTTTGTTCCAACTGCTTTAGTTAATACTGTTAACAAATCTTTCATACCTGTCTCAAACTTTTAAAATATACTGGGTTTACCACAATTCAGTACAGTTCAAGTGGATGATTGGAGACCCCAGTAGGCAGCTGCATAGAAAGAACAGTGTGATAGCTGCTAACATGAATACCTAAATTACCAGCTGTGCATGGAAATAACAAAAATATTATATTTAGAAAAGTAGTGTAATTTGTGAAATCGTTGTTCCCTCTACGTATTAGGTTCAAGCAAATTAATGTAGGAAGGCTATAAAATGAAACAAACAAAAATCCAAGCAAATCACAAACAAAAGAAACTAAATGCATGAGTGAACAAATAAGAGAACCAAGTACTGAGAAAACCAGTTTATGGATTTGCATATTCTCATATTTAAGTTTCATATTTCATTAAATTACACTGCCGTTAAATAGGAAACTGAATTTTTGCTTTTTTCAGTGTAATTTCCTTCTCCTAAATGAATGACTGCACCTTCAAAACTTTCTATTAAGCAATTAGCTAAATCACTCATTAAAAATTAATGATTCAGACTGCCCTGTTCTCTTCGCATTAAACAAATACATTTAAAATTCTCTACAGGGTAGACTTTGTGAAAAATAACAAGCTAGAAAATTTTCTAGTGATAATAAGGCAAAAAAGGGGTTTTATTCTTAGATGAGGGACCCTCAATGCTAAAAAGAAAAATTGCAAATATGACAATCAGAGCTTATTAAAATACCTTCTGGAACAGCCCAGATTCCAACTAATATGTATTTTTTGCATAGTAATATTCAATGACATAATTTAAAGACTTCTGACACAGAGAACTGATTATATTTTTTTTTTTAAGTACATATTTTTGCTGAAGTGGTTTAATGTACTCTTTCAATTCCTTTTATGACCACAGCAGCATGCCAGGGTCATCCAAAAATACTTTGCTCTTTTAAAAACTTTTTATCTTTGTTGATATTGTGAGTCATATATGGTTACCTAAACCAAGGCTTTTAAATGTTTTAGTATTTTTCAAAGTACCAAAAAATCAATAGCAGGTTGAAAGGTCTCTAAATGCCTTTCGATCATACATTAAGTAGTGCAGCAGATTTTCAATGTTGAGCCTGCCCTAATATCTCCTAAAGGACCTTACAAAACACTTTTTTGTTTGTTTCTTATATTAATACTGACACTTAGCAAGTATGGTCAGCAAGCATGTTCTGTAGTGAATATTTAGTAATAGAAATTTAAAATAAAACTCAGAAGAACTTTCTGAATTTAATAAACAGTAGGCTGTATGCACCTTGGATATTTACTGCTGTATTTTACTGTATTACAGATGTCTTTGGTGAAATAAGTCTGGTGTCATTTTAGAGCTGCAAAACCTATTTCACAAGGGACAAAAATAAAAGTTGACATAGAAAGCAAGGAAATATTTGTGTGAAAATACATAGAAACTCAATGACTTGTAAAAATAGAGTTTATATGACCATTTTTCAGAATGAAATAACATAAAGATGTAAATTGCAATCTTGCTAATTTATAATTAGATCCTGTGTTAGCAGAGCAACTCTTAGAGTCCCATCCATCACCACAAATTAGACACCATATTTAGAACAGAAACTCAGGGATCTGTGTGTCTCTTCTGACCTGAAATCTTATTCTCTGCCTCTATGACCTCCTCAGAGTGGTTTAGTCATCAGCTAAATTCGAACACGACTAAGCAATGCTCTTGCAAACCCTTCAATAGCTCCTCACCTTTTCCCAGACTGTTTGCAAAGTCACTCTGCTGACCCCAGGCTATGCTTTCAGCCATCACCACTGACTGATCCTTACAGTGACTCTCCCTGTGTGGCTCTCCCTGTCCACTCACCCAGGCTGCACTCTCAGCCTGGCTTCATCCCAAAAACTGCAGCACCCGATTTTCTGGTACTGACAAACCCAATGAATGCTCTCCTGTCTTTTTAAACTGCTCCAGTACCCATCATTTCCTAGCTGGCTTCAAATGTATCCTTTCTATCTGTTCACCAACCTGAATATTTTTTTACACTGAACATAGGGTATGATCTTTACTCTGAAAGGACAGACCCCTCAGGACCTCGACTCTGAAAGGACAGATCCTTCAGGACGTTTTGTAATGATAAGCAACACATTTTAATTCAGTCTAAAATTCCTTCAAAATTTCCTTAACTTCTAGACCCTACCACTTACCAATTTACTTTGAAGAGGGGAATGAAGTAGATGACTCCATTATGCTCTTTCCAACCTAAGTGCTTTATGATTCTAAATTTTCTAACAAACATTTCTGTGCCTTCATCCTACTGCTGTAACCAATTAGTTATTCTTCCCTTAATTAGACTTAAACATTCAATTTTGTAACACCTACAAAAATATAGTCTGCATTGCACTGACAATTACTCACGTAGCTAACCTCTACGAGGTTAGCTGACTGATCCCATGTCCTCTAGATTCTATATTTTCATACTCTAACACTCAACAAAGGCTTCATTATGAACCCCGTGAAGATCTGCTTCCATACTGTTAGGCATGAAAGGCTACAGCCAATAGCAAGAACTCCTGAACACCATGAGAACATAAACATTAAACAAAAATCAACTTCCAGATTTAGGATGCTTACAGTCTTGAAACAATCATTATTATATCCTGAATTTTTTTCTGCTCTCCTAACACTATTATTCTATTATACACTACTTATATTTTGGTGAATTGATGAATTTTTGTAACTAACTCTTTTCACATAGTATTTCTCTCTATCTCACTAACAACATGAACTTTTATATTTTAATACTTGTGTTCAAACAGTAATTCCCAAGGTTTTCCTATTATAAACCCCAATGCAGAAAAGGGATATGATGTGGGACTGTCACACTATATGAAAAATGAGGTTTCATGACTGAATGCAGTTTGCAAAATTATATTAGACCTTAAATTTAATTCCACAACCAAATAAACCTCTGATGCATACATGAACATTTAAAAGATCCTGGACATTTTTAGTGACTCAGTTTGTAAGTCACGATTCTATAATACGTTTTAAGACTGAATGTCCCAATGAGATGCTTTTATTTTCCCTGGAATGATTTATCTATATACATGTAAAAAATATTTAATCAAAGTTTACTTCAGAGTTAAGGTAATTTTATGACATATGCTTCTAAACAACTAGCAATATTTGTCATTTTGTCCCAAAGGGACAGACTCTAGTTTCTAACAACCGTAAAGTTAGACTTGTAAGAGAAGACAAACACATGGCTTTGGTTTTCTTTTAGGAACCAAAATTTAAAATCCATGATAAAATTAGAAACAATTTAAATTTCTCATTTTACAGTTAACACCTGAGACTTTTCGCAACTAATCTGAAATGTAGTATCTTTATATCATAGACAATAAATTTATTATTAAAACTTCTACATCAGTAAATTATTGACATTGCCCAGAGTCCTGAATAAATTGTGAACAAATAGAATAATACCATCACAAAGGATTTCCAGGATGAGAGTACTGGAAGTTAGAAACAAAAAATCCCTGCTTTACATTATTGGAGGATACCAGCCAATCAATTCAGCCTGCTTTTCACAGAAAAGATGAGTTGTATTATGTTTGGTCAGTGAAATTCTTGATATGCTCTGTTGTATCTACAACACTACTTTCAAGACTCCTACTTAAGTCTGTTTTGTAACCAATGGGGAGCATTTTTTAAAACATCCCTGTAATTTACTAACCAACCCAAGGCACTTTGCACTTCTAAATTACTTATGTACTTTACTACTTAAAGCATTTAGCAAAATTATATAAATTGACTTTTCACTTTAAAAAGTCTATTTTCTTTCTCTTAAGCAAAGTTTCTTTATTCATACAATGGTTTTCAATCCTTTAACTAATTTTCTCTAAAGTAAAATATTTTTCATTTAAAATTATTGGAGTGGAAAATTGCACAGTTTTAAAAATTTATGAAAAAATATGTAATGGCCTGTGGTCTCATAAAATATGTATCATACAGCACCATATTTATTCTACCTACTTGTTAAATTTGCTTAAAATGCCCACTGTGATTTGTTTGGCAGAACATACTTCTTTTTCCATAAAAGTCTTTTCTGTGTCTTACAGTGTTATCTATTGTTTGAACTGTGCCAAGAAAAAAGAAAGCATATAATTTCTGATTTTTTTTTCCTGTCCTTATTAAGAGAGGTTAGCTGATAGTGGAAATATAAAACAGCTTTATTATGAAGTCTTTAGGAAAATTGAAATCTGAAGAATACTTATTTAACAATAAATATAAATTAATATTAATTACATAAATTGTTTTTACATTTAAATGAAATTTTCCCATCAAGATATGGGAATATGGAGTGAAAGTACTAATTTTGTTTAACCATTATATTCTTTCAGATCATCTTTATTCAGCAACAAGCTTAAATAACAGAATATTTTAAGATAGCTCCTGACAAATTATTTGTTGATAATGTTTCTGCCTAGTAGATGAAAAAAATTGAAATATCAGCAATGTAGCTTAAAGAGAAGATCCCTTTAGCCACTTTTTTCCAAGAATAAATAAATATTATTTATTTTGGTACTAGCTTGTAGCCTAAGCAGGAAGTAATACAATAAAGATTTAAAAAAATTAAAATAAAGATAAATATCTTATTTTAAGATAAACAAGTCAACAAAGTTCTTTAGAACAGTTTTGAAGCCTTAAAAAAGTTAAACCTAAAAATAGTTCTAGTTCATTGCTGTTTCTGAATTTTTCCCCACATTTAAAACTAATGAATTTGCCAATAGATTTTGAAATGTCACTCACTATCTCATATGATGTTGGAACTCTCTTTTTCACCATTTGACAAAATGATTTTTTTTTTCCATCAAGTAAATCTTCAGCAGAACTTCTTATCATATCACTTTTCATTATTTTTATCTATTTATATCAAGAGAAACACATATGCAGAGGTATTCATCGGACCACAAACCCTTTGATTCAGGATTCAATACTGCTGTTAAGTGCATGCTTTACACAAAAGTAGTTATAGATTAGTTAGTTGTAATTTGTACAGCATAAATACTAATTGATATGAATAGGAATATGTAACTTCAAAAAATTTGTTGTACACTTTGAATAAGTACCATAAGCAGCTCATTAATTGTTCAGATTTTTCTCCTTTCATTAAAAAATGGTATTTCAAAGTTAGTAAAATCTGCTTGTGGTTATACCACCAGAGAGATTAAATTCTTGTTAAGTAACTACTGAAATTCATATATTCCAGAACAAATTGATCTCCCTGAATTTCTGACTCCAGCCATGCACCAGGATTTTGTCTTCAGAATATGTCTAGGAGTTTTCAAGCTGTCCCACTCCTCCAGATCTTTCAGCTACCTTATAAAGCATTGTTGGTTTCTGCCCATTAACTTCATTGCTGATTAAGGTTGTTTTATTTGCAGTGTCTTCTCCCTGGCAATGCCGCAAAGCTTTCTCAAAGTTTCCTTAAATCTTCAAGTGTTTTTAGACTTAAAGGATAGTCTATGGGTCCCTGGGGCTGCGGGGTCCTTATGAGGGCCTTTTAAAATAAGCTTTCAAATATTTTGATTTCTTCCCTCAGCATCAAGGACCACAGAACACACTGCTTGGTTGTCCTATACTCCAAAACAAATATCTCTGTGTATCCAGTGGGATAGGATTAGCTCCAGCAATCAGCAGAAAATGCTGAGTTTGATGCTTTCACACAATCCAAGGTTCTAGCAAATCCAACTTTGATAAACAGAGCAATAGCTTTTTTTTTGTAATACCAATAATATGATTTCATTACTTTTAATGATTAAATTGCTTCATCTGATGAAACAGATTACTTTGATTATGTAGACTTCATCTGTAAAGATACAAAAAGGTTAGAAAATAAAGGTACACTAGTCTTTCAGAATTTGCTCACCCTTCATAGATGTTATTATGTTATCTAATGCATTAGATAGATGTGCAAATGATTAGGTATGTTTTTCCCCTTTCTTATAAAAATGGCATCTAGTTTCCGTTTTCTTCATATATAAAATTTTGTTTTGCTCAGGAGATTAGAAGTAATTTTCACACTCTTTGGAACATGTTTGATAAACAAAAATAAAGCATCATAATGGTATTAGATACTGTAGTGTGATGTAAAAAATGCCTTGCATTGCTGTGAATCATGACACTTGTGCCAGGTATCATTAAGCCATCTATTCTCATTCACTGCTACTCCAAGGTATGTGTTACACCATTATATCCTCCCACTTAAACATATGAATGCATTTAGATTGCTTTGGGGGTCCATGGAAAAGATAAATTACTGTTCAAGACATCACATCCTTTTGAAATTATAATTTTTTATTGCTAAGATAATCATCTTAATTGCATCTAAACCAAGAGAAATGTGCAGCCTTCATTTCTTATTCCCATAAAACTAAATTCAGGAACTTACTGAAGCACACTACTATCCCATCTCACGCAGCCAAGCAGGAAGGACAACAGGATACAATGGCCTGGGTGCAGATCACATCCCAACACTCAATCAGGACATGGTCACAATGAGTTCCAAGTTTCTCCACTTTAACCATATTCACAAAAGGCAATTATGGTGGGGATTTCCCCTTTTCACCAAAATTTTGTTTGAGGATTTATCTTATTCATCTAACCTTTACTTTTCATATGATAATCCTGCCTTCTTACCCTTGGGAGACTCATCTCAGTACACCCTTGGGACTTTCACTATAGTTCACAGCACAAAGATCCGCTGGAATTAATTATGAGGTGAACAATACTTAGATCTTAAAAGTAATGTCCCTATTTCAATTAAATCAGATGTCTCATTAGGATAAAAGTTTAAATTAAAAAGCAAAAAAGAAATATCTCAAATAGGAAAGTTAAGAAAATGTTGATGATCAATATGAACACACAAAGAAATCCATACTGTTTTCAGTTACGTCTTGAACTTAGACCTTTAGAGCACAGAAAGAGGGTTTAGAAAGGAATGACTCTGAAGCAATAAATAAGAACTCTCCATTCATCAGAGATAAGAAATAATTGAGCTTTCTGATACTGATGCACACCAAAGGAACATAAGTACCCTTAAATTGTCTATTAAAACTGAAATAAATCAAATTATAGCTACTTTAAAATGTCAGTTACTCTTTAAGTCTGGTTAAGCTTCAGTAGATTTGCAGGAAGAAATCATAACTAATTAATCCTAATGAAGAGCATTCCAATTAGGTGGAGTGGAATTTTATAGTGAAAATCTTAAATGTCCAGTAATGTTAAAATATTCTCACTATCATCAATCATTTCTAACTAACAATTAAATTCAAAAGGGTAATGTTAGTGAAACTGGGTAAGAACAGTTCCAAAGAAAATACAATATTTTTTAACATATTCTGGAGACAATTAAAATAAATAGAGATTTCTCTCTGTTTTCTTCTATTTAGCAGTATAAAGGAAGCTGTTCTTCATTCTTGATTACCTTAGAAATTAATGAGAAAAAATAATGAGCAAATACACCCAAAACTGAGTCACTCTGAAAAAAGGTAGACCAGCTGATTACTGCTTTACTACTGATTACTAAAAAGCCATATTCTTCTCTTCTTAAAGAAGCACTTCCTTGTTTTTATGTGTCAGAAATTAAAGAATGCAGTAAAAATGGTTCAAAACACCCTCCCCATAAGATGAGATACCACAACAAGCACAGATGAATAACAGGAAGATGTTAATTTCTGCCCTGCAGAAGGTGAAAGGTTTGGAGTTAGCAGACCAGGCAAGATTTCACTGCGCAGACTGTGGGAAAGCGCAGATGCAACTACAGGAAAATGCCAGGCTGGGCAAGGCACATCTGGATAACGTATTCAGACACCAACAATTCTCTCCATGGCAAGCTGCTGGGAAGGAAGCAGCTGCATAGACACATGCCATCTCAAGTTGTTGGAATGGCACATACACTGCTGAATACCAAGGACTTATTACAAAAGGGGTACCTTAAGAAGAACACTTGAGGACTAGTAATACAGAGAAGACCAGAAGGAGAAGGGCCAGTGGGAAGCCACAGGAACCCATGTGGTGATGACTATCTTCTTATTTAATCTCTGTCTCTTTCTTTCTTCTTTCTTTCTTCTCCTCCACCCCCCTCCACCCTCTCTACCTCCCCTCTATGTGAGGACATTACTGTTGAATAAAATCTGTACTATTGACTCTGGCATATGGTCTTATTTGCACTTTAGCTCAGGCAGAGGCATCTTTTAATAATTGACCCTTACCATCATTCCTGAAGTAGGATCCTAACATTATTCTGGTGGATAATAACATTATCTCTTCTACCTATTTAAAAACAAAAAAAAAATAATCACAGAAGGACAGAATCACAGAATTTCTAGGTTGGAAGAGACCTTTAAGATCATTGAGTCCAACCCATGTTCTAACACCTCAACTACATCATGGCACCAAGTGCCACATCCAGTCTTTTTTTAAACACATCGAGGGATGGTGACTCCACCACCTCCTAGGGTAGATGATTCCAGTATTTGACCACTCTTTCTGTGAAAAACTTCTTCCTTAATTCTAGCCTGTATCTCCTTTGGCGCAGCTTGAGACTGTGTCCTCTTGTTCTGTCGGTTGTTGCCCGGAGAAAGAGACCGACCCCCAGCTCACCCCCGTCACCCTTCAGGGAGTTGAAGAGAGTGATAAGGTCACCTCTGAGTCTCCTTTTCTCCAGGCTGAACAACCCCAGCTCCCTCAGTCGTTCTTCATACGGCTTGTGTTCCAAGCCCCTCACCAGCCTCGTTGCTCTCCTTTGGACACGCTCAAGCATCTCAACGTCCCTCCTAAACTGAGGGGCCAAAACTGGACACAATACTCGAGGTGTGGCCTCACCAGTGCCGAGTACAGGAGAAGAATGACCTCTCTGCTCCTGCTGGCCACACTATTCCTGACACAGGCCAGGATGCCATTGGCCTTCTTGGCCACCTGGGCACACTGCTGGCTCATGTTCAGCCGACTGTCAACCAGCACGCCCAGGTCCCTTTCCTCCTGAGCACTGTCCAGCCACACCATCCCCTAACCCCACTGCAGGGGGTTATTGTGGCCAAAGTGCAGGACTCAGCACTTGCACTTATTGAACTTCATCCCATTGGACTCTGCCCATCCATCCAACCATTCCAAGTCCCTCTGCAAAGCCCTCCATCCCTCTAACAGATTGACACATGCTCCCAGCTTAGTGTCATCTGCAAATTTGCTAATGAAAGACTCTAAGCCCTCATCCATATCATCAATAAAAATATTAAACAGAACTGGCCCCAGCACAGACCCCTGAGGGACACCCCTGGTGACTGGCCCCAGCTGGATGCAGCACCATTCACCACCACACTCTGGGCCCAGCCATCCAGCCAGTTCCTAACCCAACAAAGAGTGCTCCTGTCCAAGCCATGGGCTGCCAGCTTGTCTAGGAGTGTGCTGTGGGAGACAGTGTCAAAGGCCTTGCTGAAATCCAAATAAACAACATCTACAGCCTTCCCTGGATCCCCTAGGCGGGTTACCTGGTCATAAAAGGTGACCAGGTTGGTCAAACATGACCTACCCCTCCTAAACCCATGCTGACTGGGTCTGATACCCTGGCCATCCTGTAAATTCTGTGTGATGGCACTTAATATAAACTGTTCCATTATCTTGCCAGGTACTGAGGTGAGGCTGACTGGTCTATAATTGCCAGGATCCTCCTTTGCACCCTTCTTGTGAATGGGTATCACATTGGCCAGCTTCCAGTCATCCGGAACCTCACCAGTGAGCCAGGACTGTTGGTAAATGATGGAGAGTGGCTTTGCAAGCTCATTTGCCAGATCTCTCATTACCCTGGGATGGATCCCATCTAGTTCCATAGATTTATGAACATCCAAGCATTTCAGTAGTTCTTTGACTGCCTCTTCTTGGATAATGGGGGAACCATTCTGCTCCCTGACACCATCAACCATTCCAGGCGGGCAGGTGTCTTGAAATCCTACAATCTTGAAAAGTTCTTCAGAACCTCTTCTAGAATAAGCAGAGAATCTGCCTGTATGTCCTAAAGCATGATGTTTGAGCTCAAAACAATGCACAGTAGTTGAACAATAGGAGAAAAAAAAATCGTGGATAGCCAGTAGGGTTTGAATTGTTATTCTATATGCACATATTTACTTGGCTCCCTCTCAGTGATTTCTGGATTAATGTTTCTATCATCCCACCACAGAAACCATCAGCCTACAGTTGAATGGCCTTTAAATCACTGACTTTCATATTGGACGCCAGAGGTACTTTAGATTCAGTGTGGTTGATTGTTTCAACTAGAAACAATTTTGTTCTTGTGAATAGCCAAGAAGCTACATGTGACAGAAGCAGCTAACTGCTGTACCTAAAATGTAACACTGTGAAAACACAGAGTATCAAACTTCCTAAAGTCTCACTTCAATAACTGAGGAATAATAAAGCTGTATAAGTTTAAAACTGTATATCTTCAGAAAATGTTAGCATCATTATATGTTATCTGTAAACACACTTTTCTTGTCACAATTCTCTGCTTACTCCTGTTTATCGGTGATAATCTGCCTTAAAAATGCAGTACATGGGTGTAGCAGGATGCTCTGCCCTGTAATGGGCTCAAACAACTTGAACAATGCTCTGATGTGTAGACATTTCACCCTGGTCCCTTTTGCATATTAGAGTGCTTATGGTTTTACAGAAAAAAACAAACAATCAAAAAACCAACACCCACTTCCATATTATTATATCTTTCAGAGAGTGGCTGAAAATTACTTCGATGACTGTAAAGTCATCTAAGTTTTAATTAAGGTCAATTTGCCAATGTGACACTTGCAAAAAAAGTTAACCAGGGAAGCTCCACTGTGCAGCAATGAACAAACACTAGAAAAATATTTTGTAGTTTCTATCTTCTCTAATAAAAAATATAAGTTTTCCCACATTCAGATGCTTCAGCAATGGTTCGCCAGCAGTGACCTTGGGGGTGATGTGGGTAGAGAGGCAGTGAGAAGGAAGAGGAGGAGAAAGAGGTGTTGGGGTGACCCTGGGCCTGCCCCCAACAATATTGGTGTACCCAGAACAGCCTGGTGGTTCTTATCTGTGCCCCTACTAAAAACACCTGTAAACCTCACACCTGTATTGCTCATCTGGCTGGGCAGCATCTGGAGGAGGTCATGGATGTGGGTCTAGTTGGGAGAAAACTGGAGGTTTTGGGGTACTGCTTACCAAGGACAGTGGGGTGGGTGTTGAGGAACTGTAGGATATTTTGAGGAGAGACAGAACCACAGGAAATCTCAAGAGGGGTTGATGAGGGGTTGTGATGTTTTTGGGGAAGGCGTCCCAGGGTATGGGTGTACAGAGACCAGGGCTGTACTGGTGTGGGGTAGAGGGCAGCACATTTGAGGCTGGGGGGATTTTGAGGAGAACGCTGAGTTAGGGTTCAGGTTGAGCTGTTCCCCTCAAAGATTTCATGTGGAGCTAGGCCAGTTGTTGCTGCAGTTCTTGCACCCTCCTGATGGCACCTTTTCTCCCTTGAACTTTCTCAATGTTGCTCCTTTGTCTGTCTCCAGGCCTGCTGTAATTCTCTTTCTTCCATAAAACTAAAGTAAATGACACTTCCTAGAGGGCTTTTGCAGTTGCTCCATTTCCTTTTCCAGCTTGCTAGCTGTTGGTTTGGCTTTGTTCAGCTGGTTTCTCACCTGTCACAGATGTCCCCAGTGACCTTTTCTTGCACCCGAAGTCACTGCTCACATGCTTTCAGCACTTGCACGTCGTCGACACTCCCTGATGTCTGATGGCTCCCAGGGCACAGGTGGGAAAAGGATGAATCAGAGCTTGCGAGATCCTTTTCTTTTCCTTAGCATAGGAAGACAGAAAAATGTATATGGCATATAAGATATATGTAAGTAAAAATGGGGGGAAATGTTTCAGTAAGAAGGAGGAAATTTTCTTAGGTTTAGAGGGTTGTTTGGCAAAAGTCATTCACTGATAATAAATACTGGATGTTTGAAGAAGTGTTGAGACAAATGGAGTTAGAGCATATTTACTGCTCCACAAACACCAGAACTCAAGAAAACTAAACATTCTCTCTTTTTTTTTTTTTTTTTTTTTTTTGGCTCTGTTAGGAGCTGCAAATATTATGAAATATCAAGATTCACACATTCCCAAAGATCCTTTGGAATATCACAGAGACGGGCTAACTCTGCCTTTTTAGGGGAAGTATGCACTGCTGCATTTAATATATTTTCTATTCTGCAACTGAGAGAAGACCACTGACCTTTCCAGTTGCAAGTAATAACAGCATTTCTAAATGGTATGCTTGCAGGGAGACTGAGTCAAGCCTAATGACCACAGGGGAGTGGCACTGATAAACCTGAAAATAATTAGTTCATATGTAGATTGTAACAAGTTAAAAAGTACATTTCAAGTGCATAATAATGGAAATTAATTACATTTATTAATTCTAAAATGTGCATAACATTATATCCAGAAAGAAAGATGCCTTTATTCAAAATCACTTCTGAAAGAATACATGTGGCCCTTCATTACTACTATTTTAATACTTCATAATGTGCTTCTCAAAACAAGGGTCATTATGCAGGGAATAGCTAAATTAAAAAAAAAAAAAGAAAAAAAAAGTAAGTAAAAATTTTCTCTGTTTGAACATAGTTTCTTCTACACTGGTTAAAATTTGAAAAAAAAAAAAACCACATAGCTAGTTATTAAAGTTTATTTTTAAAATAATGATTTTACCGTGACAGATGCTCATCAACACTCATTTTGGAGATGTCACTTTGGATCAGATGGCTATTTATGACCAGACAGTTTGAAAGAAGTCCTCTTATACTTGTTGATACTTAGTTGACTTAGTCTGAGTTTACTAACATTTTAATTTTTTATCTTCATTCTGCAGATAGTAAATTTTTAGCCTTTGACTTTTAAATGTGATTTCTGTCAATTCTTAAAATGAAAAATATATTCTCAGGGTAAAATACCTGTATGATTTTGCATCTCTCTTCCATTTACCTGCAGAAGATGCTAGTTTCATAATCTTTTAGTGGAGTGGAAAAAGGAGCAGAGTTTTGGTGGGTCTCAGTTATCAGAAGAACAAAAAAACCCCATAATTCTGACACATATTCTAATGATCATTTTTGAATTCTATTAAACATAAATTTCTAAAAAAGCACTCCTAAACTATAGACGGAATTGATTCAACAACTGACATTCACCCATTGGCTCAGCTGCACACCCTCAAGCTCAACAACTCCTTTCCTCCCATCTGCTATAATATGACTAGATAGAAATGAGTGATTAAATGATCATGTGTAAAATGAACCCAAAAGGAAGAACTTGCAATACACACACACAAAAAAGGGATGCATGTGCATCCTTACGGCAAGAGCTTTTTCTGTCTAAATTTGTCTGAATCTGGACTACATGTTGAAAGATTAAATAAGGTTACTTAAAAGCCTGTCAAAATTAAATCTGATCAAGAATGAGGCTACAGAAACAACACAATAACTAAATCTCAGCTGGTAGTTCAGAACTTAACTTTTTCAGTCATAAGAATGTCATTATCTCAGCCTGCATGCTAGAAACAAGATGCTGGTCTACATGCAAAAGATGCATTTGTCTTCAGCACATTCACTGGCTTCAATTCTCTTCCTTCATTAAATTCAGATCAAACCTGTGAACCTGTCTCTATCTGTATCTTAAATTTACACTCTCACATCCTCCTATCTCCTGCACTTTCGTTTTTCCTAGTCCTTATAAATGTTTTACACATTGTGTAAATGTGTGTAGATGTATGTGTATTCATTCTTTTGTGTGTTCATACTTGTGCTCTCAAACACATCATGCCCTATTTCAAAATTTGAGAGTAGTTTAGGATTGATAAGAATAACAAATAAGGCATAAGTCCCCAGTGTAAACTTCCAAATATTCATTTGAAAGGATTAGGAGCTCTGTATTTTCTGATTAAATACAGAGATATGGGAAAATACTGAAATTCTGAGATATCTTAACCAATGTAACTTGTAGTGATTTTATATTCAGCTACTCTCTCATTTTCAGTTGTGGACTCATTACAGTTTTCATGTTAGTGAAATCTAAATGAGGCCTATGTACATATCTACAGGCAGTTCTAATCAGGGCTTGGTCCTCACCTCTGCAGCAGAAGACAGAAAATCATAACTCTCAGACTTAAGTGGATCTCTTGTGGCCTACATATACTAAGGATTTATTCACGCTGTGAAGTAAGAGCATTCAATTCTTCTCTCTTCAGCAGAGAGAGCTGAAAATCCTAAAAAATCACAGCTTGAATCAGAGGGAGCACTCAGATATCTTTGGCTGCCTGTGAAAGGGGTCAGGAAAAAATCTAAGATATTACAAAATATCTCACAGAATGAAAATGCCCAATTTCCACCATCTCAGTTTGAACTTTAAAGTTTTTTTTTAGAGATGGATGGGTAGGAAAAGTCCCTTAAGAAATTAAGTCCCAAAAGCTGCAATTTTAAATACTTTATTGCAAGACATGATCAAATTAAAATATCAATTTTCATTTAAGCAATAATTAACCTGTGTATTTCAAGAATAGCCAGGGTAACAGGCAGCTTTCAGATTTCAGCACTACATAAAATAGAAATAGAATTAAAATTTCTTTTTTCTCTAAAAAAGAAGGAAAAAAGCCTTATTTAATAAGAAGTAACAAATTCCAAAATCTTACAAAAGTTTTTGATACTTTTATCTTAAAAATGTCCCCAAATACTGAAACAGAGTTTTTCCAATGAAAAATAATTTTGACTGAAAAGTAAATATAAATTCCAGTACTTCTGATAGTAAGAGAAATACTACTCAGTATAAAAAAGTACTTTTGCTGTAGCACAATAAAAGATGATTATGAAAGGGGAAATGTATGCAAGCCATAAGCAAAAACTTCCTGATACTTATATACATTATTCATAGCACTGATAGGAGTATTCAAACTAGCCTTGCTTTTTGGATGATTCAGGGACGCAACTTTCCACCAGTTATATCATTAGTGATCAAAAAAACCCCCTGTTGTTTGGCTGAAATGCATCTTTGAAAAATGTCATCTGCCCTTGTTAACAAAAGACAGAAAATTAATTTCCTTTTGCTCTTTCTCCAGTGACTAATCTCCTCACTGTTAAAATTTATGCTCAATTTATACTTCAGATTTAGGACTCTGTAGTTTACAGCATTTTTCCCTAATAAAAAGTATTCAATATCAAGTCACATGTCAAATTTATTCTAATAAAACAATCACATGTAAGTCTTTAACAGAAAAAAATTATCACTTTTTAAGAAATACTAACAAAGTATTGGAAAGCCAAAAATCACCAACCATGAGAAGATATTTTCAAAGGTCAAAACTAGTGATTCCTTTGAAATGTAAAAGACAGAAGTAAGAGAGATCAACATGTTTTACAGGAAAATTCAATTTTTACACAAAAGATCACTAATCCTCCACCAGTTTGCAATGACCTTTACCAAATCAGATCTCTACAGAGTGCTACAGGGCAAAGCAGCTTGCACAGGCCCTGGATGGGGACACTTCTTTTGCCCTTTCTGCAACAGTTTCAATACTGTCTGACATAGCGTTCCATAACAATTTCTGTTTAAGAAAATCCGAGAGGAAGCCTCAAGAGAGAGCAGCTGTATGCATTGCACTGACTTCTTTTCCATGCAGTATTTTATTGACTTTCATTTCATAAGAGATACAGATGTCACCTATCTGCACTTCTGTAAGGTCTATTACACAGTCCTCTAAATCCCGTCTACATTGGGGAGTTGTAGATTTGATAGGTGGGCTGCTCAATGGATAAGGAATTGGTAGGATGGTCACATCCATAGGGCAGCAGTCAAAAGCTCAGTATTCAGATGGAAACCAGTGATAAGTGGTGTCCTTCAGGGATCCATATTTCAACCAGGACATTTTAAAACACTCACCAATTATAGAGACTGGGATTTAGTGCACCCTCAGCAAATTTGCAGATGACACCAAGCCGAGTGGTGCTGTTGACAGACCTGAAGGATGGGATCCAGAGGGCAGGCTCAAGGATCTCATGTTGGTTGTTCAACAAAGCCAAGTACAAGGTGCTGTATCTGGTCAGGGCAACCCCTGGTATTGTCACTAAGGGGATGGACAATCAAGAGCAGCCCTGCTGAGAAGAACTTGGGGCTGCTGGTGGGTGAAACACTGGACATGAGCTGGCAAACTGCGCTTGTAGCCCATTGGCCAGCCATATCCTAGGCTGTATCCAAAGCAGCACGGGCAACAAGTCAAGGGAGGTGATTCTGCCTCTCTGCTCCACTCTGGTGTGACCCCACCTGGAGTATGCATCCAGCTCTGGAACCCCTAATATAATGAAGAGATGGACCTCCTGGAGCAGGTCCAGACAATAGCCGTGAACAAGACTGGAGGGCTGGAACACCTCTCCAATGAGGAAAGGCTGAGAGACCTGGGGTTGTTCATCCTGGAGAAAGGACTCTGAGGAGACCTTATTATGGTACATAAGTACTATGTAGTAATATATAACAAAGTACCTTTATTTCAGTACCTAGAAGCAGCTTACAAGAAAGATGGGAACAAATATTTTAGCAGGGTCTGTTGAGTTAGGACATGGGGTAATGGTTTTAATCTGAAGTTTGATTTAGATTGGATGTTAGCAAAACATTTTTTTACAGTGAGGGTGGTGGAACATGTTGCGCAGAGAAGTGTGGATGCCCAATCCCTGGAAATATTCAAGGTCAAGGTTAGACAGAGCTTTGAGCAATCTGATGGTCAAAGATATCCCTGCTCACTGCAGGGGGAGTTGGACTAGATGATGTTGAAAGATTCCTTCCAACTCAAACTATTCCATGATTCTATTCTTCCAAATCTTGAAAATGTACCACTTTAAGTTAGGCCTGTAGTTTAATGTCCTCAGGTGTGACATGTTTCCTTTACAAACCCTTGATCATTCCTACTGGTCTTGACAACTTATTCATTTTTATCACCATCACAATTCCAGTTGTGATGGTGATAAAACACTTTTTGTTTATGTCCCATTTTAATTTCCAAAACTTGTTTCTCAGAATGTATGCATTCTTGAAAAAAACACCTTAAACTGCAAATTAGGTTATTAAGTATATTTAGCTACCTGTGTATTATGAATAATTCCAAATAATTTTGCAGCAATTGCCTATGAAAATTGACTCAAGAATGCAATTTCATGTCACATTTTTAAACAGCAGATCTAATTTAAGATATTAACCTCCCATGTCAAAAATACTTGTTTCTGATTCTCTCTTATGACAATGTTGTAAACAGATTACAAAGATAAAAAATGAGGCTTCTATCTAAAGTAATTGTTCCAAGTTTTTTTTCTAAATATTAACCTTTTATCACCTGTTGCTGTAGTTATTAACTGCAAAGAAAATGCCAGGATAATAAATGGAATCCATATAGGCATATGCTTTTAAATAATCCCTTTTCTCTTTTATGGGTACCTCTATGTTTTGTAAACCACCTGTAACATTGATAATCAATGGAGATACTACTTCTGCAAAGGATTCATTTCTGGCCTGACATTGATTCTTCAACTCCTTCATAATCAAGAAAATGTCTTAATACAGTAAAAATTAGTGTTTGAATAGGCACTATAGGGAATGCTCTTTCATACTTTGTTGCTTTATCTACTAGAACTTAAAAAAAAAAACTTACAACATGAATCTAGGGAAAACATCTGTTTTCTTATTCCAGATACTACCTAAGCATTCATTGACTTCTGTAATCTTGTATGAAAATAAACTGCATGACAAATCAGTACTTAATACACACCTGTTTAAGACTCCATAACATACTGAGGGTTAATTTTGCCTAGTGCTACCACTTTGTAAATTACCTGAAAGTGATTGTGAATATAAATACAGGCTTAAGAGAAATAGGCAGGAAAGATCAATGATTTTAGAGAATTCCTTCAAAATATTTCAACTAATGAAAAAAATACCAAAAATCCAACCAAAACCCATACCAAAAAAATCGAGAAAGACAAGGATTTCCAAAACTTCCCAAAACTTAGAATTAAGGTTGCTTAAATGTATATTACTCAAGATAATCGCACACACCCCAAATAATCAAGAAAACTGTAATTTACATCACTCCTGTTTTCATTCCTTCCCTGCCTCACTATGTAAAATGTTCTGCCATGGATGTTGCATAATTCCTTTTCAGCTCTGGAAGTAATCCTAGCATTCATTGTTTAAAGCCACAATCAAACATAGTATTTAATCTGTGATCCAGATTAAGATCAATTTTTTGCTGATTCACTAGTTCTGTATAATGTAGTATGAAGCCAAATTACTCACTTGGAGACCACATGGGGAGAACTTAACACATTACCAATAAATTCTTTTCCAATGGAGAATTGATTAAGGAGCATGGAGATCAATGACTGAATTTATCATGGTATTTGGCATAAGGAAATAAATGTAAATAAGATTGGCATGATGTTAATATTTTTTCAATTGAATATTTTCTTAATTGTAATTTCCTGTATTGATAGATATTACATCAAAACAATTTTTGTAGAAAGTCAGATAAGTGGGAATAGTACTGAAGAAGATTTGGTTTGGTTTTTTTTCTCCTCCAACCTGTTGTGCTCTCTCTGTGCTTTCTTTCCTTTTTTTCTTGGTGTTTTCTGATTATACTTAAAATTAGTGCCCAGTTTTCCATCTTTGATTACCTATTCCACCATTGCAATTGGACTGCTTATTTAGAATCTAAATGTTAATTAAGTGATTTTGGTCCTATGTTGGTCTACATTCCTTAGCCACAAACTAATAAAAAGTAGAGCCAGAGACTTTTTGGGTTTATTATTATATTAATATATTCACATTATATGAATATGTACTATATTATCATTACATTTTTTTTTAAATCCTTCATTCTGTCTATGGCTTCTTGTGCATTGGAATCAGTGAATTGAGTTGTGGAGTTTTTAGTCCCATTAGTTGCTAACACATATTAAAGACCATATAGAAAAAGGCTACCCCTGCCCCCAAGGGTACCAGGGCACATTTGATTCATTCCACTGTGCTTTAGAAAGCGTGAACAGCCCATTTTTATGTGATGTGTCAATCACAGAGCATTTCTACAGTCGTTGCTTAATTAAGGAGGCCACTTCTACATTCAGTGTGAGAGTATGAAATATTTATTTGGGGGATCTAATCACACTTGGAGTTTAATGCTGACTCAACTGAAGGATTTACAGCCTACAACTTTTAATGAAAATTTAAGGTCTTTATGCTTCCTGCCATCATAAATTCTATATCCTGTTGCAGCTCATATGCAGAGTTACCAAATGAATTTACAAAAGTAAAGTGGCAGAACAGAGCCATTTTCTTTACAGTCTGTATTTCTCAGCTCCTTACTGCCAAGGTCTGTTTCAGGGGATGATATAAGGAGGTGCCCAAATGCAAGATTTCCAATGGGAACAGCACATACAGGGAGCTTGCTTACTGTCTCTTGCTACTGTGAGAGCCAAACAAATTCAAGTCATTAGTGGAAACTTAAGGGAAAAAAAAGTAATAGAATTATAGAATGGTTTGGTTTGGCAGGGACCTTAAAGAACGCCTAATTACAAGCTCTATGCCACAGGCAGGGACACCTCTCACTAGACCAGATTGCTCAAAACTCAATCAAACCTGGCCTTGAACAATGCCAGGGATGGCGCATCCACAATTTCTATGAGCAACGTGTTCCATTGTCTCAACATCCTTACAGTAAACAATTTCTTCCTAAGATCTAAACCTAGACCTACTTTCTTTCAGTCTCAAGACATACCCTTGTTCTGCCACTGCAGTTCCTAAAGATGAGTCCCTCCTTGGCTGCCTTATAGGCCTGATTCTGGAAGTTCTTCTTACATAATACTAGGAGGTGTGGTTTGTTTCTTTACACATATTTATGTTTCTCTATGAAAAAGTTTCAGGAAATCAGAAGCTTACCTTCCACATGCACAAACATACATATATACTCACAAATACCAGTGAAATAAAAAAAAAAAAACATGTGAACAGAAATATCTACAAAGAAGAATATTGATTCAAGCATCAGAAAAATAGGATTGTCTTGAAAGGAATGATTCAGACAACAAATAAACTTAGTGTGTTTTGCACCAAGGAATAGCAGGGTAAAGCACAATAAAAACCAGGTAAGTATCCATACACTGAGATGATAGGTAAACTCACCAAACGTCCTTATGAGGTAGTACTTGTACTTTTAAAATATGTGTCTGAACAGCACAGCTTAAACCAGAATTTAAGCCATTGCAAATGTTAAATTGGAATTCTGAGAATAAGTTTCAAATGTAGCCTGCACAGTTCAGTACAGCAGATAAAAATTCTGCTATCTCATGTGACAAGTATACATTGACTGGGTTCTCAATCTCTTGTATGTAACACTGACTTGCAGATATTATTTGAAAATATACGGTCTTTTAAATTTGGAGGAAGGGGCATATTAATTTTTTACAGTCTAATCTAAATAGAGATGCATACCTAGCTGCATCAAATTTAATATCTATCAAAGAAAGGCTATTTCTGAAAAGACAAGAGCTACCATTCTAGTAGTATGTACTATATAGTGATAAAGCAAGAAGACATATTACTTGTAAGGAACACACATAAAACTGAGAAATATGCATAGAAATTTGTGCTTTTCATTTATGAACCAGCTGTGATTGGCATTTTTAACATACTAAAGTCCCTCTAGAATTCTGCCTCTTTTCATCTATTCTACTCATACTACAGTGCAGTTTTCAAGCATTACTATACTAGAGATAGCTCAAGATAGAAATTTATAACCATTAACTCTATTCTTTGCTTGACAGAGGACTTGTGTGAATCTTGTGTTGAATAATTACAAAACTTTTAAGTTGACTCCAATGGAGTCTGGGAAACAACAGCTTTTAGCAAAGTATCAGTAGACTTCATTTGTTTCTGGCCCATAGAGACATCCACCTCAAGGTACTGCCTCAGGCTTTTGGATTTCTTAAGTCTACCTACTTCCTTGAGATTGTTTGTGCTGCTTTTTTGCTTCTCACTAAATAAACCTACCTTAAGAACATTTCAGCAAGCTACAGCGGCCCTGTGTTTTAAATTCAGCAAATATCTTTCTAGAAAGAAAATTTATAGAAAAAAATACTATAGTAACTACACATCTATTGTTATATACAAAGCAATCATCATTTATGTGCTCCTTACAAATCCTGTAAATAGATTTTGTTTTACAAATTCTGTTTTAATTTATTCATTTAAAGGGGTAAAATGCTATGGAGGCAGAAAGGATTCCTTCGGCAAATCCAACGGTTTCACACAGGGGCTCTGCCAGTACAGAGTAGCAGAGGTCTGAGGAGTCATACACAGCAATCTGCAGATGAAGAGCAGTTTATTTTAGTGCTACAGGCTTCTAGAAACTGTTACCACCTCTGAAGGTCGTGGCAATTCATTTTCCACATTAACTTCAGTGCAGCAGCAGCACCTAGTTACAGGTGTAATTGGCAAGCATAATATCAGGCACTGTTTCTTTTTTCAAGAATTTAGCAGCTGAAATTCATACAATATTCATATATGGCTCCAAACTCTTCTGAAAAATGACACTTTTTTCTGTATTTCAAATGCCTATGATATATTTGATACTTTCTATTTGAAGCTTTTGAAGTGAAATCAAAAGTGGGTATTTTTTGTTTTCTTAAATTTATAATAAATTAAATTCTCATAAGCTATGTTTGGTAGGACCAAGGACCAAAAGATAGATGAATTTGCTGTCAAAATTCAAGAAGTTCCCCATACATTGCTTGTCAAATAGTCCTTTTTGTCTTTTATTTTAAATTAATGCACTCCCTAAATGCTAGCTGTTAAGCCCGAGTTCTTTGATATCTCTCCTAATGCAGAATTTTTCCAATCGTTTGTAATCCTTATTTTTTCTCCTGATTTGTGGGGAATTTTCCATCATAAACAGTGAAATCCATTGAAAAGATTTGTTTAAACACATTAGCAATATAATGCAAAGTTGTTTCACCTATAACAAGTTGAATCACTTGTTTCTTGTACCACTTCAACCCTCTAGCACATCCCTAGATGTGCTTCCAGTCCTTAAGATAAATTCTCAACAGTACTAAAAATTGGAGCACAAAATTTGGCTTTAAGCAAGTGCTACTAAATATAAAGCTTACTGCTCTAATTTCAGAATATGTTCTTGCCTAGAGAGCTTTAAAGATCCATGGATTTTTTTTTCCACTTTTCTAGTAGCTTAACACCTTAATGCTATTGTAATTAACCAGGACATTACATCCACAATGACAATGCAATTGGCACTTGGAAAACTAATGAGGAGTATTAACTCAGCTGTTATGACAGCACAGAAGGCAAAAGCTCCAGTTCACTATATGCATTCACTGTGCTACTCACAAAGCACAGAAAAACTATTGCCTGTACTACATTGTAAGAATACCTCTTCAGGTGTGTAAGTATTTATTGACTAAACTTCTGTTAATCCCAGAGCATATTAGGGGCTTCCTAGGCCCAAATAAACAAACTCAGGAAAACAAAACTTTAAATCTGAGTGTTTGAAAGCCTTTGACTCCTGCCTGGTGCTGCCTCCCTTCACTGACAGCATCCATGGCCAGTATAATAAAAGACAGCACTAAAATACCTTGAGACAAGCCAAAATCATCTTTAGACGTTCCAGGAAAAGTGCAGGGTCAGTTCTTCATTACATACTTTTCCATTCTTTCACAGGAGCTCTAGCTCATACTATCAATTATTGAAATTTTCAGGCTGTCTTCACTGCCAAATCCACAACCTGTGCTGCCCTTTCAATGGCAAAGAGAAGTAGACTATAAACTTGAAAACCTGGTGCAGCTATTTTCCTTTATCTCAGCTCACTTTCTTCTCTGCTGGACTTATCTTCAGAATTAACCTCAAGATGAGCATGTCTTTGTTCTTTTTAATTATCACTGCTGTATGCCAGGATTCAAGCAATCCAATCATTAGCACCAGTTTTCCTGGCACCCATTGGAATGGCATTGCAAATATTCCTGTCCAGGCTTTTCAAGAGTAGTTGACAGACAAACTATTTACATCCTCGTCCTGACAGTACACAGTGAGGGGTATGGGGCACATAGGGACAACCTAGAAAACACAGTTCTTCCTGGTTGAGAACAAGTGGTTAGACAATCCTCTTATCTAGCACATTCACCACACTTTGTTGAATAAACCACTGCATATGTGGCAAGACACGTGTTACTTTTTTTAGAGAACCAATGGATCAAAATAATGTTCCAGTGGTTGCAGAGACTACATATAAAAAGAGGAATCTATATCCAATAACTAGATTTATTTTCCACACAAAAACCTAGGCTCAGTATTCCCATTCTTGCTTCTTCTTTACTAAAAGTCAGGGTGAGATCTCTCAGGATGGCAATAATAACTTATTTGCAAGTTCCCTCTTTATGTATATTTTATATTCTGTCTGACCTACGTCCACGATTACTTCACATCCGTTTTTCTATCAGGCTGGAGAGAAAGGATGACTCTTAATCATGCTGATGTAAATCTATAAAAAGTCTATCATTTATGAGGATTAGCAAAGTACTTTTTTGAGGTGTCTTCAACAGATATGCTCTGTAAAGGCATTCAGAAGAGCTGAGTATATGCAGACAAATATTTAATTTAAAGATAAATATTCTGGCTAATGTAGGCAACATCTATGAGACTGACAGACTGAGTTCTGCTTCATTTTCCTGTTAGGGTAGATGATACTGAAAAGAAGGTTTCTTCCATCATACCATGGTGGGGATGAAAGGTAGAATAGAGAAGAGAAAGACACAAAGAGGAACTGGAATCAGTGGACCAATATGTGATAACAGAAAGGCTATGTCCTAGGTCAAATCTCCACAGATACTCTGCACTATGGCCACACCTAAGAAACAACATTCTCATAGTGTCTCCTTAAATTATGAGGTATTTGCAGTGCAGTCCTCACGGGTATCATTGATATTTTACTTCCTTCTATTTAAAAAATGTAATTTTAATGAAAATTAATGTTCTTGGAATAAAAAGCAAATATTCTGCCTCACTGCTATAGGCATATTTCATGTATTCACTTAGACTTTTAACAAAAGCAAAACAAAAACAAAAAAATCCCTTTTACATTTCAAACTCTATAAACAGTATTAGATGACTGATTCACTGGGAGATATACTGTGTTTGAACTATATCTAGGTTCAACAGGCAAATACTAATTTAGAATGTATAAATTTTATATTAATTGATGATTAATTAATCTAAAAGTTTTATTTACATAAAGAATTAATGTAACAATTAAGTTGATCTTGTTCTCATGGGAAGTCTGTTTTCCGTGGTAGATGCCTCCCACATAATTCCCTCTCATTGCACCTTCCCTCAGTAAACATCTGCAAAGAGCTGCTAGATTGTTCTGAAAAATTAACTCTTCTTAATGCAGCCTTCAAGCTTATTATTCATAGAATTTTTTAAAATTTATTAGATATAATGCTTATTTAGAAGATCCAAGGGCTCTCTGTACATCTATGCTAATTAATTTATAAAATATTTGGATTCATAACAATGATCACATAACTGTACTTTGGAAAAAACAGGTAAGTAACCAGTCCAGCCTGAATTTGCTCAATTGGACATTGTGTGAACAAGACTGATTTTTTTTTTTTTTAAGCAAATGCTTTAGTTGTAACACATCCATTCATTAGTGTAAGTCCTTTCTGCCTCCTCTCATTCTTCTGTACAGAACAGGTAAATTGGGCAGGCAGGTGTAAGGAACTCTGGGAGGCAGAGCTCTGAGGAATGGACATTTGAGAGCCTACACCTCACTGGAACCAAAAGTTCATGGCAATTGGAAAGATGCAATGAATACTCCTTCCTCCTCCTCTATTCTTCCACCCTCCCCCTTGCTCCCCTGAACATGACTACAGCAGATACATTGCTCAGTTTTAATGGAATCCCTCTCTTTCAGGATATCATGTCCTCAGGCCACAGAGCAGATTTTACAGTTGTTTCCTTTTGTGTCCTTGTTCTTGTCCTCTTGTTCTGCTCACAAGGTGAGTCTCAAAGGTTCAAGTGTGTGATGAATACCAAAAGCCTGACTCAGACTGTGGGAACTTCAAGTAACAGTGGCTAACAACTCACTATACTCAAATTCTGAAGTTATTAGTACTCTAGCTTTCAAAACCACAGTCAACAACAACTTTTTGTTTCAAAATCCACTCCTCTGTGTTTTGTTAATTTGCATATCCTAGTTATTTGCATACTAGTACTAAATAACCTCATTTGGGTAGTCTCAGAAGCTAATAGCTTCTGACTCACATTAATAGGTTCCAAACCGTGGTTTAGTGCTGCCCAAAACCTTCTAAATCAAAATGTAATTTATGTAGAAATGTTTCATCATCAAATACTGATAAAAATATGGCTCAATATGTGCTGCTATATTACCTCAACTTCCAGTAGAAATAAAGAGGAGGAAAAAAAAAACCAAAGGACCTCCTTCACACCATTGTTTTCTTAAAAAATTCTTTTAAGGAAGCAGAGGAAAGGAAACTATAGAACTAAATTAGAATGACATCATTTGACCTTTCAGAAAAAAGGCATTTGCTGTATTAAAAAGAAAAGAAAATGATGAGTTACTACTGACATTTTTAGAAATAGAAACAATAGCTCTCTAAGCTTCTGATAAGCTCATTTTTTTACTCACATGTCAGGGTAAATGATTGTTTAAAGAACCAAATACAGCATCAAAGTAATAAGTTGTCCAACTTATGATGAATTAGAATCTTTCTTCTTCACAATCTCCTTTAAAATTTTCAAAATATCCTTAAGCTACAGGCAGACCCCAAGCCTTTTGGAACTATTCAAAGGTCATTTCAGCTACATACTCTTATCATGCAGATTACTGCACTAACCAGGGAATGGGACTCATTTTAATCCAAAAGTGAAGCACATGTAATGAGACGTGGCCATGGGGCCTGCACACTGAAAAAGAGTTTACATGCGTTCAGTCAGAAACTGATGTATTTGCCTACTCAAGAAAAATGAGGGAAAAAAGCCACCCCTGACTTCAAATTAAAACAGACAGGGATTAATAATTTCTATTGGTGTTTTACCATACACTCTGGAATATTCTAAATACTTACTTTTAAACAGAATTTTTTTTTCTTCTGAAGACTTAATCTTTATCAAGCATGCTAGTCAGAGGAGCAAGACTAACAAAAAGGCAAGAAGGAAAATCTGTGTTACATACACAAAAAAAAAAAAGTGTAAAATATTTCACTCTACAGGAAGTGAACAATGCTGAAATTTAAGCCAATAAAGGGAGATTTCATTTATCAACTTTAAAAGAACTAGAGATTAAGACCATGAAATAAAGCTTTTATATTTTTTTTGCTTTTGATAGATTAAGATAATAACAATTATTTTAGTTAAAATTTAGAAAGAAATTGTTTAGTCAAAGCCTTCCCTTCAACATATTTGACATTTCAAACAGTGACAACAATAACAGGTGCAGCAACACAACTGAAGGCTGGTATTCAGACCAACCTTGTCAAATAAAGAATCATGATAGGCTGTGTTTTGGGGGATAAAACAGTGCCTTGCAGTGATACCCAAGCAAGTTCTGCTCTCATAAGCAGCAAGCATCTCAGAACCACACTCCTCACAGGTTAATTAGAAGCCCTGTGTCGTGGCTCACCCTCAGCCAGCAGCCAAGCCCCACGCAGTCACTCCCTCACCAGAGGGATCAGGGAAAGAACTGGAGCAGTACAAGCCACAGAACTCATGGTCTGAGATAAACATCGTTCAATAGGGAAGCAAAAATCTGCATACACAGACAAAACAAAACAAAGAATTAATTCCCTGCTCCCATGGGCAGGCAGGCATTAGCCATTCCCAGGAGAGCAGGGCCCCATCACAAGTAATGGTTACTTGGGCAGACAAAAGCCATTGCTCTACATGTTGCCCCCTTCCTCCTTCTTTCTTCCACTTTATATACTTTATACAAAAAGTGAGCATTATGTCACAAGGTCTGAAATATCCCTTTGGTCAGCTTGGGTCACCGGTCCTGGCTGTGTCTCCTCCCAGCCTGCCATGCACCCCCAGTCTCCTCCCCAGCATGGCAGGATGAAAAGCAGAAAAGGCCTTGGCTCTGTGCAACCCCTGCCCAGCAATAAGAGAAACATCTCCACATTATCAACCCTGTGTTCAGCACAAATCCAAAACACAGCCCCTACCAGCCACTGAGAAAAAAGTTAGCTTTACCCCAGCTGAAACCAGCGTACTATGTTGTAGCAGCTAGCTTGTTTTCAGGCACTAATGAGTATTACATTAATGGTATTATATTGACACTAGCCTGTTCAGACATTGCAGTGCTCAGAACTGCAAGTTCAAAAGCAACAAGTTTAAAATAAATTTAGTTTGATGTGAAAAAAGCATTCACTGGGACCAAGGGTGTTTGTGTCTCTTTTATTGCTTGAAGGAGAATATGTTCAGCAACAATGACAGATATTTACATTCCCATGGATCAAACAAGATAGCACAAGAGCTTTGACATTAGGGAAAGGTAAACTGCATTTACAGAGGGAACTGTTTTGCACTCCGAACTTTGCACTCTGCTATACTTTTTTCTAAATAATTAGATTTACATGGGCATCCCTTCTTCCTGGTCTCTTCAGCTCATCACTCTGTAATTCAGGTCTGAGAAACAAGGTGAGATACTCAGATCTACAGAATGAGTGGCCCTTGAAGACCCTGTCTATTCAGAAATTCCCACACAGTTCTTCAGGTGTTTTGTGTGCAATAAAACTGCATGACTAAGAACTGCATGACCAGAAGCTATGCAAATATTCAGCACATTAGTCCAGTTCAGAAGCTATGCAAATATTCAGCACATTAGTCCAGTTCAATGTTCTTTCTTTTCAGGAGAATGCTCCTGCTGCAAAAAACACCCTGCTAAAAGGAGTGGGTTTTGTCACTGATTCAAACAACAATGTTCTCCCTGTGTTCCCTAAACCTCTCCTAATTCTCAGAACAAAATAATTTTTGCACAGTATTTGATTTGGCACATCTTAGATTAGTTAATTCAAGACTTTATTTTTGTTTCCTTTTCTCAACAGAAAGGGCTCCCTGCAGGTTAAACCAAGAAAGTATGGTTGTCATCAGGCATGCCATGTTTTAATGGAAAGTGCCATCTCTCAGCTTGGAAAAAACATTTAGCTTTTCATAATTTTGTAATTTTTCTGAAGGATAAGTCTGGTATTTACAAATAAGGTGAGAAATCTCAAAAAAAGCAATGCACATCAGAATTTGTGTTTGTATTTTCAGTATAGATCTACATTAATTAAACACACCAGGCATTTTTGTTATTATAATTGAGATGGATGGCAAGTTCTGCAGCTGAAATGTTAAACAATATGAGCTATTCATATAACTCAAACAAATACCATGCAGATATATTAAAAATACACTTCCTCTATACTTCACATATCCTTGATGTTTAAGCTGGAATATGTACTCAGAGTACACAAAAAATAAGGGTTTATTTACAAGCTTATATAGTATTGTCAGTACTTATTTACAACCAGCAATAACTTTTTCCCTGATATTTGCTGTAGTTCAAGTTTGCATGGAAAACAAACACTTAAGGCCATGCCTAACTAAATGCTACTGCTCATTCCTGTCAGGATAAGCACAATTACAAGTTGCATCTTGTAATTCCAAAAAAGTCTGATGCTCTTCTCTCTTCATTTGACATTCTGCATAAATAAAGGTCTGATCATACTGCTTTCCAGTCAAGACACACAAAGACTATCATTAAAACTAACATTAATACAATTTCTTTCAAAAAAAGCTGGAATCCCACTCTTAGTATCTTGAGTGGGAAGGTTTGTTATGTCTTATTAGTGTGCTGTACTTGTACAACAAAATGGACTGCATAGATCCTTCAGGGATTTATTGATGTCAGGATCACCTATTGAACACACATATAAACCATTTAGCTACAAATTTACTGATACAAAAACACCTCATGAGTAAAACGTGCAGGATCAGACTAAGTTACAAAAAATCTACATTCACAAAATTCTACAGGGCAGAAATCAGAGCTCTCTCCATACCCAGCTCATCATAAAACAATGAAAAAATACACATTCTATTAAAATAAGTAGGTAGACCAACTAAACCTCTTAATTCTGAAAATATTACTGATTCACTTTATTGAAATAGATTACTGATATTTGTGCCTGGGCATAAAACTATTTTAAATATTTTTATGTAAGCTATTTGTGCTACAACAGTTGAACAAATAGTGATAATTAAAATCTCAAACAAGGTTAGTCTAATACATAAAACTATTTCTCCAGCCATTATTGAATGATATGGAACTCAAAATTTCAGACTAGCTACAGTTTCTAGAAGTTCACCCTTTAAATGACAATCTGCAAAGAAACTTAAATCTTTGAGAATTTGTTCTTAGCATATAAAAAAGGAAAATTATTTGTGTTTTAAATTGATTTTACCGACATAAATAATATGCAAGATATATTCAACTTGATTTCCTTTACTATAATAGAGCAGGAAATTTGTGAAAATCCAGTTGAAATTCTAAAGAGTTATAGAGAGACCTTAAGAAAGACAAGCAAGATGAATGTCCCAAACTGCAATGGGATGTTTAGATTTAACTCAAGGACAAAAAAATGTGATTTACACTGTTTTCATCTAGCTTGCATTCACCCTGTGATAATTTGTATCAGCTACAGTAAGATTAATCACCTTGAAAGCTTGTTTACCTTCTCTATTTTATGTAAAAATGTCAGCTTATTGGTGCTTCTAAGTGAAACAGTATATTTATCCATATATTATATTTTGTTTTATCAGTAGATAAATCAATATTTTGCAGTTTTAGAGGGATACTGCTTTTCAGATTGCAATCCTAGAAGGCAGTTTAAAAACAACACATGTGATGTGAAAGTCTTGGGCATCCTGAATATCAATTGCTCAACATTCTAGTATTCTGTGAAATTTTCTTTGCTATAAACACTAATTTTGCACTAATGAGCACATGTCTGT
Source organism: Molothrus aeneus (assembly GCF_037042795.1). Lineage (NCBI taxonomy): Eukaryota > Metazoa > Chordata > Aves > Passeriformes > Icteridae > Molothrus > Molothrus aeneus. The sequence continues at coordinate 37,705,616 of NC_089649.1, forward strand.
TTCTCTCACTGAAGTATAAATGACAGGGGGAAAACAGAATTAACAGAAAGGAGAAACACAGCAATTACATTTTAAAAAGAAGTATTTAAACACAGTTATATTATACAAAAATGAAATACTAATTACATCATCACTGATGAAAGAGAAAAGACAATTTAGCAATGCAAAAAGGAAGGTCATTTGTCATGAAATTTAAGGAAATGGACCAAACTTGTTTATGTGTCCCCAACAGCTTCATCTGCATAGCCAAAACTGGAGGGGGGTGAAGGTTAACTGTATGCTTCACTCATTTTCTCCAGTAATGTGGTAACTTCCCAGGGAGACTTCTTGTTAAGCTATAGTTCCATATCAATCTTGAATAACTACCTCACTTAGGCCCAAGTGAAAATCCTCACAAGGATATTCAAAGTTTATTCATGTCTACTAAAGGCACAAGGCTGAGGGTTAAGAGGTCGGTCACTGGTAGCAGCACTAGCTTTTAAAGAAAAGTAGCAAATCTGGACTCTTCTAGCTTCCTTCTCTAACTCCTTACTTCAGGATGGATTAAAGAGAGAAAATAGGCCATGGAAGCAAGATCCTTTGAAGCATTCCATTTAGTCTAAAAAATGGCAGCATTAAAAATATGAATGAGCCTGGTTCTACAAATGTAGCAACAGTTCTGGAAGGTTTTAATCTCCTTCCTTACTGCCACCAGGCAGAAAGCATGCATCTTTACCCTCTCTGTACAGATTTCTATTTCAGACAAAAAAGAAACATCAAGTGATTTGATTAATTAACCAGTGAAATCAGACTCATAAATGGTAATCCCAGTAAATTTACAAAATTAATCTGCAGTGCAAGAACTGTTTGCTGGAGAAATTAATGAGTTTTTATTATTTAGTTAATTTAATGTTGTTGTATTTCAGAACATTTCCAGATGGTGAGAAGTGGGAGTATACTTATTGAACAAATTATTCATCTCTGCCTAGCTACAGCATATGTCGATGGTCCTTGGATACAATACTTAGAAGCCTAACATTAAGAAAGGCTGTTGAAATATTCTTATAGGAGGTCAGTGTAGTTCTTTGTTCCCTAAAAAAATCCCAAACCTCAACAATCTGGTTATTATTCAATCTGTAGTCATGTTTTTCTTTTTTTTTTTTTTTTTCTGGAGGAGTGTTAGGAACTTGGGAGACACTCTGTTTTTCTCATTGTCTGATTTTCAGGCAAAAGATATTTTTTTCTTTTCTTTAAAGCAGTATTCTGAATCATTAGATACAGCTGGAAAGAAACAAGTGCTTTTCTTTAATGCAAAATCCAGACTTTGAAAACCACTTAAACACACAAATATATATGATGAAAAATATGAAAACAAGTATGCATATATGCATCATTTATATAGTCATGCTGTTCAAAGGCTAAATTGCTTCTCACACTTCTACCCCAGAACTAAAACATTTAATTCTTGTTTCTTTCCATTTTTTCCCCTATTACTCTCTTATATCTATTTCAGATCACAGAATATTCCGAGTTGGAAGGAACTCACAAGAATCAAGTCCAGCACTTTAGTCAGTGGTTTATATGGGGATCAAACCCACAATATTAGCATTTTAACATCATCCTTTAACCAAATGAGCTAATTTTTTATGTCTGTTGTGAAGTTAAGCAGTTACTATTAGTTAGGCTACTCCTACAGTGCAGTGTTAGAATCTCTGCTAAGGTTCTCCATCATACAGGAGTTAATTGAACACTGCATGACTGGTCTACAAGGACTGGAAGTTAATCATTACTCTGATAGCACAGAGGAAATCATGAGCTTTGAAGGTTTTTATCTGGTGTTTTTTTTCCTGAAAAAAATAATAAAAGCAATGCTTTCCAATACTGCTTTTAAGTGACTTTAAATGTAAATATGTATTTTTAGTTTTATTAGCAATCCTATGCCAGCCAATAGGTAGCATTCATTGACAAGTTAATAAGCAGAAAAATGTATTTTTCTTTGCCATTGGAATGGAATTGGACATAAAAATAAGGAAGGAAGAGGAGTCTTCATCCTTCACCTATTACCTAGCAGCTAACCAGTCTCCAGACTGAATTCCCAGTTTGAATTTTAGTATGGTGGAATACCACACTGATACTGGAAATTATTTCAGGGGCATCTCTAGATTAGAAGGGAAAGAACTGAACACATACCAGAGAAAAAAAGGGAAGAGAAAAAGTACAGGGCAGGAAAGTGTAGGTGTCATTTCCCTGGCACCAGTTGCTGTAGGGTGAATGCCTTTGAAAGCAAACAGTTCTGTTGTGGTGCATGGCTGAAGTATTAGGAGGAAATGAAAATATTTTCAAAGATAAGAGACTTGGAGCAAATTAATCTTTTTCCTGAGCGAGGACCTTATTTTCTGAGCACCATTTGATGCCCTAGAATGCTCATTGCCATTTCAGAGATAGATCTGGCTTCAGTTCCTGGAAATTCTGAAGACAGCTTTGCATACAGCTGGCATTACCTATCAGGTCTGGATATAAAACAGCTACAGGATTTGCAGTGCTAGGGAGCACATCTTAGTTAGGGAATATAGATGAAAAAGCATTCAAATTCTCAGATTCTATATCCTTTCTTCAGATCTGTTGAGATATTCTCCTTACAAACATGTTTTGATGAATGCTTAAGAATCAGATTCTTTTTAAAAATGCCTGTTTTCTACAGCACAAATGAAAACAGACAGAGAAGTCACTATGCTGAATTTGTACCAGTGACAGGTCCTCTCATCCCACAAAATTTTCCTGAAGCAGAGAAGGTTACTTGCTCTACAGAAATAGCATGAGACATAGGATAGAAAGAGAAATAGTTTTTTAAATTAAAATAACGTTAGGAAGTTCAAAGCCTGCTTTCTCTTGTTCATGCCAATTGTTCTCATATTTGCTGAGTTCTGCTTCTGGTTCTCCAGTTGAGTTCTGACATGTCCTTTCCAATGTTAAATTTTTTGTTTCTGCTTAAACTATTCTTATCGCACTTCTCCCAACAAGTGTTTTGTTTTCAAATGTGTTTATGTAACAAAAGCCAAATTTTCAGTGCCAAAGCTATGAAATTTCTTCATATAATAGCAGCCATCACCACACAAAAATCAGTTAGACTTGTGACTGCAGGACTTCGCATGACTGGACCCAGATATCTTAAAGCCCTTAAAATTGCATGCTTTATAGGCTCACAAAGATATGGATATGATTAATCATTTCTCTGTTGCAAAAATTACTTTAAAATATACCATTTACAAAATATTCAGTTATAGAGCAAAAATGCCTAAATGGGTTGATAATAAAAGTGTGTGTGTAAGTTGTCCAAGATGCCCAAAAGATTTGGTATTTTTGATGCAGAATTAACATTTCAACAGAACAATTAAAAGACACGTCCAGCTGTTTCTTTTTGTTGTCATTTTAAACCAACTTTGTTGTCATGCTACTATTATAGGATTTTAGCAGGTATTGAGGCACTGATCTAACTCTGCAACTTTCAGAAGAATTTCATCACTACACTTCTCTTTCTCCAAATATCATTTGAAATTCCAGATGCTGGAAAGGCAGTAAAGATGATGAAATAATATTAAAATTTTTTTTCTTCCTTTTACATCAGTCAGAATATCAATTAACATGAGGTGAACTATGAAACAAAAATTTAAGTATTCTTTCAAAAGTACAATTCAGAGTACCACTTTGAATTCTACTGGCAAAACACAGGTTCTGGAAACAGTTGTCCAACAAAACTGTCCCTCACACTGTTTATAGTCTCACTTATTATGTAGTTTGCAGTATGACTTTATAACTGAATTACAGAGTTTTTATTTCACTTTTGCTACAGATCTCATGGAAATTTCCTCAAAAATTTGCAGCGTATTGCTTTCAATAGACTGCCTGTTTCAAAGTATGGGATTGTAACTCTAATTTTGACAACCAACAGGAAAGAAAAGCAGAGGGCTATACCTTTTTTCTTTCTGAGTTTGACAGATTTAGCTTGGAACAGAAAATGAAGGATTAATTCATGCTGAAATTAAAATGATTGGAAAGAAAAAAAAGTAAAATACATGGAATCAGTAGAAGACTAAGATAAATATCTTAGTGTAGACTATAGAACTCAGAATTCTTTTTTAACTTCAACTGCAATTTTCTGAAGTTGAAAATTTTCTGGATTTTAGAGAATATAGCTATTGAATTTTGACCCTCTTAAAATAATTTTAAAATAATTCTAAACTGAAAAGTAATTTCAAAACAAGAAAGACATCAAAAGATTTATTTAGAAAATACCAACATGTTTTTACTCTTTTTAATTTTTTTCTTTTTAGTTTTGGAATCCTATCCCCAAAGTTAGTATCTAACACTAATTCACAGTCGATTGAAAAGCCACTTAATTTTGTTACTGCTGAAAATCCTTCTTCTTTAGGAATAAATCTTGATTAAAAATAAAAAAAAAAAGCTTTCATAAGTCCTAGTTAGTCTGTGAGGCATCTAGAATCTTCAGAATATTTAAATATAACCCAGGGTAAAAGTTTTTCCATACTGAATTGATTTCACAAACTAAATGTATCACACATCATTTGTTCCCTGGTTCTTGGGAAATAAGCAGAGACAACTTCAATCATTAAGAAGTTTTTCTGAAAAAAAAAATGAAACAGCAAATGGACTCACAATGCTGCACATTCTATCATAATTAATCTACAGCACACAAGTACACAAGGCATTCTACTAGCAAGCTGAAATATATTTATTAGTTAATGCATCTGAGAATATAAGAACACCAGTAAGATTTTAAAGCTTGCTTACTACCCATTTCTGTAACATCATTCTGTGCCAGATTCAGTGAAATCTTAAACACATCAACCTACATGAATCCAGAGCCTGTATTCTCCTGCTGCCTCTAGCTTGACCCAATTAGTTTGAAAACCTTGGCCAAAACTTGTCCCTTGATGTTTTGTAATCAAAAGCTGCTGCCACTATCACTTTATATGTACTCAGGAAGGCTGTTTGTTTTAAAAGGCTCCAAGCTGCCATGATAAACAATTATCCTGTCATTTTCTTCACCTTCACAGAAACCCAAGACAAAGGACAGTACAGTTGCTGTACTGTCTACTTGACAGAATACAAAAAACTTGCTAGTTTATTAGATTAGGGTTCCTTTAGACAAAGTAAAGCTCTAAAAATCCTTAATTTTTACATCTATATCCTTTGAAATTTTTTTGCATATCTGAAGGAAAAATTAAGCTCACCATCCAGTCTCTAATAGCAGAAAAGTGGGATGATATATATAAGTCAAACAAAAGAAACAACAGCCCAGAATAAGAATTTGTGAAGAAGAGGCTTTCATGGAAAGTACTTACTCTCTGGAAGTATTAATGAAAAAGTGTAGTTAAAAGCATATCTTAATTATGTGGAATATTTGCAAGTTTATATGCAAACATACCATTTAAACATTTTTTTCCTTTTACCGCTACTTCATAATAAAGTTCATATCCAACTACATCCTACATTTTCTGTGTTCCATCTTTCTCTGAAAACTTCCCATAATTTATGTTATAGAAACTGCATTTTGCCAGAAAGCTGCAACAGAGACTCTGATGCTAAAGGTGTTAGGATGTAGCTTTTCAGTCTTACTGAACACTGAGAGAAAATGTTAATAGTAGCCACACAAACAATTTTTCAACAGATGTTCTGACGTAGTTATTTTCATGTCTAGAATTTTCCATTTGGGAAAGAGTTTTAATGGAAATGAGAAAAATTCTGCTTAGGCTTCATATTCAAAGTTTGTTGGTATTCCTTAGTGGGCTCTAATTCCTGCCTCTTCCTCCCCTTTTTGAAGCTACATTGGTGTCTTATCAACAAGAAACAGCAGTTAAATTAATTGCTCAATGCATACACCAGTAGCTATTAAATTTTCAACATTTTACAGAAGTTTCTCTTATCAACTGCTTCTAAATTTTCACTGAGTGATTTCAGAATTGTGGCAGGCTATGAAGATAAATTTAAAATTTTGTCTATCCATTGCATGAAATGAACCAAAATATTCTGCTACATCTCAATGCACCATTTCAATTTGTCACAGACAGAAGAGAACCTCCTGAGCTGATCTAAACAAAGTCTGTTCAAAAAGAACTGAGAGATAACCTACTTCCATTTATATATAAACAAGCACAAAGATCTTTAATGCTTTAGAAACCAAGAAAACCATTCCTCATAATTTGAAAGAGATCACATTCAATCCTCCCCAAAATAGAGCAGGAAAGAATTTGCTGAGACACTAGAAAAATAAATCACCTATCTCTTCTCAGTAAATACAAGGAAAAACCCATAGCAACACAATGCAGAGGACCCTGTTTTATCAACTGCAGCATATAAACAGTACAACTGCAAATCACAGAATTAGAGTCGAATTCTGTCCTGGCGTCTCCACTTGGGAAGGTTTCCACTAACAATCCTGATACATGATTAGTTAAGGAAAGATCTCATTGGCACACAGTTACTCTGGAAGTACATTATGAATCTCTTAGCATTGCTAAGAGAAAAGCCTTTCATTAATTAGCTCACCCCTGAGAATGTTTGATTTACAGCACTGCTTTTTTCAAAATCTCTGTGAGTTACAGAAGTAGAAGCTCCTCCTCTCATCAGATAAAGACTTATTCAGGATCATACCCAGAACCGGTTGAAAACAGGCAACAAAAACTCCTCAACTCTGTGTTAAGCCCCAGTATTTAGTGCTGCCCAAAACTGTGGCAGGCTATGAATAAGATGGTAAATTGAAAATTTTGCCTATCCAGTGCATGAAGTGAACCAAAATATCCGTTCTCCTCAATGCACTATTTCATTTTGTTACAGAGAAAACATCCTGAGCTGATCTGCTGCTACCACCACCAAGTCTTTAAATTCAAGGGATTGTCCAGATCAAAACACAAATAGAGAGTCCCTTTTCTGGATAGGTGGGAAGAAGAAAGTCAAAGGCCTTTAGTGCCATGAAGCTTCACGATCCACCCAAAGCCCATCTGTTCTGACAGGAGAGAATGTGGAGAGCAGCCATTCTGTATAAAGTACTTGTGGGCAGCAGGGGGGCATGGGGGGGTTTGTGTGCCAAATCTTTTACTCCTCTGCAGGTTCATACTACAGCTTTTCCTCAGTGGACAAGAACAGCTACTGGAGGCAAGTTCCATAACTAAGAGGTAATAGGAATTTTCTCTTTTCTTTCCAGTTCAGATGCCAAATGGGACACCAAATGCCAGCTTCCCATACTCTTACTGAGAATCCCCTTTACACTCTCTGGTTCAAGGTCCAGCCCAGGCTGGAGCACACCAGAAGAGACACAGGAGGTGGCAAGACAGAGAGGAGAAAGCCGGAAGCAAGGAAAGGAAACTCCTGACCCGAAGAAGGACTGAAGCTGTGAGAGTTCAGTGGGCAGAAGGTACAAGAAGAAGTGAGTGAACCAGGGCTTCTTCCCTCCTCCCATCAGCCCATAGCTGCCCCATAGGGACCCATCTTTCCCTGCTTTCCCTCTGGCCTAAAGCATGACCTGGTGTAGCCCATTCTCCCAGCCCTGACCTTGGCCCTGGCAATCCCACCTCCCGGAAGGGCCAGACAGTCACCACGGCTGCCACCCATCCGGCCCCACTGGGGAACCTGTGCTGAGGAGACAGAGCAGGATGAAAGGAATAAGAAAGACCCAGAGAGTCCCAAAAAATGGATGAAAAGGAGCCACTAGGTATAGCTGGGGTATTCCTGGGGAAAGGAGCAGGCAGCAGGTGGAGGTAAAAGAGAGGAAGCCATGAGGAGCCAGGGAGGCTCACCCAGATATTCACCTTGCTTCACATAATGCAGCCACACCCAGACCCCACTGCTTGTGACTCATTTAATCGTATGTTCCCCTAAATCCCACCACATGGTGGCAACTCACTGCTCTCCTCATATTGGAAAGAAGAAGGGAGAAGAGGTACGACTACTGAAATGCATTTCCTTCCTCTGCCATCTTTCCAGCAGTCTTTGAAACCAGACATAAAATGATTCTGTCATTTTGAAGGAAAACAAATAAAAATGGTTTCCTAGCAACAGGATTTGCAGTATCGGTCTCTGAGGAAACTCTCCTGGATGTTTTCAAGGCTTTGCCAGTTTACTGATGTAGGAAAAAGGTACTCACATCATATTAATGTGATTTGTTTAAACAAGGACAAGCCTCTACTGCTTTTCAGCAGCAGAGGTGTTGCAAAGGATGGTGTTAAAAGAGCTCATGTACTTGCAAAAAAGCAATAAATTTCAAAACTTTACAGCAAACACCTAGTACACCTTCAGCACATATAATTTCATATAATCATACAGTGTATTATACCCCCTCCTACAAAATTTTATTTCAAAAAAAACTTATGAGTACCTGTAACTGCAGAACAGTTAATAAAAATTCAAATAAGTTATAAATTAGACAAACCTTTTGCTATTACAACAGAAGAGGCTACAAAAGATATTTCACTTCTTCAGCATCAAAAGAACTAAGAAAACAAAATCTTAGCAATCATGGAGAAAGAAACAGAGAACAGAAAATAAACAAAGCATGGGAAGGTATACATTCATGGTGGGTTTGTATGTTGATGTAAAGGTTTGGTTCCCCATTACAAGAGAACATGCTACTGTGCTCACACAGGATCACAGAAGAATTGGGGTTTGAAGGGGCCTCCAGAGATCATCTAGTCCAACCATAATAAGCCTAATACTGCTAAGTCCATCACTAAACCATGGACCTAAGAGCCACATCTACAGATCTCTTACCTCCAGGGCTGGTGACTTTACCACTTTCATGGGCGCACTGTTCTAATGATTTACTACCCTCTCAGGGAAGGAATTTTTCCTAGGATCTATTCCAAAAATAGACAAAGTAATCAATACTATAAAATGGTTTTCATATTAAAAGCAAGAAGACTCATCTTCCAGCACACACCACTTTGTGAAGTCTGTAAGGAAATGAAAGACTGGGCATTTTCCATAATATCTTGTAAAGGCCAGCTCATCCCTCATGTTAAAAGCAGCAGTTACAGGAGCATCCTTCACAGCTCTTATCATTCATGCCAGCTTGAAGATTGGATGGCTCTCCTGAGTACTCAGGTGAAATCTATCTATCAGGAGAATTCTCTGCTCACCTTAAAAGATATGAGCATCTGAGACCCTTCTTCCCTGCAGCAATCTCTGAGCCATCTGTTAATCTTGCTTGATTTCCTCTACAATTGGCCTGTACATCAGACAGCAGAGTATTACAGACTTTCAGAATCTAAGTTAGATAGTTTAGAGTGTGCTGGTTGATCCCAAGCTGTTTTCAATTAGCTGTTGTCAGTTATTAAGTCATTTAACCCAAATAAGCACTGCCAGAAGTAAATATTTACCAACTGGTTGTAGCTGAATGAAACACCAAATCTGAGGCTCAAAGAGGAAGAAATTGTAGCGAGTATGATTAGCCATTCCCACCATGAGAGGAATTGCTCTTTTGCTCATGTTTCTCTAAATTACTGCTATAGTTTTGTAAATAACTTAATGGAGTTTTAATTCATCTGATTCAGCACTCAAAATACTTTGCAGTTAGTTTATGGATTACTTCTGGTGTCTTGCTCACCATCTAATTAGAAAACTGTAAATGGGAAGGAGGTCCCAGAGTTTTTGCTTTTATTTTATGAATAAGAAATGTGTTTGGCAAAATTCAGTGTTCCAGGAGACAGGGTTAGATCCAACAAATAAAAGCTTATTAAATGAAATAAAGTGGGTTTGCCACTGGCAGCTATATCAGTCTGGCTGCTTTTCTAAAAATCATGGTGCTGTAAGCTGCCTTTAATTATGTATTCACACTTCTTACCATTTATTATATAGACAATAATAGTTTCTTGCTGACCACATTTAAACTGGCCATATATTTTTTATTTATGATTCATAAAAATAATGAATTTTTATCTGAAACTCTTCACAATAAAAATTCACGATGCAAATGTGGCACATTTATGTAGTTAGCCAAGTTCCTGTTCAGAATCACTGCTTCATTTTCCATGGAACAGCCAATTCCTGTTCCCATCATTACAACTCACTGGCTCAGCTGCCAGCAATGAAACAGAACCAGCTTTGTTTAAACAGCATTAGTACCATACTGGCAGATTGACAACTGGCATAGAAAGGTGCTATGCAAAAAGCTGACTGTTCGTTTCACTGGTCATGTAGAAAACTGACTCAAAATGAAGATAATTGCTTCTATTAACTTCTCGAAACAAGCAAACAAAATAAATAAACAAATAAAAATCCCACAAAAATAATTTGGGATAAACAGAAGTTGTCGCTCCTTCAAACAATGTTTCATTTTCTTCAAGGAAGGAAGGAAGGAATCAAAAAATGTTCAACAAATGTTGAAATGTTCAAATTTGCAAATACTGCAAGACATGAAAACACAATTTTTGGCTAAGGTTTGGAACTAAAAGCTTTCCCATGACATTGGGTATCATCACATCACTTATACTTTGTTGTTTATATAGCTGGCAATTTTTCCTGTATCTGCAGCACAGATTTGAGCATCATCATTCATAGTTACTCAATCGGCTTTAATAACCTAATGTTGTTTTCATTAAATAAGTAAATACAGCCATTCCTTAGGAAGCTGAGACATTTTCCTTCCTCATTACTGCACACATATGTACCTGTAAAAAAATGGAACCTGGTTAAGTCAGGTGCAATGCACATAAACCAGAAAAAATAATAGTAAATAGAAAAGACAGAGAAAGAATGCTTAAATAAGGAATGCCTAAATGCTCATTTTACAGACCATAGTTTGAGAGACTTGTGACTCAGTCTGCGTCTGAGCTATTACCTGAATAAAATGAATCCAAGAGAGGGACACAGAGGTAGGATTTATTAAGAAATTCTGGAAGCAAGACTAGTAATCTAGTCCCTGATGTTGTGCTGTTATACATATTTTATATTTGCAATTTGGTTGTTGAAAACACCATACTGCACTGTTTTTCAATATCTGTTTGAAGAACACCAACCCTTAATAGTTTTACAGAATACTATATCTCAACAATGTTGCTATCTCTGAAGACCTGTGCTTTAGTTATGCTTGCTAAATAGAATTTTAGACTCAAAAAAACATTATGTGAATGCTGTTTGCAGCACAGCTTATCAGAGCAAAATAGTTGACTCCACTCATAAAGTCCTGCAAACCTTTGCTATATTGTAGTTGAAAAAAAAATTTGCTGGATTTCTGAAGACGTGCATCTGTACATGACTAATAATTGCTGTGAGAACAGCAATTTGACACTCCAGTTAGACCTGCAGAAGAAGACTGACTCCATTCAAGACCAGGGTTTAATTGTTACACCTTTAAGATTTATTGTTGTGCATTAATTATCTACTACAAATCCTGAAGTAAACATTTTTAATTACTTAGAAAGCAGGCAAATAGCCTTCATTCCAATATACAAGTTTCTGTAATATATGTCCACTAATATTCTGTTTATAGGACTAGATGTAATCTGAAAGAAGAAAATATTAAAAAATTGTAGTTTAGGCAAAAGAAAGGCATATGGAACCTACTTCCCACTTATTCTTTAGTATGAAAAGAAAAAATGACTTTACAAAGGGCACAGGAAGGACATTGATCTGTTAGAGCGAGTCCAGAGGAAGCCACCAAGATGATTAGAGGGATGGAGCACCTCTCCCGCAAGGAAAGGCTGAGGGAGTTGGGGTTGTTCAGTCTGGAGAAGAAAATGCTCCAGAGTGATTGAATTGAGGCCTTCCAGTTCCTGAAGGGAGACTACAAGAAGGATGGAGAGACAATTTCTATAAGGACACATAGTGACAGGACAAGGGAGTGGTCTCAAACCATTGTAGAGCAGGTTTAGATTAGATAGGAGGATGAAATTCAGTACTGTGATGGTGAAGATGCACTGTGAACAGGCTGCCCAAAGAAGTTGTGGCTGTCCCACCCCTGGAGTTGTTCAAGGCCAGGCTGGACAGAGCTCTGAGCAAGCTGGTTTAATGAAAGTTGTCCCTGCCCAGGAACGGTTGAGACTGGGGAGGTTGGAACTACATTATCTTTACCATCCTTTCTGACTTAAACTTTTCCAGGACTTTATGAATAGAGAACAAAACATTCTGAAAAACCTCTGGACAAGAATTTATATTACTGGAAAGGGTGGTAGTTGTAAAAGATGTGAGGGATTCTTGTAAATCTTTATTAACAGCCTTTATAAAACCATTAAATGCAAACTGTAGTATTTCCATGCAAGATATTCAGAACAAATTAATTGCATAACAACAGCCTACACATCATATGAGCAAATGTGTTGACCAATAAAACAGACAAATTGGGCTTTATTGTCTATATACATTAAAGATGTCTGTAAAACAAGCTCTGGATCATTGATTTATCTTGCTTCTGTTCTTCACGACTATCTACTAGGATAGTAAGTGGATAGTTCCCTCTAAAAAGGTGGGGGGAAAGTAAGGGATCTTTCTATTGCACTGAACACTGAATATATCTTCAGAATAAATGTTAAAATATTTATCATATCAGTTGTTACAGAAAGAATGGTCTACAGGGGACTAGACTAACAGAGTCAGGAGGATAGAATGGGCAGTTCTGCAGACACAAGAAAGAAATGTTCATTTACTCCAGGGCAACCCAGCTCCCTGTGACAAGTATGAAATGTCAACATCAAAGCTGGTATACAAATGCAATTTGCTATATCATTGGTTTTGTTCCCTACTTAAAAGCTGAGACAGAAACAATAAAAGTTTTATACTTACCCCATGGGACATGATTTCGTGACAGTGCCTTGTTAGAAGTACACACTTTAACAGCTTATCAAACGAAGTCTGTTAGAGACATAACTGGAAGACCATAAATCTCAGGTCTGCCACGAAGCAGCACTGTGAATATGCTCCATAAGCTGCAGTTGGTGCTGTTGTCTGGCAAACACCATGTTGTCTGACATTGCAGCACTGATAACATTGATGGTTTTGCTCCTCTCATTTTAGAAGGAATTCATTTGAAATTCATAAAATCTACCATTGGTTTCAGTGCCTTTTGAGATCAGAACTGAACACTTCTGTGGGAAGCCCACTGCTCCTGCCTGGCAAGAGAATACTTTCAAAACAGCACCTTTCCTTCTCTTTTGTTGAGCATGGCTTGGCAGTGAGTACAACAGTAAATCCCTGAATGTCAGCCTGTATTACAGACTGCATCGCCACTCTCAGTGATTCAGCTTGAAACTGCACCTCTGGGGTTTCAACACATATACCCACTTCAGAGATGACTAAGCTATATTTACATGTAAAGACCTATGTGCACTAATTTACACACAGGAAAATGGACATAACAGCAGGCCTACTAAAATATCTCTATATAAAGCGTGTTACCATGACAGCAAACTGTTTCAACATCTTCATAGGAGCCTATCTTTTAAGAAAAAATATCAAATTAAAAAGCTTGAGTTGAGGGTAAATAGTAATACATGTATCTGGTAAAAATAAGCAACTCTATCAGCTACTTTTTTTGTGAATCATTACTATCAAATAGCTTTAATATTGTGAGTAATTCACTGGCTGATATACCAGGAGATGTAAAAAAAGAAGGAAGGTCATTCACTTCAGGGCTAATTATATCATCAGCTTATTTCAGAATTAGTATATAAATTTAATTATGCTTTTTAACAACATAAAACTTGAGAAATTGTATCAATTTATGTAGAGATATAGTAAGATAATATATAAAATTTGCATTATTATATATAGACAGCAATCTAACACCAACTCTAAGCTACCGATTGAATTTTCTCATGTTTCCTGTTGATAATTAATTACCCACTTACCTTTTGATAGAGAACACTAGCTCATTGCATTCTTGTAGGAAGTAATTTAAATCTTATTTATGAAAAACATGCTTAATAAATTTCATTTTGTCAGAAGTAATTATATAGAGTCCACATATTGCATAGTGCTGTGCTTTTTCCTCAGTCATGTTCCTTTTCAATTTTACTTCTCACAGAGCTCAACTTCCTGTATATAAAATTCTAAATGCCAAACAGCTTATTCAGCTATTAAAAATAACAAATGTCTTCCCAATGTTAGCTGAAATTGTCTTCTTCTGTTATTTTTTAATAAATGTAGGAAAAAACCATTCCATTTTAATTCTCTTTTTTCATATATATATAAATGTAGTAAATATTATAGAAAACAGATTAAACTGAGTTAAACTAATCATTTTCTGAAAGTCACTTTTAAGGCCCTGAATGTTCTGGAACAACCTGCACTACTTCTAGGATATCTGCCTGAGCACTTCATTTTGGTGTGTCCCCTGTCCTTTTTTCTGCAGAAACCATATTTCTCCATAGCATAGAAGTGTAGAGCTGAAGACAAATTACTATAATTTCTAAGTCCTGCTTTTCTTTTGATCATCATTTTCTGTGTTCTTTATACCTTGTTCTATTTGGAGAGTAGGAAAATATGCTGTATATATTACATGAAGAAAATTGTTAGTAGTTAATAAAGAGCAAAGGGGTAATTTTCAAATTTAAAAAAAAAATTATTTGAGCAGTTCTGCAATTGGAAAAACCTGAAGCTATTACAAAAAATAGATAAATGCTCTAACAGTTCTTTAATGTCATTGTCACAGAATTTGTCTTACAATCAATTATAAAAAACTCTTTATTTTTCTGTTAGCTGTATGTAGATAATGTTTTTTTAATCTTGAAATGAATGTCTGTTTTGCATTAAAAATAATGTGGGTTTTTTTTAATATTAATTTGTAAAATGGATTCTGGCCACTTATTATTACTTTTCTATACCTGAGTAAATGTAAGTAAGGAAGGATGCTATGGTTGATTTTTGCACAGCTAGTTTTACTACATTTCACGTAGAAATTATAGTCCAGGAACTACTTCCTTCCAGAGTAAGAAACTTAGACACCGCTTGGACACAAGATTCGGCAATGAGATTTTCATAACTCCAGATTTTATATCAATGTAGAGCTGCTAAAAAAAGTTGAAATTGTGCAAAAACTGGACTCCTTTGTAGGCGCTTTAGCAAAACCATTGCTGTGGGCAAAATATTCTGTGTGTTGGCAAACCAAGTAATCACCAAATATCTTCCAATCAATTGCAGCACAAAATTGACCTTCTAGATGTGTAGAGGCAAGAGCATAGAGAGCATAGGTTACAAAGCAGGGTTTTCTTTGTACCCTTCAGCACTGTAAGGGCACTTTTATATGAAATAATATGTTCTGTTTTGACATTCATTTAGTGCAGATTTCTGATGTCTTTTAAATGCTTACTTCTTACCACAGTAATTACAAAACCAAAACAAGCCATAATTGTTATAATAAAGTACCTGACATCCATTGCACTCAGAATCAGTAGTTTTGCCTGTCCCACACAAGAATATTCTTTCAGCCTTCTAGGCTATTCAGTATTTACATTAATCCTTTCGGGAATTTTCCCAGAATGGTTGATGTTAAAGATTGCATTCCCTTCTCTACTGCTCTATGACACACATACGCAATGAAGTCACTGAAGAGCCTCCAACTCTTTACAGATGAATAAAAGTCTTCATATTAAACATAGCAGACATATTGATTCTTCTTAATTTTACTTCCCTAACACTTTTTTATTTTACCATACGTATATGTCAGACAAAATTACAAGAGTCAAGTGTAATATGCAACAATAAACACATTCAAATAAACTCACCTCTGATTTGAAAGTTAAGGAAGAAGAAAAGACAAAGGAAAAAAAAGTACAAAATAAATGTTAAATGTTCTTATATCATTGATGGGCAGCATATTATTAGCTTTTAGGGGCATACTACAACATCTTGTCATTAATCGTTTTACCTCAATATAGAAATAAAATATATATTTCTTTACTGAGTTGAAAACTTCTTTTGTTTTTACATGGAAAAATCTTATTTTTAATGCAGCATATTCAGACAAAAAAAGAGTGAGAAAATAACTGGAAACTAAGAGAACGAGCTGGTTTTTTTTTTTCCAGGGTTGATATTATTTTGTTTGATAATGAGATACCTATATTTTTATTTTTTTTTAGTTCACTTCAGGCAGGTAAATTGCAATCCCCTTCAAAGTTTTCATTAGATAGCCTATTATTCCCTTGAAAGAAATCACACTTTATGCATTATTCATTAGGGGCAGCAAATCTTCAGAGCAGTCACACAGGCTGCAGTATCACAGAACTACTTAAAATTCTATGTCTTCTTTCTCCATTTCTGCTGAATGCAGTTCTGGTCTAATCTTTGTGTATAATGCAATATCTCTGGTTAATTCAGATATTGCAAAGCTGAAGAAAAACCATGTGTTTTATTAGTGCTGGATAAAATAATCTCACTTTTATTTATCAAATACATGTCGTTCAAGCTGTGTATGATATTTTGATACCTTCATATTTTTTGTTTGTTTTTTTCTGTTTGTTTGTTTTATGTTGGTGCATATTTCTACACATCCTTATGCAGTGGATGTCTAAAGTGTTTTACTGATGCTCTCCCCTGCTTACCTCCTACAGTTTATTTTTTCCTTGAGTCTACTTTATGTGTACCTTAATATCTTTCTGGACTCACTAAGACTATTTCTGTGTGCTTCCCTCACAGTTTCATGCCAGCTGCTATTTTACACTGGGAAAAACCAGTAAATTCTTCTTTCATATGTGTCAGATAATGCCAGCTTTACAAGGTGTATTCAAAAGGGTGTTGGAGGTGAGTTAATAAAATAATTCAACTAGATTTTTTGGGTACATTGTTTTCTCTCTCTACCCTCTAGATATCTCTTCTAAACAATATAATACAAGATTAGGCAAACCATGTATTTCAGCAGAAAGGCCACGGCATGGAAAGGTACAGACCTTCATTCTGCTCGTGACTGGGCCATTGACCTTCCACAAGCCCCTTCTATTTTCTGTTTTATTCCCCTCCACCCAGGACTTACACATGTCATTTATGCTTAGCACACAGCTAAGAACACCAGAGCTGTCATTTGCTATGCACACATTCCAACACTAGAAAAACCCTCATCAAGGAAACGTCAGTCTATAAAAACCCCAAAGTTTAAAATCACAAGTTGCTGATTTATACCTCATGTTAGTCACCCCATATCAACTTCTTTGCTTTTTCTCTCTCTTTTTCTGTCACTGCCTTTTCTGAACTCTCAGTTCAGCTTCTTTTAAGTGCAAAACCTTTGGGAAGAATTAGAAGGGACTCATGGCTCCTTCTAAAGCACAGTACAAAATCTGCTGATTTAACCCTTTACCACTTTTCAAATGACTGTGTATGTGTTACCTTAACTGCGTAACCTACTGGAGGGGTGTAGTGCATCCTTCCTGCCACTTCTGAAGATAGCTATGTTAGCTAACACACATGTAATCCCAAAGTACCTCTTAAGTCAAGACTAGTTTTTGCTTAAGTTATGAGATGCAGATTTTAAAAATATTTGCTTAATACTATTTTTTAAAGTTTCTGATAGTATAACTTATTGCTTCTTTTTTGATCTCTGAATATCATTGAAAAACAAGAAGGTATCTATGATGCCACATGAGCTGCTAAAAGACAGAGCAAGAGATATCCTGCAAAAGATATTGAAACAAATTGTAGAGTTCTGTAAGCCTATAAATACAAAAAAAAAAAAAATACATAACAAAAATATCCGAGAGGGAAAAAAAGTGCAAGAAGACAGTTATAACTAGAAGAAAATATAATATTATCCCTCCCCTCAAAAGAAGTGGTGATAGTTGTTTGTGGGAGTTTTTTCCCCAATTTTGAAAGCAAGCATTAAGTGATGGCAAAATATGTAATGAAATTAAAATTGGCAAAGTACAAATTACTCTTTCTACCTTGAAAGCAAATATGAAAACGCAGAAGGACTTGTGGTCTAAAGTACCTCCATGCATAATTTCCAAAACTAAGGCAAATAAATTCCAAATTTTATACTCTGAGCAATTGTTCTGCAGATTCAAGCCTTTTGCCTCAAAAAATAATTTTGTACTTTATTATCTAAGTAGACCATAATGAAGATTTTTATAATACTTACATAAAAAAATCCCATCACTATCAATACATACCTAAACACATTTATTAAATCAAAAATTTTAATTCATATTAGAGAATTAAGAAGTTTAAAATTTAATTTTCTCAATTTGTGTACTAAAATACCAATATTATGTCTTTTATCAACCACAATAATTTTGGTGCAATATTGACCAAAGAAATTTCATCATTTGACATAATAAAAAGTATACTGAATTATATAAAAGATGGATCATGTAGAAAAAAATTCAAAATATCAGTATAGTGGTTTTTTTTTGTTTTTTTTTTTAATTTAGAGAATTTAGATTCTAAGCAGTATGAGGATGTAAAACAAAAATATAAGACCTTAATTTTACCCATATTTTCTGAGAGATGGAGGATTATCTACAGCTCTGAGTATGGGACTAGAAGGTAAGGTCTTGAACTGAGGCAAATGATTAGTATTCATATTTTGCAGAAGATAAATTTTCACATTAAATATACAGACACTCATGTATACTGAATGTCACCGGGGATTAGCATAATATTTCTATTAGTAACACCAGCTTATCCAGCTGAGCGACACTCTGTAGTCAAGAGCAAAGTACTGGAAGGCTGAAAATGAGCTTAAGTGTTTCCAGCATGGGGTAAGGAAGGGGAGTGACCATTTCCACAGGCAATTATTTAGCTTTAACTGGACCTCCCACAAAAATTCTCTGTCCTTACATAACTGATTTCCCTCCCTTCTTTATGTGTATTTCAGTCATTTCTCCTTTTCTCCATCATGCTGCTCACTCCAAACTCCACCAAAGGAAATATGAACAACTATAACTTTATCATAGAATCAAGCGAAACTGAAACTTTTGCCTTGACACTTGATTGTAAAAATAGCCCTTGTGTAAGTTAGATATACCTCTTTCAATGCAATGTAAATTATAAATAATGAATCCAGCAATTTATGTTATTACTATTTGCTATTGCTACCACAACTGAGCAATTAGCAGAAAAAATCCTTGCTTAAATGTTATATTAATAATTTAATTTTTGTCTTTCCCATGGTTGTAATGAATATGGTGCTTCCACACAGAGATTTAACATGGTGTATCCTTGCTCTTTACCCAAACATACAAATGATATGTGAACAGTGTAGATTAATATACAAAATGGATCACAGAAGGATCACCCTGATGTTCCCTCCTTGAGGAGAACAGTGAAAAATTTTTCTTTTTAAGCAATGGGCTTTGTATTGGAAAGATCTTTTCCAACACAAGTAAAGTTTCTAAATAATGCTACAGGCTGAAAATTTTGGTTTGAGTCAATCATCATATTATAAAAGCAGATTAACCTGAGTGAGAAAGGTCAAGACTAATCAGTTCAATAAAGGAGGGAAACCAAAAGCAAGACAAGGAACCAGGACAGAAATAGATCAATCTTTAAAAAGTGTCTCTGAAGTAAAAAATCCTGTTTCATCTCTGACTCAAATTTTTTGAGTCAAATTTTATCTGACTGGGTTTTGTTTTTTTCTAAATCATATAGAGAAAAACATAGTGCCTATATACTGCTTTGTACTCTCACAGATGAAGCAGAATGGAGAACAGTGGTAAAAATATTGACAACCATAATTTTATACTTGGATACATAACACACATGCATATAGATAGAACTATCTCACTAGAGATGCATATTTCAAATAAAGTTATTAGCTCATACTTGGAGAGCAAGAAGTAAAAAGAGCACTTTCTCATGGGAAGAAAGAAGAGGAAATGTTCTGTGTTGAAATCTGTTTCAGATAAATGTAATATTAATTATCATAGTTTATTAAACAGAGAAGTTTAAAACACAATAAGTTAGATGTCAGGAGTACCCATAACAAAACAACACTTAGTGACAAAATAAAATTCATTGATTCAAAATATAGGTCCCATCCTGCTTCCTGACCTACACAAACTTCTGTGTCAAATCAAATCAAATCAGAAAGAGGGTGAACTGAAACAATTTCTTAAGTCATTCTCTCAAATTTCATGAACAGTTCGGGGATGCAGATTTAAATTGTTTTGCAAAGGTACAGCAGCATAATATAGCCAAACTGGTCTTCCTTGCTCAAATAGAAATTTGTGATTAGAGTTGACAAGATATCAGAATTTTCATTCTACAGGAACTTGATGGGAAGGGCAGGAATATTCAATTTTGTAGCAGAAAAAATCCATTGAAAATTTTCTAACAACCAAGAATTTAATTTTGTATAGCTTAGCTTCATTTACAACATTTTTAAATAAAATTGAGCTTAGGTATACCTGGGCTCCTTGTTCCTTATATTCTCTTAGCAGATTGATGAGGACCCAGAAGACCAGCAGACAGACTCTCCAGCACTCAGCTCTGCAACAGGTAGTATGAGGAACATGACTAATCCAGGTAGTGGATGCAAGTGTACATCATGGAAATCCCTGTGAAGGAATAGAAGCCTTTTATTTTCATCAGACAATAAACATTTCAAGTGAATCAATGTTTTATGCATTATCATAAGCATGATAATGTGCATGTGATAATGTAATGTGATGTCAGTCTAATGTTTCATATCCTCCAGCTTCCCTTTCTCTATTTTCATTTATTATTTCATGAAGACTTGTCCAAATAATGTATTTCATTTCTCAGCATAATCCAGGTATCTCAACCAAAAGATTTCATTCTTTCCACAATCGTATTAATCCATCATTTATTGCATGGCCTACCAAGACTTAACTTATTCAGCATTGAAAAGAATATTCTTAATTTGGTAGAAATAGCTCATTATCAAACCTTCTCAACAATTAAGATTCCTATGTGATGGATGACCAGTAATAACCATTGGACATATTTTTCCCCAAAAAAAGTTTTGTTCTATTTCTTCCTATATTAATCTTCATGTTACCTGATGAACAGATTTTCACTTGACATCACCTCATCAAAAAACACAGATAAACCCCATTTCCATGACTTACTTTCCTTGCTTTATCAGTGATTCAGATTCTCAGAAAGCCTTATTTTTGGTAATTCCCTTCCTCACTTCCTTCACAGAAATTATTAACAAACAATCACTGGCCTTATACATATTTTCTAGCCACTGAAAATAGTTCAAAGGCGCTACCCATGTTTTTCATTCCTTGTGTGTTTTCCTAGCGGAGATGATTCTGTTGAGACAGTCTGTCAGACAACAATTCTCCCAATGCCACTACTTTAAACATCTCAGCAGGTGAAACATGGGTGTCTGCCACCATCCCACGTCCACGTCTCATCATCCTACCAACAATAATTCCTATCACAACAATAGTCCCTTTGAGATTCTTATTTTCTTATTCCTCCTCCTTTTCTCAGATATTTTTACTGAATAACTTTCCATAAAATCATTATTGTCTGCTGATGCCTTCATTTTGATTCTGTTACCTCTTGTATATGGATAGGTTTACAGATCCTTATTGTCTAGCCCAAAATATAAAAATAATTTAGTTCTAAGGCTCCTGTGTGCTCCTTCTGAGGTAAAAACTTTCAGTTGATGAATTTAGATGTGGATGCAGCAAAAAAAAAGAGAAAATAATAACATAAATAAGAATGATTTTTTTTTCTCTAGACTCTTAAAATATGTAAAGGGAAAATTTACTAAAAACATCCAATGGCTAATTTCTGTTCTATCACAATAAAAATTTTCAGGTACTTTTCATTCTAACTGTAAGTTTTTATTAAGTGCCTTACAGCTACAGCTTTGATCAGCATTTTTTCTATTTCTTCTGTCTCATTACCAGATTATAATGGTATTATACAAGAAAAGTGAGATCTCAAGGATTGTTAGCTGTTACAAAATATTTGTCCAAAAAGCATAAAGCAACTCTATATAGTGAAAGCAGAGATACTCCTTGTTATAATGCTAAAACCATTTGTCACTGTCTGGATAGCATTTCTGTGTTCAAGAATGAATATCAGTAACTAATAAAATGGGTTTTTTTCAACTCCAACAGTGCTTATCTTAGTAGGCCCACAATGACATCTTGTGGCTACTCTGAGTTGATGACTCAATGATTAATAAAACAAACATGTCTAATGACTTTCAAAAATCTTTTACACATGAAGAGAAAAGTTATCCTTGGTGAAGATCCTGCATAAGACATCTGCCTGTGACAGCAGTGCCTGGTTTTTCTAAGTCCTGAGCAATCATTCCAGTTGCTCCATTTTTCTGTCAGTGGAAAATTAACTAATTAACTTTTGGTATAAAAAAATCTGTGGAAGTGGCTACACTACACTGTGTAAGTAACAACTGAAAGTCTTCAGGCTATCAAAATGTGGTAGATGAGTTTAAATCTGCAACATTAGGAAGAAGGAAACCCAACCTAAGAGAGTGATTTACTAAATCAGGTCCAAAATAAATCCTTTTGCCCAAACTTCAAAGAGTTCTGGTTTAGTTTTTTTTTTGTTGTTTTTTTCCTTAGCTGAATGGCCATTACCTTGGTTAGGCAGCTGCAGCTTTTTTTCAGGATCAGTCCTCAAATATTTGAACAGACATCCATTCTCATTTGCTTCCCTTTCTGCAAGTATGAATTGCAATAAATGTCTTGGGATATCCATGTTTACCTAAAGCTATGTAACAAATTTTATGCAACCGTGATCGTTATGTTATTTTTCTACAGATTTCCCTGACAAACAATTTTGCTTCCCTCAATTTTGCTTCAGTGGTTTCTTAATTTCAAGTGAACTCTCTCAGTGACAGTCTTGGGTTTCTTTCTTTAGATATTCATTTTCTAATAATTTGAGAAAAGGACAGTGGCCATGTCTTTTCCTGTCCTTTGCTAGCTCATAGCCTCTTCACTGAAGATTCCTGATAAAAGTTGAGGATTCATTGCAAATGTTCATTTTAATATTTCCTCAGATCATATTTAAACATTTACAAGGCAGTTGTCTGCTTTTGGATAGAACAGCAACTTTCTAACTTCACATTTTGCAGATCAATATCCCTTCACAAGAATTACAATAATATAAATGTCTTCATGGTTCACTGCGGAATTTTAAGCAGCATAATTTGGAGTATTAGTAGATTTCAAATTTATTTTAACGTTTTTCTCTTATTTTTGAAAGACAATTTCATAAAGGTAATGCAGAGCCCTTTTCCTCTGAACCAGGTTGTAGTGTATTATAAATATACACATATACATATGCACACACACACACACACATATATATATGTGATATATGTGTGAGCATGTATGTTCAGGGAGGACTGTCAAGGAATTTTGGAAAATTATCACTGTCCATCCTTTATTAAACCTATAATTAGCACAGAAGTGCTTGATTTCCCTGAATAATGTGTGGCAAATCTGATTAAATGCTTACTTATTGCTCTTCAATGCACACAGATAGTTTCATACAGGGTTTTGGCTGAAGTAAGGGCTGTGCAAAACACAAAATCTGGGTTCACAGGGAAGTCATCATTTGGCTGAGGGGGAAAAGAAAAATATTATATCCTTTCCAGCAGTACAATGCAAAATTCAGGGAAGGAGAGGAGCTGGCAAGACAGATATGAGCTGGGATGCTCAGATTTGGCAAAGGATGGACACTCATTCAAGGGAATCAATATCAGACTTAAAATAGAATCATCACTTGCATTAAGAATTAACAGAAGCATGAGGTGAAGGATGTGGCAGCAAAAGGATTTTGGCAAAAGGAGGCTGCTGGAAGGCTGCAGTGCAGCAGTGAACAGAAAAAAAAGAGAGAACACTGCTTCCTCAACTATAGTCAGTGAGGGTGGCTAAATATGCCTACTACATAAAAGAGTGGGAAAGAGTGGAAATAATGGTGAAGCCTCTAGGTAAACTTCTCTAAAAACCTGTTGTGAGACCCAGGTTCTAGCTCTAACATGGAATTGAACATCCATTTTTGATAGGGAATTGAAGTTTTTGAAACATTGCTGGTATGCCGTTGACATACTAGAAATTACCAGTGTTAAGAATTACTTGCTGTTTTCAACAGTATTGCATTGCCTGCTGGTGAGCTTTAAACTGAAAAGTATAGGCTTGAAAACCTTTGGCAAAAAAACCCTGCATGTATTCATTATGAATAATCCCATTTGTATTAGCTGCTAATTTTGAGTTGATCAGTAGCATATGCAGCAATATCATCAGATAGACACAAATCTATAGTAGAGGAAAGGTATTGTACTTGAACATCTGTACTTAAATATCTGTACAGAGGCTTTGCCCTGGGAGGTCCCAGTTGTCCTTGATGGGCTGCAGCTGCGATGTCTTTAATTGGGTTGCAGCTGTGACCAATGAAGATAACTGAGATAAAAGGGGGTGGGTTAGCCAGGCAGGGAGAGCCTTGGAGGAGCCCTGAACTGAGAGAGGACAACATGTAGAAGAAGGAGTCTGTGCTGTGAAGATCTGCAGCCATGAGAATACACCAAGGAGGTATGGACTTTAGAAATCTGACAGCAGCAATATGGGACTCTAGAAATAGAACAACAACACAAATCTTAGAAACAGAATCCAATATGTTGGAAGAGACCTCTGGAGGTCTTCCAATTTCAAGTTCCAGTTCAAATAAAGTCAAATTGAAGGAGGTTGCCCCATTCTCAGTCTGAGGAAGGAGATTTTACAGCCTTTCTAGACAACCTTTGACATTATTTCCCCAGAGTAAAAAAAAAATCTTGATGCTGCTGACTTTAGTTACCTTAAATTTCTCCATTCTTTATATTTCTGCAAAAAAATTATTAGCTCCAAAGTTAATAAATAAAAATTCATATCTGTTTTTTACCAAATTATAGCTGCAGTATTTCTTTCTCATTTACTTAAGCTCACATCTGAACGAGAATGAAAATAGAGGAAAATTTGTCTAATTCTGCATTTGGAGATGTCTTAGACATCTGCTGGCAATCTTTACTAAGCCATGTGCCAGAAGGTGCCACTCTTCTGGCAGAGGTGTGAATCCAGTTGCCTCAGGCACTTTGAAATTCAGCAAAGGAGCAGGATTGCACCTTCATTCCCTAAGGACACTGATCCAATATGCACCAACATACAAAAAAGAGTTTATTTGGAATTGCCTGATTAGGCAGAAAAAGGACACTTTTTGCTGAACAGCCTTATGAAGGGATTTCAAACTAGCCCACACAGCCACCCTCTTTTCATCCATGAACCACAAAGAGGTCTTGTGTTACAGTAGTTGTTCATATATTGTTTTGTTTTGCTGGACAATAGACTGCCACTGTCAGTTGACTGTCAGTTGACATCAATCAACTCATTAGAAGCCCTTGACTTTCTCATCCAAGCTACTTACAAGGTTTGATAAAAGAGTGCAGGCAGTTCTTGGTTTGCATTCCCCCTCAGGAAACCAGAATAGGATCCAGGGAGTACTGTGCTGGTGAGGTGGTGAAGGCTAGAAGCAAGATTTAGATGAAGGAATGATTTGAGTTACCCCTGCAATCATGAAAAAACAGCATTGAGGAGGAAGGAAACAGTATGAAATTGGGTTATTGATACTGTGAAAGAAGAGGAGTAACACCATGTATGCAAACACCAAGGTAAACTGCACTTGGGTACAACTCATCCAAAAAGTGGGGAAAGGGGCAATAGAGAAAATAGGGGGCTTTCCTCGTCACCAGACCATTTGTACACCTTAGTACAGTGTCATGCATTTTCCTTGTGCTATGTTTTGAATGTAGTCAAGAGTGTAGCTAAGCATATGAGTATCAGATGCCTAGGTGTGATGCTATCCCCTGCTACAGCACATACCTGAGGAGGTACAGCCCATTTCTGGCATGTGTCTGTTGAAGATTTTTTTTTTTTAATTTCAGTTAAATAAAGAAAATGTATATTCTTGAGATTATAGAACACAGCTTCAAGCCAACTCAGTTTCTTCCCCAATCCCTGAAAATGTTTTTTACAAACCACACATATTTCTAAGAGATTTCTAAAATTACTGCAGCCTCCACAGGATTCTTCCCTGTATTCTAGAATTCAAAGGCACTCTCCAACCTAGAAATTGACAAGTCCTTGAAAAGCAGTCATGTTTCTATTTATTTTAATTCAGGTTCTAATCAGGTCTCACCATGCTTTATTACTCTAACCATTTTCTGGAATGTTATTCAGAACAAAAGCTTCCAAAAGGACTGTTGTAAGGCATATATTGGTGCAAATTTTATGGCAAAGGTAGGGCTCCATAGCTTTCCCTTTCTTGTGGTAAGGGAATTTGTGCCAAGTCAAATGCCAATGGTTAATGCATACACAGGGAAAACAGGGAAACACAGAGAAAATCTGTCAGCTCATCTTGGATAAATCCAACGATTACTTTTTGGACTCCTCTTCCCCAGCCGTAGGATCTTGTCCTGTAAAAACAGGCAAGGTAAAATCTAGCTGAGGTTTATCTTGCTGACTCACAATCATGTCAAAGAATAGGTTCCATTTGAGACACAATATATTCTCAAAGAAATATCCATGGGAATCCACTTATTTTCTATTGCTTCATTTTAATTTCTCAAGTGCAAACTATAAATTTCATATTAGGACAGAATGGTCCCTCTCTTATCTGCTTCACTCCCCAGATATTTGATATCAGAACCTAAACTCAACCTTTAATAGGAGTGAGTGAATAATAGAATTCATTAGGCTTTATTGCTATCGTAAACTGTCCTGTGGTGCACAAAGTATCCTTTTATTACTTTCTTGATTACAACAAAATTGCACTTGCCTGCTGCATCAAAGTTAATGACCCAAGAGTATGAATGGAGTTGCTAGCAGTTAATAAAAGAGTTATTAAGGAAGGTATGCAATTAAATAGCTTCAATTAATGTGTTTGTCTTACTGATAAAATAGTATTCTGCCATTTACAAAGAACTTCCATTATGAGAAGAGTTACAGAAGTTGTATTGTGATGTATCTGTTTAGTAATAGAATTGGCTGGTACAAACCATGATTCAGAAGACAAAGAGCAACACCTCTAAAATCAAATGTATAAGACAGAGCAATGATATACTGTCCTGAAAAATATGAATACTAGTTGCTAAAACTGCATTATGGATCCAAGCTTGAACAGGTAATTTATGAGCAACTTCAGAAATGAATATTGAAAAATATGCTTATGGGCTTAAAAATCATGAAAAGTACGCAATGTTGTAGGGAAGGAATAGAAAAAGAAATAGAACATATCAATCTATACAGCCTAACCTAAACATATGGTGCTGGTTCATGACTGGAGTAGGACCCTAGCAACCAGATAAAATAATAAAACCAATAGAAATGTCATTATAAGGAGACAGTGTGCAATTAATAGATGCAGGAAGAATAGAGCAAGAGTCACTGGTTTAGGATTCACAGCCTGTAAATTTTTGTCACATAATGGGTCACCAGCACATGCACCAGACCTTACACTTCCTGCCTGGTCTGTCATCCTCATGCAAAATAAGAGCTCTGTGGTTGTAAGGACATAAAGAGCACAGTTTTCTGTGTCAGACACTGTTAAGACCACATTGTGAGAGTGGACATACTGACACATGAGTCATGGGGATGACATTTGCAGTGTGGTCCAACTGTATTTTGTAACTGTTGTGCTCAAGCACAACAGTTTTAATAATTTCAATAACTTACCCAGTCATGCTCCTAAATCTAAATCCTGTGTAGAGTCAAGTATCTTCAAAAATGCAAGTTTGGTATTAAAACATTAAACTCTTCCTGTGTAGAATATCTAAGAGATCTGTTCAGAAAGTATTGGACTGTGAAATAACCTGTCACAGTTGTGTATAATTAATCTAAACAGGAAACTTGTGTGTTTGATTTGAAAACAGGTAGGTAAATGCATTCAAGTCTCTTCTTGATTTGATTTTGGCCCATTCCTCTTGATTTAAATCATCATATGCAGTATTTCTTCTATTTCTAATTGTGTGTAACACAACACAGTTAAATTAGCATGAGTGACTAGTACTCTCATTCTAAACCCATGAAATTTCTATTTCCTGTGGCTCTTAAGCCATTGCTTAACTTCCTCCTTAACTACAAAAGCCTTAAAAATCTTTCAGACAAACAAGTGGGTGAGTTCTGAAATAATTTTTGTCTCTGCTGAACTGAGGATTAATCAAACTTTGTAAAACCTTCTAGTGAAAAACTTGTTAATACTCTGAATATGCAAAATCTCTTATTCTAATTATACTTAGTTCATAATTTCTTCATATCTGATTTACATGTATTATAATTTTTTGTTTTAATTTTTTCTTATACTGTGCTGCAACAACCATTCTTATTTGGATTTAGCATTAAAATATGAGGTTTTTATAAGCCTCCATAATCATAAAACTAGAAGGTTGACTCTTCAATGCAGGATAACAAAACATTAGGCAAATGAAGCATAAGTTTGATAATTTTAAATCAAACAAAATGACAAATATTGAATTGAACCCTCTCAGGGCCACTGCTAAATAACCCTTATGATTATACCGTTCAAGTTATTTAAACAAGCCTACATGTTATCCTACAACACTCAGTGGAAAGTTACTGTGCTTTCATGAATATTTTGTTTGAATCCCTGATTTGTAAGATAAAATTTCTCTTCCATAGACTTCATACAGATGTGCAAACTATAAACTGAGTCTTGTAAAAGCAAACTCCTTGATATGAAACATCCCTTTATCCCCACCTTGTGGAAATTTTCTGCATATGTTATTCATTAGTTGAAAAATAAATTTGTGGGTGTGATCTGAATGATTCTAGTAATGCAGCTGAAATATGCAGTGTATCCATAGAGATCCTCTTGCATTCTCCTTGCCATGGAGTTTTATAGCTCCAAAATGAGATTTTCAATTAGGTAAACTTAAGCTGAATCTGTTTATCAGAAACACCAGGAGAGAGGATGTGAGGGAAAGAGAGGAGATCACAGCAGGTAAAAATTCACATTCAGTTTTTGCTCCAAAGACTGGTAATTCCAAACTTAAATCTGAAACATAGATAATAAGAGGTGAACTAAGATGGATTCATGTTGTAGGACACACCTATGTGTCTGATCATTAATCCCATCTATTCTATAAACATTTTACTGAAGCACTGAATAATTCATTTATGCAAAAAGAAACTGGGAACATGGACAAATAATATAAATTTAAAAATTAAAATCTTAATTCTTACCTTGATCTGGGGTTGGGACTTACAGTGTGAAACTTTAGATGGCAGCTCTACTGTAAAGTCCTATTCTCCCTGTTCTCTTCTGGAAGAGAAAATATATTATCTTCTTGCATTTAATAGGCTGGAGAAATGCAGAAATGAAGAAGTAAAGTGATCCCTGGCATCACTGCATTTGGTTCTCTGCTAATATTAAAAAGAAAATAGAATAATTTCAAGATCACTTTTAAGTTCTATTTAAAAAGATATTATTTCTTCTCCCTTTCTATTTTCCCATTAGAAGGTTGTTACACAAAAGATTTACATTAAAGGCTAGGAACCTTTTTTTTTTGATTTCCAACCTAAACTCCAGATGTTTAGTTTTTTGCTTATTTGTTCTTTTACTAGTTTTAACTAATTGATTGAAAAATTGTTTGCCCTTTGCCAGAGTTGTTCACTATCGTTCATGTTTTCTGTTAAGGGCAAGAACCAAAATCCATCAACCTTGGTTTCCTTGTCTGAATATGCCAGTGCCTTCATGGCCACTTTTCCATTTACCTGGTCTTTGGAATATTTCCATGCATTTTTATGCTAGAATCAACTCCTCGAACTGCACAAAGTTCCCTCACACAGTGTCTCAGCAAAGATTTTACACAAGGCAGTCCTGTTATCATATTGAAGCACTTATTTTCAGTTAGTATAACAACAGAATCACAGTTTTGCAGGAGCTCTGTTCACTCTGCCTGTGTTCAATATGTTCAGAAAAAAATAATTATTTTTCTTGAATTCTTTATCTTGAAGGTTTTTTCCCCTCATTCTCTTGGTAAAACTTATTTTTGATGTGGGACAGAAGAAAAACATCCAGCATAAAAATGAGAGAAAGAGGTTTCCCAATAATTTATAGCTAAAAAATGCTATATTTTAAGTCAAACTTTTCCCAGTCCTCCTTTAGTGAACTTTTAAATCCAATATCTATAGTAAATAGCCTCTTGCTTATTTACAAGTCCATAAAAGCGGGGCAACTTTATTAATCATGTAAAAAACAAAACTCAACAAAACAAACACAGACTGAAATAGTAGTCTTAATTTTTTGCAACCAATATGTTTCTTTCTGCTATTCTTTACAGGCAAAAAAAAAAACAACTTTAAAAGCTGGGGTTTTTTCTAACTTTAGTGAGAAACAGTGTTTTACCTCTTGTATAAAGTCTTCCAGTAGGTTTTAAACATGGTGCTCCAAGCTGTATCTTAATGGAAGAATGTCAAACCTTTCAAAAACACAGAACACAATTTACTGACACCATAAATGCTAACAAAAGGAAGATTATGTAAACACACAAACAAATGGAGCAATGCAAGGGACCATTATCTCAGTATGAGATCAAGTAGTACAGACTGGCCACATCTGCGCTGTCCAGCTCTGGGCTGTGCCTCTCCATATCCAGCATGGATATGTATCTTTACAGATATAGCAAAATTGTTATTTTTTTAGTTATTTAAATTTCAGAGTGAAAGACAATTATTATAAAAGGAAGGCAATTATTAATATTGCAATCAATCAGAATATTTTTACATGGGAAATTGAGGATGAGTGCTATAGATTTTATATGAAACTATGAAGAAATAACAAGCAAAAGTCCTGAGGGACTGGTCAGGGACTTCATAAGTTTTTTATTTTTTTCTTTACAATTTTTTTATTTTTTTCTTTTTACAGACAAAATCTGGCACAGTCTCATCTGTTTTGCCTAGTGCACAACATCCCACAAAAACAAGCTTTGGCATTATCTGAAAATGTATTATTTGACAAACTGACCAGACATTTGGTGCTTAAGTTCACCTTTCACCTTACAGAATGCAATCTTAAGGGCAAAACACATGAAATGGCTTCCTTTGGGACATTGTGGTTATATCTTCAGGTATAGAAAGCAAGTATTTCATTGGTGTGCTGCTATGAGCTCAGCAAAGCATCAGTGTTGGGTGTAGGGCTGGTGGCAGAGGACAGAAAAACCTTGGAGCTTAGGCTTGTAATGCTTTTCTGATGCATCACAATATCAATAATATTTAATTATTTTTATCATTTTATAACAGTGATCACCTAAGTTTTATTTTATCTTTTTCTTCAATAAATTTCTAAAAGCATATTTTATATGCCTAAATCTGCAGAAAATTTGAAAGAAACTGCATATAATCATTAGGACCAGTGATCTGGAGGTATTCCTATTCAACTCATTTCTGTTTTACATATTTAAAGATCTCTTGCTTTTTATTCCTCAGCTACAAATTTTTCATCCACCCTATAAGACATTTGCAGCCTTTTGATATCCTGGTAGAGAGAGAGAGAGAAATCCCTGCTTTCATCTCTTTGCTGAGGATGTATGCCATCCTCACTCTGACTAAAGCAAAATTTAAAGCAAGATTCTGACAGCTGCCTTTTACCTTTTTTTTTTTCCCAGTAACACAGCTATATAGAGGTTTTTATGTGAGTATGTAAGCAAGAGATTTTGGGAGTGGCAGCTATGTAGAGCAGAGACCTAAATAGACCTCCAGCTGACATTCTGGCATAACATCTAATCTCACACTTGTTTCTTTACTCATTTGAGTATTTGCACACGTAAAAGGACAACACAGATTGTGTATTATTGCTATTTTTATATGGCTGTTAAATTGGTCTGAAGGTTTGGTCACTTGGGTTTGGCATTCTTTTTCAATCTCTCAAAAAAACTACCGCATACTTGCTTAAACACTACATCAGATACTGAATATTTTCTTGTTGTTTACAAAGTACAATATTACAAAACCTACAAAATCCTATGGGTAACTATTCCAGCCACTCTGTGTGACACAGCAGGTGGCAGCAAGGGATATGGATATAGACTTTAGGGGAAAAAAAAACAACTAGGGCTTGCAAAGCATGAACACAGTATGGGACAAGTTATTTTCTACAGAACCGACTGCTCTCATGAAAATAGTTTCCTCCAATCCAAACTGCTATTTGAGAAAGTGTTCCCAAAATATTTTTGATTGAACATGAAATAAAATAGTTTGGTTTGGTTTAGTTTTACTCACCCCAAAGCTATCTGGCCAGTTAAATTTCAAATTATTTTTAAAATTCTAAGACATTAAACTATTTCTCTAAGGATAGACAAGACACAATGTCAGCCTTCCTAATCTCCTTAATGAAGCCCCTGAATGCTCTGAGAGCTGCGTGAAAATCCATGTTATGGAACAACCAGCTCTGACAGCCAAATCTGCACTGCATTGTGCCAATCCTGCACAGAGATACTGGTGACTTCAAGTTCCATTCCAGTGAGGAAAGGAATAGTTTGATGACTGAATAAAATACTTCAATTTCAAAAATTCTGAAACAGAATGCAATAAAAATATTAAAGGATAAGTGAATTTTTCAGAGTTTTGTTGGTTTATTTTTTTTAATTTTTGGAATTTAAAATATTCAATTTCCACACACAGACAAAGCAATATTTCTGAATTTGGCTAATTTCTGGTCATCACTTCTCTCTGCCTATTTTTGTATGCTCCAGGTAATCTGAATAGAGTAGGCCAGAAACACTTGCAAGACACTTGGCAATCTTTCATAATTTTCATTTGCTGCACATGCAGTATTTTTGTTGCTCGGCATTCATTTTTCTGGTTGTTGTTAACAAACATAGAACCAAAAATGCATTTCGGAAAGCTGGAAAACAACATAGAAATGAAGATGAAATGGGCAGACGGAAACAAAGAGATAACTGTAAACAACATGAACAGCTATATGCATATTCTCATCTATCAGGACCCAGAGAACAGCCACAAATGCCACCTCTTAATGAAATTCTCAAATTTAATAAAAGTTAGTTCTCCACAGACAGGTAACACAGCAGACAATTCCATTCCTGTCAGCCAAAAGAAAAGGAAAAAACAGGCTGATAGGAACACTTGAAATTATTACATTAAAAATGAGATCGCATTAGAATATTACTTCTTTCTTTTCTTTCTTAATGTACATGCCATGTCCCTCATATCATCCATCCATTCTACGTTGTGTCTTCCTCCTTAACTTTTCCTCTCCTTATGCAACATCTGTGAGCTTTGTTTTGGCATGTTTTGGTCCTTTGCAATGCAGCTCATTGCCTCACAGTCCATTTCTTGCAGACACTAAAACACCCCATTTTCCGGTTTTTTTGGGGTGTTTTTCAGTTTTTTTTCATTTGTTCCTATCTCCTTTCCAGAGTGTTTGTAAGCCTTTCTTTTCGGGTTTGCAAGATTCCGTTTCCCTTCCCGAAAGGAAATTTCATTTCCTTTCGGGAAGGGAAACGGAATCTTGCGATTTTAATGGGGACTAATAGAGGAATCATTGGTGCATGTCCCTGCTCTGGATGACATGCCATGCCTTTTGATGGCTCTGTCTTTGGGAAAGTTTTTTTCTTTTTTTTTTTCTTTTTGTTAAGCATCCACGCCATGTCTCTTATATCTTCCCCACCAAGATTTTTCTTCCTCCTTGACATTTTCCTCTGCTTTTGCTACGTCTGTGAGCTTTGTTTTGGCATGTTTTGGTTTTTTGCACTGTTCTGATATAATCCCGGTCCATTTTCATATGGTCACTAAATTGCCCAAATTTCCCACTTTTTTTTTTTCTCTCCTCTAATTGCAATTCCTTTGATGGTATCTCCATTCCTGCGTGTTTTTAAGTCCTTCTTTTATCTTTTGACCTTCAGCAGGGATCATTTTTGGCAAGCTTTGCTGCATGTGCCTGCACTTAATAGCGTATGGGAAAGATTTCTTTATTTTTTTTTTTTATTTATTTTAAGCAACTATGCCATGTCTCTTATATCTTCTCCTCCAAGTTGTGTCTTCCTCCTTGTCTTTTCCCATGCTTTTGCAACATCTGTGAGCTTTGTTTTGGCATGTTTTGGTCCTTTGCAATGCAGCTCATTGCCTCACAGTCCATTTCTTGCAGACACTAAAACACCCCATTTTCCGTTTTTTTTGGGGTGTTTTTCAGTTTTTTTTCATTTGTTCCTATCTCCTTTCCAGAGTGTTTGTAAGCCTTTCTTTTCGGGTTCGCAAGATTCCGTTTCCCTTCTTGAAAGGAAATTTCATTTCCTTTCGGGAAGGGAAACGGAATCTTGCGATTTTAATGGGGACTAATAGAGGAATCATTGGTGCATGTCCCTGCTCTGGATGACATGCCATGCCTTTTGATGGCTCTGTCTTTGGGAAAGTTTTTTTGCTTTTTTTTTTTCTTTTTGTTAAGCATCCACGCCATGTCTCTTATATCTTCCCCACCAAGATTTTTCTTCCTCCTTGACATTTTCCTCTGCTTTTGCTACGTCTGTCAGCTTTGTTTTGGCATGTTTTGGTTTTTTGCACTGTTCTGATAGAATCCCGGTCCATTTTCATATGGTCACTAAATTGCCCAAATTTCCCACTTTTTTTTTTTTTCTCCTCCAATTGCAATTCCTTTGATGGTATCTCCATTCCAGCGTGTTTTTAAGTCCTTCTTTTATCTTTTGGCCTTCAGCAGGGATCATTTTTGGCAAGCTTTGCTGCATGTGCCTGCACTTAATAGCGTATGGGAAAGATTTCTTTATTTTTTTTTTTATTTATTTTAAGCAACTATGCCATGTCTCTTATATCTTCTCCTCCAAGTTGTGTCTTCCTCCTTGTCTTTTCCCGTGCTTTTGCAACATCTGTGAGCTTTGTTTTGGCATGTTTTGGTCCTTTGCAATGCAGCTCATTGCCTCACAGTCCATTTCTTGCAGACACTAAAACACCCCATTTTCAGGTTTTTTTGGGGTGTTTTTCAGTTTTTTTTCATTTGTTCCTATCTCCTTTCCAGAGTGTTTGTAAGCCTTTCTTTTCGGGTTCGCAAGATTCCGTTTCCCTTCCCGAAAGGAAATTTCATTTCCTTTCGGGAAGGGAAACGGAATCTTGCGATTTTAATGGGGACTAATAGAGGAATCATTGGTGCATGTCCCTGCTCTGGATGACATGCCATGCCTTTTGATGGCTCTGTCTTTGGGAAAGTTTTTTTTCTTTTTTTTTTCTTTTTTTTTCTTTTTGTTAAGCATCCACTACATGTCTCTTATATCTTCCCCACCAAGATTTTTCTTCCTCCTTGACATTTTCCTCTGCTTTTGCTACGTCTGTGAGCTTTGTTTTGGCATGTTTTGGTTTTTTGCACTGTTCTGATAGAATCCCGGTCCATTTTCATATGGTCACTAAATTGCCCAAATTTCCCACTTTTTTTTTTTTTCTCCTCCAATTGCAATTCCTTTGATGGTATCTCCATTCCAGCGTGTTTTTAAGTCCTTCTTTTATCTTTTGGCCTTCAGCAGGGATCATTTTTGGCAAGCTTTGCTGCATGTGCCTGCACTTAATAGCGTATGGGAAAGATTTCTTTATTTTTTTTTTTATTTATTTTAAGCAACTATGCCATGTCTCTTATATCTTCTCCTCCAAGTTGTGTCTTCCTCCTTGTCTTTTCCCGTGCTTTTGCAACATCTGTGAGCTTTGTTTTGGCATGTTTTGGTCCTTTGCAATGCAGCTCATTGCCTCACAGTCCATTTCTTGCAGACACTAAAACACCCCATTTTCAGGTTTTTTTGGGGTGTTTTTCAGTTTTTTTTCATTTGTTCCTATCTCCTTTCCAGAGTGTTTGTAAGCCTTTCTTTTCGGGTTCGCAAGATTCCGTTTCCCTTCCCGAAAGGAAATTTCATTTCCTTTCGGGAAGGGAAACGGAATCTTGCGATTTTAATGGGGACTAATAGAGGAATCATTGGTGCATGTCCCTGCTCTGGATGACATGCCATGCCTTTTGATGGCTCTGTCTTTGGGAAAGTTTTTTTTCTTTTTTTTTTCTTTTTTTTTCTTTTTGTTAAGCATCCACTACATGTCTCTTATATCTTCCCCACCAAGATTTTTCTTCCTCCTTGACATTTTCCTCTGCTTTTGCTACGTCTGTGAGCTTTGTTTTGGCATGTTTTGGTTTTTTGCACTGTTCTGATAGAATCCCGGTCCATTTTCATATGGTCACTAAATTGCCCAAATTTCCCACTTTTTTTTTTTTTCTCCTCCAATTGCAATTCCTTTGATGGTATCTCCATTCCAGCGTGTTTTTAAGTCCTTCTTTTATCTTTTGGCCTTCAGCAGGGATCATTTTTGGCAAGCTTTGCTGCATGTGCCTGCACTTAATAGCGTATGGGAAAGATTTCTTTATTTTTTTTTTAAATTTATTTTAAGCAACTATGCCATGTCTCTTATATCTTCTCCTCCAAGTTGTGTCTTCCTCCTTGTCTTTTCCCGTGCTTTTGCAACATCTGTGAGCTTTGTTTTGGCATGTTTTGGTCCTTTGCAATGCAGCTCATTGCCTCACAGTCCATTTCTTGCAGACACTAAAACACCCCATTTTCCGGTTTTTTTGGGGTGTTTTTCAGTTTTTTTCATTTGTTCCTATCTCCTTTCCAGAGTGTTTGTAAGCCTTTCTTTTCGGGTTCGCAAGATTCCGTTTCCCTTCCCGAAAGGAAATTTCATTTCCTTTCGGGAAGGGAAACGGAATCTTGCGATTTTAATGGGGACTAATAGAGGAATCATTGGTGCATGTCCCTGCTCTGGATGACATGCCATGCCTTTTGATGGCTCTGTCTTTGGGAAAGTTTTTTTTCTTTTTTTTTTCTTTTTTTTTCTTTTTGTTAAGCATCCACTACATGTCTCTTATATCTTCCCCACCAAGATTTTTCTTCCTCCTTGACATTTTCCTCTGCTTTTGCTACGTCTGTGAGCTTTGTTTTGGCATGTTTTGGTTTTTTGCACTGTTCTGATAGAATCCCGGTCCATTTTCATATGGTCACTAAATTGCCCAAATTTCCCACTTTTTTTTTTTTTCTCCTCCAATTGCAATTCCTTTGATGGTATCTCCATTCCAGCGTGTTTTTAAGTCCTTCTTTTATCTTTTGGCCTTCAGCAGGGATCATTTTTGGCAAGCTTTGCTGCATGTGCCTGCACTTAATAGCGTATGGGAAAGATTTCTTTATTTTTTTTTTAAATTTATTTTAAGCAACTATGCCATGTCTCTTATATCTTCTCCTCCAAGTTGTGTCTTCCTCCTTGTCTTTTCCCGTGCTTTTGCAACATCTGTGAGCTTTGTTTTGGCATGTTTTGGTCCTTTGCAATGCAGCTCATTGCCTCACAGTCCATTTCTTGCAGACACTAAAACACCCCATTTTCCGGTTTTTTTGGGGTGTTTTTCAGTTTTTTTCATTTGTTCCTATCTCCTTTCCAGAGTGTTTGTAAGCCTTTCTTTTCGGGTTCGCAAGATTCCGTTTCCCTTCCCGAAAGGAAATGAAATTTCCTTTCGGGAAGGGAAACGGAATCTTGCGATTTTAATGGGGACTAATAGAGGAATCATTGGTGCATGTCCCTGCTCTGGATGACATGCCATGCCTTTTGATGGCTCTGTCTTTGGGAAAGTTTTTTTTCTTTTTTTTTTTCTTGTTTTTTAAGCATCCACGCCATGTCTCTTATATCTTCCCCACCAAGATTTTTCTTCCTCCTTGACATTTTCCTCTGCTTTTGCTACGTCTGTGAGCTTTGTTTTGGCATGTTTTGGTTTTTTGCACTGTTCTGATATAATCCCGGTCCATTTTCATATGGTCACTAAATTGCCCAAATTTCCCACTTTTTTTTTTTTCTCCTCCAATTGCAATTCCTTTGATGGTATCTCCATTCCAGCGTGTTTTTAAGTCCTTCTTTTATCTTTTGGCCTTCAGCAGGGATCATTTTTGGCAAGCTTTGCTGCATGTGCCTGCACTTAATAGCGTATGGGAAAGATTTCTTTATTTTTTTTTTTATTTATTTTAAGCAACTATGCCACGTCTCTTATATCTTCTCCTCCAAGTTGTGTCTTCCTCCTTGTCTTTTCCCATGCTTTTGCAACATCTGTGAGCTTTGTTTTGGCATGTTTTGGTCCTTTGCAATGCAGCTCATTGCCTCACAGTCCATTTCTTGCAGACACTAAAACACCCTATTTTCCGGGTTTTTTTGGGTGTTTTTCAGTTTTTTTCATTTGTTCCTATCTCCTTTCCAGAGTGTTTGTAAGCCTTTCTTTTCGGGTTCGCAAGATTCCGTTTCCCTTCCCGAAAGGAAATTTCATTTCCTTTCGGGAAGGGAAACGGAATCTTGCGATTTTAATGGGGACTAATAGAGGAATCATTGGTGCATGTCCCTGCTCTGGATGACATGCCATGCCTTTTGATGGCTCTGTCTTTGGGAAAGTTTTTTTGCTTTTTTTTTTCTTTTTGTTAAGCATCCACGCCATGTCTCTTATATCTTCCCCACCAAGATTTTTCTTCCTCCTTGACATTTTCCTCTGCTTTTGCTACGTCTGTCAGCTTTGTTTTGGCATGTTTTGGTTTTTTGCACTGTTCTGATAGAATCCCGGTCCATTTTCATATGGTCACTAAATTGCCCAAATTTCCCACTTTTTTTTTTTTTCTCCTCCAATTGCAATTCCTTTGATGGTATCTCCATTCCAGCGTGTTTTTAAGTCCTTCTTTTATCTTTTGGCCTTCAGCAGGGATCATTTTTGGCAAGCTTTGCTGCATGTGCCTGCACTTAATAGCGTATGGGAAAGATTTCTTTATTTTTTTTTTTATTTATTTTAAGCAACTATGCCATGTCTCTTATATCTTCTCCTCCAAGTTGTGTCTTCCTCCTTGTCTTTTCCCGTGCTTTTGCAACATCTGTGAGCTTTGTTTTGGCATGTTTTGGTCCTTTGCAATGCAGCTCATTGCCTCACAGTCCATTTCTTGCAGACACTAAAACACCCCATTTTCAGGTTTTTTTGGGGTGTTTTTCAGTTTTTTTTCATTTGTTCCTATCTCCTTTCCAGAGTGTTTGTAAGCCTTTCTTTTCGGGTTCGCAAGATTCCGTTTCCCTTCCCGAAAGGAAATTTCATTTCCTTTCGGGAAGGGAAACGGAATCTTGCGATTTTAATGGGGACTAATAGAGGAATCATTGGTGCATGTCCCTGCTCTGGATGACATGCCATGCCTTTTGATGGCTCTGTCTTTGGGAAAGTTTTTTTTCTTTTTTTTTTCTTTTTTTTTCTTTTTGTTAAGCATCCACTACATGTCTCTTATATCTTCCCCACCAAGATTTTTCTTCCTCCTTGACATTTTCCTCTGCTTTTGCTACGTCTGTGAGCTTTGTTTTGGCATGTTTTGGTTTTTTGCACTGTTCTGATAGAATCCCGGTCCATTTTCATATGGTCACTAAATTGCCCAAATTTCCCACTTTTTTTTTTTTCTCCTCCAATTGCAATTCCTTTGATGGTATCTCCATTCCAGCGTGTTTTTAAGTCCTTCTTTTATCTTTTGGCCTTCAGCAGGGATCATTTTTGGCAAGCTTTGCTGCATGTGCCTGCACTTAATAGCGTATGGGAAAGATTTCTTTATTTTTTTTTTAAATTTATTTTAAGCAACTATGCCATGTCTCTTATATCTTCTCCTCCAAGTTGTGTCTTCCTCCTTGTCTTTTCCCATGCTTTTGCAACATCTGTGAGCTTTGTTTTGGCATGTTTTGGTCCTTTGCAATGCAGCTCATTGCCTCACAGTCCATTTCTTGCAGACACTAAAACACCCCATTTTCCGGTTTTTTTGGGGTGTTTTTCAGTTTTTTTCATTTGTTCCTATCTCCTTTCCAGAGTGTTTGTAAGCCTTTCTTTTCGGGTTCGCAAGATTCCGTTTCCCTTCCCGAAAGGAAATTTCATTTCCTTTCGGGAAGGGAAACGGAATCTTGCGATTTTAATGGGGACTAATAGAGGAATCATTGGTGCATGTCCCTGCTCTGGATGACATGCCATGCCTTTTGATGGCTCTGTCTTTGGGAAAGTTTTTTTTCTTTTTTTTTTTCTTGTTTTTTAAGCATCCACGCCATGTCTCTTATATCTTCCCCACCAAGATTTTTCTTCCTCCTTGACATTTTCCTCTGCTTTTGCTACGTCTGTGAGCTTTGTTTTGGCATGTTTTGGTTTTTTGCACTGTTCTGATATAATCCCGGTCCATTTTCATATGGTCACTAAATTGCCCAAATTTCCCACTTTTTTTTTTTTTCTCCTCCAATTGCAATTCCTTTGATGGTATCTCCATTCCAGCGTGTTTTTAAGTCCTTCTTTTATCTTTTGGCCTTCAGCAGGGATCATTTTTGGCAAGCTTTGCTGCATGTGCCTGCACTTAATAGCGTATGGGAAAGATTTCTTTATTTTTTTTTTTATTTATTTTAAGCAACTATGCCACGTCTCTTATATCTTCTCCTCCAAGTTGTGTCTTCCTCCTTGTCTTTTCCCATGCTTTTGCAACATCTGTGAGCTTTGTTTTGGCATGTTTTGGTCCTTTGCAATGCAGCTCATTGCCTCACAGTCCATTTCTTGCAGACACTAAAACACCCTATTTTCCGGTTTTTTTTGGGTGTTTTTCAGTTTTTTTCATTTGTTCCTATCTCCTTTCCAGAGTGTTTGTAAGCCTTTCTTTTCGGGTTCGCAAGATTCCGTTTCCCTTCCCGAAAGGAAATTTCATTTCCTTTCGGGAAGGGAAACGGAATCTTGCGATTTTAATGGGGACTAATAGAGGAATCATTGGTGCATGTCCCTGCTCTGGATGACATGCCATGCCTTTTGATGGCTCTGTCTTTGGGAAAGTTTTTTTGCTTTTTTTTTTTCTTTTTTTTTTCTTTATGTTAAGCATCCACGCCATGTCTCTTATATCTTCCCCACCAAGATTTTTCTTCCTCCTTGACATTTTCCTCTGCTTTTGCTACGTCTGTCAGCTTTGTTTTGGCATGTTTTGGTTTTTTGCACTGTTCTGATAGAATCCCGGTCCATTTTCATATGGTCACTAAATTGCCCAAATTTCCCACTTTTTTTTTTTTTCTCCTCCAATTGCAATTCCTTTGATGGTATCTCCATTCCAGCGTGTTTTTAAGTCCTTCTTTTATCTTTTGGCCTTCAGCAGGGATCATTTTTGGCAAGCTTTGCTGCATGTGCCTGCACTTAATAGCGTATGGGAAAGATTTCTTTATTTTTTTTTTTTTATTTATTTTAAGCAACTATGCCATGTCTCTTATATCTTCTCCTCCAAGTTGTGTCTTCCTCCTTGTCTTTTCCCGTGCTTTTGCAACATCTGTGAGCTTTGTTTTGGCATGTTTTGGTCCTTTGCAATGCAGCTCATTGCCTCACAGTCCATTTCTTGCAGACACTAAAACACCCCATTTTCAGGTTTTTTTGGGGTGTTTTTCAGTTTTTTTTCATTTGTTCCTATCTCCTTTCCAGAGTGTTTGTAAGCCTTTCTTTTCGGGTTCGCAAGATTCCGTTTCCCTTCCCGAAAGGAAATTTCATTTCCTTTCGGGAAGGGAAACGGAATCTTGCGATTTTAATGGGGACTAATAGAGGAATCATTGGTGCATGTCCCTGCTCTGGATGACATGCCATGCCTTTTGATGGCTCTGTCTTTGGGAAAGTTTTTTTTCTTTTTTTTTTCTTTTTTTTTCTTTTTGTTAAGCATCCACTACATGTCTCTTATATCTTCCCCACCAAGATTTTTCTTCCTCCTTGACATTTTCCTCTGCTTTTGCTACGTCTGTGAGCTTTGTTTTGGCATGTTTTGGTTTTTTGCACTGTTCTGATATAATCCCGGTCCATTTTCATATGGTCTCTAAATTGCCCAAATTTCCCACTTTTTTTTTTTTTCTCCTCCAATTGCAATTCCTTTGATGGTATCTCCATTCCAGCGTGTTTTTAAGTCCTTCTTTTATCTTTTGGCCTTCAGCAGGGATCATTTTTGGCAAGCTTTGCTGCATGTGCCTGCACTTAATAGCGTATGGGAAAGATTTCTTTTTTTTTTTTTTTTATTTATTTTAAGCAACTATGCCATGTCTCTTATATCTTCTCCTCCAAGTTGTGTCTTCCTCCTTGTCTTTTCCCATGCTTTTGCAACATCTGTGAGCTTTGTTTTGGCATGTTTTGGTCCTTTGCAATGCAGCTCATTGCCTCACAGTCCATTTCTTGCAGACACTAAAACACCCCATTTTCCGGTTTTTTTGGGGTGTTTTTCAGTTTTTTTTCATTTGTTCCTATCTCCTTTCCAGAGTGTTTGTAAGCCTTTCTTTTCGGGTTCGCAAGATTCCGTTTCCCTTCCCGAAAGGAAATTTCATTTCCTTTCGGGAAGGGAAACGGAATCTTGCGATTTTAATGGGGACTAATAGAGGAATCATTGGTGCATGTCCCTGCTCTGGATGACATGCCATGCCTTTTGATGGCTCTGTCTTTGGGAAAGTTTTTTTCTTTTTTTTTTCTTTTTTTTTTCTTTTTGTTAAGCATCCACGCCATGTCTCTTATATCTTCCCCACCAAGATTTTTCTTCCTCCTTGACATTTTCCTCTGCTTTTGCTACGTCTGTGAGCTTTGTTTTGGCATGTTTTGGTTTTTTGCACTGTTCTGATATAATCCCGGTCCATTTTCATATGGTCACTAAATTGCCCAAATTTCCCACTTTTTTTTTTTTTTCTCCTCCAATTGCAATTCCTTTGATGGTATCTCCATTCCAGCGTGTTTTTAAGTCCTTCTTTTATCTTTTGGCCTTCAGCAGGGATCATTTTTGGCAAGCTTTGCTGCATGTGCCTGCACTTAATAGCGTATGGGAAAGATTTCTTTATTTTTTTTTTTATTTATTTTAAGCAACTATGCCATGTCTCTTATATCTTCTCCTCCGAGTTGTGTCTTCCTCCTTGTCTTTTCCCATGCTTTTGCAACATCTGTGAGCTTTGTTTTGGCATGTTTTGGTCCTTTGCAATGCAGCTCATTGCCTCACAGTCCATTTCTTGCAGACACTAAAACACCCCATTTTCCGTTTTTTTTGGGGTGTTTTTCAGTTTTTTTCATTTGTTCCTATCTCCTTTCCAGAGTGTTTGTAAGCCTTTCTTTTCGGGTTCGCAAGATTCCGTTTCCCTTCCCGAAAGGAAATTTCATTTCCTTTCGGGAAGGGAAACGGAATCTTGCGATTTTAATGGGGACTAATAGAGGAATCATTGGTGCATGTCCCTGCTCTGGATGACATGCCATGCCTTTTGATGGCTCTGTCTTTGGGAAAGTTTTTTTTCTTTTTTTTTTTCTTTTTTTTTAAGCATCCACGCCATGTCTCTTATATCTTCCCCACCAAGATTTTTCTTCCTCCTTGACATTTTCCTCTGCTTTTGCTACGTCTGTGAGCTTTGTTTTGGCATGTTTTGGTTTTTTGCACTGTTCTGATAGAATCCCGGTCCATTTTCATATGGTCACTAAATTGCCCAAATTTCCCACTTTTTTTTTTTTTCTCCTCCAATTGCAATTCCTTTGATGGTATCTCCATTCCAGCGTGTTTTTAAGTCCTTCTTTTATCTTTTGGCCTTCAGCAGGGATCATTTTTGGCAAGCTTTGCTGCATGTGCCTGCACTTAATAGCGTATGGGAAAGATTTCTTTATTTTTTTTTTTATTTATTTTAAGCAACTATGCCACGTCTCTTATATCTTCTCCTCCAAGTTGTGTCTTCCTCCTTGTCTTTTCCCATGCTTTTGCAACATCTGTGAGCTTTGTTTTGGCATGTTTTGGTCCTTTGCAATGCAGCTCATTGCCTCACAGTCCATTTCTTGCAGACACTAAAACACCCCATTTTCCGTTTTTTTTGGGGTGTTTTTCAGTTTTTTTCATTTGTTCCTATCTCCTTTCCAGAGTGTTTGTAAGCCTTTCTTTTCGGGTTCGCAAGATTCCGTTTCCCTTCCCGAAAGGAAATTTCATTTCCTTTCGGGAAGGGAAACGGAATCTTGCGATTTTAATGGGGACTAATAGAGGAATCATTGGTGCATGTCCCTGCTCTGGATGACATGCCATGCCTTTTGATGGCTCTGTCTTTGGGAAAGTTTTTTTTCTTTTTTTTTTTCTTTTTTTTTAAGCATCCACGCCATGTCTCTTATATCTTCCCCACCAAGATTTTTCTTCCTCCTTGACATTTTCCTCTGCTTTTGCTACGTCTGTGAGCTTTGTTTTGGCATGTTTTGGTTTTTTGCACTGTTCTGACATAATCCCGGTCCATTTTCATATGGTCACTAAATTGCCCAAATTTCCCACTTTTTTTTTTTTTCTCCTCCAATTGCAATTCCTTTGATGGTATCTCCATTCCAGCGTGTTTTTAAGTCCTTCTTTTATCTTTTGGCCTTCAGCAGGGATCATTTTTGGCAAGCTTTGCTGCATGTGCCTGCACTTAATAGCGTATGGGAAAGATTTCTTTATTTTTTTTTTTATTTATTTTAAGCAACTATGCCACGTCTCTTATATCTTCTCCTCCAAGTTGTGTCTTCCTCCTTGTCTTTTCCCATGCTTTTGCAACATCTGTGAGCTTTGTTTTGGCATGTTTTGGTCCTTTGCAATGCAGCTCATTGCCTCACAGTCCATTTCTTGCAGACACTAAAACACCCCATTTTCCGTTTTTTTTGGGGTGTTTTTCAGTTTT
Organism: Molothrus aeneus; assembly: GCF_037042795.1. Classification (NCBI taxonomy): domain Eukaryota; kingdom Metazoa; phylum Chordata; class Aves; order Passeriformes; family Icteridae; genus Molothrus; species Molothrus aeneus. The sequence goes on from NC_089649.1 coordinate 37,750,273, forward strand.
TTTCATTTGTTCCTATCTCCTTTCCAGAGTGTTTGTAAGCCTTTCTTTTCGGGTTCGCAAGATTCCGTTTCCCTTCCCGAAAGGAAATTTCATTTCCTTTCGGGAAGGGAAACGGAATCTTGCGATTTTAATGGGGACTAATAGAGGAATCATTGGTGCATGTCCCTGCTCTGGATGACATGCCATGCCTTTTGATGGCTCTGTCTTTGGGAAAGTTTTTTTTCTTTTTTTTTTCTTTTTTTTTTCTTTTTGTTAAGCATCCACGCCATGTCTCTTATATCTTCCCCACCAAGATTTTTCTTCCTCCTTGACATTTTCCTCTGCTTTTGCTACGTCTGTCAGCTTTGTTTTGGCATGTTTTGGTTTTTTGCACTGTTCTGATAGAATCCCGGTCCATTTTCATATGGTCACTAAATTGCCCAAATTTCCCACTTTTTTTTTTTTCTCCTCCAATTGCAATTCCTTTGATGGTATCTCCATTCCAGCATGTTTTTAAGTCCTTCTTTTATCTTTTGGCCTTCAGCAGGGATCATTTTTGGCAAGCTTTGCTGCATGTGCCTGCACTTAATAGCGTATGGGAAAGATTTCTTTATTTTTTTTTTTTATTTATTTTAAGCAACTATGCCACGTCTCTTATATCTTCTCCTCCAAGTTGTGTCTTCCTCCTTGTCTTTTCCCATGCTTTTGCAACATCTGTGAGCTTTGTTTTGGCATGTTTTGGTCCTTTGCAATGCAGCTCATTGCCTCACAGTCCATTTCTTGCAGACACTAAAACACCCCATTTTCCGTTTTTTTTGGGGTGTTTTTCAGTTTTTTTCATTTGTTCCTATCTCCTTTCCAGAGTGTTTGTAAGCCTTTCTTTTCGGGTTCGCAAGATTCCGTTTCCCTTCCCGAAAGGAAATTTCATTTCCTTTCGGGAAGGGAAACGGAATCTTGCGATTTTAATGGGGACTAATAGAGGAATCATTGGTGCATGTCCCTGCTCTGGATGACATGCCATGCCTTTTGATGGCTCTGTCTTTGGGAAAGTTTTTTTTCTTTTTTTTTTTCTTTTTTTTTAAGCATCCACGCCATGTCTCTTATATCTTCCCCACCAAGATTTTTCTTCCTCCTTGACATTTTCCTCTGCTTTTGCTACGTCTGTGAGCTTTGTTTTGGCATGTTTTGGTTTTTTGCACTGTTCTGATATAATCCCGGTCCATTTTCATATGGTCACTAAATTGCCCAAATTTCCCACTTTTTTTTTTTTTCTCCTCCAATTGCAATTCCTTTGATGGTATCTCCATTCCAGCGTGTTTTTAAGTCCTTCTTTTATCTTTTGGCCTTCAGCAGGGATCATTTTTGGCAAGCTTTGCTGCATGTGCCTGCACTTAATAGCGTATGGGAAAGATTTCTTTATTTTTTTTTTTTATTTATTTTAAGCAACTATGCCACGTCTCTTATATCTTCTCCTCCAAGTTGTGTCTTCCTCCTTGTCTTTTCCCATGCTTTTGCAACATCTGTGAGCTTTGTTTTGGCATGTTTTGGTCCTTTGCAATGCAGCTCATTGCCTCACAGTCCATTTCTTGCAGACAATAAAACACCCCATTTTCCGTTTTTTTTGGGGTGTTTTTCAGTTTTTTTTCATTTGTTCCTATCTCCTTTCCAGAGTGTTTGTAAGCCTTTCTTTTCGGGTTCGCAAGATTCCGTTTCCCTTCTTGAAAGGAAATGAAATTTCCTTTCGGGAAGGGAAACGGAATCTTGCGATTTTAATGGGGACTAATAGAGGAATCATTGGTGCATGTCCCTGCTCTGGATGACATGCCATGCCTTTTGATGGCTCTGTCTTTGGGAAAGTTTTTTGCTTTTTTTTTTCTTTTTTTTTAAGCATCCACGCCATGTCTCTTATATCTTCCCCACCAAGATTTTTCTTCCTCCTTGACATTTTCCTCTGCTTTTGCTACGTCTGTCAGCTTTGTTTTGGCATGTTTTGGTTTTTTGCACTGTTCTGATAGAATCCCGGTCCATTTTCATATGGTCACTAAATTGCCCAAATTTCCCACTTTTTTTTTTTTCTCCTCCAATTGCAATTCCTTTGATGGTATCTCCATTCCAGCGTGTTTTTAAGTCCTTCTTTTATCTTTTGGCCTTCAGCAGGGATCATTTTTGGCAAGCTTTGCTGCATGTGCCTGCACTTAATAGCGTATGGGAAAGATTTCTTTATTTTTTTTTTTTATTTATTTTAAGCAACTATGCCACGTCTCTTATATCTTCTCCTCCAAGTAGTGTCTTCCTCCTTGTCTTTTCCCATGCTTTTGCAACATCTGTGAGCTTTGTTTTGGCATGTTTTGGTCCTTTGCAATGCAGCTCATTGCCTCACAGTCCATTTCTTGCAGACACTAAAACACCCCATTTTCCGGTTTTTTTGGGGTGTTTTTCAGTTTTTTTTCATTTGTTCCTATCTCCTTTCCAGAGTGTTTGTAAGCCTTTCTTTTCGGGTTCGCAAGATTCCGTTTCCCTTCCCAAAAGGAAATGAAATTTCCTTTCGGGAAGGGAAACGGAATCTTGCGATTTTAATGGGGACTAATAGAGGAATCATTGGTGCATGTCCCTGCTCTGGATGACATGCCATGCCTTTTGATGGCTCTGTCTTTGGGAAAGTTTTTTTTCTTTTTTTTTTTCTTTTTTTTTAAGCATCCACGCCATGTCTCTTATATCTTCCCCACCAAGATTTTTCTTCCTCCTTGACATTTTCCTCTGCTTTTGCTACGTCTGTCAGCTTTGTTTTGGCATGTTTTGGTTTTTTGCACTGTTCTGATATAATCCCGGTCCATTTTCATATGGTCACTAAATTGCCCAAATTTCCCACTTTTTTTTTTTTTTCTCCTCCAATTGCAATTCTTTTGATGGTATCTCCATTCCAGCGTGTTTTTAAGTCCTTCTTTTATCTTTTGGCCTTCAGCAGGGATCATTTTTGGCAAGCTTTGCTGCATGTGCCTGCACTTAATAGCGTATGGGAAAGATTTCTTTTTTTTTTTTTTTTATTTATTTTAAGCAACTATGCCACGTCTCTTATATCTTCTCCTCCAAGTTGTGTCTTCCTCCTTGTCTTTTCCCATGCTTTTGCAACATCTGTGAGCTTTGTTTTGGCATGTTTTGGTCCTTTGCAATGCAGCTCATTGCCTCACAGTCCATTTCTTGCAGACACTAAAACACCCCATTTTCCGGTTTTTTTGGGGTGTTTTTCAGTTTTTTTCATTTGTTCCTATCTCCTTTCCAGAGTGTTTGTAAGCCTTTCTTTTCGGGTTCGCAAGATTCCGTTTCCCTTCCCGAAAGGAAATGAAATTTCCTTTCGGGAAGGGAAACGGAATCTTGCGATTTTAATGGGGACTAATAGAGGAATCATTGGTGCATGTCCCTGCTCTGGATGACATGCCATGCCTTTTGATGGCTCTGTCTTTGGGAAAGTTTTTTTTCTTTTTTTTTTTCTTTTTTTTTTCTTTTTGTTAAGCATCCACGCCATGTCTCTTATATCTTCCCCACCAAGATTTTTCTTCCTCCTTGACATTTTCCTCTGCTTTTGCTACATCTGTCAGCTTTGTTTTGGCATGTTTTGGTTTTTTGCACTGTTCTGATAGAATCCCGGTCCATTTTCATATGGTCACTAAATTGCCCAAATTTCCCACTTTTTTTTTTTTCTCCTCCAATTGCAATTCCTTTGATGGTATCTCCATTCCAGCGTGTTTTTAAGTCCTTCTTTTATCTTTTGGCCTTCAGCAGGGATCATTTTTGGCAAGCTTTGCTGCATGTGCCTGCACTTAATAGCGTATGGGAAAGATTTCTTTATTTTTTTTTTTTATTTATTTTAAGCAACTATGCCACGTCTCTTATATCTTCTCCTCCAAGTTGTGTCTTCCTCCTTGTCTTTTCCCATGCTTTTGCAACATCTGTGAGCTTTGTTTTGGCATGTTTTGGTCCTTTGCAATGCAGCTCATTGCCTCACAGTCCATTTCTTGCAGACACTAAAACACCCCATTTTCCGGTTTTTTTGGGGTGTTTTTCAGTTTTTTTCATTTGTTCCTATCTCCTTTCCAGAGTGTTTGTAAGCCTTTCTTTTCGGGTTCGCAAGATTCCGTTTCCCTTCCCGAAAGGAAATGAAATTTCCTTTCGGGAAGGGAAACGGAATCTTGCGATTTTAATGGGGACTAATAGAGGAATCATCGGTGCATGTCCCTGCTCTGGATGACATGCCATGCCTTTTGATGGCTCTGTCTTTGGGAAAGTTTTTTTTCTTTTTTTTTTTTTTTTTGTTAAGCATCCACGCCATGTCTCTTATATCTTCCCCACCAAGATTTTTCTTCCTCCTTGACATTTTCCTCTGCTTTTGCTACGTCTGTGAGCTTTGTTTTGGCATGTTTTGGTTTTTTGCACTGTTCTGATAGAATCCCGGTCCATTTTCATATGGTCACTAAATTGCCCAAATTTCCCACTTTTTTTTTTTTCTCCTCCAATTGCAATTCCTTTGATGGTATCTCCATTCCAGCGTGTTTTTAAGTCCTTCTTTTATCTTTTGGCCTTCAGCAGGGATCATTTTTGGCAAGCTTTGCTGCATGTGCCTGCACTTAATAGCGTATGGGAAAGATTTCTTTATTTTATTTTTTTATTTATTTTAAGCAACTATGCCACGTCTCTTATATCTTCTCCTCCAAGTTGTGTCTTCCTCCTTGTCTTTTCCCATGCTTTTGCAACATCTGTGAGCTTTGTTTTGGCATGTTTTGGTCCTTTGCAATGCAGCTCATTGCCTCACAGTCCATTTCTTGCAGACACTAAAACACCCCATTTTCCGGTTTTTTTGGGGTGTTTTTCAGTTTTTTTCATTTGTTCCTATCTCCTTTCCAGAGTGTTTGTAAGCCTTTCTTTTCGGGTTCGCAAGATTCCGTTTCCCTTCCCGATAGGAAATTTCATTTCCTTTCGGGAAGGGAAACGGAATCTTGCGATTTTAATGGGGACTAATAGAGGAATCATTGGTGCATGTCCCTGCTCTGGATGACATGCCATGCCTTTTGATGGCTCTGTCTTTGGGAAAGTTTTTTTTCTTTTTTTTTTCTTTTTTTTTTCTTTTTGTTAAGCATCCACGCCATGTCTCTTATATCTTCCCCACCAAGATTTTTCTTCCTCCTTGACATTTTCCTCTGCTTTTGCTACGTCTGTGAGCTTTGTTTTGGCATGTTTTGGTTTTTTGCACTGTTCTGATATAATCCCGGTCCATTTTCATATGGTCACTAAATTGCCCAAATTTCCCACTTTTTTTTTTTTTCTCCTCCAATTGCAATTCCTTTGATGGTATCTCCATTCCAGTGTGTTTTTAAGTCCTTCTTTTATCTTTTGGCCTTCAGCAGGGATCATTTTTGGCAAGCTTTGCTGCATGTGCCACCACTTAATAGCGTATGGGAAAGATTTCTTTATTTTTTTTTTTTATTTATTTTAAGCAACTATGCCATGTCTCTTATATCTTCTCCTCCAAGTTGTGTCTTCCTCCTTGTCTTTTCCCATGCTTTTGCAACATCTGTGAGCTTTGTTTTGGCATGTTTTGGTCCTTTGCAATGCAGCTCATTGCCTCACAGTCCATTTCTTGCAGACACTAAAACACCCCATTTTCCGGTTTTTTTGGGGTGTTTTTCAGTTTTTTTTCATTTGTTCCTATCTCCTTTCCAGAGTGTTTGTAAGCCTTTCTTTTCGGGTTCGCAAGATTCCGTTTCCCTTCCCGAAAGGAAATTTCATTTCCTTTCGGGAAGGGAAACGGAATCTTGCGATTTTAATGGGGACTAATAGAGGAATCATTGGTGCATGTCCCTGCTCTGGATGACATGCCATGCCTTTTGATGGCTCTGTCTTTGGGAAAGTTTTTTTTCTTTTTTTTTTATTTTTTTTTTCTTTTTGTTAAGCATCCACGCCATGTCTCTTATATCTTCCCCACCAAGATTTTTCTTCCTCCTTGACATTTTCCTCTGCTTTTGCTACGTCTGTCAGCTTTGTTTTGGCATGTTTTGGTTTTTTGCACTGTTCTGATAGAATCCCGGTCCATTTTCATATGGTCACTAAATTGCCCAAATTTCCCACTTTTTTTTTTTTTCTCCTCCAATTGCAATTCCTTTGATGGTATCTCCATTCCAGTGTGTTTTTAAGTCCTTCTTTTATCTTTTGGCCTTCAGCAGGGATCATTTTTGGCAAGCTTTGCTGCATGTGCCTGCACTTAATAGCGTATGGGAAAGATTTCTTTATTTTTTTTTTTTATTTATTTTAAGCAACTATGCCACGTCTCTTATATCTTCTCCTCCAAGTTGTGTCTTCCTCCTTGTCTTTTCCCATGCTTTTGCAACATCTGTGAGCTTTGTTTTGGCATGTTTTGGTCCTTTGCAATGCAGCTCATTGCCTCACAGTCCATTTCTTGCAGACACTTAAACACCCCATTTTCCGGTTTTTTTGGGGTGTTTTTCAGTTTTTTTTCATTTGTTCCTATCTCCTTTCCAGAGTGTTTGTAAGCCTTTCTTTTCGGGTTCGCAAGATTCCGTTTCCCTTCCCGAAAGGAAATGAAATTTCCTTTCGGGAAGGGAAACGGAATCTTGCGATTTTAATGGGGACTAATAGAGGAATCATTGGTGCATGTCCCTGCTCTGGATGACATGCCATGCCTTTTGATGGCTCTGTCTTTGGGAAAGTTTTTTTTCTTTTTTTTTTCTTTTTTTTTTCTTTTTGTTAAGCATCCACGCCATGTCTCTTATATCTTCCCCACCAAGATTTTTCTTCCTCCTTGACATTTTCCTCTGCTTTTGCTACGTCTGTGAGCTTTGTTTTGGCATGTTTTGGTTTTTTGCACTGTTCTGATAGAATCCCGGTCCATTTTCATATGGTCACTAAATTGCCCAAATTTCCCACTTTTTTTTTTTTTCTCCTCCAATTGCAATTCCTTTGATGGTATCTCCATTCCAGCGTGTTTTTAAGTCCTTCTTTTATCTTTTGGCCTTCAGCAGGGATCATTTTTGGCAAGCTTTGCTGCATGTGCCTGCACTTAATAGCATATGGGAAAGATTTCTTTATTTTTTTTTTTTTATTTATTTTAAGCAACTATGCCACGTCTCTTATATCTTCTCCTCCAAGTTGTGTCTTCCTCCTTGTCTTTTCCCATGCTTTTGCAACATCTGTGAGCTTTGTTTTGGCATGTTTTGGTCCTTTGCAATGCAGCTCATTGCCTCACAGTCCATTTCTTGCAGACACTTAAACACCCCATTTTCCGGTTTTTTTGGGGTGTTTTTCAGTTTTTTTTCATTTGTTCCTATCTCCTTTCCAGAGTGTTTGTAAGCCTTTCTTTTCGGGTTCGCAAGATTCCGTTTCCCTTCCCGAAAGGAAATGAAATTTCCTTTCGGGAAGGGAAACGGAATCTTGCGATTTTAATGGGGACTAATAGAGGAATCATTGTTGCATGTCCCTGCTCTGGATGACATGCCATGCCTTTTGATGGCTCTGTCTTTGGGAAAGTTTTTTTTCTTTTTTTTTTCTTTTTTTTTTCTTTTTGTTAAGCATCCACGCCATGTCTCTTATATCTTCCCCACCAAGATTTTTCTTCCTCCTTGACATTTTCCTCTGCTTTTGCTACGTCTGTGAGCTTTGTTTTGGCATGTTTTGGTTTTTTGCACTGTTCTGATAGAATCCCGGTCCATTTTCATATGGTCACTAAATTGCCCAAATTTCCCACTTTTTTTTTTTTTCTCCTCCAATTGCAATTCCTTTGATGGTATCTCCATTCCAGCGTGTTTTTAAGTCCTTCTTTTATCTTTTGGCCTTCAGCAGGGATCATTTTTGGCAAGCTTTGCTGCATGTGCCTGCACTTAATAGCGTATGGGAAAGATTTCTTTATTTTTTTTTTTTTATTTATTTTAAGCAACTATGCCACGTCTCTTATATCTTCTCCTCCAAGTAGTGTCTTCCTCCTTGTCTTTTCCCATGCTTTTGCAACATCTGTGAGCTTTGTTTTGGCATGTTTTGGTCCTTTGCAATGCAGCTCATTGCCTCACAGTCCATTTCTTGCAGACACTTAAACACCCCATTTTCCGGTTTTTTTGGGGTGTTTTTCAGTTTTTTTTCATTTGTTCCTATCTCCTTTCCAGAGTGTTTGTAAGCCTTTCTTTTCGGGTTCGCAAGATTCCGTTTCCCTTCCCGAAAGGAAATGAAATTTCCTTTCGGGAAGGGAAACGGAATCTTGCGATTTTAATGGGGACTAATAGAGGAATCATTGGTGCATGTCCCTGCTCTGGATGACATGCCATGCCTTTTGATGGCTCTGTCTTTGGGAAAGTTTTTTTTCTTTTTTTTTTCTTTTTTTTTTTCTTTTTGTTAAGCATCCACGCCATGTCTCTTATATCTTCCCCACCAAGATTTTTCTTCCTCCTTGACATTTTCCTCTGCTTTTGCTATGTCTGTCAGCTTTGTTTTGGCATGTTTTGGTTTTTTGCACTGTTCTGATATAATCCCGGTCCATTTTCATATGGTCACTAAATTGCCCAAATTTCCCACTTTTTTCTTTTTTCTCCTCCAATTGCAATTCCTTTGATGGTATCTCCATTCCAGTGTGTTTTTAAGTCCTTCTTTTATCTTTTGGCCTTCAGCAGGGATCATTTTTGGCAAGCTTTGCTGCATGTGCCTGCACTTAATAGCGTATGGGAAAGATTTCTTTTTTTTTTTTTTTTATTTATTTTAAGCAACTATGCCATGTCTCTTATATCTTCTCCTCCAAGTAGTGTCTTCCTCCTTGTCTTTTCCCATGCTTTTGCAACATCTGTGAGCTTTGTTTTGGCATGTTTTGGTCCTTTGCAATGCAGCTCATTGCCTCACAGTCCATTTCTTGCAGACACTAAAACACCCCATTTTCCGGTTTTTTTGGGGTGTTTTTCAGTTTTTTTTCATTTGTTCCTATCTCCTTTCCAGAGTGTTTGTAAGCCTTTCTTTTCGGGTTCGCAAGATTCCGTTTCCCTTCCCAAAAGGAAATGAAATTTCCTTTTGGGAAGGGAAACGGAATCTTGCGATTTTAATGGGGACTAATAGAGGAATCATTGGTGCATGTCCCTGCTCTGGATGACATGCCATGCCTTTTGATGGCTCTGTCTTTGGGAAAGTTTTTTTTCTTTTTTTTTTCTTTTTTTTTTCTTTTTGTTAAGCATCCACGCCATGTCTCTTATATCTTCCCCACCAAGATTTTTCTTCCTCCTTGACATTTTCCTCTGCTTTTGCTACGTCTGTGAGCTTTGTTTTGGCATGTTTTGGTTTTTTGCACTGTTCTGATAGAATCCCGGTCCATTTTCATATGGTCACTAAATTGCCCAAATTTCCCACTTTTTTTTTTTTTCTCCTCCAATTGCAATTCCTTTGATGGTATCTCCATTCCAGCGTGTTTTTAAGTCCTTCTTTTATCTTTTGGCCTTCAGCAGGGATCATTTTTGGCAAGCTTTGCTGCATGTGCCTGCACTTAATAGCGTATGGGAAAGATTTCTTTTTTTTTTTTTTTTTATTTATTTTAAGCAACTATGCCACGTCTCTTATATCTTCTCCTCCAAGTAGTGTCTTCCTCCTTGTCTTTTCCCATGCTTTTGCAACATCTGTGAGCTTTGTTTTGGCATGTTTTGGTCCTTTGCAATGCAGCTCATTGCCTCACAGTCCATTTCTTGCAGACACTTAAACACCCCATTTTCCGGTTTTTTTGGGGTGTTTTTCAGTTTTTTTTCATTTGTTCCTATCTCCTTTCCAGAGTGTTTGTAAGCCTTTCTTTTCGGGTTCGCAAGATTCCGTTTCCCTTCCCGAAAGGAAATGAAATTTCCTTTCGGGAAGGGAAACGGAATCTTGCGATTTTAATGGGGACTAATAGAGGAATCATTGGTGCATGTCCCTGCTCTGGATGACATGCCATGCCTTTTGATGGCTCTGTCTTTGGGAAAGTTTTTTTTCTTTTTTTTTTCTTTTTTTTTTTCTTTTTGTTAAGCATCCACGCCATGTCTCTTATATCTTCCCCACCAAGATTTTTCTTCCTCCTTGACATTTTCCTCTGCTTTTGCTATGTCTGTCAGCTTTGTTTTGGCATGTTTTGGTTTTTTGCACTGTTCTGATATAATCCCGGTCCATTTTCATATGGTCACTAAATTGCCCAAATTTCCCACTTTTTTCTTTTTTCTCCTCCAATTGCAATTCCTTTGATGGTATCTCCATTCCAGTGTGTTTTTAAGTCCTTCTTTTATCTTTTGGCCTTCAGCAGGGATCATTTTTGGCAAGCTTTGCTGCATGTGCCTGCACTTAATAGCGTATGGGAAAGATTTCTTTTTTTTTTTTTTTTATTTATTTTAAGCAACTATGCCATGTCTCTTATATCTTCTCCTCCAAGTAGTGTCTTCCTCCTTGTCTTTTCCCATGCTTTTGCAACATCTGTGAGCTTTGTTTTGGCATGTTTTGGTCCTTTGCAATGCAGCTCATTGCCTCACAGTCCATTTCTTGCAGACACTAAAACACCCCATTTTCCGGTTTTTTTGGGGTGTTTTTCAGTTTTTTTTCATTTGTTCCTATCTCCTTTCCAGAGTGTTTGTAAGCCTTTCTTTTCGGGTTCGCAAGATTCCGTTTCCCTTCCCAAAAGGAAATGAAATTTCCTTTTGGGAAGGGAAACGGAATCTTGCGATTTTAATGGGGACTAATAGAGGAATCATTGGTGCATGTCCCTGCTCTGGATGACATGCCATGCCTTTTGATGGCTCTGTCTTTGGGAAAGTTTTTTTTCTTTTTTTTTTCTTTTTTTTTTCTTTTTGTTAAGCATCCACGCCATGTCTCTTATATCTTCCCCACCAAGATTTTTCTTCCTCCTTGACATTTTCCTCTGCTTTTGCTACGTCTGTGAGCTTTGTTTTGGCATGTTTTGGTTTTTTGCACTGTTCTGATAGAATCCCGGTCCATTTTCATATGGTCACTAAATTGCCCAAATTTCCCACTTTTTTTTTTTTTCTCCTCCAATTGCAATTCCTTTGATGGTATCTCCATTCCAGCGTGTTTTTAAGTCCTTCTTTTATCTTTTGGCCTTCAGCAGGGATCATTTTTGGCAAGCTTTGCTGCATGTGCCTGCACTTAATAGCGTATGGGAAAGATTTCTTTTTTTTTTTTTTTTTATTTATTTTAAGCAACTATGCCATGTCTCTTATATCTTCTCCTCCAAGTTGTGTCTTCCTCCTTGTCTTTTCCCATGCTTTTGCAACATCTGTGAGCTTTGTTTTGGCATGTTTTGGTCCTTTGCAATGCAGCTCATTGCCTCACAGTCCATTTCTTGCAGACACTTAAACACCCCATTTTCCGGTTTTTTTGGGGTGTTTTTCAGTTTTTTTTCATTTGTTCCTATCTCCTTTCCAGAGTGTTTGTAAGCCTTTCTTTTCGGGTTCGCAAGATTCCGTTTCCCTTCCCGAAAGGAAATGAAATTTCCTTTCGGGAAGGGAAACGGAATCTTGCGATTTTAATGGGGACTAATAGAGGAATCATTGGTGCATGTCCCTGCTCTGGATGACATGCCATGCCTTTTGATGGCTCTGTCTTTGGGAAAGTTTTTTTTCTTTTTTTTTTCTTTTTTTTTTCTTTTTGTTAAGCATCCACGCCATGTCTCTTATATCTTCCCCACCAAGATTTTTCTTCCTCCTTGACATTTTCCTCTGCTTTTGCTATGTCTGTCAGCTTTGTTTTGGCATGTTTTGGTTTTTTGCACTGTTCTGATATAATCCCGGTCCATTTTCATATGGTCACTAAATTGCCCAAATTTCCCACTTTTTTTTTTTTTCTCCTCCAATTGCAATTCCTTTGATGGTATCTCCATTCCAGTGTGTTTTTAAGTCCTTCTTTTATCTTTTGGCCTTCAGCAGGGATCATTTTTGGCAAGCTTTGCTGCATGTGCCACCACTTAATAGCGTATGGGAAAGATTTCTTTATTTTTTTTTTTTATTTATTTTAAGCAACTATGCCATGTCTCTTATATCTTCTCCTCCAAGTAGTGTCTTCCTCCTTGTCTTTTCCCATGCTTTTGCAACATCTGTGAGCTTTGTTTTGGCATGTTTTGGTCCTTTGCAATGCAGCTCATTGCCTCACAGTCCATTTCTTGCAGACACTAAAACACCCCATTTTCCGGTTTTTTTGGGGTGTTTTTCAGTTTTTTTTCATTTGTTCCTATCTCCTTTCCAGAGTGTTTGTAAGCCTTTCTTTTCGGGTTCGCAAGATTCCGTTTCCCTTCCCGAAAGGAAATGAAATTTCCTTTCGGGAAGGGAAACGGAATCTTGCGATTTTAATGGGGACTAATAGAGGAATCATTGGTGCATGTCCCTGCTCTGGATGACATGCCATGCCTTTTGATGGCTCTGTCTTTGGGAAAGTTTTTTTTCTTTTTTTTTTCTTTTTTTTTTCTTTTTGTTAAGCATCCACGCCATGTCTCTTATATCTTCCCCACCAAGATTTTTCTTCCTCCTTGACATTTTCCTCTGCTTTTGCTATGTCTGTCAGCTTTGTTTTGGCATGTTTTGGTTTTTTGCACTGTTCTGATATAATCCCGGTCCATTTTCATATGGTCACTAAATTGCCCAAATTTCCCACTTTTTTTTTTTTCTCCTCCAATTGCAATTCCTTTGATGGTATCTCCATTCCAGTGTGTTTTTAAGTCCTTCTTTTATCTTTTGGCCTTCAGCAGGGATCATTTTTGGCAAGCTTTGCTGCATGTGCCTGCACTTAATAGCGTATGGGAAAGATTTCTTTTTTTTTTTTTTTTATTTATTTTAAGCAACTATGCCATGTCTCTTATATCTTCTCCTCCAAGTAGTGTCTTCCTCCTTGTCTTTTCCCATGCTTTTGCAACATCTGTGAGCTTTGTTTTGGCATGTTTTGGTCCTTTGCAATGCAGCTCATTGCCTCACAGTCCATTTCTTGCAGACACTAAAACACCCCATTTTCCGGTTTTTTTGGGGTGTTTTTCAGTTTTTTTTCATTTGTTCCTATCTCCTTTCCAGAGTGTTTGTAAGCCTTTCTTTTCGGGTTCGCAAGATTCCGTTTCCCTTCCCGAAAGGAAATGAAATTTCCTTTCGGGAAGGGAAACGGAATCTTGCGATTTTAATGGGGACTAATAGAGGAATCATTGGTGCATGTCCCTGCTCTGGATGACATGCCATGCCTTTTGATGGCTCTGTCTTTGGGAAAGTTTTTTTTCTTTTTTTTTTTCTTTTTTTTTTCTTTTTGTTAAGCATCCACGCCATGTCTCTTATATCTTCCCCACCAAGATTTTTCTTCCTCCTTGACATTTTCCTCTGCTTTTGCTACGTCTGTCAGCTTTGTTTTGGCATGTTTTGGTTTTTTGCACTGTTCTGATATAATCCCGGTCCATTTTCATATGGTCACTAAATTGCCCAAATTTCCCACTTTTTTTTTTTTTCTCCTCCAATTGCAATTCCTTTGATGGTATCTCCATTCCAGCGTGTTTTTAAGTCCTTCTTTTATCTTTTGGCCTTCAGCAGGGATCATTTTTGGCAAGCTTTGCTGCATGTGCCTGCACTTAATAGCGTATGGGAAAGATTTCTTTTTTTTTTTTTTTTATTTATTTTAAGCAACTATGCCATGTCTCTTATATCTTCTCCTCCAAGTTGTGTCTTCCTCCTTGTCTTTTCCCATGCTTTTGCAACATCTGTGAGCTTTGTTTTGGCATGTTTTGGTCCTTTGCAATGCAGCTCATTGCCTCACAGTCCATTTCTTGCAGACACTAAAACACCCCATTTTCCGGTTTTTTTGGGGTGTTTTTCAGTTTTTTTTCATTTGTTCCTATCTCCTTTCCAGAGTGTTTGTAAGCCTTTCTTTTCGGGTTCGCAAGATTCCGTTTCCCTTCCCGAAAGGAAATGAAATTTCCTTTCGGGAAGGGAAACGGAATCTTGCGATTTTAATGGGGACTAATAGAGGAATCATTGGTGCATGTCCCTGCTCTGGATGACATGCCATGCCTTTTGATGGCTCTGTCTTTGGGAAAGTTTTTTTTCTTTTTTTTTTCTTTTTTTTTTCTTTTTGTTAAGCATCCACGCCATGTCTCTTATATCTTCCCCACCAAGATTTTTCTTCCTCCTTGACATTTTCCTCTGCTTTTGCTACGTCTGTGAGCTTTGTTTTGGCATGTTTTGGTTTTTTGCACTGTTCTGATAGAATCCCGGTCCATTTTCATATGGTCACTAAATTGCCCAAATTTCCCACTTTTTTTTTTTTTCTCCTCCAATTGCAATTCCTTTGATGGTATCTCCATTCCAGCGTGTTTTTAAGTCCTTCTTTTATCTTTTGGCCTTCAGCAGGGATCATTTTTGGCAAGCTTTGCTGCATGTGCCTGCACTTAATAGCATATGGGAAAGATTTCTTTTTTTTTTTTTTTTTATTTATTTTAAGCAACTATGCCATGTCTCTTATATCTTCTCCTCCAAGTTGTGTCTTCCTCCTTGTCTTTTCCCATGCTTTTGCAACATCTGTGAGCTTTGTTTTGGCATGTTTTGGTCCTTTGCAATGCAGCTCATTGCCTCACAGTCCATTTCTTGCAGACACTTAAACACCCCATTTTCCGGTTTTTTTGGGGTGTTTTTCAGTTTTTTTTCATTTGTTCCTATCTCCTTTCCAGAGTGTTTGTAAGCCTTTCTTTTCGGGTTCGCAAGATTCCGTTTCCCTTCCCGAAAGGAAATGAAATTTCCTTTCGGGAAGGGAAACGGAATCTTGCGATTTTAATGGGGACTAATAGAGGAATCATTGGTGCATGTCCCTGCTCTGGATGACATGCCATGCCTTTTGATGGCTCTGTCTTTGGGAAAGTTTTTTTTCTTTTTTTTTTCTTTTTTTTTTCTTTTTGTTAAGCATCCACGCCATGTCTCTTATATCTTCCCCACCAAGATTTTTCTTCCTCCTTGACATTTTCCTCTGCTTTTGCTATGTCTGTCAGCTTTGTTTTGGCATGTTTTGGTTTTTTGCACTGTTCTGATATAATCCCGGTCCATTTTCATATGGTCACTAAATTGCCCAAATTTCCCACTTTTTTTTTTTTTCTCCTCCAATTGCAATTCCTTTGATGGTATCTCCATTCCAGTGTGTTTTTAAGTCCTTCTTTTATCTTTTGGCCTTCAGCAGGGATCATTTTTGGCAAGCTTTGCTGCATGTGCCACCACTTAATAGCGTATGGGAAAGATTTCTTTATTTTTTTTTTTTATTTATTTTAAGCAACTATGCCATGTCTCTTATATCTTCTCCTCCAAGTTGTGTCTTCCTCCTTGTCTTTTCCCATGCTTTTGCAACATCTGTGAGCTTTGTTTTGGCATGTTTTGGTCCTTTGCAATGCAGCTCATTGCCTCACAGTCCATTTCTTGCAGACACTAAAACACCCCATTTTCCGGTTTTTTTGGGGTGTTTTTCAGTTTTTTTTCATTTGTTCCTATCTCCTTTCCAGAGTGTTTGTAAGCCTTTCTTTTCGGGTTCGCAAGATTCCGTTTCCCTTCCCGAAAGGAAATGAAATTTCCTTTCGGGAAGGGAAACGGAATCTTGCGATTTTAATGGGGACTAATAGAGGAATCATTGGTGCATGTCCCTGCTCTGGATGACATGCCATGCCTTTTGATGGCTCTGTCTTTGGGAAAGTTTTTTTTCTTTTTTTTTTCTTTTTTTTTTCTTTTTGTTAAGCATCCACGCCATGTCTCTTATATCTTCCCCACCAAGATTTTTCTTCCTCCTTGACATTTTCCTCTGCTTTTGCTATGTCTGTCAGCTTTGTTTTGGCATGTTTTGGTTTTTTGCACTGTTCTGATATAATCCCGGTCCATTTTCATATGGTCACTAAATTGCCCAAATTTCCCACTTTTTTTTTTTTTCTCCTCCAATTGCAATTCCTTTGATGGTATCTCCATTCCAGTGTGTTTTTAAGTCCTTCTTTTATCTTTTGGCCTTCAGCAGGGATCATTTTTGGCAAGCTTTGCTGCATGTGCCTGCACTTAATAGCGTATGGGAAAGATTTCTTTTTTTTTTTTTTTTATTTATTTTAAGCAACTATGCCATGTCTCTTATATCTTCTCCTCCAAGTAGTGTCTTCCTCCTTGTCTTTTCCCATGCTTTTGCAACATCTGTGAGCTTTGTTTTGGCATGTTTTGGTCCTTTGCAATGCAGCTCATTGCCTCACAGTCCATTTCTTGCAGACACTTAAACACCCCATTTTCCGGTTTTTTTGGGGTGTTTTTCAGTTTTTTTTCATTTGTTCCTATCTCCTTTCCAGAGTGTTTGTAAGCCTTTCTTTTCGGGTTCGCAAGATTCCGTTTCCCTTCCCGAAAGGAAATGTAATTTCCTTTCGGGAAGGGAAATGGAATCTTGCGATTTTAATGGGGACTAATAGAGGAATCATTGGTGCATGTCCCTGCTCTGGATGACATGCCATGCCTTTTGATGGCTCTGTCTTTGGGAAAGTTTTTTTTCTTTTTTTTTTTCTTTTTTTTTTCTTTTTGTTAAGCATCCACGCCATGTCTCTTATATCTTCCCCACCAAGATTTTTCTTCCTCCTTGACATTTTCCTCTGCTTTTGCTACGTCTGTCAGCTTTGTTTTGGCATGTTTTGGTTTTTTGCACTGTTCTGATATAATCCCGGTCCATTTTCATATGGTCACTAAATTGCCCAAATTTCCCACTTTTTTTTTTTTTCTCCTCCAATTGCAATTCCTTTGATGGTATCTCCATTCCAGCGTGTTTTTAAGTCCTTCTTTTATCTTTTGGCCTTCAGCAGGGATCATTTTTGGCAAGCTTTGCTGCATGTGCCTGCACTTAATAGCGTATGGGAAAGATTTCTTTTTTTTTTTTTTTATTTATTTTAAGCAACTATGCCATGTCTCTTATATCTTCTCCTCCAAGTAGTGTCTTCCTCCTTGTCTTTTCCCATGCTTTTGCAACATCTGTGAGCTTTGTTTTGGCATGTTTTGGTCCTTTGCAATGCAGCTCATTGCCTCACAGTCCATTTCTTGCAGACACTAAAACACCCCATTTTCCGGTTTTTTTGGGGTGTTTTTCAGTTTTTTTCATTTGTTCCTATCTCCTTTCCAGAGTGTTTGTAAGCCTTTCTTTTCGGGTTCGCAAGATTCCGTTTCCCTTCCCTAAAGGAAATGAAATTTCCTTTCGGGAAGGGAAACGGAATCTTGCGATTTTAATGGGGACTAATAGAGGAATCATTGGTGCATGTCCCTGCTCTGGATGACATGCCATGCCTTTTGATGGCTCTGTCTTTGGGAAAGTTTTTTTTCTTTTTTTTTTATTTTTTTTTTCTTTTTGTTAAGCATCCACGCCATGTCTCTTATATCTTCCCCACCAAGATTTTTCTTCCTCCTTGACATTTTCCTCTGCTTTTGCTACGTCTGTCAGCTTTGTTTTGGCATGTTTTGGTTTTTTGCACTGTTCTGATATAATCCCTGTCCATTTTCATATGGTCACTAAATTGCCCAAATTTCCCACTTTTTTTTTTTTTCTCCTCCAATTGCAATTCCTTTGATGGTATCTCCATTCCAGCGTGTTTTTAAGTCCTTCTTTTATCTTTTGGCCTTCAGCAGGGATCATTTTTGGCAAGCTTTGCTGCATGTGCCTGCACTTAATAGCGTATGGGAAAGATTTCTTTATTTTTTTTTTTTATTTATTTTAAGCAACTATGCCATGTCTCTTATATCTTCTCCTCCAAGTAGTGTCTTCCTCCTTGTCTTTTCCCATGCTTTTGCAACATCTGTGAGCTTTGTTTTGGCATGTTTTGGTCCTTTGCAATGCAGCTCATTGCCTCACAGTCCATTTCTTGCAGACACTAAAACACCCCATTTTCCGGTTTTTTTGGGGTGTTTTTCAGTTTTTTTCATTTGTTCCTATCTCCTTTCCAGAGTGTTTGTAAGCCTTTCTTTTCGGGTTCGCAAGATTCCGTTTCCCTTCCCGAAAGGAAATGAAATTTCCTTTCGGGAAGGGAAACGGAATCTTGCGATTTTAATGGGGACTAATAGAGGAATCATTGGTGCATGTCCCTGCTCTGGATGACATGCCATGCCTTTTGATGGCTCTGTCTTTGGGAAAGTTTTTTTTCTTTTTTTTTTCTTTTTTTTTTCTTTTTGTTAAGCATCCACGCCATGTCTCTTATATCTTCCCCACCAAGATTTTTCTTCCTCCTTGACATTTTCCTCTGCTTTTGCTACGTCTGTGAGCTTTGTTTTGGCATGTTTTGGTTTTTTGCACTGTTCTGATAGAATCCCGGTCCATTTTCATATGGTCACTAAATTGCCCAAATTTCCCACTTTTTTTTTTTTTCTCCTCCAATTGCAATTCCTTTGATGGTATCTCCATTCCAGTGTGTTTTTAAGTCCTTCTTTTATCTTTTGGCCTTCAGTAGGGATCATTTTTGGCAAGCTTTGCTGCATGTGCCTGCACTTAATAGCGTATGGGAAAGATTTCTTTATTTTTTTTTTTTATTTATTTTAAGCAACTATGCCATGTCTCTTATATCTTCTCCTCCAAGTAGTGTCTTCCTCCTTGTCTTTTCCCATGCTTTTGCAACATCTGTGAGCTTTGTTTTGGCATGTTTTGGTCCTTTGCAATGCAGCTCATTGCCTCACAGTCCATTTCTTGCAGACACTAAAACACCCCATTTTCCGGTTTTTTTGGGGTGTTTTTCAGTTTTTTTTCATTTGTTCCTATCTCCTTTCCAGAGTGTTTGTAAGCCTTTCTTTTCGGGTTCGCAAGATTCCGTTTCCCTTCCCGAAAGGAAATTTCATTTCCTTTCGGGAAGGGAAACGGAATCTTGCGATTTTAATGGGGACTAATAGAGGAATCATTGGTGCATGTCCCTGCTCTGGATGACATGCCATGCCTTTTGATGGCTCTGTCTTTGGGAAAGTTTTTTTTCTTTTTTTTTTCTTTTTTTTTTCTTTTTGTTAAGCATCCACGCCATGTCTCTTATATCTTCCCCACCAAGATTTTTCTTCCTCCTTGACATTTTCCTCTGCTTTTGCTACGTCTGTCAGCTTTGTTTTGGCATGTTTTGGTTTTTTGCACTGTTCTGATATAATCCCGGTCCATTTTCATATGGTCACTAAATTGCCCAAATTTCCCACTTTTTTTTTTTTCTCCTCCAATTGCAATTCCTTTGATGGTATCTCCATTCCAGTGTGTTTTTAAGTCCTTCTTTTATCTTTTGGCCTTCAGCAGGGATCATTTTTGGCAAGCTTTGCTGCATGTGCCTGCACTTAATAGCGTATGGGAAAGATTTCTTTTTTTTTTTTTTTTATTTATTTTAAGCAACTATGCCATGTCTCTTATATCTTCTCCTCCAAGTTGTGTCTTCCTCCTTGTCTTTTCCCATGCTTTTGCAACATCTGTGAGCTTTGTTTTGGCATGTTTTGGTCCTTTGCAATGCAGCTCATTGCCTCACAGTCCATTTCTTGCAGACACTTAAACACCCCATTTTCCGGTTTTTCTGGGGTGTTTTTCAGTTTTTTTTCATTTGTTCCTATCTCCTTTCCAGAGTGTTTGTAAGCCTTTCTTTTCGGGTTCGCAAGATTCCGTTTCCCTTCCCGAAAGGAAATGAAATTTCCTTTCGGGAAGGGAAACGGAATCTTGCGATTTTAATGGGGACTAATAGAGGAATCATTGGTGCATGTCCCTGCTCTGGATGACATGCCATGCCTTTTGATGGCTCTGTCTTTGGGAAAGTTTTTTTTCTTTTTTTTTTTCTTTTTTTTTTCTTTTTGTTAAGCATCCACGCCATGTCTCTTATATCTTCCCCACCAAGATTTTTCTTCCTCCTTGACATTTTCCTCTGCTTTTGCTACGTCTGTCAGCTTTGTTTTGGCATGTTTTGGTTTTTTGCACTGTTCTGATATAATCCCGGTCCATTTTCATATGGTCACTAAATTGCCCAAATTTCCCACTTTTTTTTTTTTTCTCCTCCAATTGCAATTCCTTTGATGGTATCTCCATTCCAGCGTGTTTTTAAGTCCTTCTTTTATCTTTTGGCCTTCAGCAGGGATCATTTTTGGCAAGCTTTGCTGCATGTGCCTGCACTTAATAGCGTATGGGAAAGATTTCTTTTTTTTTTTTTTTTATTTATTTTAAGCAACTATGCCATGTCTCTTATATCTTCTCCTCCAAGTTGTGTCTTCCTCCTTGTCTTTTCCCATGCTTTTGCAACATCTGTGAGCTTTGTTTTGGCATGTTTTGGTCCTTTGCAATGCAGCTCATTGCCTCACAGTCCATTTCTTGCAGACACTAAAACACCCCATTTTCCGGTTTTTTTGGGGTGTTTTTCAGTTTTTTTCATTTGTTCCTATCTCCTTTCCAGAGTGTTTGTAAGCCTTTCTTTTCGGGTTCGCAAGATTCCGTTTCCCTTCCCGAAAGGAAATGAAATTTCCTTTCGGGAAGGGAAACGGAATCTTGCGATTTTAATGGGGACTAATAGAGGAATCATTGGTGCATGTCCCTGCTCTGGATGACATGCCATGCCTTTTGATGGCTCTGTCTTTGGGAAAGTTTTTTTTCTTTTTTTTTTCTTTTTTTTTTCTTTTTGTTAAGCATCCACGCCATGTCTCTTATATCTTCCCCACCAAGATTTTTCTTCCTCCTTAACATTTTCGTCTGCTTTTGCTACGTCTGTGAGCTTTGTTTTGGCATGTTTTGGTTTTTTGCACTGTTCTGATATAATCCCGGTCCATTTTCATATGGTCACTAAATTGCCCAAATTTCCCACTTTTTTTTTTTTTCTCCTCCAATTGCAATTCCTTTGATGGTATCTCCATTCCAGCGTGTTTTTAAGTCCTTCTTTTATCTTTTGGCCTTCAGCAGGGATCATTTTTGGCAAGCTTTGCTGCATGTGCCTGCACTTAATAGCGTATGGGAAAGATTTCTTTATTTTTTTTTTTTATTTATTTTAAGCAACTATGCCATGTCTCTTATATCTTCTCCTCCAAGTTGTGTCTTCCTCCTTGTCTTTTCCCATGCTTTTGCAACATCTGTGAGCTTTGTTTTGGCATGTTTTGGTCCTTTGCAATGCAGCTCATTGCCTCACAGTCCATTTCTTGCAGACACTAAAACACCCCATTTTCCGGTTTTTTTGGGGTGTTTTTCAGTTTTTTTCATTTGTTCCTATCTCCTTTCCAGAGTGTTTGTAAGCCTTTCTTTTCGGGTTCGCAAGATTCCGTTTCCCTTCCCGAAAGGAAATTTCATTTCCTTTCGGGAAGGGAAACGGAATCTTGCGATTTTAATGGGGACTAATAGAGGAATCATTGGTGCATGTCCCTGCTCTGGATGACATGCCATGCCTTTTGATGGCTCTGTCTTTGGGAAAGTTTTTTTTCTTTTTTTTTTCTTTTTTTTTTCTTTTTGTTAAGCATCCACGCCATGTCTCTTATATCTTCCCCACCAAGATTTTTCTTCCTCCTTGACATTTTCCTCTGCTTTTGCTACGTCTGTCAGCTTTGTTTTGGCATGTTTTGGTTTTTTGCACTGTTCTGATAGAATCCCGGTCCATTTTCATATGGTCACTAAATTGCCCAAATTTCCCACTTTTTTTTTTTTTCTCCTCCAATTGCAATTCCTTTGATGGTATCTCCATTCCAGTGTGTTTTTAAGTCCTTCTTTTATCTTTTGGCCTTCAGTAGGGATCATTTTTGGCAAGCTTTGCTGCATGTGCCTGCACTTAATAGCGTATGGGAAAGATTTCTTTATTTTTTTTTTTAATTTATTTTAAGCAACTATGCCATGTCTCTTATATCTTCTCCTCCAAGTAGTGTCTTCCTCCTTGTCTTTTCCCATGCTTTTGCAACATCTGTGAGCTTTGTTTTGGCATGTTTTGGTCCTTTGCAATGCAGCTCATTGCCTCACAGTCCATTTCTTGCAGACACTAAAACACCCCATTTTCCGGTTTTTTTGGGGTGTTTTTCAGTTTTTTTTCATTTGTTCCTATCTCCTTTCCAGAGTGTTTGTAAGCCTTTCTTTTCGGGTTCGCAAGATTCCGTTTCCCTTCCCGAAAGGAAATGAAATTTCCTTTCGGGAAGGGAAACGGAATCTTGCGATTTTAATGGGGACTAATAGAGGAATCATTGGTGCATGTCCCTGCTCTGGATGACATGCCATGCCTTTTGATGGCTCTGTCTTTGGGAAAGTTTTTTTTCTTTTTTTTTTTCTTTTTTTTTTCTTTTTGTTAAGCATCCACGCCATGTCTCTTATATCTTCCCCACCAAGATTTTTCTTCCTCCTTGACATTTTCCTCTGCTTTTGCTACGTCTGTCAGCTTTGTTTTGGCATGTTTTGGTTTTTTGCACTGTTCTGATATAATCCCGGTCCATTTTCATATGGTCACTAAATTGCCCAAATTTCCCACTTTTTTTTTTTTTTCTCCTCCAATTGCAATTCCTTTGATGGTATCTCCATTCCAGCGTGTTTTTAAGTCCTTCTTTTATCTTTTGGCCTTCAGCAGGGATCATTTTTGGCAAGCTTTGCTGCATGTGCCTGCACTTAATAGCGTATGGGAAAGATTTCTTTTTTTTTTTTTTTTATTTATTTTAAGCAACTATGCCATGTCTCTTATATCTTCTCCTCCAAGTTGTGTCTTCCTCCTTGTCTTTTCCCATGCTTTTGCAACATCTGTGAGCTTTGTTTTGGCATGTTTTGGTCCTTTGCAATGCAGCTCATTGCCTCACAGTCCATTTCTTGCAGACACTAAAACACCCCATTTTCCGGTTTTTTTGGGGTGTTTTTCAGTTTTTTTCATTTGTTCCTATCTCCTTTCCAGAGTGTTTGTAAGCCTTTCTTTTCGGGTTCGCAAGATTCCGTTTCCCTTCCCGAAAGGAAATTTCATTTCCTTTCGGGAAGGGAAACGGAATCTTGCGATTTTAATGGGGACTAATAGAGGAATCATTGGTGCATGTCCCTGCTCTGGATGACATGCCATGCCTTTTGATGGCTCTGTCTTTGGGAAAGTTTTTTTTCTTTTTTTTTTCTTTTTTTTTTCTTTTTGTTAAGCATCCACGCCATGTCTCTTATATCTTCCCCACCAAGATTTTTCTTCCTCCTTAACATTTTCGTCTGCTTTTGCTACGTCTGTGAGCTTTGTTTTGGCATGTTTTGGTTTTTTGCACTGTTCTGATAGAATCCCGGTCCATTTTCATATGGTCACTAAATTGCCCAAATTTCCCACTTTTTTTTTTTTTCTCCTCCAATTGCAATTCCTTTGATGGTATCTCCATTCCAGCGTGTTTTTAAGTCCTTCTTTTATCTTTTGGCCTTCAGCAGGGATCATTTTTGGCAAGCTTTGCTGCATGTGCCTGCACTTAATAGCGTATGGGAAAGATTTCTTTTTTTTTTTTTTTTATTTATTTTAAGCAACTATGCCATGTCTCTTATATCTTCTCCTCCAAGTTGTGTCTTCCTCCTTGTCTTTTCCCATGCTTTTGCAACATCTGTGAGCTTTGTTTTGGCATGTTTTGGTCCTTTGCAATGCAGCTCATTGCCTCACAGTCCATTTCTTGCAGACACTAAAACACCCCATTTTCCGGTTTTTTTGGGGTGTTTTTCAGTTTTTTTCATTTGTTCCTATCTCCTTTCCAGAGTGTTTGTAAGCCTTTCTTTTCGGGTTCGCAAGATTCCGTTTCCCTTCCCGAAAGGAAATTTCATTTCCTTTCGGGAAGGGAAACGGAATCTTGCGATTTTAATGGGGACTAATAGAGGAATCATTGGTGCATGTCCCTGCTCTGGATGACATGCCATGCCTTTTGATGGCTCTGTCTTTGGGAAAGTTTTTTTTCTTTTTTTTTTCTTTTTTTTTTCTTTTTGTTAAGCATCCACGCCATGTCTCTTATATCTTCCCCACCAAGATTTTTCTTCCTCCTTGACATTTTCCTCTGCTTTTGCTACGTCTGTGAGCTTTGTTTTGGCATGTTTTGGTTTTTTGCACTGTTCTGATAGAATCCCGGTCCATTTTCATATGGTCACTAAATTGCCCAAATTTCCCACTTTTTTTTTTTTTCTCCTCCAATTGCAATTCCTTTGATGGTATCTCCATTCCAGTGTGTTTTTAAGTCCTTCTTTTATCTTTTGGCCTTCAGTAGGGATCATTTTTGGCAAGCTTTGCTGCATGTGCCTGCACTTAATAGCGTATGGGAAAGATTTCTTTATTTTTTTTTTTTATTTATTTTAAGCAACTATGCCATGTCTCTTATATCTTCTCCTCCAAGTAGTGTCTTCCTCCTTGTCTTTTCCCATGCTTTTGCAACATCTGTGAGCTTTGTTTTGGCATGTTTTGGTCCTTTGCAATGCAGCTCATTGCCTCACAGTCCATTTCTTGCAGACACTAAAACACCCCATTTTCCGGTTTTTTTGGGGTGTTTTTCAGTTTTTTTTCATTTGTTCCTATCTCCTTTCCAGAGTGTTTGTAAGCCTTTCTTTTCGGGTTCGCAAGATTCCGTTTCCCTTCCCGAAAGGAAATGAAATTTCCTTTCGGGAAGGGAAACGGAATCTTGCGATTTTAATGGGGACTAATAGAGGAATCATTGGTGCATGTCCCTGCTCTGGATGACATGCCATGCCTTTTGATGGCTCTGTCTTTGGGAAAGTTTTTTTTCTTTTTTTTTTTCTTTTTTTTTTCTTTTTGTTAAGCATCCACGCCATGTCTCTTATATCTTCCCCACCAAGATTTTTCTTCCTCCTTGACATTTTCCTCTGCTTTTGCTACGTCTGTCAGCTTTGTTTTGGCATGTTTTGGTTTTTTGCACTGTTCTGATATAATCCCGGTCCATTTTCATATGGTCACTAAATTGCCCAAATTTCCCACTTTTTTTTTTTTTCTCCTCCAATTGCAATTCCTTTGATGGTATCTCCATTCCAGCGTGTTTTTAAGTCCTTCTTTTATCTTTTGGCCTTCAGCAGGGATCATTTTTGGCAAGCTTTGCTGCATGTGCCTGCACTTAATAGTGTATGGGAAAGATTTCTTTTTTTTTTTTTTTATTTATTTTAAGCAACTATGCCATGTCTCTTATATCTTCTCCTCCAAGTAGTGTCTTCCTCCTTGTCTTTTCCCATGCTTTTGCAACATCTGTGAGCTTTGTTTTGGCATGTTTTGGTCCTTTGCAATGCAGCTCATTGCCTCACAGTCCATTTCTTGCAGACACTAAAACACCCCATTTTCCAGTTTTTTTGGGGTGTTTTTCAGTTTTTTTTCATTTGTTCCTATCTCCTTTCCAGAGTGTTTGTAAGCCTTTCTTTTCGGGTTCGCAAGATTCCGTTTCCCTTCCCGAAAGGAAATGAAATTTCCTTTCGGGAAGGGAAACGGAATCTTGCGATTTTAATGGGGACTAATAGAGGAATCATTGGTGCATGTCCCTGCTCTGGATGACATGCCATGCCTTTTGATGGCTCTGTCTTTGGGAAAGTTTTTTTTCTTTTTTTTTTCTTTTTTTTTTTCTTTTTGTTAAGCATCCACGCCATGTCTCTTATATCTTCCCCACCAAGATTTTTCTTCCTCCTTGACATTTTCCTCTGCTTTTGCTACGTCTGTGAGCTTTGTTTTGGCATGTTTTGGTTTTTTGCACTGTTCTGATATAATCCCGGTCCATTTTCATATGGTCACTAAATTGCCCAAATTTCCCACTTTTTTTTTTTTTCTCCTCCAATTGCAATTCCTTTGATGGTATCTCCATTCCAGCGTGTTTTTAAGTCCTTCTTTTATCTTTTGGCCTTCAGCAGGGATCATTTTTGGCAAGCTTTGCTGCATGTGCCTGCACTTAATAGCGTATGGGAAAGATTTCTTTATTTTTTTTTTTTATTTATTTTAAGCAACTATGCCATGTCTCTTATATCTTCTCCTCCAAGTAGTGTCTTCCTCCTTGTCTTTTCCCATGCTTTTGCAACATCTGTGAGCTTTGTTTTGGCATGTTTTGGTCCTTTGCAATGCAGCTCATTGCCTCACAGTCCATTTCTTGCAGACACTAAAACACCCCATTTTCCGGTTTTTTTGGGGTGTTTTTCAGTTTTTTTCATTTGTTCCTATCTCCTTTCCAGAGTGTTTGTAAGCCTTTCTTTTCAGGTTCGCAAGATTCCGTTTCCCTTCCCGAAAGGAAATGAAATTTCCTTTCGGGAAGGGAAACGGAATCTTGCGATTTTAATGGGGACTAATAGAGGAATCATTGGTGCATGTCCCTGCTCTGGATGACATGCCATGCCTTTTGATGGCTCTGTCTTTGGGAAAGTTTTTTTTTCTTTTTTTCTTTTTTTTTTTTTTTGTTTTTGTTAAGCATCCACGCCATGTCTCTTATATCTTCCCCACCAAGATTTTTCTTCCTCCTTGACATTTTCCTCTGCTTTTGCTACGTCTGTCAGCTTTGTTTTGGCATGTTTTGGTTTTTTGCACTGTTCTGATATAATCTCGGTCCATTTTCATATGGTCACTAAATTGCCCAAATTTCCCACTTTTTTTTTTTTTCTCCTCCAATTGCAATTCCTTTGATGGTATCTCCATTCCAGCGTGTTTTTAAGTCCTTCTTTTATCTTTTGGCCTTCAGCAGGGATCATTTTTGGCAAGCTTTGCTGCATGTGCCTGCACTTAATAGCGTATGGGAAAGATTTCTTTTTTTTTTTTTTTTATTTATTTTAAGCAACTATGCCATGTCTCTTATATCTTCTCCTCCAAGTAGTGTCTTCCTCCTTGTCTTTTCCCATGCTTTTGCAACATCTGTGAGCTTTGTTTTGGCATGTTTTGGTCCTTTGCAATGCAGCTCATTGCCTCACAGTCCATTTCTTGCAGACACTAAAACACCCCATTTTCCGGTTTTTTTGGGGTGTTTTTCAGTTTTTTTCATTTGTTCCTATCTCCTTTCCAGAGTGTTTGTAAGCCTTTCTTTTCGGGTTCGCAAGATTCCGTTTCCCTTCCCGAAAGGAAATGAAATTTCCTTTCGGGAAGGGAAACGGAATCTTGCGATTTTAATGGGGACTAATAGAGGAATCATTGGTGCATGTCCCTGCTCTGGATGACATGCCATGCCTTTTGATGGCTCTGTCTTTGGGAAAGTTTTTTTTCTTTTTTTTTTCTTTTTTTTTTCTTTTTGTTAAGCATCCACGCCATGTCTCTTATATCTTCCCCACCAAGATTTTTCTTCCTCCTTAACATTTTCCTCTGCTTTTGCTACGTCTGTGAGCTTTGTTTTGGCATGTTTTGGTTTTTTGCACTGTTCTGATAGAATCCCGGTCCATTTTCATATGGTCACTAAATTGCCCAAATTTCCCACTTTTTTTTTTTTTCTCCTCCAATTGCAATTCCTTTGATGGTATCTCCATTCCAGCGTGTTTTTAAGTCCTTCTTTTATCTTTTGGCCTTCAGCAGGGATCATTTTTGGCAAGCTTTGCTGCATGTGCCTGCACTTAATAGCGTATGGGAAAGATTTCTTTTTTTTTTTTTTTTATTTATTTTAAGCAACTATGCCATGTCTCTTATATCTTCTCCTCCAAGTAGTGTCTTCCTCCTTGTCTTTTCCCATGCTTTTGCAACATCTGTGAGCTTTGTTTTGGCATGTTTTGGTCCTTTGCAATGCAGCTCATTGCCTCACAGTCCATTTCTTGCAGACACTAAAACACCCCATTTTCCGGTTTTTTTGGGGTGTTTTTCAGTTTTTTTCATTTGTTCCTATCTCCTTTCCAGAGTGTTTGTAAGCCTTTCTTTTCGGGTTCGCAAGATTCCGTTTCCCTTCCCGAAAGGAAATGAAATTTCCTTTCGGGAAGGGAAACGGAATCTTGCGATTTTAATGGGGACTAATAGAGGAATCATTGGTGCATGTCCCTGCTCTGGATGACATGCCATGCCTTTTGATGGCTCTGTCTTTGGGAAAGTTTTTTTTTCTTTTTTTCTTTTTTTTTTTTTTTGTTTTTGTTAAGCATCCACGCCATGTCTCTTATATCTTCCCCACCAAGATTTTTCTTCCTCCTTGACATTTTCCTCTGCTTTTGCTACGTCTGTCAGCTTTGTTTTGGCATGTTTTGGTTTTTTGCACTGTTCTGATATAATCTCGGTCCATTTTCATATGGTCACTAAATTGCCCAAATTTCCCACTTTTTTTTTTTTTCTCCTCCAATTGCAATTCCTTTGATGGTATCTCCATTCCAGCGTGTTTTTAAGTCCTTCTTTTATCTTTTGGCCTTCAGCAGGGATCATTTTTGGCAAGCTTTGCTGCATGTGCCACCACTTAATAGCGTATGGGAAAGATTTCTTTTTTTTTTTTTTTTATTTATTTTAAGCAACTATGCCATGTCTCTTATATCTTCTCCTCCAAGTTGTGTCTTCCTCCTTGTCTTTTCCCATGCTTTTGCAACATCTGTGAGCTTTGTTTTGGCATGTTTTGGTCCTTTGCAATGCAGCTCATTGCCTCACAGTCCATTTCTTGCAGACACTAAAACACCCCATTTTCCGGTTTTTTTGGGGTGTTTTTCAGTTTTTTTTCATTTGTTCCTATCTCCTTTCCAGAGTGTTTGTAAGCCTTTCTTTTCGGGTTCGCAAGATTCCGTTTCCCTTCCCGAAAGGAAATGAAATTTCCTTTCGGGAAGGGAAACGGAATCTTGCGATTTTAATGGGGACTAATAGAGGAATCATTGGTGCATGTCCCTGCTCTGGATGACATGCCATGCCTTTTGATGGCTCTGTCTTTGGGAAAGTTTTTTTTCTTTTTTTTTTTCTTTTTTTTTTCTTTTTGTTAAGCATCCACGCCATGTCTCTTATATCTTCCCCACCAAGATTTTTCTTCCTCCTTGACATTTTCCTCTGCTTTTGCTACGTCTGTCAGCTTTGTTTTGGCATGTTTTGGTTTTTTGCACTGTTCTGATATAATCCCGGTCCATTTTCATATGGTCACTAAATTGCCCAAATTTCCCACTTTTTTTTTTTTTCTCCTCCAATTGCAATTCCTTTGATGGTATCTCCATTCCAGCGTGTTTTTAAGTCCTTCTTTTATCTTTTGGCCTTCAGCAGGGATCATTTTTGGCAAGCTTTGCTGCATGTGCCTGCACTTAATAGCGTATGGGAAAGATTTCTTTTTTTTTTTTTTTTATTTATTTTAAGAAACTATGCCATGTCTGTTATATCTTCTCCTCCAAGTAGTGTCTTCCTCCTTGTCTTTTCCCATGCTTTTGCAACATCTGTGAGCTTTGTTTTGGCATGTTTTGGTCCTTTGCAATGCAGCTCATTGCCTCACAGTCCATTTCTTGCAGACACTAAAACACCCCATTTTCCGGTTTTTTTGGGGTGTTTTTCAGTTTTTTTCATTTGTTCCTATCTCCTTTCCAGAGTGTTTGTAAGCCTTTCTTTTCGGGTTCGCAAGATTCCGTTTCCCTTCCCGAAAGGAAATGAAATTTCCTTTCGGGAAGGGAAACGGAATCTTGCGATTTTAATGGGGACTAATAGAGGAATCATTGGTGCATGTCCCTGCTCTGGATGACATGCCATGCCTTTTGATGGCTCTGTCTTTGGGAAAGTTTTTTTTCTTTTTTTTTTCTTTTTTTTTTCTTTTTGTTAAGCATCCACGCCATGTCTCTTATATCTTCCCCACCAAGATTTTTCTTCCTCCTTGACATTTTCCTCTGCTTTTGCTACGTCTGTCAGCTTTGTTTTGGCATGTTTTGGTTTTTTGCACTGTTCTGATATAATCCCGGTCCATTTTCATATGGTCACTAAATTGCCCAAATTTCCCACTTTTTTTTTTTTTCTCCTCCAATTGCAATTCCTTTGATGGTATCTCCATTCCAGCGTGTTTTTAAGTCCTTCTTTTATCTTTTGGCCTTCAGCAGGGATCATTTTTGGCAAGCTTTGCTGCATGTGCCACCACTTAATAGCGTATGGGAAAGATTTCTTTATTTTTTTTTTTATTTATTTTAAGCAACTATGCCACGTCTCTTATATCTTCTCCTCCAAGTTGTGTCTTCCTCCTTGTCTTTTCCCATGCTTTTGCAACATCTGTGAGCTTTGTTTTGGCATGTTTTGGTCCTTTGCAATGCAGCTCATTGCCTCACAGTCCATTTCTTGCAGACACTAAAACACCCCATTTTCCGGTTTTTTTGGGGTGTTTTTCAGTTTTTTTTCATTTGTTCCTATCTCCTTTCCAGAGTGTTTGTAAGCCTTTCTTTTCGGGTTCGCAAGATTCCGTTTCCCTTCCCGAAAGGAAATGAAATTTCCTTTCGGGAAGGGAAACGGAATCTTGCGATTTTAATGGGGACTAATAGAGGAATCATTGGTGCATGTCCCTGCTCTGGATGACATGCCATGCCTTTTGATGGCTCTGTCTTTGGGAAAGTTTTTTTTCTTTTTTTTTCTTTTTTTTTTCTTTTTGTTAAGCATCCACGCCATGTCTCTTATATCTTCCCCACCAAGATTTTTCTTCCTCCTTGACATTTTCCTCTGCTTTTGCTACGTCTGTCAGCTTTGTTTTGGCATGTTTTGGTTTTTTGCACTGTTCTGATATAATCCCGGTCCATTTTCATATGGTCACTAAATTGCCCAAATTTCCCACTTTTTTTTTTTTTCTCCTCCAATTGCAATTCCTTTGATGGTATCTCCATTCCAGTGTGTTTTTAAGTCCTTCTTTTATCTTTTGGCCTTCAGCAGGGATCATTTTTGGCAAGCTTTGCTGCATGTGCCACCACTTAATAGCGTATGGGAAAGATTTCTTTATTTTTTTTTTTTATTTATTTTAAGCAACTATGCCATGTCTCTTATATCTTCTCCTCCAAGTTGTGTCTTCCTCCTTGTCTTTTCCCATGCTTTTGCAACATCTGTGAGCTTTGTTTTGGCATGTTTTGGTCCTTTGCAATGCAGCTCATTGCCTCACAGTCCATTTCTTGCAGACACTAAAACACCCCATTTTCCGGTTTTTTTGGGGTGTTTTTCAGTTTTTTTTCATTTGTTCCTATCTCCTTTCCAGAGTGTTTGTAAGCCTTTCTTTTCGGGTTCGCAAGATTCCGTTTCCCTTCCCGAAAGGAAATGAAATTTCCTTTCGGGAAGGGAAACGGAATCTTGCGATTTTAATGGGGACTAATAGAGGAATCATTGGTGCATGTCCCTGCTCTGGATGACATGCCATGCCTTTTGATGGCTCTGTCTTTGGGAAAGTTTTTTTCTTTTTTTTTTTTCTTTTTTTTTTCTTTTTGTTAAGCATCCACGCCGTGTCTCTTATATCTTCCCCACCAAGATTTTTCTTCCTCCTTGACATTTTCCTCTGCTTTTGCTACGTCTGTCAGCTTTGTTTTGGCATGTTTTGGTTTTTTGCACTGTTCTGATATAATCCCGGTCCATTTTCATATGGTCACTAAATTGCCCAAATTTCCCACTTTTTTTTTTTTTCTCCTCCAATTGCAATTCCTTTGATGGTATCTCCATTCCAGCGTGTTTTTAAGTCCTTCTTTTATCTTTTGGCCTTCAGCAGGGATCATTTTTGGCAAGCTTTGCTGCATGTGCCACCACTTAATAGCGTATGGGAAAGATTTCTTTTTTTTTTTTTTTTATTTATTTTAAGCAACTATGCCATGTCTCTTATATCTTCTCCTCCAAGTTGTGTCTTCCTCCTTGTCTTTTCCCATGCTTTTGCAACATCTGTGAGCTTTGTTTTGGCATGTTTTGGTCCTTTGCAATGCAGCTCATTGCCTCACAGTCCATTTCTTGCAGACACTAAAACACCCCATTTTCCGGTTTTTTTGGGGTGTTTTTCAGTTTTTTTTCATTTGTTCCTATCTCCTTTCCAGAGTGTTTGTAAGCCTTTCTTTTCGGGTTCGCAAGATTCCGTTTCCCTTCCCGAAAGGAAATGAAATTTCCTTTCGGGAAGGGAAACGGAATCTTGCGATTTTAATGGGGACTAATAGAGGAATCATTGGTGCATGTCCCTGCTCTGGATGACATGCCATGCCTTTTGATGGCTCTGTCTTTGGGAAAGTTTTTTTCTTTTTTTTTTTTCTTTTTTTTTTCTTTTTGTTAAGCATCCACGCCGTGTCTCTTATATCTTCCCCACCAAGATTTTTCTTCCTCCTTGACATTTTCCTCTGCTTTTGCTACGTCTGTCAGCTTTGTTTTGGCATGTTTTGGTTTTTTGCACTGTTCTGATATAATCCCGGTCCATTTTCATATGGTCACTAAATTGCCCAAATTTCCCACTTTTTTTTTTTTTCTCCTCCAATTGCAATTCCTTTGATGGTATCTCCATTCCAGCGTGTTTTTAAGTCCTTCTTTTATCTTTTGGCCTTCAGCAGGGATCATTTTTGGCAAGCTTTGCTGCATGTGCCACCACTTAATAGCGTATGGGAAAGATTTCTTTATTATTTTTTTTTATTTATTTTAAGCAACTATGCCATGTCTCTTATATCTTCTCCTCCAAGTTGTGTCTTCCTCCTTGTCTTTTCCCATGCTTTTGCAACATCTGTGAGCTTTGTTTTGGCATGTTTTGGTCCTTTGCAATGCAGCTCATTGCCTCACAGTCCATTTCTTGCAGACACTAAAACACCCCATTTTCCGGTTTTTTTGGGGTGTTTTTCAGTTTTTTTTCATTTGTTCCTATCTCCTTTCCAGAGTGTTTGTAAGCCTTTCTTTTCGGGTTCGCAAGATTCCGTTTCCCTTCCCGAAAGGAAATGAAATTTCCTTTCGGGAAGGGAAACGGAATCTTGCGATTTTAATGGGGACTAATAGAGGAATCATTGGTGCATGTCCCTGCTCTGGATGACATGCCATGCCTTTTGATGGCTCTGTCTTTGGGAAAGTTTTTTTTCTTTTTTTTTCTTTTTTTTTTCTTTTTGTTAAGCATCCACGCCATGTCTCTTATATCTTCCCCACCAAGATTTTTCTTCCTCCTTGACATTTTCCTCTGCTTTTGCTACGTCTGTCAGCTTTGTTTTGGCATGTTTTTGTTTTTTGCACTGTTCTGATATAATCCCGGTCCATTTTCATATGGTCACTAAATTGCCCAAATTTCCCACTTTTTTTTTTTTTCTCCTCCAATTGCAATTCCTTTGATGGTATCTCCATTCCAGCGTGTTTTTAAGTCCTTCTTTTATCTTTTGGCCTTCAGCAGGGATCATTTTTGGCAAGCTTTGCTGCATGTGCCACCACTTAATAGCGTATGGGAAAGATTTCTTTATTTTTTTTTTTATTTATTTTAAGCAACTATGCCACGTCTCTTATATCTTCTCCTCCAAGTTGTGTCTTCCTCCTTGTCTTTTCCCATGCTTTTGCAACATCTGTGAGCTTTGTTTTGGCATGTTTTGGTCCTTTGCAATGCAGCTCATTGCCTCAC
Organism: Molothrus aeneus; assembly: GCF_037042795.1. NCBI lineage: Eukaryota > Metazoa > Chordata > Aves > Passeriformes > Icteridae > Molothrus > Molothrus aeneus. Next base: position 37,783,623 of record NC_089649.1, read on the forward strand.
AGTCCATTTCTTGCAGACACTAAAACACCCCATTTTCCGGTTTTTTTGGGGTGTTTTTCAGTTTTTTTTCATTTGTTCCTATCTCCTTTCCAGAGTGTTTGTAAGCCTTTCTTTTCGGGTTCGCAAGATTCCGTTTCCCTTCCCGAAAGGAAATGAAATTTCCTTTCGGGAAGGGAAACGGAATCTTGCGATTTTAATGGGGACTAATAGAGGAATCATTGGTGCATGTCCCTGCTCTGGATGACATGCCATGCCTTTTGATGGCTCTGTCTTTGGGAAAGTTTTTTTCTTTTTTTTTTTTCTTTTTTTTTTCTTTTTGTTAAGCATCCACGCCGTGTCTCTTATATCTTCCCCACCAAGATTTTTCTTCCTCCTTGACATTTTCCTCTGCTTTTGCTACGTCTGTCAGCTTTGTTTTGGCATGTTTTGGTTTTTTGCACTGTTCTGATATAATCCCGGTCCATTTTCATATGGTCACTAAATTGCCCAAATTTCCCACTTTTTTTTTTTTTCTCCTCCAATTGCAATTCCTTTGATGGTATCTCCATTCCAGTGTGTTTTTAAGTCCTTCTTTTATCTTTTGGCCTTCAGCAGGGATCATTTTTGGCAAGCTTTGCTGCATGTGCCACCACTTAATAGCGTATGGGAAAGATTTCTTTATTTTTTTTTTTTATTTATTTTAAGCAACTATGCCATGTCTCTTATATCTTCTCCTCCAAGTAGTGTCTTCCTCCTTGTCTTTTCCCATGCTTTTGCAACATCTGTGAGCTTTGTTTTGGCATGTTTTGGTCCTTTGCAATGCAGCTCATTGCCTCACAGTCCATTTCTTGCAGACACTAAAACACCCCATTTTCCGGTTTTTTTGGGGTGTTTTTCAGTTTTTTTTCATTTGTTCCTATCTCCTTTCCAGAGTGTTTGTAAGCCTTTCTTTTCGGGTTCGCAAGATTCCGTTTCCCTTCCCGAAAGGAAATTTCATTTCCTTTCGGGAAGGGAAACGGAATCTTGCGATTTTAATGGGGACTAATAGAGGAATCATTGGTGCATGTCCCTGCTCTGGATGACATGCCATGCCTTTTGATGGCTCTGTCTTTGGGAAAGTTTTTTTTCTTTTTTTTTTCTTTTTTTTTTCTTTTTGTTAAGCATCCACGCCATGTCTCTTATATCTTCCCCACCAAGATTTTTCTTCCTCCTTGACATTTTCCTCTGCTTTTGCTACGTCTGTGAGCTTTGTTTTGGCATGTTTTGGTTTTTTGCACTGTTCTGATATAATCCCGGTCCATTTTCATATGGTCACTAAATTGCCCAAATTTCCCACTTTTTTTTTTTTTCTCCTCCAATTGCAATTCCTTTGATGGTATCTCCATTCCAGCGTGTTTTTAAGTCCTTCTTTTATCTTTTGGCCTTCAGCAGGGATCATTTTTGGCAAGCTTTGCTGCATGTGCCTGCACTTAATAGCGTATGGGAAAGATTTCTTTATTTTTTTTTTTTATTTATTTTAAGCAACTATGCCATGTCTCTTATATCTTCTCCTCCAAGTTGTGTCTTCCTCCTTGTCTTTTCCCATGCTTTTGCAACATCTGTGAGCTTTGTTTTGGCATGTTTTGGTCCTTTGCAATGCAGCTCATTGCCTCACAGTCCATTTCTTGCAGACACTAAAACACCCCATTTTCCGGTTTTTTTGGGGTGTTTTTCAGTTTTTTTCATTTGTTCCTATCTCCTTTCCAGAGTGTTTGTAAGCCTTTCTTTTCGGGTTCGCAAGATTCCGTTTCCCTTCCCGAAAGGAAATGAAATTTCCTTTCGGGAAGGGAAACGGAATCTTGCGATTTTAATGGGGACTAATAGAGGAATCATTGGTGCATGTCCCTGCTCTGGATGACATGCCATGCCTTTTGATGGCTCTGTCTTTGGGAAAGTTTTTTTTCTTTTTTTTTTCTTTTTTTTTTCTTTTTGTTAAGCATCCACGCCATGTCTCTTATATCTTCCCCACCAAGATTTTTCTTCCTCCTTGACATTTTCCTCTGCTTTTGCTACGTCTGTCAGCTTTGTTTTGGCATGTTTTGGTTTTTTGCACTGTTCTGATAGAATCCCGGTCCATTTTCATATGGTCACTAAATTGCCCAAATTTCCCACTTTTTTTTTTTTTCTCCTCCAATTGCAATTCCTTTGATGGTATCTCCATTCCAGCGTGTTTTTAAGTCCTTCTTTTATCTTTTGGCCTTCAGCAGGGATCATTTTTGGTAAGCTTTGCTGCATGTGCCTGCACTTAATAGCGTATGGGAAAGATTTCTTTATTTTTTTTTTTATTTATTTTAAGAAACTATGCCATGTCTCTTATATCTTCTCCTCCAAGTTGTGTCTTCCTCCTTGTCTTTTCCCATGCTTTTGCAACATCTGTGAGCTTTGTTTTGGCATGTTTTGGTCCTTTGCAATGCAGCTCATTGCCTCACAGTCCATTTCTTGCAGACACTAAAACACCCCATTTTCCGGTTTTTTTGGGGTGTTTTTCAGTTTTTTTTCATTTGTTCCTATCTCCTTTCCAGAGTGTTTGTAAGCCTTTCTTTTCGGGTTCGCAAGATTCCGTTTCCCTTCCCGAAAGGAAATGAAATTTCCTTTCGGGAAGGGAAACGGAATCTTGCGATTTTAATGGGGACTAATAGAGGAATCATTGGTGCATGTCCCTGCTCTGGATGACATGCCATGCCTTTTGATGGCTCTGTCTTTGGGAAAGTTTTTTTCTTTTTTTTTTTTCTTTTTTTTTTCTTTTTGTTAAGCATCCACGCCGTGTCTCTTATATCTTCCCCACCAAGATTTTTCTTCCTCCTTGACATTTTCCTCTGCTTTTGCTACGTCTGTCAGCTTTGTTTTGGCATGTTTTGGTTTTTTGCACTGTTCTGATATAATCCCGGTCCATTTTCATATGGTCACTAAATTGCCCAAATTTCCCACTTTTTTTTTTTTTCTCCTCCAATTGCAATTCCTTTGATGGTATCTCCATTCCAGCGTGTTTTTAAGTCCTTCTTTTATCTTTTGGCCTTCAGCAGGGATCATTTTTGGCAAGCTTTGCTGCATGTGCCACCACTTAATAGCGTATGGGAAAGATTTCTTTATTTTTTTTTTTTTAATTTATTTTAAGCAACTATGCCATGTCTCTTATATCTTCTCCTCCAAGTTGTGTCTTCCTCCTTGTCTTTTCCCATGCTTTTGCAACATCTGTGAGCTTTGTTTTGGCATGTTTTGGTCCTTTGCAATGCAGCTCATTGCCTCACAGTCCATTTCTTGCAGACACTAAAACACCCCATTTTCCGGTTTTTTTGGGGTGTTTTTCAGTTTTTTTTCATTTGTTCCTATCTCCTTTCCAGAGTGTTTGTAAGCCTTTCTTTTCGGGTTCGCAAGATTCCGTTTCCCTTCCCGAAAGGAAATGAAATTTCCTTTCGGGAAGGGAAACGGAATCTTGCGATTTTAATGGGGACTAATAGAGGAATCATTGGTGCATGTCCCTGCTCTGGATGACATGCCATGCCTTTTGATGGCTCTGTCTTTGGGAAAGTTTTTTTTCTTTTTTTTTTTCTTTTTTTTTTCTTTTTGTTAAGCATCCACGCCATGTCTCTTATATCTTCCCCACCAAGATTTTTCTTCCTCCTTGACATTTTCCTCTGCTTTTGCTACGTCTGTGAGCTTTGTTTTGGCATGTTTTGGTTTTTTGCACTGTTCTGATAGAATCCCGGTCCATTTTCATATGGTCACTAAATTGCCCAAATTTCCCACTTTTTTTTTTTTCTCCTCCAATTGCAATTCCTTTGATGGTATCTCCATTCCAGCGTGTTTTTAAGTCCTTCTTTTATCTTTTGGCCTTCAGCAGGGATCATTTTTGGCAAGCTTTGCTGCATGTGCCTGCACTTAATAGCGTATGGGAAAGATTTCTTTTTTTTTTTTTTTTATTTATTTTAAGAAACTATGCCATGTCTCTTATATCTTCTCCTCCAAGTAGTGTCTTCCTCCTTGTCTTTTCCCATGCTTTTGCAACATCTGTGAGCTTTGTTTTGGCATGTTTTGGTCCTTTGCAATGCAGCTCATTGCCTCACAGTCCATTTCTTGCAGACACTAAAACACCCCATTTTCCATTTTTTTTGGGGTGTTTTTCAGTTTTTTTCATTTGTTCCTATCTCCTTTCCAGAGTGTTTGTAAGCCTTTCTTTTCGGGTTCGCAAGATTCCGTTTCCCTTCCCGAAAGGAAATTTCATTTCCTTTCGGGAAGGGAAACGGAATCTTGCGATTTTAATGGGGACTAATAGAGGAATCATTGGTGCATGTCCCTGCTCTGGATGACATGCCATGCCTTTTGATGGCTCTGTCTTTGGGAAAGTTTTTTTTCTTTTTTTTTTTCTTTTTTTTTTCTTTTTGTTAAGCATCCACGCCATGTCTCTTATATCTTCCCCACCAAGATTTTTCTTCCTCCTTGACATTTTCCTCTGCTTTTGCTACGTCTGTGAGCTTTGTTTTGGCATGTTTTGGTTTTTTGCACTGTTCTGATATAATCCCGGTCCATTTTCATATGGTCACTAAATTGCCCAAATTTCCCACTTTTTTTTTTTTTCTCCTCCAATTGCAATTCCTTTGATGGTATCTCCATTCCAGCGTGTTTTTAAGTCCTTCTTTTATCTTTTGGCCTTCAGCAGGGATCATTTTTGGCAAGCTTTGCTGCATGTGCCTGCACTTAATAGCGTATGGGAAAGATTTCTTTATTTTTTTTTTTATTTATTTTAAGCAACTATGCCACGTCTCTTATATCTTCTCCTCCAAGTTGTGTCTTCCTCCTTGTCTTTTCCCATGCTTTTGCAACATCTGTGAGCTTTGTTTTGGCATGTTTTGGTCCTTTGCAATGCAGCTCATTGCCTCACAGTCCATTTCTTGCAGACACTAAAACACCCCATTTTCCGGTTTTTTTGGGGTGTTTTTCAGTTTTTTTTCATTTGTTCCTATCTCCTTTCCAGAGTGTTTGTAAGCCTTTCTTTTCGGGTTCGCAAGATTCCGTTTCCCTTCCCGAAAGGAAATGAAATTTCCTTTCGGGAAGGGAAACGGAATCTTGCGATTTTAATGGGGACTAATAGAGGAATCATTGGTGCATGTCCCTGCTCTGGATGACATGCCATGCCTTTTGATGGCTCTGTCTTTGGGAAAGTTTTTTTTCTTTTTTTTTTCTTTTTTTTTTCTTTTTGTTAAGCATCCACGCCATGTCTCTTATATCTTCCCCACCAAGATTTTTCTTCCTCCTTGACATTTTCCTCTGCTTTTGCTACGTCTGTCAGCTTTGTTTTGGCATGTTTTGGTTTTTTGCACTGTTCTGATAGAATCCCGGTCCATTTTCATATGGTCACTAAATTGCCCAAATTTCCCACTTTTTTTTTTTTTCTCCTCCAATTGCAATTCCTTTGATGGTATCTCCATTCCAGTGTGTTTTTAAGTCCTTCTTTTATCTTTTGGCCTTCAGCAGGGATCATTTTTGGCAAGCTTTGCTGCATGTGCCACCACTTAATAGCGTATGGGAAAGATTTCTTTATTTTTTTTTTTTATTTATTTTAAGCAACTATGCCATGTCTCTTATATCTTCTCCTCCAAGTTGTGTCTTCCTCCTTGTCTTTTCCCATGCTTTTGCAACATCTGTGAGCTTTGTTTTGGCATGTTTTGGTCCTTTGCAATGCAGCTCATTGCCTCACAGTCCATTTCTTGCAGACACTAAAACACCCCATTTTCCGGTTTTTTTGGGGTGTTTTTCAGTTTTTTTTCATTTGTTCCTATCTCCTTTCCAGAGTGTTTGTAAGCCTTTCTTTTCGGGTTCGCAAGATTCCGTTTCCCTTCCCGAAAGGAAATGAAATTTCCTTTCGGGAAGGGAAACGGAATCTTGCGATTTTAATGGGGACTAATAGAGGAATCATTGGTGCATGTCCCTGCTCTGGATGACATGCCATGCCTTTTGATGGCTCTGTCTTTGGGAAAGTTTTTTTCTTTTTTTTTTTTCTTTTTTTTTTCTTTTTGTTAAGCATCCACGCCGTGTCTCTTATATCTTCCCCACCAAGATTTTTCTTCCTCCTTGACATTTTCCTCTGCTTTTGCTACGTCTGTCAGCTTTGTTTTGGCATGTTTTGGTTTTTTGCACTGTTCTGATATAATCCCGGTCCATTTTCATATGGTCACTAAATTGCCCAAATTTCCCACTTTTTTTTTTTTTCTCCTCCAATTGCAATTCCTTTGATGGTATCTCCATTCCAGCGTGTTTTTAAGTCCTTCTTTTATCTTTTGGCCTTCAGCAGGGATCATTTTTGGCAAGCTTTGCTGCATGTGCCACCACTTAATAGCGTATGGGAAAGATTTCTTTATTATTTTTTTTTATTTATTTTAAGCAACTATGCCATGTCTCTTATATCTTCTCCTCCAAGTTGTGTCTTCCTCCTTGTCTTTTCCCATGCTTTTGCAACATCTGTGAGCTTTGTTTTGGCATGTTTTGGTCCTTTGCAATGCAGCTCATTGCCTCACAGTCCATTTCTTGCAGACACTAAAACACCCCATTTTCCGGTTTTTTTGGGGTGTTTTTCAGTTTTTTTTCATTTGTTCCTATCTCCTTTCCAGAGTGTTTGTAAGCCTTTCTTTTCGGGTTCGCAAGATTCCGTTTCCCTTCCCGAAAGGAAATTTCATTTCCTTTCGGGAAGGGAAACGGAATCTTGCGATTTTAATGGGGACTAATAGAGGAATCATTGGTGCATGTCCCTGCTCTGGATGACATGCCATGCCTTTTGATGGCTCTGTCTTTGGGAAAGTTTTTTTTCTTTTTTTTTCTTTTTTTTTTCTTTTTGTTAAGCATCCACGCCATGTCTCTTATATCTTCCCCACCAAGATTTTTCTTCCTCCTTGACATTTTCCTCTGCTTTTGCTACGTCTGTCAGCTTTGTTTTGGCATGTTTTGGTTTTTTGCACTGTTCTGATATAATCCCGGTCCATTTTCATATGGTCACTAAATTGCCCAAATTTCCCACTTTTTTTTTTTTTCTCCTCCAATTGCAATTCCTTTGATGGTATCTCCATTCCAGCGTGTTTTTAAGTCCTTCTTTTATCTTTTGGCCTTCAGCAGGGATCATTTTTGGCAAGCTTTGCTGCATGTGCCACCACTTAATAGCGTATGGGAAAGATTTCTTTATTTTTTTTTTTATTTATTTTAAGCAACTATGCCACGTCTCTTATATCTTCTCCTCCAAGTTGTGTCTTCCTCCTTGTCTTTTCCCATGCTTTTGCAACATCTGTGAGCTTTGTTTTGGCATGTTTTGGTCCTTTGCAATGCAGCTCATTGCCTCACAGTCCATTTCTTGCAGACACTAAAACACCCCATTTTCCGGTTTTTTTGGGGTGTTTTTCAGTTTTTTTTCATTTGTTCCTATCTCCTTTCCAGAGTGTTTGTAAGCCTTTCTTTTCGGGTTCGCAAGATTCCGTTTCCCTTCCCGAAAGGAAATGAAATTTCCTTTCGGGAAGGGAAACGGAATCTTGCGATTTTAATGGGGACTAATAGAGGAATCATTGGTGCATGTCCCTGCTCTGGATGACATGCCATGCCTTTTGATGGCTCTGTCTTTGGGAAAGTTTTTTTTCTTTTTTTTTCTTTTTTTTTTCTTTTTGTTAAGCATCCACGCCATGTCTCTTATATCTTCCCCACCAAGATTTTTCTTCCTCCTTGACATTTTCCTCTGCTTTTGCTACGTCTGTCAGCTTTGTTTTGGCATGTTTTGGTTTTTTGCACTGTTCTGATATAATCCCGGTCCATTTTCATATGGTCACTAAATTGCCCAAATTTCCCACTTTTTTTTTTTTTCTCCTCCAATTGCAATTCCTTTGATGGTATCTCCATTCCAGTGTGTTTTTAAGTCCTTCTTTTATCTTTTGGCCTTCAGCAGGGATCATTTTTGGCAAGCTTTGCTGCATGTGCCACCACTTAATAGCGTATGGGAAAGATTTCTTTATTTTTTTTTTTTATTTATTTTAAGCAACTATGCCATGTCTCTTATATCTTCTCCTCCAAGTTGTGTCTTCCTCCTTGTCTTTTCCCATGCTTTTGCAACATCTGTGAGCTTTGTTTTGGCATGTTTTGGTCCTTTGCAATGCAGCTCATTGCCTCACAGTCCATTTCTTGCAGACACTAAAACACCCCATTTTCCGGTTTTTTTGGGGTGTTTTTCAGTTTTTTTTCATTTGTTCCTATCTCCTTTCCAGAGTGTTTGTAAGCCTTTCTTTTCGGGTTCGCAAGATTCCGTTTCCCTTCCCGAAAGGAAATGAAATTTCCTTTCGGGAAGGGAAACGGAATCTTGCGATTTTAATGGGGACTAATAGAGGAATCATTGGTGCATGTCCCTGCTCTGGATGACATGCCATGCCTTTTGATGGCTCTGTCTTTGGGAAAGTTTTTTTTCTTTTTTTTTTCTTTTTTTTTTCTTTTTGTTAAGCATCCACGCCATGTCTCTTATATCTTCCCCACCAAGATTTTTCTTCCTCCTTGACATTTTCCTCTGCTTTTGCTACGTCTGTGAGCTTTGTTTTGGCATGTTTTGGTTTTTTGCACTGTTCTGATATAATCCCGGTCCATTTTCATATGGTCACTAAATTGCCCAAATTTCCCACTTTTTTTTTTTTTCTCCTCCAATTGCAATTCCTTTGATGGTATCTCCATTCCAGCGTGTTTTTAAGTCCTTCTTTTATCTTTTGGCCTTCAGCAGGGATCATTTTTGGCAAGCTTTGCTGCATGTGCCTGCACTTAATAGCGTATGGGAAAGATTTCTTTATTTTTTTTTTTTATTTATTTTAAGCAACTATGCCATGTCTCTTATATCTTCTCCTCCAAGTAGTGTCTTCCTCCTTGTCTTTTCCCATGCTTTTGCAACATCTGTGAGCTTTGTTTTGGCATGTTTTGGTCCTTTGCAATGCAGCTCATTGCCTCACAGTCCATTTCTTGCAGACACTAAAACACCCCATTTTCCGGTTTTTTTGGGGTGTTTTTCAGTTTTTTTCATTTGTTCCTATCTCCTTTCCAGAGTGTTTGTAAGCCTTTCTTTTCGGGTTCGCAAGATTCCGTTTCCCTTCCCGAAAGGAAATGAAATTTCCTTTCGGGAAGGGAAACGGAATCTTGCGATTTTAATGGGGACTAATAGAGGAATCATTGGTGCATGTCCCTGCTCTGGATGACATGCCATGCCTTTTGATGGCTCTGTCTTTGGGAAAGTTTTTTTCTTTTTTTTTTTTCTTTTTTTTTTCTTTTTGTTAAGCATCCACGCCGTGTCTCTTATATCTTCCCCACCAAGATTTTTCTTCCTCCTTGACATTTTCCTCTGCTTTTGCTACGTCTGTCAGCTTTGTTTTGGCATGTTTTGGTTTTTTGCACTGTTCTGATATAATCCCGGTCCATTTTCATATGGTCACTAAATTGCCCAAATTTCCCACTTTTTTTTTTTTTCTCCTCCAATTGCAATTCCTTTGATGGTATCTCCATTCCAGCGTGTTTTTAAGTCCTTCTTTTATCTTTTGGCCTTCAGCAGGGATCATTTTTGGCAAGCTTTGCTGCATGTGCCACCACTTAATAGCGTATGGGAAAGATTTCTTTATTTTTTTTTTTTTAATTTATTTTAAGCAACTATGCCATGTCTCTTATATCTTCTCCTCCAAGTTGTGTCTTCCTCCTTGTCTTTTCCCATGCTTTTGCAACATCTGTGAGCTTTGTTTTGGCATGTTTTGGTCCTTTGCAATGCAGCTCATTGCCTCACAGTCCATTTCTTGCAGACACTAAAACACCCCATTTTCCGGTTTTTTTGGGGTGTTTTTCAGTTTTTTTTCATTTGTTCCTATCTCCTTTCCAGAGTGTTTGTAAGCCTTTCTTTTCGGGTTCGCAAGATTCCGTTTCCCTTCCCGAAAGGAAATGAAATTTCCTTTCGGGAAGGGAAACGGAATCTTGCGATTTTAATGGGGACTAATAGAGGAATCATTGGTGCATGTCCCTGCTCTGGATGACATGCCATGCCTTTTGATGGCTCTGTCTTTGGGAAAGTTTTTTTTCTTTTTTTTTTTCTTTTTTTTTTCTTTTTGTTAAGCATCCACGCCATGTCTCTTATATCTTCCCCACCAAGATTTTTCTTCCTCCTTGACATTTTCCTCTGCTTTTGCTACGTCTGTGAGCTTTGTTTTGGCATGTTTTGGTTTTTTGCACTGTTCTGATATAATCCCGGTCCATTTTCATATGGTCACTAAATTGCCCAAATTTCCCACTTTTTTTTTTTTCTCCTCCAATTGCAATTCCTTTGATGGTATCTCCATTCCAGCGTGTTTTTAAGTCCTTCTTTTATCTTTTGGCCTTCAGCAGGGATCATTTTTGGCAAGCTTTGCTGCATGTGCCTGCACTTAATAGCGTATGGGAAAGATTTCTTTATTTTTTTTTTTTATTTATTTTAAGAAACTATGCCATGTCTCTTATATCTTCTCCTCCAAGTAGTGTCTTCCTCCTTGTCTTTTCCCATGCTTTTGCAACATCTGTGAGCTTTGTTTTGGCATGTTTTGGTCCTTTGCAATGCAGCTCATTGCCTCACAGTCCATTTCTTGCAGACACTAAAACACCCCATTTTCCGTTTTTTTTGGGGTGTTTTTCAGTTTTTTTCATTTGTTCCTATCTCCTTTCCAGAGTGTTTGTAAGCCTTTCTTTTCGGGTTCGCAAGATTCCGTTTCCCTTCCCGAAAGGAAATGAAATTTCCTTTCGGGAAGGGAAACGGAATCTTGCGATTTTAATGGGGACTAATAGAGGAATCATTGGTGCATGTCCCTGCTCTGGATGACATGCCATGCCTTTTGATGGCTCTGTCTTTGGGAAAGTTTTTTTTCTTTTTTTTTTTCTTTTTTTTTTCTTTTTGTTAAGCATCCACGCCATGTCTCTTATATCTTCCCCACCAAGATTTTTCTTCCTCCTTGACATTTTCCTCTGCTTTTGCTACGTCTGTGAGCTTTGTTTTGGCATGTTTTGGTTTTTTGCACTGTTCTGATATAATCCCGGTCCATTTTCATATGGTCACTAAATTGCCCAAATTTCCCACTTTTTTTTTTTTTCTCCTCCAATTGTAATTCCTTTGATGGTATCTCCATTCCAGCGTGTTTTTAAGTCCTTCTTTTATCTTTTGGCCTTCAGCAGGGATCATTTTTGGCAAGCTTTGCTGCATGTGCCACCACTTAATAGCGTATGGGAAAGATTTCTTTATTTTTTTTTTTATTTATTTTAAGCAACTATGCCATGTCTCTTATATCTTCTCCTCCAAGTTGTGTCTTCCTCCTTGTCTTTTCCCATGCTTTTGCAACATCTGTGAGCTTTGTTTCGGCATGTTTTGGTCCTTTGCAATGCAGCTCATTGCCTCACAGTCCATTTCTTGCAGACATTAAAACACCCCATTTTCAGGTTTTTTTGGGGTGTTTTTCAGTTTTTTTCATTTGTTCCTATCTCCTTTCCAGAGTGTTTGTAAGCCTTTCTTTTCGGGTTCGCAAGATTCCGTTTCCCTTCCCGAAAGGAAATGAAATTTCCTTTCGGGAAGGGAAACGGAATCTTGCGATTTTAATGGGGACTAATAGAAGAATCATTGGTGCATGTCCCTGCTCTGGATGACATGCCATGCCTTTTGATGGCTCTGTCTTTGGGAAATTTTTTTTTCTTTTTTTTTTCTTTTTTTTTTCTTTTTGTTAAGCATCCACGCCATGTCTCTTATATCTTCCCCACCAAGATTTTTCTTCCTCCTTGACATTTTCCTCTGCTTTTGCTACGTCTGTCAGCTTTGTTTTGGCATGTTTTGGTTTTTTGCACTGTTCTGATAGAATCCCGGTCCATTTTCATATGGTCACTAAATTGCCCAAATTTCCCACTTTTTTTTTTTTTCTCCTCCAATTGCAATTCCTTTGATGGTATCTCCATTCCAGTGTGTTTTTAAGTCCTTCTTTTATCTTTTGGCCTTCAGCAGGGATCATTTTTGGCAAGCTTTGCTGCATGTGCCACCACTTAATAGCGTATGGGAAAGATTTCTTTATTTTTTTTTTTTATTTATTTTAAGCAACTATGCCATGTCTCTTATATCTTCTCCTCCAAGTTGTGTCTTCCTCCTTGTCTTTTCCCATGCTTTTGCAACATCTGTGAGCTTTGTTTTGGCATGTTTTGGTCCTTTGCAATGCAGCTCATTGCCTCACAGTCCATTTCTTGCAGACACTAAAACACCCCATTTTCCGGTTTTTTTGGGGTGTTTTTCAGTTTTTTTTCATTTGTTCCTATCTCCTTTCCAGAGTGTTTGTAAGCCTTTCTTTTCGGGTTCGCAAGATTCCGTTTCCCTTCCCGAAAGGAAATGAAATTTCCTTTCGGGAAGGGAAACGGAATCTTGCGATTTTAATGGGGACTAATAGAGGAATCATTGGTGCATGTCCCTGCTCTGGATGACATGCCATGCCTTTTGATGGCTCTGTCTTTGGGAAAGTTTTTTTTCTTTTTTTTTTCTTTTTTTTTTCTTTTTGTTAAGCATCCACGCCATGTCTCTTATATCTTCCCCACCAAGATTTTTCTTCCTCCTTGACATTTTCCTCTGCTTTTGCTACGTCTGTCAGCTTTGTTTTGGCATGTTTTGGTTTTTTGCACTGTTCTGATAGAATCCCGGTCCATTTTCATATGGTCACTAAATTGCCCAAATTTCCCACTTTTTTTTTTTTTCTCCTCCAATTGCAATTCCTTTGATGGTATCTCCATTCCAGTGTGTTTTTAAGTCCTTCTTTTATCTTTTGGCCTTCAGCAGGGATCATTTTTGGCAAGCTTTGCTGCATGTGCCACCACTTAATAGCGTATGGGAAAGATTTCTTTATTTTTTTTTTTTATTTATTTTAAGCAACTATGCCATGTCTCTTATATCTTCTCCTCCAAGTAGTGTCTTCCTCCTTGTCTTTTCCCATGCTTTTGCAACATCTGTGAGCTTTGTTTTGGCATGTTTTGGTCCTTTGCAATGCAGCTCATTGCCTCACAGTCCATTTCTTGCAGACACTAAAACACCCCATTTTCCGGTTTTTTTGGGGTGTTTTTCAGTTTTTTTCATTTGTTCCTATCTCCTTTCCAGAGTGTTTGTAAGCCTTTCTTTTCGGGTTCGCAAGATTCCGTTTCCCTTCCCGAAAGGAAATGAAATTTCCTTTCGGGAAGGGAAACGGAATCTTGCGATTTTAATGGGGACTAATAGAGGAATCATTGGTGCATGTCCCTGCTCTGGATGACATGCCATGCCTTTTGATGGCTCTGTCTTTGGGAAAGTTTTTTTTCTTTTTTTTTTCTTTTTTTTTTTCTTTTTGTTAAGCATCCACGCCATGTCTCTTATATCTTCCCCACCAAGATTTTTCTTCCTCCTTGACATTTTCCTCTGCTTTTGCTACGTCTGTGAGCTTTGTTTTGGCATGTTTTGGTTTTTTGCACTGTTCTGATATAATCCCGGTCCATTTTCATATGGTCACTAAATTGCCCAAATTTCCCACTTTTTTTTTTTTTCTCCTCCAATTGCAATTCCTTTGATGGTATCTCCATTCCAGTGTGTTTTTAAGTCCTTCTTTTATCTTTTGGCCTTCAGCAGGGATCATTTTTGGCAAGCTTTGCTGCATGTGCCACCACTTAATAGCGTATGGGAAAGATTTCTTTATTATTTTTTTTTATTTATTTTAAGCAACTATGCCATGTCTCTTATATCTTCTCCTCCAAGTTGTGTCTTCCTCCTTGTCTTTTCCCATGCTTTTGCAACATCTGTGAGCTTTGTTTTGGCATGTTTTGGTCCTTTGCAATGCAGCTCATTGCCTCACAGTCCATTTCTTGCAGACACTAAAACACCCCATTTTCCGGTTTTTTTGGGGTGTTTTTCAGTTTTTTTTCATTTGTTCCTATCTCCTTTCCAGAGTGTTTGTAAGCCTTTCTTTCCGGGTTCGCAAGATTCCGTTTCCCTTCCCGAAAGGAAATGAAATTTCCTTTCGGGAAGGGAAACGGAATCTTGCGATTTTAATGGGGACTAATAGAGGAATCATTGGTGCATGTCCCTGCTCTGGATGACATGCCATGCCTTTTGATGGCTCTGTCTTTGGGAAAGTTTTTTTTCTTTTTTTTTTCTTTTTTTTTTCTTTTTGTTAAGCATCCACGCCATGTCTCTTATATCTTCCCCACCAAGATTTTTCTTCCTCCTTGACATTTTCCTCTGCTTTTGCTACGTCTGTCAGCTTTGTTTTGGCATGTTTTGGTTTTTTGCACTGTTCTGATAGAATCCCGGTCCATTTTCATATGGTCGCTAAATTGCCCAAATTTCCCACTTTTTTTTTTTTCTCCTCCAATTGCAATTCCTTTGATGGTATCTCCATTCCAGTGTGTTTTTAAGTCCTTCTTTTATCTTTTGGCCTTCAGCAGGGATCATTTTTGGCAAGCTTTGCTGCATGTGCCACCACTTAATAGCGTATGGGAAAGATTTCTTTATTTTTTTTTTTTATTTATTTTAAGCAACTATGCCATGTCTCTTATATCTTCTCCTCCAAGTTGTGTCTTCCTCCTTGTCTTTTCCCATGCTTTTGCAACATCTGTGAGCTTTGTTTTGGCATGTTTTGGTCCTTTGCAATGCAGCTCATTGCCTCACAGTCCATTTCTTGCAGACACTAAAACACCCCATTTTCCGGTTTTTTTGGGGTGTTTTTCAGTTTTTTTTCATTTGTTCCTATCTCCTTTCCAGAGTGTTTGTAAGCCTTTCTTTTCGGGTTCGCAAGATTCCGTTTCCCTTCCCGAAAGGAAATTTCATTTCCTTTCGGGAAGGGAAACGGAATCTTGCGATTTTAATGGGGACTAATAGAGGAATCATTGGTGCATGTCCCTGCTCTGGATGACATGCCATGCCTTTTGATGGCTCTGTCTTTGGGAAAGTTTTTTTTCTTTTTTTTTTCTTTTTTTTTTTCTTTTTGTTAAGCATCCACGCCATGTCTCTTATATCTTCCCCACCAAGATTTTTCTTCCTCCTTGACATTTTCCTCTGCTTTTGCTACGTCTGTGAGCTTTGTTTTGGCATGTTTTGGTTTTTTGCACTGTTCTGATATAATCCCGGTCCATTTTCATATGGTCACTAAATTGCCCAAATTTCCCACTTTTTTTTTTTTTCTCCTCCAATTGCAATTCCTTTGATGGTATCTCCATTCCAGCGTGTTTTTAAGTCCTTCTTTTATCTTTTGGCCTTCAGCAGGGATCATTTTTGGCAAGCTTTGCTGCATGTGCCTGCACTTAATAGCGTATGGGAAAGATTTCTTTATTTTTTTTTTTTATTTATTTTAAGCAACTATGCCATGTCTCTTATATCTTCTCCTCCAAGTAGTGTCTTCCTCCTTGTCTTTTCCCATGCTTTTGCAACATCTGTGAGCTTTGTTTTGGCATGTTTTGGTCCTTTGCAATGCAGCTCATTGCCTCACAGTCCATTTCTTGCAGACACTAAAACACCCCATTTTCCGGTTTTTTTGGGGTGTTTTTCAGTTTTTTTCATTTGTTCCTATCTCCTTTCCAGAGTGTTTGTAAGCCTTTCTTTTCGGGTTCGCAAGATTCCGTTTCCCTTCCCGAAAGGAAATGAAATTTCCTTTCGGGAAGGGAAACGGAATCTTGCGATTTTAATGGGGACTAATAGAGGAATCATTGGTGCATGTCCCTGCTCTGGATGACATGCCATGCCTTTTGATGGCTCTGTCTTTGGGAAAGTTTTTTTTCTTTTTTTTTTCTTTTTTTTTTCTTTTTGTTAAGCATCCACGCCATGTCTCTTATATCTTCCCCACCAAGATTTTTCTTCCTCCTTGACATTTTCCTCTGCTTTTGCTACGTCTGTCAGCTTTGTTTTGGCATGTTTTGGTTTTTTGCACTGTTCTGATAGAATCCCGGTCCATTTTCATATGGTCACTAAATTGCCCAAATTTCCCACTTTTTTTTTTTTCTCCTCCAATTGCAATTCCTTTGATGGTATCTCCATTCCAGCGTGTTTTTAAGTCCTTCTTTTATCTTTTGGCCTTCAGCAGGGATCATTTTTGGTAAGCTTTGCTGCATGTGCCTGCACTTAATAGCGTATGGGAAAGATTTCTTTATTTTTTTTTTTATTTATTTTAAGCAACTATGCCATGTCTCTTATATCTTCTCCTCCAAGTTGTGTCTTCCTCCTTGTCTTTTCCCATGCTTTTGCAACATCTGTGAGCTTTGTTTTGGCATGTTTTGGTCCTTTGCAATGCAGCTCATTGCCTCACAGTCCATTTCTTGCAGACACTAAAACACCCCATTTTCCGGTTTTTTTGGGGTGTTTTTCAGTTTTTTTTCATTTGTTCCTATCTCCTTTCCAGAGTGTTTGTAAGCCTTTCTTTTCGGGTTCGCAAGATTCCGTTTCCCTTCCCGAAAGGAAATGAAATTTCCTTTCGGGAAGGGAAACGGAATCTTGCGATTTTAATGGGGACTAATAGAGGAATCATTGGTGCATGTCCCTGCTCTGGATGACATGCCATGCCTTTTGATGGCTCTGTCTTTGGGAAAGTTTTTTTCTTTTTTTTTTTTCTTTTTTTTTTCTTTTTGTTAAGCATCCACGCCGTGTCTCTTATATCTTCCCCACCAAGATTTTTCTTCCTCCTTGACATTTTCCTCTGCTTTTGCTACGTCTGTCAGCTTTGTTTTGGCATGTTTTGGTTTTTTGCACTGTTCTGATATAATCCCGGTCCATTTTCATATGGTCACTAAATTGCCCAAATTTCCCACTTTTTTTTTTTTTCTCCTCCAATTGCAATTCCTTTGATGGTATCTCCATTCCAGCGTGTTTTTAAGTCCTTCTTTTATCTTTTGGCCTTCAGCAGGGATCATTTTTGGCAAGCTTTGCTGCATGTGCCACCACTTAATAGCGTATGGGAAAGATTTCTTTATTTTTTTTTTTTTAATTTATTTTAAGCAACTATGCCATGTCTCTTATATCTTCTCCTCCAAGTTGTGTCTTCCTCCTTGTCTTTTCCCATGCTTTTGCAACATCTGTGAGCTTTGTTTTGGCATGTTTTGGTCCTTTGCAATGCAGCTCATTGCCTCACAGTCCATTTCTTGCAGACACTAAAACACCCCATTTTCCGGTTTTTTTGGGGTGTTTTTCAGTTTTTTTTCATTTGTTCCTATCTCCTTTCCAGAGTGTTTGTAAGCCTTTCTTTTCGGGTTCGCAAGATTCCGTTTCCCTTCCCGAAAGGAAATGAAATTTCCTTTCGGGAAGGGAAACGGAATCTTGCGATTTTAATGGGGACTAATAGAGGAATCATTGGTGCATGTCCCTGCTCTGGATGACATGCCATGCCTTTTGATGGCTCTGTCTTTGGGAAAGTTTTTTTTCTTTTTTTTTTTCTTTTTTTTTTCTTTTTGTTAAGCATCCACGCCATGTCTCTTATATCTTCCCCACCAAGATTTTTCTTCCTCCTTGACATTTTCCTCTGCTTTTGCTACGTCTGTGAGCTTTGTTTTGGCATGTTTTGGTTTTTTGCACTGTTCTGATATAATCCCGGTCCATTTTCATATGGTCACTAAATTGCCCAAATTTCCCACTTTTTTTTTTTTCTCCTCCAATTGCAATTCCTTTGATGGTATCTCCATTCCAGCGTGTTTTTAAGTCCTTCTTTTATCTTTTGGCCTTCAGCAGGGATCATTTTTGGCAAGCTTTGCTGCATGTGCCTGCACTTAATAGCGTATGGGAAAGATTTCTTTTTTTTTTTTTTTTATTTATTTTAAGAAACTATGCCATGTCTCTTATATCTTCTCCTCCAAGTAGTGTCTTCCTCCTTGTCTTTTCCCATGCTTTTGCAACATCTGTGAGCTTTGTTTTGGCATGTTTTGGTCCTTTGCAATGCAGCTCATTGCCTCACAGTCCATTTCTTGCAGACACTAAAACACCCCATTTTCCGTTTTTTTTGGGGTGTTTTTCAGTTTTTTTCATTTGTTCCTATCTCCTTTCCAGAGTGTTTGTAAGCCTTTCTTTTCGGGTTCGCAAGATTCCGTTTCCCTTCCCGAAAGGAAATGAAATTTCCTTTCGGGAAGGGAAACGGAATCTTGCGATTTTAATGGGGACTAATAGAGGAATCATTGGTGCATGTCCCTGCTCTGGATGACATGCCATGCCTTTTGATGGCTCTGTCTTTGGGAAAGTTTTTTTTCTTTTTTTTTCTTTTTTTTTTTCTTTTTGTTAAGCATCCACGCCATGTCTCTTATATCTTCCCCACCAAGATTTTTCTTCCTCCTTGACATTTTCCTCTGCTTTTGCTACGTCTGTGAGCTTTGTTTTGGCATGTTTTGGTTTTTTGCACTGTTCTGATATAATCCCGGTCCATTTTCATATGGTCACTAAATTGCCCAAATTTCCCACTTTTTTTTTTTTTCTCCTCCAATTGCAATTCCTTTGATGGTATCTCCATTCCAGCGTGTTTTTAAGTCCTTCTTTTATCTTTTGGCCTTCAGCAGGGATCATTTTTGGCAAGCTTTGCTGCATGTGCCTGCACTTAATAGCGTATGGGAAAGATTTCTTTATTTTTTTTTTTTATTTATTTTAAGCAACTATGCCATGTCTCTTATATCTTCTCCTCCAAGTAGTGTCTTCCTCCTTGTCTTTTCCCATGCTTTTGCAACATCTGTGAGCTTTGTTTTGGCATGTTTTGGTCCTTTGCAATGCAGCTCATTGCCTCACAGTCCATTTCTTGCAGACACTAAAACACCCCATTTTCCGGTTTTTTTGGGGTGTTTTTCAGTTTTTTTCATTTGTTCCTATCTCCTTTCCAGAGTGTTTGTAAGCCTTTCTTTTCGGGTTCGCAAGATTCCGTTTCCCTTCCCGAAAGGAAATGAAATTTCCTTTCGGGAAGGGAAACGGAATCTTGCGATTTTAATGGGGACTAATAGAGGAATCATTGGTGCATGTCCCTGCTCTGGATGACATGCCATGCCTTTTGATGGCTCTGTCTTTGGGAAAGTTTTTTTTCTTTTTTTTTTCTTTTTTTTTTCTTTTTGTTAAGCATCCACGCCATGTCTCTTATATCTTCCCCACCAAGATTTTTCTTCCTCCTTGACATTTTCCTCTGCTTTTGCTACGTCTGTCAGCTTTGTTTTGGCATGTTTTGGTTTTTTGCACTGTTCTGATAGAATCCCGGTCCATTTTCATATGGTCACTAAATTGCCCAAATTTCCCACTTTTTTTTTTTTCTCCTCCAATTGCAATTCCTTTGATGGTATCTCCATTCCAGCGTGTTTTTAAGTCCTTCTTTTATCTTTTGGCCTTCAGCAGGGATCATTTTTGGCAAGCTTTGCTGCATGTGCCTGCACTTAATAGCGTATGGGAAAGATTTCTTTTTTTTTTTTTTTTATTTATTTTAAGAAACTATGCCATGTCTCTTATATCTTCTCCTCCAAGTAGTGTCTTCCTCCTTGTCTTTTCCCATGCTTTTGCAACATCTGTGAGCTTTGTTTTGGCATGTTTTGGTCCTTTGCAATGCAGCTCATTGCCTCACAGTCCATTTCTTGCAGACACTAAAACACCCCATTTTCCGTTTTTTTTGGGGTGTTTTTCAGTTTTTTTCATTTGTTCCTATCTCCTTTCCAGAGTGTTTGTAAGCCTTTCTTTTCGGGTTCGCAAGATTCCGTTTCCCTTCCCGAAAGGAAATGAAATTTCCTTTCGGGAAGGGAAACGGAATCTTGCGATTTTAATGGGGACTAATAGAGGAATCATTGGTGCATGTCCCTGCTCTGGATGACATGCCATGCCTTTTGATGGCTCTGTCTTTGGGAAAGTTTTTTTTCTTTTTTTTTCTTTTTTTTTTTCTTTTTGTTAAGCATCCACGCCATGTCTCTTATATCTTCCCCACCAAGATTTTTCTTCCTCCTTGACATTTTCCTCTGCTTTTGCTACGTCTGTGAGCTTTGTTTTGGCATGTTTTGGTTTTTTGCACTGTTCTGATATAATCCCGGTCCATTTTCATATGGTCACTAAATTGCCCAAATTTCCCACTTTTTTTTTTTTTCTCCTCCAATTGCAATTCCTTTGATGGTATCTCCATTCCAGCGTGTTTTTAAGTCCTTCTTTTATCTTTTGGCCTTCAGCAGGGATCATTTTTGGCAAGCTTTGCTGCATGTGCCTGCACTTAATAGCGTATGGGAAAGATTTCTTTATTTTTTTTTTTTATTTATTTTAAGCAACTATGCCATGTCTCTTATATCTTCTCCTCCAAGTAGTGTCTTCCTCCTTGTCTTTTCCCATGCTTTTGCAACATCTGTGAGCTTTGTTTTGGCATGTTTTGGTCCTTTGCAATGCAGCTCATTGCCTCACAGTCCATTTCTTGCAGACACTAAAACACCCCATTTTCCGGTTTTTTTGGGGTGTTTTTCAGTTTTTTTCATTTGTTCCTATCTCCTTTCCAGAGTGTTTGTAAGCCTTTCTTTTCGGGTTCGCAAGATTCCGTTTCCCTTCCCGAAAGGAAATGAAATTTCCTTTCGGGAAGGGAAACGGAATCTTGCGATTTTAATGGGGACTAATAGAGGAATCATTGGTGCATGTCCCTGCTCTGGATGACATGCCATGCCTTTTGATGGCTCTGTCTTTGGGAAAGTTTTTTTTCTTTTTTTTTTCTTTTTTTTTTCTTTTTGTTAAGCATCCACGCCATGTCTCTTATATCTTCCCCACCAAGATTTTTCTTCCTCCTTGACATTTTCCTCTGCTTTTGCTACGTCTGTCAGCTTTGTTTTGGCATGTTTTGGTTTTTTGCACTGTTCTGATAGAATCCCGGTCCATTTTCATATGGTCACTAAATTGCCCAAATTTCCCACTTTTTTTTTTTTCTCCTCCAATTGCAATTCCTTTGATGGTATCTCCATTCCAGCGTGTTTTTAAGTCCTTCTTTTATCTTTTGGCCTTCAGCAGGGATCATTTTTGGCAAGCTTTGCTGCATGTGCCTGCACTTAATAGCGTATGGGAAAGATTTCTTTTTTTTTTTTTTTTATTTATTTTAAGAAACTATGCCATGTCTCTTATATCTTCTCCTCCAAGTAGTGTCTTCCTCCTTGTCTTTTCCCATGCTTTTGCAACATCTGTGAGCTTTGTTTTGGCATGTTTTGGTCCTTTGCAATGCAGCTCATTGCCTCACAGTCCATTTCTTGCAGACACTAAAACACCCCATTTTCCGTTTTTTTTGGGGTGTTTTTCAGTTTTTTTCATTTGTTCCTATCTCCTTTCCAGAGTGTTTGTAAGCCTTTCTTTTCGGGTTCGCAAGATTCCGTTTCCCTTCCCGAAAGGAAATTTCATTTCCTTTCGGGAAGGGAAACGGAATCTTGCGATTTTAATGGGGACTAATAGAGGAATCATTGGTGCATGTCCCTGCTCTGGATGACATGCCATGCCTTTTGATGGCTCTGTCTTTGGGAAAGTTTTTTTTCTTTTTTTTTTTCTTTTTTTTTTCTTTTTGTTAAGCATCCACGCCATGTCTCTTATATCTTCCCCACCAAGATTTTTCTTCCTCCTTGACATTTTCCTCTGCTTTTGCTACGTCTGTCAGCTTTGTTTTGGCATGTTTTGGTTTTTTGCACTGTTCTGATATAATCCCGGTCCATTTTCATATGGTCACTAAATTGCCCAAATTTCCCACTTTTTTTTTTTTTCTCCTCCAATTGCAATTCCTTTGATGGTATCTCCATTCCAGCGTGTTTTTAAGTCCTTCTTTTATCTTTTGGCCTTCAGCAGGGATCATTTTTGGCAAGCTTTGCTGCATGTGCCTGCACTTAATAGCGTATGGGAAAGATTTCTTTATTTTTTTTTTTATTTATTTTAAGCAACTATGCCACGTCTCTTATATCTTCTCCTCCAAGTTGTGTCTTCCTCCTTGTCTTTTCCCATGCTTTTGCAACATCTGTGAGCTTTGTTTTGGCATGTTTTGGTCCTTTGCAATGCAGCTCATTGCCTCACAGTCCATTTCTTGCAGACACTAAAACACCCCATTTTCCGGTTTTTTTGGGGTGTTTTTCAGTTTTTTTTCATTTGTTCCTATCTCCTTTCCAGAGTGTTTGTAAGCCTTTCTTTTCGGGTTCGCAAGATTCCGTTTCCCTTCCCGAAAGGAAATGAAATTTCCTTTCGGGAAGGGAAACGGAATCTTGCGATTTTAATGGGGACTAATAGAGGAATCATTGGTGCATGTCCCTGCTCTGGATGACATGCCATGCCTTTTGATGGCTCTGTCTTTGGGAAAGTTTTTTTTCTTTTTTTTTTATTTTTTTTTTCTTTTTGTTAAGCATCCACGCCATGTCTCTTATATCTTCCCCACCAAGATTTTTCTTCCTCCTTGACATTTTCCTCTGCTTTTGCTACGTCTGTGAGCTTTGTTTTGGCATGTTTTGGTTTTTTGCACTGTTCTGATAGAATCCCGGTCCATTTTCATATGGTCACTAAATTGCCCAAATTTCCCACTTTTTTTTTTTTTCTCCTCCAATTGCAATTCCTTTGATGGTATCTCCATTCCAGCGTGTTTTTAAGTCCTTCTTTTATCTTTTGGCCTTCAGCAGGGATCATTTTTGGCAAGCTTTGCTGCATGTGCCTGCACTTAATAGCGTATGGGAAAGATTTCTTTATTTTTTTTTTTTATTTATTTTAAGCAACTATGCCATGTCTCTTATATCTTCTCCTCCAAGTAGTGTCTTCCTCCTTGTCTTTTCCCATGCTTTTGCAACATCTGTGAGCTTTGTTTTGGCATGTTTTGGTCCTTTGCAATGCAGCTCATTGCCTCACAGTCCATTTCTTGCAGACACTAAAACACCCCATTTTCCGGTTTTTTTGGGGTGTTTTTCAGTTTTTTTCATTTGTTCCTATCTCCTTTCCAGAGTGTTTGTAAGCCTTTCTTTTCGGGTTCGCAAGATTCCGTTTCCCTTCCCGAAAGGAAATGAAATTTCCTTTCGGGAAGGGAAACGGAATCTTGCGATTTTAATGGGGACTAATAGAGGAATCATTGGTGCATGTCCCTGCTCTGGATGACATGCCATGCCTTTTGATGGCTCTGTCTTTGGGAAAGTTTTTTTTCTTTTTTTTTTCTTTTTTTTTTCTTTTTGTTAAGCATCCACGCCATGTCTCTTATATCTTCCCCACCAAGATTTTTCTTCCTCCTTGACATTTTCCTCTGCTTTTGCTACGTCTGTCAGCTTTGTTTTGGCATGTTTTGGTTTTTTGCACTGTTCTGATAGAATCCCGGTCCATTTTCATATGGTCACTAAATTGCCCAAATTTCCCACTTTTTTTTTTTTTCTCCTCCAATTGCAATTCCTTTGATGGTATCTCCATTCCAGTGTGTTTTTAAGTCCTTCTTTTATCTTTTGGCCTTCAGCAGGGATCATTTTTGGCAAGCTTTGCTGCATGTGCCACCACTTAATAGCGTATGGGAAAGATTTCTTTATTTTTTTTTTTAATTTATTTTAAGCAACTATGCCATGTCTCTTATATCTTCTCCTCCAAGTTGTGTCTTCCTCCTTGTCTTTTCCCATGCTTTTGCAACATCTGTGAGCTTTGTTTCGGCATGTTTTGGTCCTTTGCAATGCAGCTCATTGCCTCACAGTCCATTTCTTGCAGACATTAAAACACCCCATTTTCAGGTTTTTTTGGGGTGTTTTTCAGTTTTTTTCATTTGTTCCTATCTCCTTTCCAGAGTGTTTGTAAGCCTTTCTTTTCGGGTTCGCAAGATTCCGTTTCCCTTCCCGAAAGGAAATGAAATTTCCTTTCGGGAAGGGAAACGGAATCTTGCGATTTTAATGGGGACTAATAGAAGAATCATTGGTGCATGTCCCTGCTCTGGATGACATGCCATGCCTTTTGATGGCTCTGTCTTTGGGAAATTTTTTTTTCTTTTTTTTTTCTTTTTTTTTTTCTTTTTGTTAAGCATCCACGCCATGTCTCTTATATCTTCCCCACCAAGATTTTTCTTCCTCCTTGACATTTTCCTCTGCTTTTGCTACGTCTGTCAGCTTTGTTTTGGCATGTTTTGGTTTTTTGCACTGTTCTGATAGAATCCCGGTCCATTTTCATATGGTCACTAAATTGCCCAAATTTCCCACTTTTTTTTTTTTTCTCCTCCAATTGCAATTCCTTTGATGGTATCTCCATTCCAGTGTGTTTTTAAGTCCTTCTTTTATCTTTTGGCCTTCAGCAGGGATCATTTTTGGCAAGCTTTGCTGCATGTGCCACCACTTAATAGCGTATGGGAAAGATTTCTTTATTTTTTTTTTTTATTTATTTTAAGCAACTATGCCATGTCTTTTATATCTTCTCCTCCAAGTTGTGTCTTCCTCCTTGTCTTTTCCCATGCTTTTGCAACATCTGTGAGCTTTGTTTTGGCATGTTTTGGTCCTTTGCAATGCAGCTCATTGCCTCACAGTCCATTTCTTGCAGACACTAAAACACCCCATTTTCCGGTTTTTTTGGGGTGTTTTTCAGTTTTTTTCATTTGTTCCTATCTCCTTTCCAGAGTGTTTGTAAGCCTTTCTTTTCGGGTTCGCAAGATTCCGTTTCCCTTCCCGAAAGGAAATTTCATTTCCTTTCGGGAAGGGAAACGGAATCTTGCGATTTTAATGGGGACTAATAGAGGAATCATTGGTGCATGTCCCTGCTCTGGATGACATGCCATGCCTTTTGATGGCTCTGTCTTTGGGAAAGTTTTTTTTCTTTTTTTTTTTCTTTTTTTTTTCTTTTTGTTAAGCATCCACGCCATGTCTCTTATATCTTCCCCACCAAGATTTTTCTTCCTCCTTGACATTTTCCTCTGCTTTTGCTACGTCTGTGAGCTTTGTTTTGGCATGTTTTGGTTTTTTGCACTGTTCTGATATAATCCCGGTCCATTTTCATATGGTCACTAAATTGCCCAAATTTCCCACTTTTTTTTTTTTTCTCCTCCAATTGCAATTCCTTTGATGGTATCTCCATTCCAGCGTGTTTTTAAGTCCTTCTTTTATCTTTTGGCCTTCAGCAGGGATCATTTTTGGCAAGCTTTGCTGCATGTGCCTGCACTTAATAGCGTATGGGAAAGATTTCTTTTTTTTTTTTTTTTTATTTATTTTAAGCAACTATGCCATGTCTCTTATATCTTCTCCTCCAAGTTGTGTCTTCCTCCTTGTCTTTTCCCATGCTTTTGCAACATCTGTGAGCTTTGTTTTGGCATGTTTTGGTCCTTTGCAATGCAGCTCATTGCCTCACAGTCCATTTCTTGCAGACACTAAAACACCCCATTTTCCGGTTTTTTTGGGGTGTTTTTCAGTTTTTTTTCATTTGTTCCTATCTCCTTTCCAGAGTGTTTGTAAGCCTTTCTTTTCGGGTTCGCAAGATTCCGTTTCCCTTCCCGAAAGGAAATGAAATTTCCTTTCGGGAAGGGAAACGGAATCTTGCGATTTTAATGGGGACTAATAGAGGAATCATTGGTGCATGTCCCTGCTCTGGATGACATGCCATGCCTTTTGATGGCTCTGTCTTTGGGAAAGTTTTTTTTCTTTTTTTTTTCTTTTTTTTTTCTTTTTGTTAAGCATCCACGCCATGTCTCTTATATCTTCCCCACCAAGATTTTTCTTCCTCCTTGACATTTTCCTCTGCTTTTGCTACGTCTGTCAGCTTTGTTTTGGCATGTTTTGGTTTTTTGCACTGTTCTGATAGAATCCCGGTCCATTTTCATATGGTCACTAAATTGCCCAAATTTCCCACTTTTTTTTTTTTTCTCCTCCAATTGCAATTCCTTTGATGGTATCTCCATTCCAGTGTGTTTTTAAGTCCTTCTTT
This sequence comes from Molothrus aeneus, assembly GCF_037042795.1. Lineage (NCBI taxonomy): Eukaryota > Metazoa > Chordata > Aves > Passeriformes > Icteridae > Molothrus > Molothrus aeneus. Next base: position 37,809,484 of record NC_089649.1, read on the forward strand.
TATCTTTTGGCCTTCAGCAGGGATCATTTTTGGCAAGCTTTGCTGCATGTGCCACCACTTAATAGCGTATGGGAAAGATTTCTTTATTTTTTTTTTTTATTTATTTTAAGCAACTATGCCATGTCTCTTATATCTTCTCCTCCAAGTTGTGTCTTCCTCCTTGTCTTTTCCCATGCTTTTGCAACATCTGTGAGCTTTGTTTTGGCATGTTTTGGTCCTTTGCAATGCAGCTCATTGCCTCACAGTCCATTTCTTGCAGACACTAAAACACCCCATTTTCCGGTTTTTTTGGGGTGTTTTTCAGTTTTTTTCATTTGTTCCTATCTCCTTTCCAGAGTGTTTGTAAGCCTTTCTTTTCGGGTTCGCAAGATTCCGTTTCCCTTCCCGAAAGGAAATGAAATTTCCTTTCGGGAAGGGAAACGGAATCTTGCGATTTTAATGGGGACTAATAGAGGAATCATTGGTGCATGTCCCTGCTCTGGATGACATGCCATGCCTTTTGATGGCTCTGTCTTTGGGAAAGTTTTTTTTCTTTTTTTTTTTTCTTTTTTTTTTCTTTTTGTTAAGCATCCACGCCATGTCTCTTATATCTTCCCCACCAAGATTTTTCTTCCTCCTTGACATTTTCCTCTGCTTTTGCTACGTCTGTCAGCTTTGTTTTGGCATGTTTTGGTTTTTTGCACTGTTCTGATAGAATCCCGGTCCATTTTCATATGGTCACTAAATTGCCCAAATTTCCCACTTTTTTTTTTTTTCTCCTCCAATTGCAATTCCTTTGATGGTATCTCCATTCCAGCGTGTTTTTAAGTCCTTCTTTTATCTTTTGGCCTTCAGCAGGGATCATTTTTGGCAAGCTTTGCTGCATGTGCCTGCACTTAATAGCGTATGGGAAAGATTTCTTTTTTTTTTTTTTTTATTTATTTTAAGCAACTATGCCATGTCTCTTATATCTTCTCCTCCAAGTAGTGTCTTCCTCCTTGTCTTTTCCCATGCTTTTGCAACATCTGTGAGCTTTGTTTTGGCATGTTTTGGTCCTTTGCAATGCAGCTCATTGCCTCACAGTCCATTTCTTGCAGACACTTAAACACCCCATTTTCCGGTTTTTTTGGGGTGTTTTTCAGTTTTTTTTCATTTGTTCCTATCTCCTTTCCAGAGTGTTTGTAAGCCTTTCTTTTCGGGTTCGCAAGATTCCGTTTCCCTTCCCAAAAGGAAATGAAATTTCCTTTCGGGAAGGGAAACGGAATCTTGCGATTTTAATGGGGACTAATAGAGGAATCATGGGTGCATGTCCCTGCTCTGGATGACATGCCATGCCTTTTGATGGCTCTGTCTTTGGGAAAGTTTTTTTTCTTTTTTTTTTCTTTTTTTTTTCTTTTTGTTAAGCATCCACGCCATGTCTCTTATATCTTCCCCACCAAGATTTTTCTTCCTCCTTGACATTTTCCTCTGCTTTTGCTACGTCTGTGAGCTTTGTTTTGGCATGTTTTGGTTTTTTGCACTGTTCTGATAGAATCCCGGTCCATTTTCATATGGTCACTAAATTGCCCAAATTTCCCACTTTTTTTTTTTTCTCCTCCAATTGCAATTCCTTTGATGGTATCTCCATTCCAGTGTGTTTTTAAGTCCTTCTTTTATCTTTTGGCCTTCAGCAGGGATCATTTTTGGCAAGCTTTGCTGCATGTGCCACCACTTAATAGCGTATGGGAAAGATTTCTTTATTATTTTTTTTTATTTATTTTAAGCAACTATGCCATGTCTCTTATATCTTCTCCTCCAAGTTGTGTCTTCCTCCTTGTCTTTTCCCATGCTTTTGCAACATCTGTGAGCTTTGTTTTGGCATGTTTTGGTCCTTTGCAATGCAGCTCATTGCCTCACAGTCCATTTCTTGCAGACACTAAAACACCCCATTTTCCGGTTTTTTTGGGGTGTTTTTCAGTTTTTTTCATTTGTTCCTATCTCCTTTCCAGAGTGTTTGTAAGCCTTTCTTTTCGGGTTCGCAAGATTCCGTTTCCCTTCCCGAAAGGAAATTTCATTTCCTTTCGGGAAGGGAAACGGAATCTTGCGATTTTAATGGGGACTAATAGAGGAATCATTGGTGCATGTCCCTGCTCTGGATGACATGCCATGCCTTTTGATGGCTCTGTCTTTGGGAAAGTTTTTTTTCTTTTTTTTTTTCTTTTTTTTTTCTTTTTGTTAAGCATCCACGCCATGTCTCTTATATCTTCCCCACCAAGATTTTTCTTCCTCCTTGACATTTTCCTCTGCTTTTGCTACGTCTGTCAGCTTTGTTTTGGCATGTTTTGGTTTTTTGCACTGTTCTGATATAATCCCGGTCCATTTTCATATGGTCACTAAATTGCCCAAATTTCCCACTTTTTTTTTTTTTCTCCTCCAATTGCAATTCCTTTGATGGTATCTCCATTCCAGCGTGTTTTTAAGTCCTTCTTTTATCTTTTGGCCTTCAGCAGGGATCATTTTTGGCAAGCTTTGCTGCATGTGCCTGCACTTAATAGCGTATGGGAAAGATTTCTTTTTTTTTTTTTTTTATTTATTTTAAGCAACTATGCCATGTCTCTTATATCTTCTCCTCCAAGTAGTGTCTTCCTCCTTGTCTTTTCCCATGCTTTTGCAACATCTGTGAGCTTTGTTTTGGCATGTTTTGGTCCTTTGCAATGCAGCTCATTGCCTCACAGTCCATTTCTTGCAGACACTAAAACACCCCATTTTCCGGTTTTTTTGGGGTGTTTTTCAGTTTTTTTTCATTTGTTCCTATCTCCTTTCCAGAGTGTTTGTAAGCCTTTCTTTTCGGGTTCGCAAGATTCCGTTTCCCTTCCCGAAAGGAAATGAAATTTCCTTTCGGGAAGGGAAACGGAATCTTGCGATTTTAATGGGGACTAATAGAGGAATCATTGGTGCATGTCCCTGCTCTGGATGACATGCCATGCCTTTTGATGGCTCTGTCTTTGGGAAAGTTTTTTTTCTTTTTTTTTTTTCTTTTTTTTTTCTTTTTGTTAAGCATCCACGCCGTGTCTCTTATATCTTCCCCACCAAGATTTTTCTTCCTCCTTGACATTTTCCTCTGCTTTTGCTACGTCTGTCAGCTTTGTTTTGGCATGTTTTGGTTTTTTGCACTGTTCTGATAGAATCCCGGTCCATTTTCATATGGTCACTAAATTGCCCAAATTTCCCACTTTTTTTTTTTTTCTCCTCCAATTGCAATTCCTTTGATGGTATCTCCATTCCAGCGTGTTTTTAAGTCCTTCTTTTATCTTTTGGCCTTCAGCAGGGATCATTTTTGGCAAGCTTTGCTGCATGTGCCTGCACTTAATAGCGTATGGGAAAGATTTCTTTTTTTTTTTTTTTTATTTATTTTAAGCAACTATGCCATGTCTCTTATATCTTCTCCTCCAAGTAGTGTCTTCCTCCTTGTCTTTTCCCATGCTTTTGCAACATCTGTGAGCTTTGTTTTGGCATGTTTTGGTCCTTTGCAATGCAGCTCATTGCCTCACAGTCCATTTCTTGCAGACACTAAAACACCCCATTTTCCGGTTTTTTTGGGGTGTTTTTCAGTTTTTTTCATTTGTTCCTATCTCCTTTCCAGAGTGTTTGTAAGCCTTTCTTTTCGGGTTCGCAAGATTCCGTTTCCCTTCCCGAAAGGAAATTTCATTTCCTTTCGGGAAGGGAAACGGAATCTTGCGATTTTAATGGGGACTAATAGAGGAATCATTGGTGCATGTCCCTGCTCTGGATGACATGCCATGCCTTTTGATGGCTCTGTCTTTGGGAAAGTTTTTTTTCTTTTTTTTTTCTTTTTTTTTTTCTTTTTGTTAAGCATCCACGCCATGTCTCTTATATCTTCCCCACCAAGATTTTTCTTCCTCCTTGACATTTTCCTCTGCTTTTGCTACGTCTGTCAGCTTTGTTTTGGCATGTTTTGGTTTTTTGCACTGTTCTGATATAATCCCGGTCCATTTTCATATGGTCACTAAATTGCCCAAATTTCCCACTTTTTTTTTTTTTCTCCTCCAATTGCAATTCCTTTGATGGTATCTCCATTCCAGTGTGTTTTTAAGTCCTTCTTTTATCTTTTGGCCTTCAGCAGGGATCATTTTTGGCAAGCTTTGCTGCATGTGCCTGCACTTAATAGCGTATGGGAAAGATTTCTTTATTATTTTTTTTTATTTATTTTAAGCAACTATGCCATGTCTCTTATATCTTCTCCTCCAAGTTGTGTCTTCCTCCTTGTCTTTTCCCATGCTTTTGCAACATCTGTGAGCTTTGTTTTGGCATGTTTTGGTCCTTTGCAATGCAGCTCATTGCCTCACAGTCCATTTCTTGCAGACACTAAAACACCCCATTTTCCGGTTTTTTTGGGGTGTTTTTCAGTTTTTTTCATTTGTTCCTATCTCCTTTCCAGAGTGTTTGTAAGCCTTTCTTTTCGGGTTCGCAAGATTCCGTTTCCCTTCCCGAAAGGAAATGAAATTTCCTTTCGGGAAGGGAAACGGAATCTTGCGATTTTAATGGGGACTAATAGAGGAATCATTGGTGCATGTCCCTGCTCTGGATGACATGCCATGCCTTTTGATGGCTCTGTCTTTGGGAAAGTTTTTTTTCTTTTTTTTTTCTTTTTTTTTTCTTTTTGTTAAGCATCCACGCCATGTCTCTTATATCTTCCCCACCAAGATTTTTCTTCCTCCTTGACATTTTCCTCTGCTTTTGCTACGTCTGTGAGCTTTGTTTTGGCATGTTTTGGTTTTTTGCACTGTTCTGATAGAATCCCGGTCCATTTTCATATGGTCACTAAATTGCCCAAATTTCCCACTTTTTTTTTTTTTTCTCCTCCAATTGCAATTCCTTTGATGGTATCTCCATTCCAGTGTGTTTTTAAGTCCTTCTTTTATCTTTTGGCCTTCAGCAGGGATCATTTTTGGCAAGCTTTGCTGCATGTGCCACCACTTAATAGCGTATGGGAAAGATTTCTTTATTTTTTTTTTTTATTTATTTTAAGCAACTATGCCATGTCTCTTATATCTTCTCCTCCAAGTTGTGTCTTCCTCCTTGTCTTTTCCCATGCTTTTGCAACATCTGTGAGCTTTGTTTTGGCATGTTTTGGTCCTTTGCAATGCAGCTCATTGCCTCACAGTCCATTTCTTGCAGACACTAAAACACCCCATTTTCAGGTTTTTTTGGGGTGTTTTTCAGTTTTTTTCATTTGTTCCTATCTCCTTTCCAGAGTGTTTGTAAGCCTTTCTTTTCGGGTTCGCAAGATTCCGTTTCCCTTCCCGAAAGGAAATGAAATTTCCTTTCGGGAAGGGAAACGGAATCTTGCGATTTTAATGGGGACTAATAGAGGAATCATTGGTGCATGTCCCTGCTCTGGATGACATGCCATGCCTTTTGATGGCTCTGTCTTTGGGAAAGTTTTTTTTCTTTTTTTTTTCTTTTTTTTTTCTTTTTGTTAAGCATCCACGCCATGTCTCTTATATCTTCCCCACCAAGATTTTTCTTCCTCCTTGACATTTTCCTCTGCTTTTGCTACGTCTGTGAGCTTTGTTTTGGCATGTTTTGGTTTTTTGCACTGTTCTGATATAATCCCGGTCCATTTTCATATGGTCACTAAATTGCCCAAATTTCCCACTTTTTTTTTTTTTCTCCTCCAATTGCAATTCCTTTGATGGTATCTCCATTCCAGCGTGTTTTTAAGTCCTTCTTTTATCTTTTGGCCTTCAGCAGGGATCATTTTTGGTAAGCTTTGCTGCATGTGCCTGCACTTAATAGCGTATGGGAAAGATTTCTTTATTTTTTTTTTTATTTATTTTAAGACACTATGCCATGTCTCTTATATCTTCTCCTCCAAGTTGTGTCTTCCTCCTTGTCTTTTCCCATGCTTTTGCAACATCTGTGAGCTTTGTTTTGGCATGTTTTGGTCCTTTGCAATGCAGCTCATTGCCTCACAGTCCATTTCTTGCAGACACTAAAACACCCCATTTTCCGGTTTTTTTGGGGTGTTTTTCAGTTTTTTTTCATTTGTTCCTATCTCCTTTCCAGAGTGTTTGTAAGCCTTTCTTTTCGGGTTCGCAAGATTCCGTTTCCCTTCCCGAAAGGAAATGAAATTTCCTTTCGGGAAGGGAAACGGAATCTTGCGATTTTAATGGGGACTAATAGAGGAATCATTGGTGCATGTCCCTGCTCTGGGTGACATGCCATGCCTTTTGATGGCTCTGTCTTTGGGAAAGTTTTTTTTCTTTTTTTTTTTCTTTTTTTTTAAGCTTCCACGCCATGTCTCTTATATCTTCCCCACCAAGATTTTTCTTCCTCCTTGACATTTTCCTCTGCTTTTGCTACGTCTGTGAGCTTTGTTTTGGCATGTTTTGGTTTTTTGCACTGTTCTGATAGAATCCCGGTCCATTTTCATATGGTCACTAAATTGCCCAAATTTCCCACTTTTTTTTTTTTTCTCCTCCAATTGCAATTCCTTTGATGGTATCTCCATTCCAGCGTGTTTTTAAGTCCTTCTTTTATCTTTTGGCCTTCAGCAGGGATCATTTTTGGCAAGCTTTGCTGCATGTGCCTGCACTTAATAGCGTATGGGAAAGATTTCTTTTTTTTTTTTTTATTTATTTTAAGCAACTATGCCATGTCTCTTATATCTTCTCCTCCAAGTAGTGTCTTCCTCCTTGTCTTTTCCCATGCTTTTGCAACATCTGTGAGCTTTGTTTTGGCATGTTTTGGTCCTTTGCAATGCAGCTCATTGCCTCACAGTCCATTTCTTGCAGACACTAAAACACCCCATTTTCCGGTTTTTTTGGGGTGTTTTTCAGTTTTTTTTCATTTGTTCCTATCTCCTTTCCAGAGTTTTTGTAAGCCTTTCTTTTCGGGTTCGCAAGATTCCGTTTCCCTTCCCGAAAGGAAATTTCATTTCCTTTCGGGAAGGGAAACGGAATCTTGCGATTTTAATGGGGACTAATAGAGGAATCATTGGTGCATGTCCCTGCTCTGGATGACATGCCATGCCTTTTGATGGCTCTGTCTTTGGGAAAGTTTTTTTTCTTTTTCTTTTTTCTTTTTTTTTTCTTTTTGTTAAGCATCCACGCCATGTCTCTTATATCTTCCCCACCAAGATTTTTCTTCCTCCTTGACATTTTCCTCTGCTTTTGCTACGTCTGTGAGCTTTGTTTTGGCATGTTTTGGTTTTTTGCACTGTTCTGATAGAATCCCGGTCCATTTTCATATGGTCACTAAATTGCCCAAATTTCCCACTTTTTTTTTTTTTCTCCTCCAATTGCAATTCCTTTGATGGTATCTCCATTCCAGCGTGTTTTTAAGTCCTTCTTTTATCTTTTGGCCTTCAGCAGGGATCATTTTTGGCAAGCTTTGCTGCATGTGCCTGCACTTAATAGCGTATGGGAAAGATTTCTTTTTTTTTTTTTTTTATTTATTTTAAGCAACTATGCCATGTCTCTTATATCTTCTCCTCCAAGTAGTGTCTTCCTCCTTGTCTTTTCCCATGCTTTTGCAACATCTGTGAGCTTTGTTTTGGCATGTTTTGGTCCTTTGCAATGCAGCTCATTGCCTCACAGTCCATTTCTTGCAGACACTAAAACACCCCATTTTCCGGCTTTTTTGGGGTGTTTTTCAGCTTTTTTCATTTGTTCCTATCTCCTTTCCAGAGTGTTTGTAAGCCTTTCTTTTCGGGTTCGCAAGATTCCGTTTCCCTTCCCGAAAGGAAATTTCATTTCCTTTCGGGAAGGGAAACGGAATCTTGCGATTTTAATGGGGACTAATAGAGGAATCATTGGTGCATGTCCCTGCTCTGGATGACATGCCATGCCTTTTGATGGCTCTGTCTTTGGGAAAGTTTTTTTTCTTTTTTTTTTCTTTTTTTTTTCTTTTTGTTAAGCATCCACGCCATGTCTCTTATATCTTCCCCACCAAGATTTTTCTTCCTCCTTGACATTTTCCTCTGCTTTTGCTACGTCTGTCAGCTTTGTTTTGGCATGTTTTGGTTTTTTGCACTGTTCTGATAGAATCCCGGTCCATTTTCATATGGTCACTAAATTGCCCAAATTTCCCACTTTTTTTTTTTTCTCCTCCAATTGCAATTCCTTTGATGGTATCTCCATTCCAGCGTGTTTTTAAGTCCTTCTTTTATCTTTTGGCCTTCAGCAGGGATCATTTTTGGTAAGCTTTGCTGCATGTGCCTGCACTTAATAGCGTATGGGAAAGATTTCTTTATTTTTTTTTTTAATTTATTTTAAGCAACTATGCCATGTCTCTTATATCTTCTCCTCCAAGTTGTGTCTTCCTCCTTGTCTTTTCCCATGCTTTTGCAACATCTGTGAGCTTTGTTTTGGCATATTTTGGTCCTTTGCAATGCAGCTCATTGCCTCACAGTCCATTTCTTGCAGACACTAAAACACCCCATTTTCCGGTTTTTTTGGGGTGTTTTTCAGTTTTTTTTCATTTGTTCCTATCTCCTTTCCAGAGTGTTTGTAAGCCTTTCTTTTCGGGTTCGCAAGATTCCGTTTCCCTTCCCGAAAGGAAATGAAATTTCCTTTCGGGAAGGGAAACGGAATCTTGCGATTTTAATGGGGACTAATAGAGGAATCATTGGTGCATGTCCCTGCTCTGGATGACATGCCATGCCTTTTGATGGCTCTGTCTTTGGGAAAGTTTTTTTTCTTTTTTTTTTTCTTTTTTTTTTCTTTTTGTTAAGCATCCACGCCATGTCTCTTATATCTTCCCCACCAAGATTTTTCTTCCTCCTTGACATTTTCCTCTGCTTTTGCTACGTCTGTGAGCTTTGTTTTGGCATGTTTTGGTTTTTTGCACTGTTCTGATATAATCCCGGTCCATTTTCATATGGTCACTAAATTGCCCAAATTTCCCACTTTTTTTTTTTTTCTCCTCCAATTGCAATTCCTTTGATGGTATCTCCATTCCAGCGTGTTTTTAAGTCCTTCTTTTATCTTTTGGCCTTCAGCAGGGATCATTTTTGGCAAGCTTTGCTGCATGTGCCACCACTTAATAGCGTATGGGAAAGATTTCTTTTTTTTTTTTTTTTTTATTTTAAGCAACTATGCCATGTCTCTTATATCTTCTCCTCCAAGTAGTGTCTTCCTCCTTGTCTTTTCCCATGCTTTTGCAACATCTGTGAGCTTTGTTTTGGCATGTTTTGGTCCTTTGCAATGCAGCTCATTGCCTCACAGTCCATTTCTTGCAGACACTAAAACACCCCATTTTCCGGCTTTTTTGGGGTGTTTTTCAGTTTTTTTTCATTTGTTCCTATCTCCTTTCCAGAGTGTTTGTAAGCCTTTCTTTTTGGGTTCGCAAGATTCCGTTTCCCTTCCCGAAAGGAAATGAAATTTCCTTTCGGGAAGGGAAACGGAATCTTGCGATTTTAATGGGGACTAATAGAGGAATCATTGGTGCATGTCCCTGCTCTGGATGACATGCCATGCCTTTTGATGGCTCTGTCTTTGGGAAAGTTTTTTTTCTTTTTCTTTTTTCTTTTTTTTTTCTTTTTGTTAAGCATCCACGCCATGTCTCTTATATCTTCCCCACCAAGATTTTTCTTCCTCCTTGACATTTTCCTCTGCTTTTGCTACATCTGTAAGCTTTGTTTTGGCATGTTTTGGTTTTTTGCACTGTTCTGATATAATCCCGGTCCATTTTCATATGGTCACTAAATTGCCCAAATTTCCCACTTTTTTTTTTTTTCTCCTCCAATTGCAATTCCTTTGATGGTATCTCCATTCCAGCGTGTTTTTAAGTCCTTCTTTTATCTTTTGGCCTTCAGCAGGGATCATTTTTGGCAAGCTTTGCTGCATGTGCCTGCACTTAATAGCGTATGGGAAAGATTTCTTTTTTTTTTTTTTTTATTTATTTTAAGCAACTATGCCATGTCTCTTATATCTTCTCCTCCAAGTAGTGTCTTCCTCCTTGTCTTTTCCCATGCTTTTGCAACATCTGTGAGCTTTGTTTTGGCATGTTTTGGTCCTTTGCAATGCAGCTCATTGCCTCACAGTCCATTTCTTGCAGACACTAAAACACCCCATTTTCCGTTTTTTTTGGGGTGTTTTTCAGTTTTTTTCATTTGTTCCTATCTCCTTTCCAGAGTGTTTGTAAGCCTTTCTTTTCGGGTTCGCAAGATTCCGTTTCCCTTCCCGAAAGGAAATGAAATTTCCTTTCGGGAAGGGAAACGGAATCTTGCGATTTTAATGGGGACTAATAGAGGAATCATTGGTGCATGTCCCTGCTCTGGATGACATGCCATGCCTTTTGATGGCTCTGTCTTTGGGAAAGTTTTTTTTCTTTTTTTTTTTCTTTTTTTTTTCTTTTTGTTAAGCATCCACGCCATGTCTCTTATATCTTCCCCACCAAGATTTTTCTTCCTCCTTGACATTTTCCTCTGCTTTTGCTACGTCTGTCAGCTTTGTTTTGGCATGTTTTGGTTTTTTGCACTGTTCTGATAGAATCCCGGTCCATTTTCATATGGTCACTAAATTGCCCAAATTTTCCACTTTTTTTTTTTTTCTCCTCCAATTGCAATTTCTTTGATGGTATCTCCATTCCAGCGTGTTTTTAAGTCCTTCTTTTATCTTTTGGCCTTCAGCAGGGATCATTTTTGGCAAGCTTTGCTGCATGTGCCTGCACTTAATAGCGTATGGGAAAGATTTCTTTATTTTTTTTTATTTATTTTAAGCAACTATGCCATGTCTCTTATATCTTCTCCTCCAAGTTGTGTCTTCCTCCTTGTCTTTTCCCATGCTTTTGCAACATCTGTGAGCTTTGTTTTGGCATGTTTTGGTCCTTTGCAATGCAGCTCATTGCCTCACAGTCCATTTCTTGCAGACACTAAAACACCCCATTTTCCGGCTTTTTTGGGGTGTTTTTCAGCTTTTTTCATTTGTTCCTATCTCCTTTCCAGAGTGTTTGTAAGCCTTTCTTTTCGGGTTCGCAAGATTCCGTTTCCCTTCCCGAAAGGAAATGAAATTTCCTTTCGGGAAGGGAAACGGAATCTTGCGATTTTAATGGGGACTAATAGAGGAATCATTGGTGCATGTCCCTGCTCTGGATGACATGCCATGCCTTTTGATGGCTCTGTCTTTGGGAAAGTTTTTTTTCTTTTTTTTTTTCTTTTTTTTTTCTTTTTGTTAAGCATCCACGCCATGTCTCTTATATCTTCCCCACCAAGATTTTTCTTCCTCCTTGACATTTTCCTCTGCTTTTGCTACGTCTGTGAGCTTTGTTTTGGCATGTTTTGGTTTTTTGCACTGTTCTGATAGAATCCCGGTCCATTTTCATATGGTCACTAAATTGCCCAAATTTCCCACTTTTTTTTTTTTTCTCCTCCAATTGCAATTCCTTTGATGGTATCTCCATTCCAGCGTGTTTTTAAGTCCTTCTTTTATCTTTTGGCCTTCAGCAGGGATCATTTTTGGCAAGCTTTGCTGCATGTGCCTGCACTTAATAGCGTATGGGAAAGATTTCTTTATTTTTTTTTTTTTTATTTATTTTAAGCAACTATGCCATGTCTCTTATATCTTCTCCTCCAAGTAGTGTCTTCCTCCTTGTCTTTTCCCATGCTTTTGCAACATCTGTGAGCTTTGTTTTGGCATGTTTTGGTCCTTTGCAATGCAGCTCATTGCCTCACAGTCCATTTCTTGCAGACACTAAAACACCCCATTTTCCGGTTTTTTTGGGGTGTTTTTCAGTTTTTTTTCATTTGTTCCTATCTCCTTTCCAGAGTTTTTGTAAGCCTTTCTTTTCGGGTTCGCAAGATTCCGTTTCCCTTCCCGAAAGGAAATGAAATTTCCTTTCGGGAAGGGAAACGGAATCTTGCGATTTTAATGGGGACTAATAGAGGAATCATTGGTGCATGTCCCTGCTCTGGATGACATGCCATGCCTTTTGATGGCTCTGTCTTTGGGAAAGTTTTTTTTCTTTTTTTTTTTCTTTTTTTTTTCTTTTTGTTAAGCATCCACGCCATGTCTCTTATATCTTCCCCACCAAGATTTTTCTTCCTCCTTGACATTTTCCTCTGCTTTTGCTACGTCTGTCAGCTTTGTTTTGGCATGTTTTGGTTTTTTGCACTGTTCTGATATAATCCCGGTCCATTTTCATATGGTCACTAAATTGCCCAAATTTCCCACTTTTTTTTTTTTCTCCTCCAATTGCAATTCCTTTGATGGTATCTCCATTCCAGCGTGTTTTTAAGTCCTTCTTTTATCTTTTGGCCTTCAGCAGGGATCATTTTTGGCAAGCTTTGCTGCATGTGCCTGCACTTAATAGCGTATGGGAAAGATTTCTTTATTTTTTTTTTTATTTATTTTAAGCAACTATGCCACGTCTCTTATATCTTCTCCTCCAAGTTGTGTCTTCCTCCTTGTCTTTTCCCATGCTTTTGCAACATCTGTGAGCTTTGTTTTGGCATGTTTTGGTCCTTTGCAATGCAGCTCATTGCCTCACAGTCCATTTCTTGCAGACACTAAAACACCCCATTTTCCGGCTTTTTTGGGGTGTTTTTCAGTTTTTTTTCATTTGTTCCTATCTCCTTTCCAGAGTGTTTGTAAGCCTTTCTTTTCGGGTTCGCAAGATTCCGTTTCCCTTCCCGAAAGGAAATGAAATTTCCTTTCGGGAAGGGAAACGGAATCTTGCGATTTTAATGGGGACTAATAGAGGAATCATTGGTGCATGTCCCTGCTCTGGATGACATGCCATGCCTTTTGATGGCTCTGTCTTTGGGAAAGTTTTTTTTCTTTTTTTTTTTCTTTTTTTTTTCTTTTTGTTAAGCATCCACGCCATGTCTCTTATATCTTCCCCACCAAGATTTTTCTTCCTCCTTGACATTTTCCTCTGCTTTTGCTACGTCTGTGAGCTTTGTTTTGGCATGTTTTGGTTTTTTGCACTGTTCTGATAGAATCCCGGTCCATTTTCATATGGTCACTAAATTGCCCAAATTTCCCACTTTTTTTTTTTTTCTCCTCCAATTGCAATTCCTTTGATGGTATCTCCATTCCAGCGTGTTTTTAAGTCCTTCTTTTATCTTTTGGCCTTCAGCAGGGATCATTTTTGGCAAGCTTTGCTGCATGTGCCTGCACTTAATAGCGTATGGGAAAGATTTCTTTATTTTTTTTGTATTTATTTTAAGCAACTATGCCATGTCTCTTATATCTTCTCCTCCAAGTAGTGTCTTCCTCCTTGTCTTTTCCCATGCTTTTGCAACATCTGTGAGCTTTGTTTTGGCATGTTTTGGTCCTTTGCAATGCAGCTCATTGCCTCACAGTCCATTTCTTGCAGACACTAAAACACCCCATTTTCCGTTTTTTTTGGGGTGTTTTTCAGTTTTTTTCATTTGTTCCTATCTCCTTTCCAGAGTGTTTGTAAGCCTTTCTTTTCGGGTTCGCAAGATTCCGTTTCCCTTCCCGAAAGGAAATGAAATTTCCTTTCGGGAAGGGAAACGGAATCTTGCGATTTTAATGGGGACTAATAGAGGAATCATTGGTGCATGTCCCTGCTCTGGATGACATGCCATGCCTTTTGATGGCTCTGTCTTTGGGAAAGTTTTTTTTCTTTTTTTTTTTTTCTTTTTTTTTTCTTTTTGTTAAGCATCCACGCCATGTCTCTTATATCTTCCCCACCAAGATTTTTCTTCCTCCTTGACATTTTCCTCTGCTTTTGCTACGTCTGTCAGCTTTGTTTTGGCATGTTTTGGTTTTTTGCACTGTTCTGATAGAATCCCGGTCCATTTTCATATGGTCACTAAATTGCCCAAATTTCCCACTTTTTTTTTTTTCTCCTCCAATTGCAATTCCTTTGATGGTATCTCCATTCCAGCGTGTTTTTAAGTCCTTCTTTTATCTTTTGGCCTTCAGCAGGGATCATTTTTGGCAAGCTTTGCTGCATGTGCCTGCACTTAATAGCGTATGGGAAAGATTTCTTTATTTTTTTTTTTTATTTATTTTAAGCAACTATGCCATGTCTCTTATATCTTCTCCTCCAAGTAGTGTCTTCCTCCTTGTCTTTTCCCATGCTTTTGCAACATCTGTGAGCTTTGTTTTGGCATGTTTTGGTCCTTTGCAATGCAGCTCATTGCCTCACAGTCCATTTCTTGCAGACACTAAAACACCCCATTTTCCGGTTTTTTTGGGGTGTTTTTCAGTTTTTTTTCATTTGTTCCTATCTCCTTTCCAGAGTTTTTGTAAGCCTTTCTTTTCGGGTTCGCAAGATTCCGTTTCCCTTCCCGAAAGGAAATTTCATTTCCTTTCGGGAAGGGAAACGGAATCTTGCGATTTTAATGGGGACTAATAGAGGAATCATTGGTGCATGTCCCTGCTCTGGATGACATGCCATGCCTTTTGATGGCTCTGTCTTTGGGAAAGTTTTTTTTCTTTTTTTTTTTCTTTTTTTTTTCTTTTTGTTAAGCATCCACGCCATGTCTCTTATATCTTCCCCACCAAGATTTTTCTTCCTCCTTGACATTTTCCTCTGCTTTTGCTACGTCTGTCAGCTTTGTTTTGGCATGTTTTGGTTTTTTGCACTGTTCTGATATAATCCCGGTCCATTTTCATATGGTCACTAAATTGCCCAAATTTCCCACTTTTTTTTTTTTCTCCTCCAATTGCAATTCCTTTGATGGTATCTCCATTCCAGCGTGTTTTTAAGTCCTTCTTTTATCTTTTGGCCTTCAGCAGGGATCATTTTTGGCAAGCTTTGCTGCATGTGCCTGCACTTAATAGCGTATGGGAAAGATTTCTTTATTTTTTTTTTTATTTATTTTAAGCAACTATGCCACGTCTCTTATATCTTCTCCTCCAAGTTGTGTCTTCCTCCTTGTCTTTTCCCATGCTTTTGCAACATCTGTGAGCTTTGTTTTGGCATGTTTTGGTCCTTTGCAATGCAGCTCATTGCCTCACAGTCCATTTCTTGCAGACACTAAAACACCCCATTTTCCGGTTTTTTTGGGGTGTTTTTCAGTTTTTTTTCATTTGTTCCTATCTCCTTTCCAGAGTTTTTGTAAGCCTTTCTTTTCGGGTTCGCAAGATTCCGTTTCCCTTCCCGAAAGGAAATTTCATTTCCTTTCGGGAAGGGAAACGGAATCTTGCGATTTTAATGGGGACTAATAGAGGAATCATTGGTGCATGTCCCTGCTCTGGATGACATGCCATGCCTTTTGATGGCTCTGTCTTTGGGAAAGTTTTTTTTCTTTTTTTTTTTCTTTTTTTTTTCTTTTTGTTAAGCATCCACGCCATGTCTCTTATATCTTCCCCACCAAGATTTTTCTTCCTCCTTGACATTTTCCTCTGCTTTTGCTACGTCTGTCAGCTTTGTTTTGGCATGTTTTGGTTTTTTGCACTGTTCTGATATAATCCCGGTCCATTTTCATATGGTCACTAAATTGCCCAAATTTCCCACTTTTTTTTTTTTCTCCTCCAATTGCAATTCCTTTGATGGTATCTCCATTCCAGCGTGTTTTTAAGTCCTTCTTTTATCTTTTGGCCTTCAGCAGGGATCATTTTTGGCAAGCTTTGCTGCATGTGCCTGCACTTAATAGCGTATGGGAAAGATTTCTTTATTTTTTTTTTTATTTATTTTAAGCAACTATGCCACGTCTCTTATATCTTCTCCTCCAAGTTGTGTCTTCCTCCTTGTCTTTTCCCATGCTTTTGCAACATCTGTGAGCTTTGTTTTGGCATGTTTTGGTCCTTTGCAATGCAGCTCATTGCCTCACAGTCCATTTCTTGCAGACACTAAAACACCCCATTTTCCGGCTTTTTTGGGGTGTTTTTCAGCTTTTTTCATTTGTTCCTATCTCCTTTCCAGAGTGTTTGTAAGCCTTTCTTTTCGGGTTCGCAAGATTCCGTTTCCCTTCCCGAAAGGAAATGAAATTTCCTTTCGGGAAGGGAAACGGAATCTTGCGATTTTAATGGGGACTAATAGAGGAATCATTGGTGCATGTCCCTGCTCTGGATGACATGCCATGCCTTTTGATGGCTCTGTCTTTGGGAAAGTTTTTTTTCTTTTTTTTTTTCTTTTTTTTTTCTTTTTGTTAAGCATCCACGCCATGTCTCTTATATCTTCCCCACCAAGATTTTTCTTCCTCCTTGACATTTTCCTCTGCTTTTGCTACGTCTGTGAGCTTTGTTTTGGCATGTTTTGGTTTTTTGCACTGTTCTGATATAATCCCGGTCCATTTTCATATGGTCACTAAATTGCCCAAATTTCCCACTTTTTTTTTTTTTCTCCTCCAATTGCAATTCCTTTGATGGTATCTCCATTCCAGCGTGTTTTTAAGTCCTTCTTTTATCTTTTGGCCTTCAGCAGGGATCATTTTTGGCAAGCTTTGCTGCATGTGCCTGCACTTAATAGCGTATGGGAAAGATTTCTTTATTTTTTTTTTATTTATTTTAAGCAACTATGCCATGTCTCTTATATCTTCTCCTCCAAGTAGTGTCTTCCTCCTTGTCTTTTCCCATGCTTTTGCAACATCTGTGAGCTTTGTTTTGGCATGTTTTGGTCCTTTGCAATGCAGCTCATTGCCTCACAGTCCATTTCTTGCAGACACTAAAACACCCCATTTTCCGTTTTTTTTGGGGTGTTTTTCAGTTTTTTTCATTTGTTCCTATCTCCTTTCCAGAGTGTTTGTAAGCCTTTCTTTTCGGGTTCGCAAGATTCCGTTTCCCTTCCCGAAAGGAAATGAAATTTCCTTTCGGGAAGGGAAACGGAATCTTGCGATTTTAATGGGGACTAATAGAGGAATCATTGGTGCATGTCCCTGCTCTGGATGACATGCCATGCCTTTTGATGGCTCTGTCTTTGGGAAAGTTTTTTTTCTTTTTTTTTTTTCTTTTTTTTTTCTTTTTTTTAAGCGTCTACGCCATGTCTCTTATATCTTCCCCACCAAGATTTTTCTTCCTCCTTGACATTTTCCTCTGCTTTTGCTACGTCTGTCAGCTTTGTTTTGGCATGTTTTGGTTTTTTGCACTGTTCTGATAGAATCCCGGTCCATTTTCATATGGTCACTAAATTGCCCAAATTTCCCACTTTTTTTTTTTTCTCCTCCAATTGCAATTCCTTTGATGGTATCTCCATTCCAGCGTGTTTTTAAGTCCTTCTTTTATCTTTTGGCCTTCAGCAGGGATCATTTTTGGCAAGCTTTGCTGCATGTGCCTGCACTTAATAGCGTATGGGAAAGATTTCTTTATTTTTTTTTTTTATTTATTTTAAGCAACTATGCCATGTCTCTTATATCTTCTCCTCCAAGTTGTGTCTTCCTCCTTGTCTTTTCCCATGCTTTTGCAACATCTGTGAGCTTTGTTTTGGCATGTTTTGGTCCTTTGCAATGCAGCTCATTGCCTCACAGTCCATTTCTTGCAGACACTAAAACACCCCATTTTCAGGTTTTTTTGGGGTGTTTTTCAGTTTTTTTCATTTGTTCCTATCTCCTTTCCAGAGTGTTTGTAAGCCTTTCTTTTCGGGTTCGCAAGATTCCGTTTCCCTTCCCGAAAGGCAATTTCATTTCCTTTCGGGAAGGGAAACGGAATCTTGCGATTTTAATGGGGACTAATAGAGGAATCATTGGTGCATGTCCCTGCTCTGGATGACATGCCATGCCTTTTGATGGCTCTGTCTTTGGGAAAGTTTTTTTTCTTTTTTTTTTTCTTTTTTTTTTCTTTTTGTTAAGCATCCACGCCATGTCTCTTATATCTTCCCCACCAAGATTTTTCTTCCTCCTTGACATTTTCCTCTGCTTTTGCTACGTCTGTGAGCTTTGTTTTGGCATGTTTTGGTTTTTTGCACTGTTCTGACATAATCCCGCTCCATTTTCATATGGTCACTAAATTGCCCAAATTTCCCACTTTTTTTTTTTTTCTCCTCCAATTGCAATTCCTTTGATGGTATCTCCATTCCAGCGTGTTTTTAAGTCCTTCTTTTATCTTTTGGCCTTCAGCAGGGATCATTTTTGGCAAGCTTTGCTGCATGTGCCTGCACTTAATAGCGTATGGGAAAGATTTCTTTATTTTTTTTTTATTTATTTTAAGCAACTATGCCATGTCTCTTATATCTTCTCCTCCAAGTTGTGTCTTCCTCCTTGTCTTTTCCCATGCTTTTGCAACATCTGTGAGCTTTGTTTTGGCATGTTTTGGTCCTTTGCAATGCAGCTCATTGCCTCACAGTCCATTTCTTGCAGACACTAAAACACCCCATTTTCAGGTTTTTTTGGGGTGTTTTTCAGTTTTTTTCATTTGTTCCTATCTCCTTTCCAGAGTGTTTGTAAGCCTTTCTTTTCGGGTTCGCAAGATTCCGTTTCCCTTCCCGAAAGGAAATGAAATTTCCTTTCGGGAAGGGAAACGGAATCTTGCGATTTTAATGGGGACTAATAGAGGAATCATTGGTGCATGTCCCTGCTCTGGATGACATGCCATGCCTTTTGATGGCTCTGTCTTTGGGAAAGTTTTTTTTCTTTTTTTTTTTCTTTTTTTTTAAGCATCCACGCCATGTCTCTTATATCTTCCCCACCAAGATTTTTCTTCCTCCTTGACATTTTCCTCTGCTTTTGCTACGTCTGTCAGCTTTGTTTTGGCATGTTTTGGTTTTTTGCACTGTTCTGACATAATCCCGCTCCATTTTCATATGGTCACTAAATTGCCCAAATTTCCCACTTTTTTTTTTTTTCTCCTCCAATTGCAATTCCTTTGATGGTATCTCCATTCCAGCGTGTTTTTAAGTCCTTCTTTTATCTTTTGGCCTTCAGCAGGGATCATTTTTGGCAAGCTTTGCTGCATGTGCCACCACTTAATAGCGTATGGGAAAGATTTCTTTTTTTTTTTTTTTTATTTATTTTAAGCAACTATGCCATGTCTCTTATATCTTCTCCTCCAAGTTGTGTCTTCCTCCTTGTCTTTTCCCATGCTTTTGCAACATCTGTGAGCTTTGTTTTGGCATGTTTTGGTCCTTTGCAATGCAGCTCATTGCCTCACAGTCCATTTCTTGCAGACACTAAAACACCCCATTTTCCGGTTTTTTTGGGGTGTTTTTCAGTTTTTTTTCATTTGTTCCTATCTCCTTTCCAGAGTGTTTGTAAGCCTTTCTTTTCGGGTTCGCAAGATTCCGTTTCCCTTCCCGAAAGGCAATTTCATTTCCTTTCGGGAAGGGAAACGGAATCTTGCGATTTTAATGGGGACTAATAGAGGAATCATTGGTGCATGTCCCTGCTCTGGATGACATGCCATGCCTTTTGATGGCTCTGTCTTTGGGAAAGTTTTTTTTCTTTTTTTTTTCTTTTTTTTTTCTTTTTGTTAAGCATCCACGCCATGTCTCTTATATCTTCCCCACCAAGATTTTTCTTCCTCCTTGACATTTTCCTCTGCTTTTGCTACGTCTGTCAGCTTTGTTTTGGCATGTTTTGGTTTTTTGCACTGTTCTGATAGAATCCCGGTCCATTTTCATATGGTCACTAAATTGCCCAAATTTCCCACTTTTTTTTTTTTTCTCCTCCAATTGCAATTCCTTTGATGGTATCTCCATTCCAGTGTGTTTTTAAGTCCTTCTTTTATCTTTTGGCCTTCAGCAGGGATCATTTTTGGCAAGCTTTGCTGCATGTGCCTGCACTTAATAGCGTATGGGAAAGATTTCTTTTTTTTTTTTTTTTATTTATTTTAAGCAACTATGCCATGTCTCTTATATCTTCTCCTCCAAGTTGTGTCTTCCTCCTTGTCTTTTCCCATGCTTTTGCAACATCTGTGAGCTTTGTTTTGGCATGTTTTGGTCCTTTGCAATGCAGCTCATTGCCTCACAGTCCATTTCTTGCAGACACTAAAACACCCCATTTTCCGTTTTTTTTGGGGTGTTTTTCAGTTTTTTTCATTTGTTCCTATCTCCTTTCCAGAGTGTTTGTAAGCCTTTCTTTTCGGGTTCGCAAGATTCCGTTTCCCTTCCCGAAAGGCAATTTCATTTCCTTTCGGGAAGGGAAACGGAATCTTGCGATTTTAATGGGGACTAATAGAGGAATCATTGGTGCATGTCCCTGCTCTGGATGACATGCCATGCCTTTTGATGGCTCTGTCTTTGGGAAAGTTTTTTTTCTTTTTTTTTTTCTTTTTTTTTTCTTTTTGTTAAGCATCCACGCCATGTCTCTTATATCTTCCCCACCAAGATTTTTCTTCCTCCTTGACATTTTCCTCTGCTTTTGCTACGTCTGTGAGCTTTGTTTTGGCATGTTTTGGTTTTTTGCACTGTTCTGATAGAATCCCGGTCCATTTTCATATGGTCACTAAATTGCCCAAATTTCCCACTTTTTTTTTTTTTCTCCTCCAATTGCAATTCCTTTGATGGTATCTCCATTCCAGCGTGTTTTTAAGTCCTTCTTTTATCTTTTGGCCTTCAGCAGGGATCATTTTTGGCAAGCTTTGCTGCATGTGCCTGCACTTAATAGCGTATGGGAAAGATTTCTTTATTTTTTTTTTTAATTTATTTTAAGCAACTATGCCATGTCTCTTATATCTTCTCCTCCAAGTTGTGTCTTCCTCCTTGTCTTTTCCCATGCTTTTGCAACATCTGTGAGCTTTGTTTTGGCATGTTTTGGTCCTTTGCAATGCAGCTCATTGCCTCACAGTCCATTTCTTGCAGACACTAAAACACCCCATTTTCCGTTTTTTTTGGGGTGTTTTTCAGTTTTTTTCATTTGTTCCTATCTCCTTTCCAGAGTGTTTGTAAGCCTTTCTTTTCGGGTTCGCAAGATTCCGTTTCCCTTCCCGAAAGGAAATGAAATTTCCTTTTGGGAAGGGAAACGGAATCTTGCGATTTTAATGGGGACTAATAGAGGAATCATTGGTGCATGTCCCTGCTCTGGATGACATGCCATGCCTTTTGATGGCTCTGTCTTTGGGAAAGTTTTTTTTCTTTTTTTTTTTCTTTTTTTTTTCTTTTTGTTAAGCATCCACGCCATGTCTCTTATATCTTCCCCACCAAGATTTTTCTTCCTCCTTGACATTTTCCTCTGCTTTTGCTACGTCTGTGAGCTTTGTTTTGGCATGTTTTGGTTTTTTGCACTGTTCTGATAGAATCCCGGTCCATTTTCATATGGTCACTAAATTGCCCAAATTTCCCACTTTTTTTTTTTTTCTCCTCCAATTGCAATTCCTTTGATGGTATCTCCATTCCAGCGTGTTTTTAAGTCCTTCTTTTATCTTTTGGCCTTCAGCAGGGATCATTTTTGGCAAGCTTTGCTGCATGTGCCTGCACTTAATAGCGTATGGGAAAGATTTCTTTATTTTTTTTTTTTAATTTATTTTAAGCAACTATGCCATGTCTCTTATATCTTCTCCTCCAAGTTGTGTCTTCCTCCTTGTCTTTTCCCATGCTTTTGCAACATCTGTGAGCTTTGTTTTGGCATGTTTTGGTCCTTTGCAATGCAGCTCATTGCCTCACAGTCCATTTCTTGCAGACACTAAAACACCCCATTTTCCGTTTTTTTTGGGGTGTTTTTCAGTTTTTTTCATTTGTTCCTATCTCCTTTCCAGAGTGTTTGTAAGCCTTTCTTTTCGGGTTCGCAAGATTCCGTTTCCCTTCCCGAAAGGAAATGAAATTTCCTTTCGGGAAGGGAAACGGAATCTTGCGATTTTAATGGGGACTAATAGAGGAATCATTGGTGCATGTCCCTGCTCTGGATGACATGCCATGCCTTTTGATGGCTCTGTCTTTGGGAAAGTTTTTTTTCTTTTTTTTTTTCTTTTTTTTTTCTTTTTGTTAAGCATCCACGCCATGTCTCTTATATCTTCCCCACCAAGATTTTTCTTCCTCCTTGACATTTTCCTCTGCTTTTGCTACGTCTGTGAGCTTTGTTTTGGCATGTTTTGGTTTTTTGCACTGTTCTGACATAATCCCGCTCCATTTTCATATGGTCACTAAATTGCCCAAATTTCCCACTTTTTTTTTTTTTCTCCTCCAATTGCAATTCCTTTGATGGTATCTCCATTCCAGCGTGTTTTTAAGTCCTTCTTTTATCTTTTGGCCTTCAGCAGGGATCATTTTTGGCAAGCTTTGCTGCATGTGCCTGCACTTAATAGCGTATGGGAAAGATTTCTTTATTTTTTTTTTTTTAATTTATTTTAAGCAACTATGCCATGTCTCTTATATCTTCTCCTCCAAGCTGTGTCTTCCTCCTTGTCTTTTCCCATGCTTTTGCAACATCTGTGAGCTTTGTTTTGGCATGTTTTGGTCCTTTGCAATGCAGCTCATTGCCTCACAGTCCATTTCTTGCAGACACTAAAACACCCCATTTTCCGGTTTTTTTTGGGGTGTTTTTCAGTTTTTTTTCATTTGTTCCTATCTCCTTTCCAGAGTGTTTGTAAGCCTTTCTTTTCGGGTTCGCAAGATTCCGTTTCCCTTCCCGAAAGGAAATGAAATTTCCTTTCGGGAAGGGAAACGGAATCTTGCGATTTTAATGGGGACTAATAGAGGAATCATTGGTGCATGTCCCTGCTCTGGATGACATGCCATGCCTTTTGATGGCTCTGTCTTTGGGAAAGTTTTTTTTCTTTTTTTTTTTCTTTTTTTTTTTCTTTTTGTTAAGCATCCACGCCATGTCTCTTATATCTTCCCCACCAAGATTTTTCTTCCTCCTTGACATTTTCCTCTGCTTTTGCTACGTCTGTCAGCTTTGTTTTGGCATGTTTTGGTTTTTTGCACTGTTCTGATATAATCCCGGTCCATTTTCATATGGTCACTAAATTGCCCAAATTTCCCACTTTTTTTTTTTTTCTCCTCCAATTGCAATTCCTTTGATGGTATCTCCATTCCAGCGTGTTTTTAAGTCCTTCTTTTATCTTTTGGCCTTCAGCAGGGATCATTTTTGGCAAGCTTTGCTGCATGTGCCTGCACTTAATAGCGTATGGGAAAGATTTCTTTATTTTTTTTTTTAATTTATTTTAAGCAACTATGCCATGTCTCTTATATCTTCTCCTCCAAGTTGTGTCTTCCTCCTTGTCTTTTCCCATGCTTTTGCAACATCTGTGAGCTTTGTTTTGGCATGTTTTGGTCCTTTGCAATGCAGCTCATTGCCTCACAGTCCATTTCTTGCAGACACTAAAACACCCCATTTTCCGTTTTTTTTGGGGTGTTTTTCAGTTTTTTTCATTTGTTCCTATCTCCTTTCCAGAGTGTTTGTAAGCCTTCCTTTTCGGGTTCGCAAGATTCCGTTTCCCTTCCCGAAAGGAAATTTCATTTCCTTTCGGGAAGGGAAACGGAATCTTGCGATTTTAATGGGGACTAATAGAGGAATCATTGGTGCATGTCCCTGCTCTGGATGACATGCCATGCCTTTTGATGGCTCTGTCTTTGGGAAAGTTTTTTTTCTTTTTTTTTTTCTTTTTTTTTTCTTTTTGTTAAGCATCCACGCCATGTCTCTTATATCTTCCCCACCAAGATTTTTCTTCCTCCTTGACATTTTCCTCTGCTTTTGCTACGTCTGTGAGCTTTGTTTTGGCATGTTTTGGTTTTTTGCACTGTTCTGACATAATCCCGCTCCATTTTCATATGGTCACTAAATTGCCCAAATTTCCCACTTTTTTTTTTTTTCTCCTCCAATTGCAATTCCTTTGATGGTATCTCCATTCCAGCGTGTTTTTAAGTCCTTCTTTTATCTTTTGGCCTTCAGCAGGGATCATTTTTGGCAAGCTTTGCTGCATGTGCCTGCACTTAATAGCGTATGGGAAAGATTTCTTTTTTTTTTTTTTTTATTTATTTTAAGCAACTATGCCATGTCTCTTATATCTTCTCCTCCAAGTTGTGTCTTCCTCCTTGTCTTTTCCCATGCTTTTGCAACATCTGTGAGCTTTGTTTTGGCATGTTTTGGTCCTTTGCAATGCAGCTCATTGCCTCACAGTCCATTTCTTGCAGACACTAAAACACCCCATTTTCCGTTTTTTTTGGGGTGTTTTTCAGTTTTTTTCATTTGTTCCTATCTCCTTTCCAGAGTGTTTGTAAGCCTTTCTTTTCGGGTTCGCAAGATTCCGTTTCCCTTCCCGAAAGGAAATGAAATTTCCTTTCGGGAAGGGAAACGGAATCTTGCGATTTTAATGGGGACTAATAGAGGAATCATTGGTGCATGTCCCTGCTCTGGATGACATGCCATGCCTTTTGATGGCTCTGTCTTTGGGAAAGTTTTTTTTCTTTTTTTTTTTCTTTTTTTTTTCTTTTTGTTAAGCATCCACGCCATGTCTCTTATATCTTCCCCACCAAGATTTTTCTTCCTCCTTGACATTTTCCTCTGCTTTTGCTACGTCTGTGAGCTTTGTTTTGGCATGTTTTGGTTTTTTGCACTGTTCTGACATAATCCCGCTCCATTTTCATATGGTCACTAAATTGCCCAAATTTCCCACTTTTTTTTTTTTTCTCCTCCAATTGCAATTCCTTTGATGGTATCTCCATTCCAGCGTGTTTTTAAGTCCTTCTTTTATCTTTTGGCCTTCAGCAGGGATCATTTTTGGCAAGCTTTGCTGCATGTGCCTGCACTTAATAGCGTATGGGAAAGATTTCTTTTTTTTTTTTTTTTATTTATTTTAAGCAACTATGCCATGTCTCTTATATCTTCTCCTCCAAGTTGTGTCTTCCTCCTTGTCTTTTCCCATGCTTTTGCAACATCTGTGAGCTTTGTTTTGGCATGTTTTGGTCCTTTGCAATGCAGCTCATTGCCTCACAGTCCATTTCTTGCAGACACTAAAACACCCCATTTTCCGTTTTTTTTGGGGTGTTTTTCAGTTTTTTTCATTTGTTCCTATCTCCTTTCCAGAGTGTTTGTAAGCCTTCCTTTTCGGGTTCGCAAGATTCCGTTTCCCTTCCCGAAAGGAAATTTCATTTCCTTTCGGGAAGGGAAACGGAATCTTGCGATTTTAATGGGGACTAATAGAGGAATCATTGGTGCATGTCCCTGCTCTGGATGACATGCCATGCCTTTTGATGGCTCTGTCTTTGGGAAAGTTTTTTTTCTTTTTTTTTTTCTTTTTTTTTTCTTTTTGTTAAGCATCCACGCCATGTCTCTTATATCTTCCCCACCAAGATTTTTCTTCCTCCTTGACATTTTCCTCTGCTTTTGCTACGTCTGTGAGCTTTGTTTTGGCATGTTTTGGTTTTTTGCACTGTTCTGACATAATCCCGCTCCATTTTCATATGGTCACTAAATTGCCCAAATTTCCCACTTTTTTTTTTTTTCTCCTCCAATTGCAATTCCTTTGATGGTATCTCCATTCCAGCGTGTTTTTAAGTCCTTCTTTTATCTTTTGGCCTTCAGCAGGGATCATTTTTGGCAAGCTTTGCTGCATGTGCCACCACTTAATAGCGTATGGGAAAGATTTCTTTTTTTTTTTTTTTTTTTTTATTTTAAGCAACTATGCCATGTCTCTTATATCTTCTCCTCCAAGTTGTGTCTTCCTCCTTGTCTTTTCCCATGCTTTTGCAACATCTGTGAGCTTTGTTTTGGCATGTTTTGGTCCTTTGCAATGCAGCTCATTGCCTCACAGTCCATTTCTTGCAGACACTAAAACACCCCATTTTCCGGTTTTTTTGGGGTGTTTTTCAGTTTTTTTTCATTTGTTCCTATCTCCTTTCCAGAGTGTTTGTAAGCCTTTCTTTTCGGGTTCGCAAGATTCCGTTTCCCTTCCCGAAAGGAAATTTCATTTCCTTTCGGGAAGGGAAACGGAATCTTGCGATTTTAATGGGGACTAATAGAGGAATCATTGGTGCATGTCCCTGCTCTGGATGACATGCCATGCCTTTTGATGGCTCTGTCTTTGGGAAAGTTTTTTTTCTTTTTTTTTTTCTTTTTTTTTTCTTTTTGTTAAGCATCCACGCCATGTCTCTTATATCTTCCCCACCAAGATTTTTCTTCCTCCTTGACATTTTCCTCTGCTTTTGCTACGTCTGTCAGCTTTGTTTTGGCATGTTTTGGTTTTTTGCACTGTTCTGATATAATCCCGGTCCATTTTCATATGGTCACTAAATTGCCCAAATTTCCCACTTTTTTTTTTTTTCTCCTCCAATTGCAATTCCTTTGATGGTATCTCCATTCCAGCGTGTTTTTAAGTCCTTCTTTTATCTTTTGGCCTTCAGCAGGGATCATTTTTGGTAAGCTTTGCTGCATGTGCCTGCACTTAATAGCGTATGGGAAAGATTTCTTTATTTTTTTTTTTTAATTTATTTTAAGCAACTATGCCATGTCTCTTATATCTTCTCCTCCAAGTTGTGTCTTCCTCCTTGTCTTTTCCCATGCTTTTGCAACATCTGTGAGCTTTGTTTTGGCATGTTTTGGTCCTTTGCAATGCAGCTCATTGCCTCACAGTCCATTTCTTGCAGACACTAAAACACCCCATTTTCCGGTTTTTTTGGGGTGTTTTTCAGTTTTTTTTCATTTGTTCCTATCTCCTTTCCAGAGTGTTTGTAAGCCTTTCTTTTCGGGTTCGCAAGATTCCGTTTCCCTTCCCGAAAGGAAATGAAATTTCCTTTCGGGAAGGGAAACGGAATCTTGCGATTTTAATGGGGACTAATAGAGGAATCATTGGTGCATGTCCCTGCTCTGGATGACATGCCATGCCTTTTGATGGCTCTGTCTTTGGGAAAGTTTTTTTTCTTTTTTTTTTTCTTTTTTTTTTCTTTTTGTTAAGCATCCACGCCATGTCTCTTATATCTTCCCCACCAAGATTTTTCTTCCTCCTTGACATTTTCCTCTGCTTTTGCTACGTCTGTCAGCTTTGTTTTGGCATGTTTTGGTTTTTTGCACTGTTCTGATATAATCCCGGTCCGTTTTCATATGGTCACTAAATTGCCCAAATTTCCCACTTTTTTTTTTTTTTCTCCTCCAATTGCAATTCTTTTGACGGTATCTCCATTCCGGCGTGTTTTTAAGTCCTTCTTTTATCTTTTGGCCTTCAGCAGGGATCATTTTTGGCAAGCTTTGCTGCATGTGCCACCACTTAATAGCGTATGGGAAAGATTTCTTTTTTTTTTTTTTTTATTTATTTTAAGCAACTATGCCATGTCTCTTATATCTTCTCCTCCAAGTTGTGTCTTCCTCGTTGTCTTTTCCCATGCTTTTGCAACATCTGTGAGCTTTGTTTTGGCATGTTTTGGTCCTTTGCAATGCAGCTCATTGCCTCACAGTCCATTTCTTGCAGACACTAAAACACCCCATTTTCCGGTTTTTTTGGGGTGTTTTTCAGTTTTTTTTCATTTGTTCCTATCTCCTTTCCAGAGTGTTTGTAAGCCTTTCTTTTCGGGTTCGCAAGATTCCGTTTCCCTTCCCGAAAGGAAATGAAATTTCCTTTCGGGAAGGGAAACGGAATCTTGCGATTTTAATGGGGACTAATAGAGGAATCATTGGTGCATGTCCCTGCTCTGGATGACATGCCATGCCTTTTGATGGCTCTGTCTTTGGGAAAGTTTTTTTTCTTTTTTTTTTTCTTTTTTTTTTTCTTTTTGTTAAGCATCCACGCCATGTCTCTTATATCTTCCCCACCAAGATTTTTCTTCCTCCTTGACATTTTCCTCTGCTTTTGCTACGTCTGTCAGCTTTGTTTTGGCATGTTTTGGTTTTTTGCACTGTTCTGATAGAATCCCGGTCCATTTTCATATGGTCACTAAATTGCCCAAATTTCCCACTTTTTTTTTTTTTCTCCTCCAATTGCAATTCCTTTGATGGTATCTCCATTCCAGTGTGTTTTTAAGTCCTTCTTTTATCTTTTGGCCTTCAGCAGGGATCATTTTTGGCAAGCTTTGCTGCATGTGCCTGCACTTAATAGCGTATGGGAAAGATTTCTTTTTTTTTTTTTTTTATTTATTTTAAGCAACTATGCCATGTCTCTTATATCTTCTCCTCCAAGTTGTGTCTTCCTCCTTGTCTTTTCCCATGCTTTTGCAACATCTGTGAGCTTTGTTTTGGCATGTTTTGGTCCTTTGCAATGCAGCTCATTGCCTCACAGTCCATTTCTTGCAGACACTAAAACACCCCATTTTCCGTTTTTTTTGGGGTGTTTTTCAGTTTTTTTCATTTGTTCCTATCTCCTTTCCAGAGTGTTTGTAAGCCTTTCTTTTCGGGTTCGCAAGATTCCGTTTCCCTTCCCGAAAGGAAATGAAATTTCCTTTCGGGAAGGGAAACGGAATCTTGCGATTTTAATGGGGACTAATAGAGGAATCATTGGTGCATGTCCCTGCTCTGGATGACATGCCATGCCTTTTGATGGCTCTGTCTTTGGGAAAGTTTTTTTTCTTTTTTTTTTTCTTTTTTTTTTCTTTTTGTTAAGCATCCACGCCATGTCTCTTATATCTTCCCCACCAAGATTTTTCTTCCTCCTTGACATTTTCCTCTGCTTTTGCTACGTCTGTGAGCTTTGTTTTGGCATGTTTTGGTTTTTTGCACTGTTCTGACATAATCCCGCTCCATTTTCATATGGTCACTAAATTGCCCAAATTTCCCACTTTTTTTTTTTTTCTCCTCCAATTGCAATTCCTTTGATGGTATCTCCATTCCAGCGTGTTTTTAAGTCCTTCTTTTATCTTTTGGCCTTCAGCAGGGATCATTTTTGGCAAGCTTTGCTGCATGTGCCTGCACTTAATAGCGTATGGGAAAGATTTCTTTTTTTTTTTTTTTTATTTATTTTAAGCAACTATGCCATGTCTCTTATATCTTCTCCTCCAAGTTGTGTCTTCCTCCTTGTCTTTTCCCATGCTTTTGCAACATCTGTGAGCTTTGTTTTGGCATGTTTTGGTCCTTTGCAATGCAGCTCATTGCCTCACAGTCCATTTCTTGCAGACACTAAAACACCCCATTTTCCGTTTTTTTTGGGGTGTTTTTCAGTTTTTTTCATTTGTTCCTATCTCCTTTCCAGAGTGTTTGTAAGCCTTCCTTTTCGGGTTCGCAAGATTCCGTTTCCCTTCCCGAAAGGAAATTTCATTTCCTTTCGGGAAGGGAAACGGAATCTTGCGATTTTAATGGGGACTAATAGAGGAATCATTGGTGCATGTCCCTGCTCTGGATGACATGCCATGCCTTTTGATGGCTCTGTCTTTGGGAAAGTTTTTTTTCTTTTTTTTTTTCTTTTTTTTTTCTTTTTGTTAAGCATCCACGCCATGTCTCTTATATCTTCCCCACCAAGATTTTTCTTCCTCCTTGACATTTTCCTCTGCTTTTGCTACGTCTGTCAGCTTTGTTTTGGCATGTTTTGGTTTTTTGCACTGTTCTGACATAATCCCGCTCCATTTTCATATGGTCACTAAATTGCCCAAATTTCCCACTTTTTTTTTTTTTCTCCTCCAATTGCAATTCCTTTGATGGTATCTCCATTCCAGCGTGTTTTTAAGTCCTTCTTTTATCTTTTGGCCTTCAGCAGGGATCATTTTTGGCAAGCTTTGCTGCATGTGCCACCACTTAATAGCGTATGGGAAAGATTTCTTTTTTTTTTTTTTTTTTTTTATTTTAAGCAACTATGCCATGTCTCTTATATCTTCTCCTCCAAGTTGTGTCTTCCTCCTTGTCTTTTCCCATGCTTTTGCAACATCTGTGAGCTTTGTTTTGGCATGTTTTGGTCCTTTGCAATGCAGCTCATTGCCTCACAGTCCATTTCTTGCAGACACTAAAACACCCCATTTTCCGGTTTTTTTGGGGTGTTTTTCAGTTTTTTTTCATTTGTTCCTATCTCCTTTCCAGAGTGTTTGTAAGCCTTTCTTTTCGGGTTCGCAAGATTCCGTTTCCCTTCCCGAAAGGAAATTTCATTTCCTTTCGGGAAGGGAAACGGAATCTTGCGATTTTAATGGGGACTAATAGAGGAATCATTGGTGCATGTCCCTGCTCTGGATGACATGCCATGCCTTTTGATGGCTCTGTCTTTGGGAAAGTTTTTTTTCTTTTTTTTTTTCTTTTTTTTTTCTTTTTGTTAAGCATCCACGCCATGTCTCTTATATCTTCCCCACCAAGATTTTTCTTCCTCCTTGACATTTTCCTCTGCTTTTGCTACGTCTGTCAGCTTTGTTTTGGCATGTTTTGGTTTTTTGCACTGTTCTGATATAATCCCGGTCCATTTTCATATGGTCACTAAATTGCCCAAATTTCCCACTTTTTTTTTTTTTCTCCTCCAATTGCAATTCCTTTGATGGTATCTCCATTCCAGCGTGTTTTTAAGTCCTTCTTTTATCTTTTGGCCTTCAGCAGGGATCATTTTTGGTAAGCTTTGCTGCATGTGCCTGCACTTAATAGCGTATGGGAAAGATTTCTTTATTTTTTTTTTTTAATTTATTTTAAGCAACTATGCCATGTCTCTTATATCTTCTCCTCCAAGTTGTGTCTTCCTCCTTGTCTTTTCCCATGCTTTTGCAACATCTGTGAGCTTTGTTTTGGCATGTTTTGGTCCTTTGCAATGCAGCTCATTGCCTCACAGTCCATTTCTTGCAGACACTAAAACACCCCATTTTCCGGTTTTTTTGGGGTGTTTTTCAGTTTTTTTTCATTTGTTCCTATCTCCTTTCCAGAGTGTTTGTAAGCCTTTCTTTTCGGGTTCGCAAGATTCCGTTTCCCTTCCCGAAAGGAAATGAAATTTCCTTTCGGGAAGGGAAACGGAATCTTGCGATTTTAATGGGGACTAATAGAGGAATCATTGGTGCATGTCCCTGCTCTGGATGACATGCCATGCCTTTTGATGGCTCTGTCTTTGGGAAAGTTTTTTTTCTTTTTTTTTTTCTTTTTTTTTTCTTTTTGTTAAGCATCCACGCCATGTCTCTTATATCTTCCCCACCAAGATTTTTCTTCCTCCTTGACATTTTCCTCTGCTTTTGCTACGTCTGTCAGCTTTGTTTTGGCATGTTTTGGTTTTTTGCACTGTTCTGATATAATCCCGGTCCGTTTTCATATGGTCACTAAATTGCCCAAATTTCCCACTTTTTTTTTTTTTTCTCCTCCAATTGCAATTCTTTTGACGGTATCTCCATTCCGGCGTGTTTTTAAGTCCTTCTTTTATCTTTTGGCCTTCAGCAGGGATCATTTTTGGCAAGCTTTGCTGCATGTGCCACCACTTAATAGCGTATGGGAAAGATTTCTTTTTTTTTTTTTTTTATTTATTTTAAGCAACTATGCCATGTCTCTTATATCTTCTCCTCCAAGTTGTGTCTTCCTCCTTGTCTTTTCCCATGCTTTTGCAACATCTGTGAGCTTTGTTTTGGCATGTTTTGGTCCTTTGCAATGCAGCTCATTGCCTCACAGTCCATTTCTTGCAGACACTAAAACACCCCATTTTCCGGTTTTTTTGGGGTGTTTTTCAGTTTTTTTTCATTTGTTCCTATCTCCTTTCCAGAGTGTTTGTAAGCCTTTCTTTTCGGGTTCGCAAGATTCCGTTTCCCTTCCCGAAAGGAAATGAAATTTCCTTTCGGGAAGGGAAACGGAATCTTGCGATTTTAATGGGGACTAATAGAGGAATCATTGGTGCATGTCCCTGCTCTGGATGACATGCCATGCCTTTTGATGGCTCTGTCTTTGGGAAAGTTTTTTTTCTTTTTTTTTTTCTTTTTTTTTTTCTTTTTGTTAAGCATCCACGCCATGTCTCTTATATCTTCCCCACCAAGATTTTTCTTCCTCCTTGACATTTTCCTCTGCTTTTGCTACGTCTGTCAGCTTTGTTTTGGCATGTTTTGGTTTTTTGCACTGTTCTGATATAATCCCGGTCCATTTTCATATGGTCACTAAATTGCCCAAATTTCCCACTTTCTTTTTTTTTCTCCTCCAATTGCAATTCCTTTGATGGTATCTCCATTCCAGCGTGTTTTTAAGTCCTTCTTTTATCTTTTGGCCTTCAGCAGGGATCATTTTTGGCAAGCTTTGCTGCATGTGCCTGCACTTAATAGCGTATGGGAAAGATTTCTTTATTTTTTTTTTTAATTTATTTTAAGCAACTATGCCATGTCTCTTATATCTTCTCCTCCAAGTTGTGTCTTCCTCCTTGTCTTTTCCCATGCTTTTGCAACATCTGTGAGCTTTGTTTTGGCATGTTTTGGTCCTTTGCAATGCAGCTCATTGCCTCACAGTCCATTTCTTGCAGACACTAAAACACCCCATTTTCCGTTTTTTTTGGGGTGTTTTTCAGTTTTTTTCATTTGTTCCTATCTCCTTTCCAGAGTGTTTGTAAGCCTTCCTTTTCGGGTTCGCAAGATTCCGTTTCCCTTCCCGAAAGGAAATTTCATTTCCTTTCGGGAAGGGAAACGGAATCTTGCGATTTTAATGGGGACTAATAGAGGAATCATTGGTGCATGTCCCTGCTCTGGATGACATGCCATGCCTTTTGATGGCTCTGTCTTTGGGAAAGTTTTTTTTCTTTTTTTTTTTCTTTTTTTTTTCTTTTTGTTAAGCATCCACGCCATGTCTCTTATATCTTCCCCACCAAGATTTTTCTTCCTCCTTGACATTTTCCTCTGCTTTTGCTACGTCTGTGAGCTTTGTTTTGGCATGTTTTGGTTTTTTGCACTGTTCTGACATAATCCCGCTCCATTTTCATATGGTCACTAAATTGCCCAAATTTCCCACTTTTTTTTTTTTTCTCCTCCAATTGCAATTCCTTTGATGGTATCTCCATTCCAGCGTGTTTTTAAGTCCTTCTTTTATCTTTTGGCCTTCAGCAGGGATCATTTTTGGCAAGCTTTGCTGCATGTGCCTGCACTTAATAGCGTATGGGAAAGATTTCTTTTTTTTTTTTTTTTATTTATTTTAAGCAACTATGCCATGTCTCTTATATCTTCTCCTCCAAGTTGTGTCTTCCTCCTTGTCTTTTCCCATGCTTTTGCAACATCTGTGAGCTTTGTTTTGGCATGTTTTGGTCCTTTGCAATGCAGCTCATTGCCTCACAGTCCATTTCTTGCAGACACTAAAACACCCCATTTTCCGTTTTTTTTGGGGTGTTTTTCAGTTTTTTTCATTTGTTCCTATCTCCTTTCCAGAGTGTTTGTAAGCCTTTCTTTTCGGGTTCGCAAGATTCCGTTTCCCTTCCCGAAAGGAAATGAAATTTCCTTTCGGGAAGGGAAACGGAATCTTGCGATTTTAATGGGGACTAATAGAGGAATCATTGGTGCATGTCCCTGCTCTGGATGACATGCCATGCCTTTTGATGGCTCTGTCTTTGGGAAAGTTTTTTTTCTTTTTTTTTTTCTTTTTTTTTTCTTTTTGTTAAGCATCCACGCCATGTCTCTTATATCTTCCCCACCAAGATTTTTCTTCCTCCTTGACATTTTCCTCTGCTTTTGCTACGTCTGTGAGCTTTGTTTTGGCATGTTTTGGTTTTTTGCACTGTTCTGACATAATCCCGCTCCATTTTCATATGGTCACTAAATTGCCCAAATTTCCCACTTTTTTTTTTTTTCTCCTCCAATTGCAATTCCTTTGATGGTATCTCCATTCCAGCGTGTTTTTAAGTCCTTCTTTTATCTTTTGGCCTTCAGCAGGGATCATTTTTGGCAAGCTTTGCTGCATGTGCCTGCACTTAATAGCGTATGGGAAAGATTTCTTTTTTTTTTTTTTTTTATTTATTTTAAGCAACTATGCCATGTCTCTTATATCTTCTCCTCCAAGTTGTGTCTTCCTCCTTGTCTTTTCCCATGCTTTTGCAACATCTGTGAGCTTTGTTTTGGCATGTTTTGGTCCTTTGCAATGCAGCTCATTGCCTCACAGTCCATTTCTTGCAGACACTAAAACACCCCATTTTCCGTTTTTTTTGGGGTGTTTTTCAGTTTTTTTCATTTGTTCCTATCTCCTTTCCAGAGTGTTTGTAAGCCTTCCTTTTCGGGTTCGCAAGATTCCGTTTCCCTTCCCGAAAGGAAATTTCATTTCCTTTCGGGAAGGGAAACGGAATCTTGCGATTTTAATGGGGACTAATAGAGGAATCATTGGTGCATGTCCCTGCTCTGGATGACATGCCATGCCTTTTGATGGCTCTGTCTTTGGGAAAGTTTTTTTTCTTTTTTTTTTTCTTTTTTTTTTCTTTTTGTTAAGCATCCACGCCATGTCTCTTATATCTTCCCCACCAAGATTTTTCTTCCTCCTTGACATTTTCCTCTGCTTTTGCTACGTCTGTGAGCTTTGTTTTGGCATGTTTTGGTTTTTTGCACTGTTCTGACATAATCCCGCTCCATTTTCATATGGTCACTAAATTGCCCAAATTTCCCACTTTTTTTTTTTTTCTCCTCCAATTGCAATTCCTTTGATGGTATCTCCATTCCAGCGTGTTTTTAAGTCCTTCTTTTATCTTTTGGCCTTCAGCAGGGATCATTTTTGGCAAGCTTTGCTGCATGTGCCACCACTTAATAGCGTATGGGAAAGATTTCTTTTTTTTTTTTTTTTTTTTTATTTTAAGCAACTATGCCATGTCTCTTATATCTTCTCCTCCAAGTTGTGTCTTCCTCCTTGTCTTTTCCCATGCTTTTGCAACATCTGTGAGCTTTGTTTTGGCATGTTTTGGTCCTTTGCAATGCAGCTCATTGCCTCACAGTCCATTTCTTGCAGACACTAAAACACCCCATTTTCCGGTTTTTTTGGGGTGTTTTTCAGTTTTTTTTCATTTGTTCCTATCTCCTTTCCAGAGTGTTTGTAAGCCTTTCTTTTCGGGTTCGCAAGATTCCGTTTCCCTTCCCGAAAGGAAATGAAATTTCCTTTCGGGAAGGGAAACGGAATCTTGCGATTTTAATGGGGACTAATAGAGGAATCATTGGTGCATGTCCCTGCTCTGGATGACATGCCATGCCTTTTGATGGCTCTGTCTTTGGGAAAGTTTTTTTTCTTTTTTTTTTTCTTTTTTTTTTTCTTTTTGTTAAGCATCCACGCCATGTCTCTTATATCTTCCCCACCAAGATTTTTCTTCCTCCTTGACATTTTCCTCTGCTTTTGCTACGTCTGTCAGCTTTGTTTTGGCATGTTTTGGTTTTTTGCACTGTTCTGATATAATCCCGGTCCATTTTCATATGGTCACTAAATTGCCCAAATTTCCCACTTTTTTTTTTTTTCTCCTCCAATTGCAATTCCTTTGATGGTATCTCCATTCCAGCGTGTTTTTAAGTCCTTCTTTTATCTTTTGGCCTTCAGCAGGGATCATTTTTGGTAAGCTTTGCTGCATGTGCCTGCACTTAATAGCGTATGGGAAAGATTTCTTTTTTTTTTTTTTTTATTTATTTTAAGCAACTATGCCATGTCTCTTATATCTTCTCCTCCAAGTTGTGTCTTCCTCCTTGTCTTTTCCCGTGCTTTTGCAACATCTGTGAGCTTTGTTTTGGCATGTTTTGGTCCTTTGCAATGCAGCTCATTGCCTCACAGTCCATTTCTTGCAGACACTAAAACACCCCATTTTCCGTTTTTTTTGGGGTGTTTTTCAGTTTTTTTCATTTGTTCCTATCTCCTTTCCAGAGTGTTTGTAAGCCTTCCTTTTCGGGTTCGCAAGATTCCGTTTCCCTTCCCGAAAGGAAATGAAATTTCCTTTCGGGAAGGGAAACGGAATCTTGCGATTTTAATGGGGACTAATAGAGGAATCATTGGTGCATGTCCCTGCTCTGGATGACATGCCATGCCTTTTGATGGCTCTGTCTTTGGGAAAGTTTTTTTTCTTTTTTTTTTTCTTTTTTTTTTCTTTTTGTTAAGCATCCACGCCATGTCTCTTATATCTTCCCCACCAAGATTTTTCTTCCTCCTTGACATTTTCCTCTGCTTTTGCTACGTCTGTGAGCTTTGTTTTGGCATGTTTTGGTTTTTTGCACTGTTCTGACATAATCCCGCTCCATTTTCATATGGTCACTAAATTGCCCAAATTTCCCACTTTTTTTTTTTTTCTCCTCCAATTGCAATTCCTTTGATGGTATCTCCATTCCAGCGTGTTTTTAAGTCCTTCTTTTATCTTTTGGCCTTCAGCAGGGATCATTTTTGGCAAGCTTTGCTGCATGTGCCTGCACTTAATAGCGTATGGGAAAGATTTCTTTTTTTTTTTTTTTTATTTATTTTAAGCAACTATGCCATGTCTCTTATATCTTCTCCTCCAAGTTGTGTCTTCCTCCTTGTCTTTTCCCATGCTTTTGCAACATCTGTGAGCTTTGTTTTGGCATGTTTTGGTCCTTTGCAATGCAGCTCATTGCCTCACAGTCCATTTCTTGCAGACACTAAAACACCCCATTTTCCGTTTTTTTTGGGGTGTTTTTCAGTTTTTTTCATTTGTTCCTATCTCCTTTCCAGAGTGTTTGTAAGCCTTTCTTTTCGGGTTCGCAAGATTCCGTTTCCCTTCCCGAAAGGAAATGAAATTTCCTTTCGGGAAGGGAAACGGAATCTTGCGATTTTAATGGGGACTAATAGAGGAATCATTGGTGCATGTCCCTGCTCTGGATGACATGCCATGCCTTTTGATGGCTCTGTCTTTGGGAAAGTTTTTTTTCTTTTTTTTTTCTTTTTTTTTAAGCATCCACGCCATGTCTCTTATATCTTCCCCACCAAGATTTTTCTTCCTCCTTGACATTTTCCTCTGCTTTTGCTACGTCTGTGAGCTTTGTTTTGGCATGTTTTGGTTTTTTGCACTGTTCTGACATAATCCCGCTCCATTTTCATATGGTCACTAAATTGCCCAAATTTCCCACTTTTTTTTTTTTTCTCCTCCAATTGCAATTCCTTTGATGGTATCTCCATTCCAGCGTGTTTTTAAGTCCTTCTTTTATCTTTTGGCCTTCAGCAGGGATCATTTTTGGCAAGCTTTGCTGCATGTGCCTGCACTTAATAGCGTATGGGAAAGATTTCTTTTTTTTTTTTTTTTATTTATTTTAAGCAACTATGCCATGTCTCTTATATCTTCTCCTCCAAGTTGTGTCTTCCTCCTTGTCTTTTCCCATGCTTTTGCAACATCTGTGAGCTTTGTTTTGGCATGTTTTGGTCCTTTGCAATGCAGCTCATTGCCTCACAGTCCATTTCTTGCAGACACTAAAACACCCCATTTTCCGTTTTTTTTGGGGTGTTTTTCAGTTTTTTTCATTTGTTCCTATCTCCTTTCCAGAGTGTTTGTAAGCCTTCCTTTTCGGGTTCGCAAGATTCCGTTTCCCTTCCCGAAAGGAAATTTCATTTCCTTTCGGGAAGGGAAACGGAATCTTGCGATTTTAATGGGGACTAATAGAGGAATCATTGGTGCATGTCCCTGCTCTGGATGACATGCCATGCCTTTTGATGGCTCTGTCTTTGGGAAAGTTTTTTTTCTTTTTTTTTTTCTTTTTTTTTTCTTTTTGTTAAGCATCCACGCCATGTCTCTTATATCTTCCCCACCAAGATTTTTCTTCCTCCTTGACATTTTCCTCTGCTTTTGCTACGTCTGTGAGCTTTGTTTTGGCATGTTTTGGTTTTTTGCACTGTTCTGACATAATCCCGCTCCATTTTCATATGGTCACTAAATTGCCCAAATTTCCCACTTTTTTTTTTTTTCTCCTCCAATTGCAATTCCTTTGATGGTATCTCCATTCCAGCGTGTTTTTAAGTCCTTCTTTTATCTTTTGGCCTTCAGCAGGGATCATTTTTGGCAAGCTTTGCTGCATGTGCCACCACTTAATAGCGTATGGGAAAGATTTCTTTTTTTTTTTTTTTTTTTTTATTTTAAGCAACTATGCCATGTCTCTTATATCTTCTCCTCCAAGTTGTGTCTTCCTCCTTGTCTTTTCCCATGCTTTTGCAACATCTGTGAGCTTTGTTTTGGCATGTTTTGGTCCTTTGCAATGCAGCTCATTGCCTCACAGTCCATTTCTTGCAGACACTAAAACACCCCATTTTCCGGTTTTTTTGGGGTGTTTTTCAGTTTTTTTTCATTTGTTCCTATCTCCTTTCCAGAGTGTTTGTAAGCCTTTCTTTTCGGGTTCGCAAGATTCCGTTTCCCTTCCCGAAAGGAAATGAAATTTCCTTTCGGGAAGGGAAACGGAATCTTGCGATTTTAATGGGGACTAATAGAGGAATCATTGGTGCATGTCCCTGCTCTGGATGACATGCCATGCCTTTTGATGGCTCTGTCTTTGGGAAAGTTTTTTTTCTTTTTTTTTTTCTTTTTTTTTTTCTTTTTGTTAAGCATCCACGCCATGTCTCTTATATCTTCCCCACCAAGATTTTTCTTCCTCCTTGACATTTTCCTCTGCTTTTGCTACGTCTGTCAGCTTTGTTTTGGCATGTTTTGGTTTTTTGCACTGTTCTGATATAATCCCGGTCCATTTTCATATGGTCACTAAATTGCCCAAATTTCCCACTTTTTTTTTTTTTCTCCTCCAATTGCAATTCCTTTGATGGTATCTCCATTCCAGCGTGTTTTTAAGTCCTTCTTTTATCTTTTGGCCTTCAGCAGGGATCATTTTTGGTAAGCTTTGCTGCATGTGCCTGCACTTAATAGCGTATGGGAAAGATTTCTTTTTTTTTTTTTTTTATTTATTTTAAGCAACTATGCCATGTCTCTTATATCTTCTCCTCCAAGTTGTGTCTTCCTCCTTGTCTTTTCCCATGCTTTTGCAACATCTGTGAGCTTTGTTTTGGCATGTTTTGGTCCTTTGCAATGCAGCTCATTGCCTCACAGTCCATTTCTTGCAGACACTAAAACACCCCATTTTCCGTTTTTTTTGGGGTGTTTTTCAGTTTTTTTCATTTGTTCCTATCTCCTTTCCAGAGTGTTTGTAAGCCTTCCTTTTCGGGTTCGCAAGATTCCGTTTCCCTTCCCGAAAGGAAATTTCATTTCCTTTCGGGAAGGGAAACGGAATCTTGCGATTTTAATGGGGACTAATAGAGGAATCATTGGTGCATGTCCCTGCTCTGGATGACATGCCATGCCTTTTGATGGCTCTGTCTTTGGGAAAGTTTTTTTTCTTTTTTTTTTTCTTTTTTTTTTCTTTTTGTTAAGCATCCACGCCATGTCTCTTATATCTTCCCCACCAAGATTTTTCTTCCTCCTTGACATTTTCCTCTGCTTTTGCTACGTCTGTGAGCTTTGTTTTGGCATGTTTTGGTTTTTTGCACTGTTCTGACATAATCCCGCTCCATTTTCATATGGTCACTAAATTGCCCAAATTTCCCACTTTTTTTTTTTTTCTCCTCCAATTGCAATTCCTTTGATGGTATCTCCATTCCAGCGTGTTTTTAAGTCCTTCTTTTATCTTTTGGCCTTCAGCAGGGATCATTTTTGGCAAGCTTTGCTGCATGTGCCTGCACTTAATAGCGTATGGGAAAGATTTCTTTTTTTTTTTTTTTTATTTATTTTAAGCAACTATGCCATGTCTCTTATATCTTCTCCTCCAAGTTGTGTCTTCCTCCTTGTCTTTTCCCATGCTTTTGCAACATCTGTGAGCTTTGTTTTGGCATGTTTTGGTCCTTTGCAATGCAGCTCATTGCCTCACAGTCCATTTCTTGCAGACACTAAAACACCCCATTTTCCGTTTTTTTTGGGGTGTTTTTCAGTTTTTTTCATTTGTTCCTATCTCCTTTCCAGAGTGTTTGTAAGCCTTTCTTTTCGGGTTCGCAAGATTCCGTTTCCCTTCCCGAAAGGAAATGAAATTTCCTTTCGGGAAGGGAAACGGAATCTTGCGATTTTAATGGGGACTAATAGAGGAATCATTGGTGCATGTCCCTGCTCTGGATGACATGCCATGCCTTTTGATGGCTCTGTCTTTGGGAAAGTTTTTTTTCTTTTTTTTTTCTTTTTTTTTAAGCATCCACGCCATGTCTCTTATATCTTCCCCACCAAGATTTTTCTTCCTCCTTGACATTTTCCTCTGCTTTTGCTACGTCTGTGAGCTTTGTTTTGGCATGTTTTGGTTTTTTGCACTGTTCTGACATAATCCCGCTCCATTTTCATATGGTCACTAAATTGCCCAAATTTCCCACTTTTTTTTTTTTTCTCCTCCAATTGCAATTCCTTTGATGGTATCTCCATTCCAGCGTGTTTTTAAGTCCTTCTTTTATCTTTTGGCCTTCAGCAGGGATCATTTTTGGCAAGCTTTGCTGCATGTGCCACCACTTAATAGCGTATGGGAAAGATTTCTTTTTTTTTTTTTTTTTTTTTATTTTAAGCAACTATGCCATGTCTCTTATATCTTCTCCTCCAAGTTGTGTCTTCCTCCTTGTCTTTTCCCATGCTTTTGCAACATCTGTGAGCTTTGTTTTGGCATGTTTTGGTCCTTTGCAATGCAGCTCATTGCCTCACAGTCCATTTCTTGCAGACACTAAAACACCCCATTTTCCGGTTTTTTTGGGGTGTTTTTCAGTTTTTTTTCATTTGTTCCTATCTCCTTTCCAGAGTGTTTGTAAGCCTTTCTTTTCGGGTTCGCAAGATTCCGTTTCCCTTCCCGAAAGGAAATGAAATTTCCTTTCGGGAAGGGAAACGGAATCTTGCGATTTTAATGGGGACTAATAGAGGAATCATTGGTGCATGTCCCTGCTCTGGATGACATGCCATGCCTTTTGATGGCTCTGTCTTTGGGAAAGTTTTTTTTCTTTTTTTTTTTCTTTTTTTTTTCTTTTTGTTAAGCATCCACGCCATGTCTCTTATATCTTCCCCACCAAGATTTTTCTTCCTCCTTGACATTTTCCTCTGCTTTTGCTACGTCTGTGAGCTTTGTTTTGGCATGTTTTGGTTTTTTGCACTGTTCTGATATAATCCCGGTCCATTTTCATATGGTCACTAAATTGCCCAAATTTCCCACTTTTTTTTTTTTTCTCCTCCAATTGCAATTCCTTTGATGGTATCTCCATTCCAGCGTGTTTTTAAGTCCTTCTTTTATCTTTTGGCCTTCAGCAGGGATCATTTTTGGCAAGCTTTGCTGCATGTGCCTGCACTTAATAGCGTATGGGAAAGATTTCTTTATTTTTTTTTTTTTAATTTATTTTAAGCAACTATGCCATGTCTCTTATATCTTCTCCTCCAAGTTGTGTCTTCCTCCTTGTCTTTTCCCATGCTTTTGCAACTTCTGTGAGCTTTGTTTTGGCATGTTTTGGTCCTTTGCAATGCAGCTCATTGCCTCACAGTCCATTTCTTGCAGACACTAAAACACCCCATTTTCCGGTTTTTTTGGGGTGTTTTTCAGTTTTTTTTCATTTGTTCCTATCTCCTTTCCAGAGTGTTTGTAAGCCTTTCTTTTCGGGTTCGCAAGATTCCGTTTCCCTTCCCGAAAGGAAATGAAATTTCCTTTCGGGAAGGGAAACGGAATCTTGCGATTTTAATGGGGACTAATAGAGGAATCATTGGTGCATGTCCCTGCTCTGGATGACATGCCATGCCTTTTGATGGCTCTGTCTTTGGGAAAGTTTTTTTTCTTTTTTTTTTTCTTTTTTTTTTCTTTTTGTTAAGCATCCACGCCATGTCTCTTATATCTTCCCCACCAAGATTTTTCTTCCTCCTTGACATTTTCCTCTGCTTTTGCTACGTCTGTCAGCTTTGTTTTGGCATGTTTTGGTTTTTTGCACTGTTCTGACATAATCCCGGTCCATTTTCATATGGTCACTAAATTGCCCAAATTTCCCACTTTTTTTTTTTTTCTCCTCCAATTGCAATTCCTTTGATGGTATCTCCATTCCAGCGTGTTTTTAAGTCCTTCTTTTATCTTTTGGCCTTCAGCAGGGATCATTTTTGGCAAGCTTTGCTGCATGTGCCTGCACTTAATAGCGTATGGGAAAGATTTCTTTTTTTTTTTTTTTTATTTATTTTAAGCAACTATGCCATGTCTCTTATATCTTCTCCTCCAAGTTGTGTCTTCCTCCTTGTCTTTTCCCATGCTTTTGCAACATCTGTGAGCTTTGTTTTGGCATGTTTTGGTCCTTTGCAATGCAGCTCATTGCCTCACAGTCCATTTCTTGCAGACACTAAAACACCCCATTTTCCGTTTTTTTTGGGGTGTTTTTCAGTTTTTTTCATTTGTTCCTATCTCCTTTCCAGAGTGTTTGTAAGCCTTTCTTTTCGGGTTCGCAAGATTCCGTTTCCCTTCCCGAAAGGCAATTTCATTTCCTTTCGGGAAGGGAAACGGAATCTTGCGATTTTAATGGGGACTAATAGAGGAATCATTGGTGCATGTCCCTGCTCTGGATGACATGCCATGCCTTTTGATGGCTCTGTCTTTGGGAAAGTTTTTTTTCTTTTTTTTTTCTTTTTTTTTAAGCATCCACGCCATGTCTCTTATATCTTCCCCACCAAGATTTTTCTTCCTCCTTGACATTTTCCTCTGCTTTTGCTACGTCTGTCAGCTTTGTTTTGGCATGTTTTGGTTTTTTGCACTGTTCTGATAGAATCCCGGTCCATTTTCATATGGTCACTAAATTGCCCAAATTTCCCACTTTTTTTTTTTTTCTCCTCCAATTGCAATTCCTTTGATGGTATCTCCATTCCAGTGTGTTTTTAAGTCCTTCTTTTATCTTTTGGCCTTCAGCAGGGATCATTTTTGGCAAGCTTTGCTGCATGTGCCTGCACTTAATAGCGTATGGGAAAGATTTCTTTATTTTTTTTTTTATTTATTTTAAGCAACTATGCCATGTCTCTTATATCTTCTCCTCCAAGTTGTGTCTTCCTCCTTGTCTTTTCCCATGCTTTTGCAACATCTGTGAGCTTTGTTTTGGCATGTTTTGGTCCTTTGCAATGCAGCTCATTGCTTCACAGTCCATTTCTTGCAGACACTAAAACACCCCATTTTCAGGTTTTTTTGGGGTGTTTTTCAGTTTTTTTTCATTTGTTCCTATCTCCTTTCCAGAGTGTTTGTAAGCCTTTCTTTTCGGGTTCGCAAGATTCCGTTTCCCTTCCCGAAAGGAAATTTCATTTCCTTTCGGGAAGGGAAACGGAATCTTGCGATTTTAATGGGGACTAATAGAGGAATCATTGGTGCATGTCCCTGCTCTGGATGACATGCCATGCCTTTTGATGGCTCTGTCTTTGGGAAAGTTTTTTTTTCTTTTTTTTTTTCTTTTTTTTTTCTTTTTGTTAAGCATCCACGCCATGTCTCTTATATCTTCCCCACCAAGATTTTTCTTCCTCCTTGACATTTTCCTCTGCTTTTGCTACGTCTGTTAGCTTTGTTTT
This sequence comes from Molothrus aeneus, assembly GCF_037042795.1. Lineage (NCBI taxonomy): Eukaryota > Metazoa > Chordata > Aves > Passeriformes > Icteridae > Molothrus > Molothrus aeneus. Next base: position 37,852,548 of record NC_089649.1, read on the forward strand.
GGCATGTTTTGGTTTTTTGCACTGTTCTGATATAATCCCGGTCCATTTTCATATGGTCACTAAATTGCCCAAATTTCCCACTTTTTTTTTTTTTCTCCTCCAATTGCAATTCCTTTGATGGTATCTCCATTCCAGCGTGTTTTTAAGTCCTTCTTTTATCTTTTGGCCTTCAGCAGGGATCATTTTTGGCAAGCTTTGCTGCATGTGCCTGCACTTAATAGCGTATGGGAAAGATTTCTTTATTTTTTTTTTTTTTATTTATTTTAAGCAACTATGCCAGGTCTCTTATATCTTCTCCTCCAAGTAGTGTCTTCCTCCTTGTCTTTTCCCATGCTTTTGCAACATTTGTGAGCTTTGTTTTGGCATGTTTTGGTCCTTTGCAATGCAGCTCATTGCCTCACAGTCCATTTCTTGCAGACACTAAAACACCCCATTTTCCGGTTTTTTTGGGGTGTTTTCCAGTTTTTTTTCATTTGTTCCTATCTCCTTTCCAGAGTGTTTGTAAGCCTTTCTTTTCGGGTTCGCAAGATTCCGTTTCCCTTCCTGAAAGGAAATTTCATTTCCTTTCGGGAAGGGAAACGGAATCTTGTGATTTTAATGGGGACTAATAGAGGAATCATTGGTGCATGTCCCTGCTCTGGATGACATGCCATGCCTTTTGATGGCTCTGTCTTTGGGAAAGTTTTTTTTCTTTTTTTTTTTCTTTTTTTTTAAGCATCCACGCCATGTCTCTTATATCTTCCCCACCAAGATTTTTCTTCCTCCTTGACATTTTCCTCTGCTTTTGCTACGTCTGTCAGCTTTGTTTTGGCATGTTTTGGTTTTTTGCACTGTTCTGATATAATCCCGGTCCATTTTCATATGGTCACTAAATTGCCCAAATTTCCCACTTTTTTTTTTTTTCTCCTCCAATTGCAATTCCTTTGATGGTATCTCCATTCCAGCGTGTTTTTAAGTCCTTCTTTTATCTTTTGGCCTTCAGCAGGGATCATTTTTGGCAAGCTTTGCTGCATGTGCCTGCACTTAATAGCGTATGGGAAAGATTTCTTTATTTTTTTTTTTATTTATTTTAAGCAACTATGCCATGTCTCTTATATCTTCTCCTCCAAGTTGTGTCTTCCTCCTTGTCTTTTCCCATGCTTTTGCAACATCTGTGAGCTTTGTTTTGGCATGTTTTGGTCCTTTGCAATGCAGCTCATTGCCTCACAGTCCATTTCTTGCAGACACTAAAACACCCCATTTTCCGGTTTTTTTGGGGTGTTTTTCAGTTTTTTTCATTTGTTGCTATCTCCTTTCCAGAGTGTTTGTAAGCCTTTCTTTTCGGGTTCGCAAGATTCCGTTTCCCTTCCCGAAAGGAAATGAAATTTCCTTTCGGGAAGGGAAACGGAATCTTGCGATTTTAATGGGGACTAATAGAGGAATCATTGGTGCATGTCCCTGCTCTGGATGACATGCCATGCCTTTTGATGGCTCTGTCTTTGGGAAAGTTTTTTTTCTTTTTTTTTTTCTTTTTTTTTTCTTTTTGTTAAGCATCCACGCCATGTCTCTTATATCTTCCCCACCAAGATTTTTCTTCCTCCTTGACATTTTCCTCTGCTTTTGCTACGTCTGTGAGCTTTGTTTTGGCATGTTTTGGTTTTTTGCACTGTTCTGATAGAATCCCGGTCCATTTTCATATGGTCACTAAATTGCCCAAATTTCCCACTTTTTTTTTTTTTCTCCTCCAATTGCAATTCCTTTGATGGTATCTCCATTCCAGCGTGTTTTTAAGTCCTTCTTTTATCTTTTGGCCTTCAGCAGGGATCATTTTTGGCAAGCTTTGCTGCATGTGCCTGCACTTAATAGCGTATGGGAAAGATTTCTTTATTTTTTTTTTTTATTTATTTTAAGCAACTATGCCATGTCTCTTATATCTTCTCCTCCAAGTTGTGTCTTCCTCCTTGTCTTTTCCCATGCTTTTGCAACATCTGTGAGCTTTGTTTTGGCATGTTTTGGTCCTTTGCAATGCAGCTCATTGCCTCACAGTCCATTTCTTGCAGACACTAAAACACCCCATTTTCAGGTTTTTTTGGCGTGTTTTTCAGTTGTTTTCATTTGTTCCTATCTCCTTTCCAGAGTGTTTGTAAGCCTTTCTTTTCGGGTTCGCAAGATTCCGTTTCCCTTCCCGAAAGGAAATTTCATTTCCTTTCGGGAAGGGAAACGGAATCTTGCGATTTTAATGGGGACTAATAGAGGAATCATTGGTGCATGTCCCTGCTCTGGATGACATGCCATGCCTTTTGATGGCTCTGTCTTTGGGAAAGTTTTTTTTCTTTTTTTTTCTTTTTTTTTTTTAAGCATCCACGCCATGTCTCTTATATCTTCCCCACCAAGATTTTTCTTCCTCCTTGACATTTTCCTCTGCTTTTGCTACGTCTGTCAGCTTTGTTTTGGCATGTTTTGGTTTTTTGCACTGTTCTGATATAATCCCGGTCCATTTTCATATGGTCACTAAATTGCCCAAATTTCCCACTTTTTTTTTTTTTCTCCTCCAATTGCAATTCCTTTGATGGTATCTCCATTCCAGCGTGTTTTTAAGTCCTTCTTTTATCTTTTGGCCTTCAGCAGGGATCATTTTTGGCAAGCTTTGCTGCATGTGCCTGCACTTAATAGCGTATGGGAAAGATTTCTTTATTTTTTTTTTTTATTTATTTTAAGCAACTATGCCACGTTACTTATATCTTCTCCTCCAAGTTGTGTCTTCCTCCTTGTCTTTTCCCATGCTTTTGCAACATCTGTGAGCTTTGTTTTGGCATGTTTTGGTCCTTTGCAATGCAGCTCATTGCCTCACAGTCCATTTCTTGCAGACACTAAAACACCCCATTTTCCGGTTTTTTTGGGGTGTTTTTCAGTTTTTTTCATTTGTTCCTATCTCCTTTCCAGAGTGTTTGTAAGCCTTTCTTTTCGGGTTCGCAAGATTCCGTTTCCCTTCCCGAAAGGCAATGAAATTTCCTTTCGGGAAGGGAAACGGAATCTTGCGATTTTAATGGGGACTAATAGAGGAATCATTGGTGCATGTCCCTGCTCTGGATGACATGCCATGCCTTTTGATGGCTCTGTCTTTGGGAAAGTTTTTTTTCTTTTTTTTTTCTTTTTTTTTTCTTTTTGTTAAGCATCCACGCCATGTCTCTTATATCTTCCCCACCAAGATTTTTCTTCCTCCTTGACATTTTCCTCTGCTTTTGCTACGTCTGTCAGCTTTGTTTTGGCATGTTTTGGTTTTTTGCACTGTTCTGATAAAATCCCGGTCCATTTTCATATGGTCACTAAATTGCCCAAATTTCCCACTTTTTTTTTTTTTCTCCTCCAATTGCAATTCCTTTGATGGTATCTCCATTCCAGCGTGTTTTTAAGTCCTTCTTTTATCTTTTGGCCTTCAGCAGGGATCATTTTTGGCAAGCTTTGCTGCATGTGCCTGCACTTAATAGCGTATGGGAAGGATTTAGTTATTTTTTTTTTATTTATTTTAAGCAACTATGCCATGTCTCTTATATCTTCTCCTCCAAGTAGTGTCTTCCTCCTTGTCTTTTCCCATGCTTTTGCAACATCTGTGAGCTTTGTTTTGGCATATTTTGGTCCTTTGCAATGCAGCTCATTGCCTCACAGTCCATTTCTTGCAGACACTAAAACACCCCATTTTCCGGTTTTTTTGGGGTGTTTTCCAGTTTTTTTTCATTTGTTCCTATCTCCTTTCCAGAGTGTTTGTAAGCCTTTCTTTTCGGGTTCGCAAGATTCCGTTTCCCTTCCCAAAAGGAAATTTCATTTCCTTTCGGGAAGGGAAACGGAATCTTGCGATTTTAATGGGGACTAATAGAGGAATCATTGGTGCATGTCCCTGCTCTGGATGACATGCCATGCCTTTTGATGGCTCTGTCTTTGGGAAAGTTTTTTTTCTTTTTTTTTTTCTTTTTTTTTTTCTTTTTGTTAAGCATCCACGCCATGTCTCTTATATCTTCCCCACCAAGATTTTTCTTCCTCCTTGACATTTTCCTCTGCTTTTGCTACGTCTGTGAGCTTTGTTTTGGCATGTTTTGGTTTTTTGCACTGTTCTGATAGAATCCCGGTCCATTTTCATATGGTCACTAAATTGCCCAAATTTCCCACTTTTTTTTTTTTTCTCCTCCAATTGCAATTCCTTTGATGGTATCTCCATTCCAGTGTGTTTTTAAGTCCTTCTTTTATCTTTTGGCCTTCAGCAGGGATCATTTTTGGCAAGCTTTGCTGCATGTGCCTGCACTTAATAGCGTATGGGAAAGATTTCTTTATTTTTTTTTTTATTTATTTTAAGCAACTATGCCATGTCTCTTATATCTTCTCCTCCAAGTTGTGTCTTCCTCCTTGTCTTTTCCCATGCTTTTGCAACATCTGTGAGCTTTGTTTTGGCATGTTTTGGTCCTTTGCAATGCAGCTCATTGCTTCACAGTCCATTTCTTGCAGACACTAAAACACCCCATTTTCAGGTTTTTTTGGGGTGTTTTTCAGTTTTTTTTCATTTGTTCCTATCTCCTTTCCAGAGTGTTTGTAAGCCTTTCTTTTCGGGTTCGCAAGATTCCGTTTCCCTTCCCGAAAGGAAATTTCATTTCCTTTCGGGAAGGGAAACGGAATCTTGCGATTTTAATGGGGACTAATAGAGGAATCATTGGTGCATGTCCCTGCTCTGGATGACATGCCATGCCTTTTGATGGCTCTGTCTTTGGGAAAGTTTTTTTTTCTTTTTTTTTTTCTTTTTTTTTTCTTTTTGTTAAGCATCCACGCCATGTCTCTTATATCTTCCCCACCAAGATTTTTCTTCCTCCTTGACATTTTCCTCTGCTTTTGCTACGTCTGTTAGCTTTGTTTTGGCATGTTTTGGTTTTTTGCACTGTTCTGATATAATCCCGGTCCATTTTCATATGGTCACTAAATTGCCCAAATTTCCCACTTTTTTTTTTTTTCTCCTCCAATTGCAATTCCTTTGATGGTATCTCCATTCCAGCGTGTTTTTAAGTCCTTCTTTTATCTTTTGGCCTTCAGCAGGGATCATTTTTGGCAAGCTTTGCTGCATGTGCCTGCACTTAATAGCGTATGGGAAAGATTTCTTTATTTTTTTTTTTTTTATTTATTTTAAGCAACTATGCCAGGTCTCTTATATCTTCTCCTCCAAGTAGTGTCTTCCTCCTTGTCTTTTCCCATGCTTTTGCAACATTTGTGAGCTTTGTTTTGGCATGTTTTGGTCCTTTGCAATGCAGCTCATTGCCTCACAGTCCATTTCTTGCAGACACTAAAACACCCCATTTTCCGGTTTTTTTGGGGTGTTTTCCAGTTTTTTTTCATTTGTTCCTATCTCCTTTCCAGAGTGTTTGTAAGCCTTTCTTTTCGGGTTCGCAAGATTCCGTTTCCCTTCCTGAAAGGAAATTTCATTTCCTTTCGGGAAGGGAAACGGAATCTTGTGATTTTAATGGGGACTAATAGAGGAATCATTGGTGCATGTCCCTGCTCTGGATGACATGCCATGCCTTTTGATGGCTCTGTCTTTGGGAAAGTTTTTTTTCTTTTTTTTTTTCTTTTTTTTTAAGCATCCACGCCATGTCTCTTATATCTTCCCCACCAAGATTTTTCTTCCTCCTTGACATTTTCCTCTGCTTTTGCTACGTCTGTCAGCTTTGTTTTGGCATGTTTTGGTTTTTTGCACTGTTCTGATATAATCCCGGTCCATTTTCATATGGTCACTAAATTGCCCAAATTTCCCACTTTTTTTTTTTTTCTCCTCCAATTGCAATTCCTTTGATGGTATCTCCATTCCAGCGTGTTTTTAAGTCCTTCTTTTATCTTTTGGCCTTCAGCAGGGATCATTTTTGGCAAGCTTTGCTGCATGTGCCTGCACTTAATAGCGTATGGGAAAGATTTCTTTATTTTTTTTTTTATTTATTTTAAGCAACTATGCCATGTCTCTTATATCTTCTCCTCCAAGTTGTGTCTTCCTCCTTGTCTTTTCCCATGCTTTTGCAACATCTGTGAGCTTTGTTTTGGCATGTTTTGGTCCTTTGCAATGCAGCTCATTGCCTCACAGTCCATTTCTTGCAGACACTAAAACACCCCATTTTCCGGTTTTTTTGGGGTGTTTTTCAGTTTTTTTCATTTGTTGCTATCTCCTTTCCAGAGTGTTTGTAAGCCTTTCTTTTCGGGTTCGCAAGATTCCGTTTCCCTTCCCGAAAGGAAATGAAATTTCCTTTCGGGAAGGGAAACGGAATCTTGCGATTTTAATGGGGACTAATAGAGGAATCATTGGTGCATGTCCCTGCTCTGGATGACATGCCATGCCTTTTGATGGCTCTGTCTTTGGGAAAGTTTTTTTTCTTTTTTTTTTTCTTTTTTTTTTCTTTTTGTTAAGCATCCACGCCATGTCTCTTATATCTTCCCCACCAAGATTTTTCTTCCTCCTTGACATTTTCCTCTGCTTTTGCTACGTCTGTGAGCTTTGTTTTGGCATGTTTTGGTTTTTTGCACTGTTCTGATAGAATCCCGGTCCATTTTCATATGGTCACTAAATTGCCCAAATTTCCCACTTTTTTTTTTTTTCTCCTCCAATTGCAATTCCTTTGATGGTATCTCCATTCCAGCGTGTTTTTAAGTCCTTCTTTTATCTTTTGGCCTTCAGCAGGGATCATTTTTGGCAAGCTTTGCTGCATGTGCCTGCACTTAATAGCGTATGGGAAAGATTTCTTTATTTTTTTTTTTTATTTATTTTAAGCAACTATGCCATGTCTCTTATATCTTCTCCTCCAAGTTGTGTCTTCCTCCTTGTCTTTTCCCATGCTTTTGCAACATCTGTGAGCTTTGTTTTGGCATGTTTTGGTCCTTTGCAATGCAGCTCATTGCCTCACAGTCCATTTCTTGCAGACACTAAAACACCCCATTTTCAGGTTTTTTTGGCGTGTTTTTCAGTTGTTTTCATTTGTTCCTATCTCCTTTCCAGAGTGTTTGTAAGCCTTTCTTTTCGGGTTCGCAAGATTCCGTTTCCCTTCCCGAAAGGAAATTTCATTTCCTTTCGGGAAGGGAAACGGAATCTTGCGATTTTAATGGGGACTAATAGAGGAATCATTGGTGCATGTCCCTGCTCTGGATGACATGCCATGCCTTTTGATGGCTCTGTCTTTGGGAAAGTTTTTTTTCTTTTTTTTTCTTTTTTTTTTTTAAGCATCCACGCCATGTCTCTTATATCTTCCCCACCAAGATTTTTCTTCCTCCTTGACATTTTCCTCTGCTTTTGCTACGTCTGTCAGCTTTGTTTTGGCATGTTTTGGTTTTTTGCACTGTTCTGATATAATCCCGGTCCATTTTCATATGGTCACTAAATTGCCCAAATTTCCCACTTTTTTTTTTTTTCTCCTCCAATTGCAATTCCTTTGATGGTATCTCCATTCCAGCGTGTTTTTAAGTCCTTCTTTTATCTTTTGGCCTTCAGCAGGGATCATTTTTGGCAAGCTTTGCTGCATGTGCCTGCACTTAATAGCGTATGGGAAAGATTTCTTTATTTTTTTTTTTTATTTATTTTAAGCAACTATGCCACGTTACTTATATCTTCTCCTCCAAGTTGTGTCTTCCTCCTTGTCTTTTCCCATGCTTTTGCAACATCTGTGAGCTTTGTTTTGGCATGTTTTGGTCCTTTGCAATGCAGCTCATTGCCTCACAGTCCATTTCTTGCAGACACTAAAACACCCCATTTTCCGGTTTTTTTGGGGTGTTTTTCAGTTTTTTTCATTTGTTCCTATCTCCTTTCCAGAGTGTTTGTAAGCCTTTCTTTTCGGGTTCGCAAGATTCCGTTTCCCTTCCCGAAAGGCAATGAAATTTCCTTTCGGGAAGGGAAACGGAATCTTGCGATTTTAATGGGGACTAATAGAGGAATCATTGGTGCATGTCCCTGCTCTGGATGACATGCCATGCCTTTTGATGGCTCTGTCTTTGGGAAAGTTTTTTTTCTTTTTTTTTTCTTTTTTTTTTCTTTTTGTTAAGCATCCACGCCATGTCTCTTATATCTTCCCCACCAAGATTTTTCTTCCTCCTTGACATTTTCCTCTGCTTTTGCTACGTCTGTCAGCTTTGTTTTGGCATGTTTTGGTTTTTTGCACTGTTCTGATAAAATCCCGGTCCATTTTCATATGGTCACTAAATTGCCCAAATTTCCCACTTTTTTTTTTTTTCTCCTCCAATTGCAATTCCTTTGATGGTATCTCCATTCCAGCGTGTTTTTAAGTCCTTCTTTTATCTTTTGGCCTTCAGCAGGGATCATTTTTGGCAAGCTTTGCTGCATGTGCCTGCACTTAATAGCGTATGGGAAGGATTTAGTTATTTTTTTTTTATTTATTTTAAGCAACTATGCCATGTCTCTTATATCTTCTCCTCCAAGTAGTGTCTTCCTCCTTGTCTTTTCCCATGCTTTTGCAACATCTGTGAGCTTTGTTTTGGCATATTTTGGTCCTTTGCAATGCAGCTCATTGCCTCACAGTCCATTTCTTGCAGACACTAAAACACCCCATTTTCCGGTTTTTTTGGGGTGTTTTCCAGTTTTTTTTCATTTGTTCCTATCTCCTTTCCAGAGTGTTTGTAAGCCTTTCTTTTCGGGTTCGCAAGATTCCGTTTCCCTTCCCAAAAGGAAATTTCATTTCCTTTCGGGAAGGGAAACGGAATCTTGCGATTTTAATGGGGACTAATAGAGGAATCATTGGTGCATGTCCCTGCTCTGGATGACATGCCATGCCTTTTGATGGCTCTGTCTTTGGGAAAGTTTTTTTTCTTTTTTTTTTTCTTTTTTTTTTTCTTTTTGTTAAGCATCCACGCCATGTCTCTTATATCTTCCCCACCAAGATTTTTCTTCCTCCTTGACATTTTCCTCTGCTTTTGCTACGTCTGTGAGCTTTGTTTTGGCATGTTTTGGTTTTTTGCACTGTTCTGATAGAATCCCGGTCCATTTTCATATGGTCACTAAATTGCCCAAATTTCCCACTTTTTTTTTTTTTCTCCTCCAATTGCAATTCCTTTGATGGTATCTCCATTCCAGTGTGTTTTTAAGTCCTTCTTTTATCTTTTGGCCTTCAGCAGGGATCATTTTTGGCAAGCTTTGCTGCATGTGCCTGCACTTAATAGCGTATGGGAAAGATTTCTTTATTTTTTTTTTTATTTATTTTAAGCAACTATGCCATGTCTCTTATATCTTCTCCTCCAAGTTGTGTCTTCCTCCTTGTCTTTTCCCATGCTTTTGCAACATCTGTGAGCTTTGTTTTGGCATGTTTTGGTCCTTTGCAATGCAGCTCATTGCTTCACAGTCCATTTCTTGCAGACACTAAAACACCCCATTTTCAGGTTTTTTTGGGGTGTTTTTCAGTTTTTTTTCATTTGTTCCTATCTCCTTTCCAGAGTGTTTGTAAGCCTTTCTTTTCGGGTTCGCAAGATTCCGTTTCCCTTCCCGAAAGGAAATTTCATTTCCTTTCGGGAAGGGAAACGGAATCTTGCGATTTTAATGGGGACTAATAGAGGAATCATTGGTGCATGTCCCTGCTCTGGATGACATGCCATGCCTTTTGATGGCTCTGTCTTTGGGAAAGTTTTTTTTTCTTTTTTTTTTTCTTTTTTTTTTCTTTTTGTTAAGCATCCACGCCATGTCTCTTATATCTTCCCCACCAAGATTTTTCTTCCTCCTTGACATTTTCCTCTGCTTTTGCTACGTCTGTTAGCTTTGTTTTGGCATGTTTTGGTTTTTTGCACTGTTCTGATATAATCCCGGTCCATTTTCATATGGTCACTAAATTGCCCAAATTTCCCACTTTTTTTTTTTTTCTCCTCCAATTGCAATTCCTTTGATGGTATCTCCATTCCAGCGTGTTTTTAAGTCCTTCTTTTATCTTTTGGCCTTCAGCAGGGATCATTTTTGGCAAGCTTTGCTGCATGTGCCTGCACTTAATAGCGTATGGGAAAGATTTCTTTATTTTTTTTTTTTTTATTTATTTTAAGCAACTATGCCAGGTCTCTTATATCTTCTCCTCCAAGTAGTGTCTTCCTCCTTGTCTTTTCCCATGCTTTTGCAACATTTGTGAGCTTTGTTTTGGCATGTTTTGGTCCTTTGCAATGCAGCTCATTGCCTCACAGTCCATTTCTTGCAGACACTAAAACACCCCATTTTCCGGTTTTTTTGGGGTGTTTTCCAGTTTTTTTTCATTTGTTCCTATCTCCTTTCCAGAGTGTTTGTAAGCCTTTCTTTTCGGGTTCGCAAGATTCCGTTTCCCTTCCTGAAAGGAAATTTCATTTCCTTTCGGGAAGGGAAACGGAATCTTGTGATTTTAATGGGGACTAATAGAGGAATCATTGGTGCATGTCCCTGCTCTGGATGACATGCCATGCCTTTTGATGGCTCTGTCTTTGGGAAAGTTTTTTTTCTTTTTTTTTTTCTTTTTTTTTAAGCATCCACGCCATGTCTCTTATATCTTCCCCACCAAGATTTTTCTTCCTCCTTGACATTTTCCTCTGCTTTTGCTACGTCTGTCAGCTTTGTTTTGGCATGTTTTGGTTTTTTGCACTGTTCTGATATAATCCCGGTCCATTTTCATATGGTCACTAAATTGCCCAAATTTCCCACTTTTTTTTTTTTTCTCCTCCAATTGCAATTCCTTTGATGGTATCTCCATTCCAGCGTGTTTTTAAGTCCTTCTTTTATCTTTTGGCCTTCAGCAGGGATCATTTTTGGCAAGCTTTGCTGCATGTGCCTGCACTTAATAGCGTATGGGAAAGATTTCTTTATTTTTTTTTTTATTTATTTTAAGCAACTATGCCATGTCTCTTATATCTTCTCCTCCAAGTTGTGTCTTCCTCCTTGTCTTTTCCCATGCTTTTGCAACATCTGTGAGCTTTGTTTTGGCATGTTTTGGTCCTTTGCAATGCAGCTCATTGCCTCACAGTCCATTTCTTGCAGACACTAAAACACCCCATTTTCCGGTTTTTTTGGGGTGTTTTTCAGTTTTTTTCATTTGTTGCTATCTCCTTTCCAGAGTGTTTGTAAGCCTTTCTTTTCGGGTTCGCAAGATTCCGTTTCCCTTCCCGAAAGGAAATGAAATTTCCTTTCGGGAAGGGAAACGGAATCTTGCGATTTTAATGGGGACTAATAGAGGAATCATTGGTGCATGTCCCTGCTCTGGATGACATGCCATGCCTTTTGATGGCTCTGTCTTTGGGAAAGTTTTTTTTCTTTTTTTTTTTCTTTTTTTTTTCTTTTTGTTAAGCATCCACGCCATGTCTCTTATATCTTCCCCACCAAGATTTTTCTTCCTCCTTGACATTTTCCTCTGCTTTTGCTACGTCTGTGAGCTTTGTTTTGGCATGTTTTGGTTTTTTGCACTGTTCTGATAGAATCCCGGTCCATTTTCATATGGTCACTAAATTGCCCAAATTTCCCACTTTTTTTTTTTTTCTCCTCCAATTGCAATTCCTTTGATGGTATCTCCATTCCAGCGTGTTTTTAAGTCCTTCTTTTATCTTTTGGCCTTCAGCAGGGATCATTTTTGGCAAGCTTTGCTGCATGTGCCTGCACTTAATAGCGTATGGGAAAGATTTCTTTATTTTTTTTTTTTATTTATTTTAAGCAACTATGCCATGTCTCTTATATCTTCTCCTCCAAGTTGTGTCTTCCTCCTTGTCTTTTCCCATGCTTTTGCAACATCTGTGAGCTTTGTTTTGGCATGTTTTGGTCCTTTGCAATGCAGCTCATTGCCTCACAGTCCATTTCTTGCAGACACTAAAACACCCCATTTTCAGGTTTTTTTGGCGTGTTTTTCAGTTGTTTTCATTTGTTCCTATCTCCTTTCCAGAGTGTTTGTAAGCCTTTCTTTTCGGGTTCGCAAGATTCCGTTTCCCTTCCCGAAAGGAAATTTCATTTCCTTTCGGGAAGGGAAACGGAATCTTGCGATTTTAATGGGGACTAATAGAGGAATCATTGGTGCATGTCCCTGCTCTGGATGACATGCCATGCCTTTTGATGGCTCTGTCTTTGGGAAAGTTTTTTTTCTTTTTTTTTCTTTTTTTTTTTTAAGCATCCACGCCATGTCTCTTATATCTTCCCCACCAAGATTTTTCTTCCTCCTTGACATTTTCCTCTGCTTTTGCTACGTCTGTCAGCTTTGTTTTGGCATGTTTTGGTTTTTTGCACTGTTCTGATATAATCCCGGTCCATTTTCATATGGTCACTAAATTGCCCAAATTTCCCACTTTTTTTTTTTTTCTCCTCCAATTGCAATTCCTTTGATGGTATCTCCATTCCAGCGTGTTTTTAAGTCCTTCTTTTATCTTTTGGCCTTCAGCAGGGATCATTTTTGGCAAGCTTTGCTGCATGTGCCTGCACTTAATAGCGTATGGGAAAGATTTCTTTATTTTTTTTTTTTATTTATTTTAAGCAACTATGCCACGTTACTTATATCTTCTCCTCCAAGTTGTGTCTTCCTCCTTGTCTTTTCCCATGCTTTTGCAACATCTGTGAGCTTTGTTTTGGCATGTTTTGGTCCTTTGCAATGCAGCTCATTGCCTCACAGTCCATTTCTTGCAGACACTAAAACACCCCATTTTCCGGTTTTTTTGGGGTGTTTTTCAGTTTTTTTCATTTGTTCCTATCTCCTTTCCAGAGTGTTTGTAAGCCTTTCTTTTCGGGTTCGCAAGATTCCGTTTCCCTTCCCGAAAGGCAATGAAATTTCCTTTCGGGAAGGGAAACGGAATCTTGCGATTTTAATGGGGACTAATAGAGGAATCATTGGTGCATGTCCCTGCTCTGGATGACATGCCATGCCTTTTGATGGCTCTGTCTTTGGGAAAGTTTTTTTTCTTTTTTTTTTCTTTTTTTTTTCTTTTTGTTAAGCATCCACGCCATGTCTCTTATATCTTCCCCACCAAGATTTTTCTTCCTCCTTGACATTTTCCTCTGCTTTTGCTACGTCTGTCAGCTTTGTTTTGGCATGTTTTGGTTTTTTGCACTGTTCTGATAAAATCCCGGTCCATTTTCATATGGTCACTAAATTGCCCAAATTTCCCACTTTTTTTTTTTTTCTCCTCCAATTGCAATTCCTTTGATGGTATCTCCATTCCAGCGTGTTTTTAAGTCCTTCTTTTATCTTTTGGCCTTCAGCAGGGATCATTTTTGGCAAGCTTTGCTGCATGTGCCTGCACTTAATAGCGTATGGGAAGGATTTAGTTATTTTTTTTTTATTTATTTTAAGCAACTATGCCATGTCTCTTATATCTTCTCCTCCAAGTAGTGTCTTCCTCCTTGTCTTTTCCCATGCTTTTGCAACATCTGTGAGCTTTGTTTTGGCATATTTTGGTCCTTTGCAATGCAGCTCATTGCCTCACAGTCCATTTCTTGCAGACACTAAAACACCCCATTTTCCGGTTTTTTTGGGGTGTTTTCCAGTTTTTTTTCATTTGTTCCTATCTCCTTTCCAGAGTGTTTGTAAGCCTTTCTTTTCGGGTTCGCAAGATTCCGTTTCCCTTCCCAAAAGGAAATTTCATTTCCTTTCGGGAAGGGAAACGGAATCTTGCGATTTTAATGGGGACTAATAGAGGAATCATTGGTGCATGTCCCTGCTCTGGATGACATGCCATGCCTTTTGATGGCTCTGTCTTTGGGAAAGTTTTTTTTCTTTTTTTTTTTCTTTTTTTTTTTCTTTTTGTTAAGCATCCACGCCATGTCTCTTATATCTTCCCCACCAAGATTTTTCTTCCTCCTTGACATTTTCCTCTGCTTTTGCTACGTCTGTGAGCTTTGTTTTGGCATGTTTTGGTTTTTTGCACTGTTCTGATAGAATCCCGGTCCATTTTCATATGGTCACTAAATTGCCCAAATTTCCCACTTTTTTTTTTTTTCTCCTCCAATTGCAATTCCTTTGATGGTATCTCCATTCCAGTGTGTTTTTAAGTCCTTCTTTTATCTTTTGGCCTTCAGCAGGGATCATTTTTGGCAAGCTTTGCTGCATGTGCCTGCACTTAATAGCGTATGGGAAAGATTTCTTTATTTTTTTTTTTATTTATTTTAAGCAACTATGCCATGTCTCTTATATCTTCTCCTCCAAGTTGTGTCTTCCTCCTTGTCTTTTCCCATGCTTTTGCAACATCTGTGAGCTTTGTTTTGGCATGTTTTGGTCCTTTGCAATGCAGCTCATTGCTTCACAGTCCATTTCTTGCAGACACTAAAACACCCCATTTTCAGGTTTTTTTGGGGTGTTTTTCAGTTTTTTTTCATTTGTTCCTATCTCCTTTCCAGAGTGTTTGTAAGCCTTTCTTTTCGGGTTCGCAAGATTCCGTTTCCCTTCCCGAAAGGAAATTTCATTTCCTTTCGGGAAGGGAAACGGAATCTTGCGATTTTAATGGGGACTAATAGAGGAATCATTGGTGCATGTCCCTGCTCTGGATGACATGCCATGCCTTTTGATGGCTCTGTCTTTGGGAAAGTTTTTTTTTCTTTTTTTTTTTCTTTTTTTTTTCTTTTTGTTAAGCATCCACGCCATGTCTCTTATATCTTCCCCACCAAGATTTTTCTTCCTCCTTGACATTTTCCTCTGCTTTTGCTACGTCTGTTAGCTTTGTTTTGGCATGTTTTGGTTTTTTGCACTGTTCTGATATAATCCCGGTCCATTTTCATATGGTCACTAAATTGCCCAAATTTCCCACTTTTTTTTTTTTTCTCCTCCAATTGCAATTCCTTTGATGGTATCTCCATTCCAGCGTGTTTTTAAGTCCTTCTTTTATCTTTTGGCCTTCAGCAGGGATCATTTTTGGCAAGCTTTGCTGCATGTGCCTGCACTTAATAGCGTATGGGAAAGATTTCTTTATTTTTTTTTTTTTTATTTATTTTAAGCAACTATGCCAGGTCTCTTATATCTTCTCCTCCAAGTAGTGTCTTCCTCCTTGTCTTTTCCCATGCTTTTGCAACATTTGTGAGCTTTGTTTTGGCATGTTTTGGTCCTTTGCAATGCAGCTCATTGCCTCACAGTCCATTTCTTGCAGACACTAAAACACCCCATTTTCCGGTTTTTTTGGGGTGTTTTCCAGTTTTTTTTCATTTGTTCCTATCTCCTTTCCAGAGTGTTTGTAAGCCTTTCTTTTCGGGTTCGCAAGATTCCGTTTCCCTTCCTGAAAGGAAATTTCATTTCCTTTCGGGAAGGGAAACGGAATCTTGTGATTTTAATGGGGACTAATAGAGGAATCATTGGTGCATGTCCCTGCTCTGGATGACATGCCATGCCTTTTGATGGCTCTGTCTTTGGGAAAGTTTTTTTTCTTTTTTTTTTTCTTTTTTTTTAAGCATCCACGCCATGTCTCTTATATCTTCCCCACCAAGATTTTTCTTCCTCCTTGACATTTTCCTCTGCTTTTGCTACGTCTGTCAGCTTTGTTTTGGCATGTTTTGGTTTTTTGCACTGTTCTGATATAATCCCGGTCCATTTTCATATGGTCACTAAATTGCCCAAATTTCCCACTTTTTTTTTTTTTCTCCTCCAATTGCAATTCCTTTGATGGTATCTCCATTCCAGCGTGTTTTTAAGTCCTTCTTTTATCTTTTGGCCTTCAGCAGGGATCATTTTTGGCAAGCTTTGCTGCATGTGCCTGCACTTAATAGCGTATGGGAAAGATTTCTTTATTTTTTTTTTTATTTATTTTAAGCAACTATGCCATGTCTCTTATATCTTCTCCTCCAAGTTGTGTCTTCCTCCTTGTCTTTTCCCATGCTTTTGCAACATCTGTGAGCTTTGTTTTGGCATGTTTTGGTCCTTTGCAATGCAGCTCATTGCCTCACAGTCCATTTCTTGCAGACACTAAAACACCCCATTTTCCGGTTTTTTTGGGGTGTTTTTCAGTTTTTTTCATTTGTTGCTATCTCCTTTCCAGAGTGTTTGTAAGCCTTTCTTTTCGGGTTCGCAAGATTCCGTTTCCCTTCCCGAAAGGAAATGAAATTTCCTTTCGGGAAGGGAAACGGAATCTTGCGATTTTAATGGGGACTAATAGAGGAATCATTGGTGCATGTCCCTGCTCTGGATGACATGCCATGCCTTTTGATGGCTCTGTCTTTGGGAAAGTTTTTTTTCTTTTTTTTTTTCTTTTTTTTTTCTTTTTGTTAAGCATCCACGCCATGTCTCTTATATCTTCCCCACCAAGATTTTTCTTCCTCCTTGACATTTTCCTCTGCTTTTGCTACGTCTGTGAGCTTTGTTTTGGCATGTTTTGGTTTTTTGCACTGTTCTGATAGAATCCCGGTCCATTTTCATATGGTCACTAAATTGCCCAAATTTCCCACTTTTTTTTTTTTTCTCCTCCAATTGCAATTCCTTTGATGGTATCTCCATTCCAGCGTGTTTTTAAGTCCTTCTTTTATCTTTTGGCCTTCAGCAGGGATCATTTTTGGCAAGCTTTGCTGCATGTGCCTGCACTTAATAGCGTATGGGAAAGATTTCTTTATTTTTTTTTTTTATTTATTTTAAGCAACTATGCCATGTCTCTTATATCTTCTCCTCCAAGTTGTGTCTTCCTCCTTGTCTTTTCCCATGCTTTTGCAACATCTGTGAGCTTTGTTTTGGCATGTTTTGGTCCTTTGCAATGCAGCTCATTGCCTCACAGTCCATTTCTTGCAGACACTAAAACACCCCATTTTCAGGTTTTTTTGGCGTGTTTTTCAGTTGTTTTCATTTGTTCCTATCTCCTTTCCAGAGTGTTTGTAAGCCTTTCTTTTCGGGTTCGCAAGATTCCGTTTCCCTTCCCGAAAGGAAATTTCATTTCCTTTCGGGAAGGGAAACGGAATCTTGCGATTTTAATGGGGACTAATAGAGGAATCATTGGTGCATGTCCCTGCTCTGGATGACATGCCATGCCTTTTGATGGCTCTGTCTTTGGGAAAGTTTTTTTTCTTTTTTTTTCTTTTTTTTTTTTAAGCATCCACGCCATGTCTCTTATATCTTCCCCACCAAGATTTTTCTTCCTCCTTGACATTTTCCTCTGCTTTTGCTACGTCTGTCAGCTTTGTTTTGGCATGTTTTGGTTTTTTGCACTGTTCTGATATAATCCCGGTCCATTTTCATATGGTCACTAAATTGCCCAAATTTCCCACTTTTTTTTTTTTTCTCCTCCAATTGCAATTCCTTTGATGGTATCTCCATTCCAGCGTGTTTTTAAGTCCTTCTTTTATCTTTTGGCCTTCAGCAGGGATCATTTTTGGCAAGCTTTGCTGCATGTGCCTGCACTTAATAGCGTATGGGAAAGATTTCTTTATTTTTTTTTTTTATTTATTTTAAGCAACTATGCCACGTTACTTATATCTTCTCCTCCAAGTTGTGTCTTCCTCCTTGTCTTTTCCCATGCTTTTGCAACATCTGTGAGCTTTGTTTTGGCATGTTTTGGTCCTTTGCAATGCAGCTCATTGCCTCACAGTCCATTTCTTGCAGACACTAAAACACCCCATTTTCCGGTTTTTTTGGGGTGTTTTTCAGTTTTTTTCATTTGTTCCTATCTCCTTTCCAGAGTGTTTGTAAGCCTTTCTTTTCGGGTTCGCAAGATTCCGTTTCCCTTCCCGAAAGGCAATGAAATTTCCTTTCGGGAAGGGAAACGGAATCTTGCGATTTTAATGGGGACTAATAGAGGAATCATTGGTGCATGTCCCTGCTCTGGATGACATGCCATGCCTTTTGATGGCTCTGTCTTTGGGAAAGTTTTTTTTCTTTTTTTTTTCTTTTTTTTTTCTTTTTGTTAAGCATCCACGCCATGTCTCTTATATCTTCCCCACCAAGATTTTTCTTCCTCCTTGACATTTTCCTCTGCTTTTGCTACGTCTGTCAGCTTTGTTTTGGCATGTTTTGGTTTTTTGCACTGTTCTGATAAAATCCCGGTCCATTTTCATATGGTCACTAAATTGCCCAAATTTCCCACTTTTTTTTTTTTTCTCCTCCAATTGCAATTCCTTTGATGGTATCTCCATTCCAGCGTGTTTTTAAGTCCTTCTTTTATCTTTTGGCCTTCAGCAGGGATCATTTTTGGCAAGCTTTGCTGCATGTGCCTGCACTTAATAGCGTATGGGAAGGATTTAGTTATTTTTTTTTTATTTATTTTAAGCAACTATGCCATGTCTCTTATATCTTCTCCTCCAAGTAGTGTCTTCCTCCTTGTCTTTTCCCATGCTTTTGCAACATCTGTGAGCTTTGTTTTGGCATATTTTGGTCCTTTGCAATGCAGCTCATTGCCTCACAGTCCATTTCTTGCAGACACTAAAACACCCCATTTTCCGGTTTTTTTGGGGTGTTTTCCAGTTTTTTTTCATTTGTTCCTATCTCCTTTCCAGAGTGTTTGTAAGCCTTTCTTTTCGGGTTCGCAAGATTCCGTTTCCCTTCCCAAAAGGAAATTTCATTTCCTTTCGGGAAGGGAAACGGAATCTTGCGATTTTAATGGGGACTAATAGAGGAATCATTGGTGCATGTCCCTGCTCTGGATGACATGCCATGCCTTTTGATGGCTCTGTCTTTGGGAAAGTTTTTTTTCTTTTTTTTTTTCTTTTTTTTTTTCTTTTTGTTAAGCATCCACGCCATGTCTCTTATATCTTCCCCACCAAGATTTTTCTTCCTCCTTGACATTTTCCTCTGCTTTTGCTACGTCTGTGAGCTTTGTTTTGGCATGTTTTGGTTTTTTGCACTGTTCTGATAGAATCCCGGTCCATTTTCATATGGTCACTAAATTGCCCAAATTTCCCACTTTTTTTTTTTTTCTCCTCCAATTGCAATTCCTTTGATGGTATCTCCATTCCAGTGTGTTTTTAAGTCCTTCTTTTATCTTTTGGCCTTCAGCAGGGATCATTTTTGGCAAGCTTTGCTGCATGTGCCTGCACTTAATAGCGTATGGGAAAGATTTCTTTATTTTTTTTTTTATTTATTTTAAGCAACTATGCCATGTCTCTTATATCTTCTCCTCCAAGTTGTGTCTTCCTCCTTGTCTTTTCCCATGCTTTTGCAACATCTGTGAGCTTTGTTTTGGCATGTTTTGGTCCTTTGCAATGCAGCTCATTGCTTCACAGTCCATTTCTTGCAGACACTAAAACACCCCATTTTCAGGTTTTTTTGGGGTGTTTTTCAGTTTTTTTTCATTTGTTCCTATCTCCTTTCCAGAGTGTTTGTAAGCCTTTCTTTTCGGGTTCGCAAGATTCCGTTTCCCTTCCCGAAAGGAAATTTCATTTCCTTTCGGGAAGGGAAACGGAATCTTGCGATTTTAATGGGGACTAATAGAGGAATCATTGGTGCATGTCCCTGCTCTGGATGACATGCCATGCCTTTTGATGGCTCTGTCTTTGGGAAAGTTTTTTTTTCTTTTTTTTTTTCTTTTTTTTTTCTTTTTGTTAAGCATCCACGCCATGTCTCTTATATCTTCCCCACCAAGATTTTTCTTCCTCCTTGACATTTTCCTCTGCTTTTGCTACGTCTGTCAGCTTTGTTTTGGCATGTTTTGGTTTTTTGCACTGTTCTGATATAATCCCGGTCCATTTTCATATGGTCACTAAATTGCCCAAATTTCCCACTTTTTTTTTTTTTCTCCTCCAATTGCAATTCCTTTGATGGTATCTCCATTCCAGCGTGTTTTTAAGTCCTTCTTTTATCTTTTGGCCTTCAGCAGGGATCATTTTTGGCAAGCTTTGCTGCATGTGCCTGCACTTAATAGCGTATGGGAAAGATTTCTTTATTTTTTTTTTTATTTATTTTAAGCAACTATGCCATGTCTCTTATATCTTCTCCTCCAAGTTGTGTCTTCCTCCTTGTCTTTTCCCATGCTTTTGCAACATCTGTGAGCTTTGTTTTGGCATGTTTTGGTCCTTTGCAATGCAGCTCATTGCCTCACAGTCCATTTCTTGCAGACACTAAAACACCCCATTTTCCGTTTTTTTTGGGGTGTTTTTCAGTTTTTTTCATTTGTTCCTATCTCCTTTCCAGAGTGTTTGTAAGCCTTTCTTTTCGGGTTCGCAAGATTCCGTTTCCCTTCCCGAAAGGAAATGAAATTTCCTTTCGGGAAGGGAAACGGAATCTTGCGATTTTAATGGGGACTAATAGAGGAATCATTGGTGCATGTCCCTGCTCTGGATGACATGCCATGCCTTTTGATGGCTCTGTCTTTGGGAAAGTTTTTTTTCTTTTTTTTTTTCTTTTTTTTTTCTTTTTGTTAAGCATCCACGCCATGTCTCTTATATCTTCCCCACCAAGATTTTTCTTCCTCCTTGACATTTTCCTCTGCTTTTGCTACGTCTGTCAGCTTTGTTTTGGCATGTTTTGGTTTTTTGCACTGTTCTGATAGAATCCCGGTCCATTTTCATATGGTCACTAAATTGCCCAAATTTCCCACTTTTTTTTTTTTTCTCCTCCAATTGCAATTCCTTTGATGGTATCTCCATTCCAGCGTGTTTTTAAGTCCTTCTTTTATCTTTTGGCCTTCAGCAGGGATCATTTTTGGCAAGCTTTGCTGCATGTGCCTGCACTTAATAGCGTATGGGAAGGTTTTATTTATTTTTTTTTTTTATTTATTTTAAGCAACTATGCCATGTCTCTTATATCTTCTCCTCCAAGTAGTGTCTTCCTCCTTGTCTTTTCCCATGCTTTTGCAACATCTGTGAGCTTTGTTTTGGCATATTTTGGTCCTTTGCAATGCAGCTCATTGCCTCACAGTCCATTTCTTGCAGACACTAAAACACCCCATTTTCCGGTTTTTTTGGGGTGTTTTCCAGTTTTTTTTCATTTGTTCCTATCTCCTTTCCAGAGTGTTTGTAAGCCTTTCTTTTCGGGTTCGCAAGATTCCGTTTCCCTTCCCGAAAGGAAATTTCATTTCCTTTCGGGAAGGGAAACGGAATCTTGCGATTTTAATGGGGACTAATAGAGGAATCATTGGTGCATGTCCCTGCTCTGGATGACATGCCATGCCTTTTGATGGCTCTGTCTTTGGGAAAGTTTTTTTTCTTTTTTTTTTTCTTTTTTTTTTTCTTTTTGTTAAGCATCCACGCCATGTCTCTTATATCTTCCCCACCAAGATTTTTCTTCCTCCTTGACATTTTCCTCTGCTTTTGCTACGTCTGTCAGCTTTGTTTTGGCATGTTTTGGTTTTTTGCACTGTTCTGATAGAATCCCGGTCCATTTTCATATGGTCACTAAATTGCCCAAATTTCCCACTTTTTTTTTTTTTCTCCTCCAATTGCAATTCCTTTGATGGTATCTCCATTCCAGCGTGTTTTTAAGTCCTTCTTTTATCTTTTGGCCTTCAGCAGGGATCATTTTTGGCAAGCTTTGCTGCATGTGCCTGCACTTAATAGCGTATGGGAAAGATTTCTTTATTTTTTTTTTATTTATTTTAAGCAACTATGCCATGTCTCTTATATCTTCTCCTCCAAGTTGTGTCTTCCTCCTTGTCTTTTCCCATGCTTTGGCAACATCTGTGAGCTTTGTTTTGGCATGTTTTGGTCCTTTGCAATGCAGCTCATTGCCTCACAGTCCATTTCTTGCAGACACTAAAACACCCCATTTTCCGGTTTTTTTGGCGTGTTTTTCAGTTTTTTTTCATTTGTTCCTATCTCCTTTCCAGAGTGTTTGTAAGCCTTTCTTTTCAGGTTCGCAAGATTCCGTTTCCCTTCCCAAAAGGAAATGAAATTTCCTTTCGGGAAGGGAAACGGAATCTTGCGATTTTAATGGGGACTAATAGAGGAATCATTGGTGCATGTCCCTGCTCTGGATGACATGCCATGCCTTTTGATGGCTCTGTCTTTGGGAAAGTTTTTTTTCTTTTTTTTTTTCTTTTTTTTTTCTTTTTGTTAAGCATCCACGCCATGTCTCTTATATCTTCCCCACCAAGATTTTTCTTCCTCCTTGACATTTTCCTCTGCTTTTGCTACGTCTGTCAGCTTTGTTTTGGCATGTTTTGGTTTTTTGCACTGTTCTGATATAATCCCGGTCCATTTTCATATGGTCACTAAATTGCCCAAATTTCCCACTTTTTTTTTTTTTCTCCTCCAATTGCAATTCCTTTGATGGTATCTCCATTCCAGCGTGTTTTTAAGTCCTTCTTTTATCTTTTGGCCTTCAGCAGGGATCATTTTTGGCAAGCTTTGCTGCATGTGCCTGCACTTAATAGCGTATGGGAAAGATTTCTTTATTTTTTTTTTTATTTATTTTAAGCAACTATGCCATGTCTCTTATATCTTCTCCTCCAAGTAGTGTCTTCCTCCTTGTCTTTTCCCATGCTTTTGCAACATCTGTGAGCTTTGTTTTGGCATGTTTTGGTCCTTTGCAATGCAGCTCATTGCCTCACAGTCCATTTCTTGCAGACACTAAAACACCCCATTTTCCGGTTTTTTTGGGGGTGTTTTTCAGTTTTTTTCATTTGTTCCTATCTCCTTTCCAGAGTGTTTGTAAGCCTTTCTTTTCGGGTTCGCAAGATTCCGTTTCCCTTCCCGAAAGGAAATTTCATTTCCTTTCGGGAAGGGAAACGGAATCTTGCGATTTTAATGGGGACTAATAGAGGAATCATTGGTGCATGTCCCTGCTCTGGATGACATGCCATGCCTTTTGATGGCTCTGTCTTTGGGAAAGTTTTTTTTCTTTTTTTTTTCTTTTTTTTTTCTTTTTGTTAAGCATCCACGCCATGTCTCTTATATCTTCCCCACCAAGATTTTTCTTCCTCCTTGACATTTTCCTCTGCTTTTGCTACGTCTGTGAGCTTTGTTTTGGCATGTTTTGGTTTTTTGCACTGTTCTGATATAATCCCGGTCCATTTTCATATGGTCACTAAATTGCCCAAATTTCCCACTTTTTTTTTTTTTCTCCTCCAATTGCAATTCCTTTGATGGTATCTCCATTCCAGCGTGTTTTTAAGTCCTTCTTTTATCTTTTGGCCTTCAGCAGGGATCATTTTTGGTAACTTTGCTACATGTGCCTGCACTTAATAGCGTATGGGAAAGATTTCTTTATTTTTAATTTTTTTTTTTTTAATGTATCTATGGCATGTCTCTTATATCTTCTCTTCAAAATTATTTTGTCCTCCTTGACATTTTCCTCTGCTTTTGCAACATCTGTGAGCTTTGTTTTGGCATGTTTTGGTTTTTTGCACTTTTCTGATTTACTCCGGTCCATTTTCATATGGTCGCTAAATTGCCCAAATTTCCCAATTTTTTTTTTTTCTCCTCCAATTGCAATTCCTTTGATGGTATCTCCATTCCAGCGTGTTTTTAAGTCCTTCTTTTATCTTTTGGCCTTCAGCAGGGATCATTTTTGGCAAGCTTTGCTGCATGTGCCTGCATTTAATAACGTATTCGAATGATTTCTTTTTTTTTTTTTTATTTTTTTATGTGTCCATGGCATGTCTCTTATATCTTTCTCTCAAGATGTGTCTTTCTCCTTGACTTTTTACTCTGCTTTTGCATAATCTCTGATCTTAGTTTGGGCATTGTTTTGTCCTTTGCTCTGCAGTTTTATAATCTCTGTCAATTTTCTTGCAATGACCTTATTTTCCATCTTTCTCTTTTTCTTGTCCGATGGAAATTCCTTTAATTGTATTCACTTTCCATCGTGTTTGTCAGTCCTTCTTTTGTGTTTTGCCCTTCTGAGGGGATCAATTTTGGCAAGCTTTGCTGCTTGTGCGTGCACTTGATGGCATATGGCCTGCCCATTTTTCCGTATTCCTATTGTGTTGTCTTTCACACCATATCAGGGAAGTCCAAAGTTGGATCGTGGAGGTTTCATATTGCATTAGTTTTGGCTGAAAACTAGAGATTTGTCTGCTTCCTGGGAGACCATTTTTTTCCTTCTGCTTTTACAACAGTGCAGAAAACTTTGTTTTCCTTTAAGGATATATCACTCTAGAAATATGACAGAATAATATACTCTGTACATAAAAGCAAACATTCCCACTCTTCTTCATTTCATTTTCTTTTTTAAGTTTATCTTTTCAATTGCTATTTTTATCCTGCTAATAAGGAAACCCATAAATAGTCCTAAGTAGGTGGTGGCAGCCAAATCATGATTTTGAGATCTCTTAGTGGTGTTTAGAGATACATTAAGAATTTTTAGGAAACATGAAGACTCTGTCATAATATAGTAAGTTTTTTTCCATTTCCAAATCTGTGGAGTAGGGAAGCAAACTACCGAAGACAGGGCAAACAGCAGTATAAAATATGTCAGGAAATTAACATTTTTATGAACAGAAATTATCTTTGAGATTTGTTATTTTATTTTCTGCTATGTATGCTATATACATTTTCAATACTCTACACAACTTTACAAAAACATGCCAGAGAAGTCCCATCAGATATTTGAAATCTTTTTGCTACTTGCTATAATTTTGACGTCCCAAATAAATTCAGAACATCTACCTTTTTTTCATTCTCTTCTCTGGTCTCATGGGATCTTCTTGCTCAGTCTTAGTGACTGAGTCACTGCAAAGTTATGTACTTACAGAGGAAGATCTTTCATCTTTCTTTTCACTCTTTATTTCAGCCTTATTGTAGATGTTTTTAGATGTCTGACTGTCAAGAGGTATTCTATATATATGTCTCTTACCAGCTGCATTTTTTTTATTTCTTATTCTTTTTTATTATTATTTCAAAGTCCTGCTGAGTTTGTAAGCTGTGCAGAACTACTTTCTCTCTGGACACATGTCCATGACCTCCAAAGACTGCTAAATTGACTTATTTCTCTCCTGCCATTATGCATATGTGAGCGTTGTTTTTTTCAAATTCTTTCTTGCTCATTCAGATCTCTGCTGTAGTCTCATATCAGATTGAAAATTATCTCCATGCCTCAGTGTTTTTTCCATCCTGTCCAGTGCTTAAGGTGTGACCCATCCCAGCTGTTTCTACTTTCGGGGCTCCCTGCTACATGGCATCATGTTCTGATTCACTCCCTTTTCTGCTGTTACTCTGTCACCAATATGTCATTTCTTTTATCACATCCTCTCTGCCCTATTAGCAGTACCCATTTGTCCATTTCTCCACCAATTGCTTTGCATGTCCATCCATTCCATTGCCTGCACCAGCTCACTGGAACAGTTTGCTCTCCTCTCTCAGCACTGGCTCTGGGAGGCACACACCGACTACCAGGATCATACCACACTTGGTTGTGTGGCAGTTAAGGAAAATCAGTCACCACAAGCACAAGTACTGATATGTGAATATCAGTGATATGAAAATGTAGAGCACCAATAAAATAAGTGCATCGAAATCAAATAAGTGTATTGTAAGACAACATGCTGGCAGTTCTTTTTCCTGTGTTTAGTGTCAGAAGCCAAGTTCCATGACTTTTTCCAGACTGCAGATACTGCAGAAATAATGAGATACATCCAGGAGGATATTTCACACATTTGTCAGATGAGAGAGGGAACAGCAAAGTCAGTTTTTGACAGGTTGCATGCTTTTAAACACTGCCAATGTCTCTGCTTGAGTCAGAAATTTTATTACAGATATTCTGTCTTTGAATTTGCCTAGTCACTTATTCTGGTGCTTTTTTCTGGATTTAGAGATTGTGCAGTCAGTTAATCCTAATGAATTCCTTTTAAGAAAAAAAGAAGTGATAAATACATATTTATATACAAGCAGGTTCTTCTTTTGGGGGAGAAAAGTTTTTTTGAGGAAGCTCTCCAATGAATCTTAATAACTAGTTCAATCAAACAAGAAAACAATGTGTATTTATGCCAGCTATTGTCATCCAGATGAGGTCTATATGCAAGTAAACTTAAGCATCTCCTAAAATTAAGCAGTGGGCAAGGCACATTTCCCATTCTCAAATATATCAAGAACAAATTTAACAAGAACACTATTTAGCTTGGAATTTTCTTCAAGGGAAGGGACTATATGTTGCTAAACTGAATTAAGAAAGAACTGTGAATGTTCCATATTTAGTTAAAATATTTTATTTTAGGGTTTTGGTCCTCTTCTAGAATCTTGTTTTGATAATGACTTCATTCCTGAAAGGGTTTCCTACACTTGGAAAAACAAAAAACAAAAAAAGCAGCACAAAACAAAACTACACTATATCTGAATTGAATTAGTATTTTTCAATAAATATTTTCCATTTTGTCACTTTTAGGAAGGCACCAGAAAGTGAAGTGGCAAGGTTCACCCTCTGCCCTAGTCCTACCCATTTTCCTTATTAAATCATATATATTTTTTAATTATATATTAAGAGGAAATGCTGTATCGAGAGAAGAGCTACACATGTGATGTATGTACCTCTTCCTCCAGCTGGGATAGGAAAGACCCACAGGTGGATTTGACTGTATTGTCTTCTTGCCAAGGAGCAAGACTGGGGGGTTGAGCCAGAGACAGCAGCACGAGGCTGGCTCTGATGTCTATCACATGCTGAGAAGCCCCAGCCAAAACCCTGGAGATTTAGTCACATAAGACTCACCTAATTGTAGTAACTTGGTGGCATTTTGCATTTTTCAGGGTGTTGATACCCTTGACAGGGCCAGAAGGTGTGAGATGTCATGTTTGACACTCCTTCTGGCGTGGTAGGTGAAGACCAGGAGCGATATCCCAAGGCCCCTAAAATTACCATAAATATGATCTGGTCTATCCCCCTCTACATTTTAAGCTTCAGTGGTAACGGTAAATCTGTTTTTGAACAGCTGCTTGGCTAACTAGACATAAGGCAGCATGAGATGCAACTTCCATGTCTGCAGAGGTAATGCCACTGACCACAGACATCACCAGGCTGAGTGGGCCCCTGATCCCATGGTTGAACCAAGCACGGCTCTGCTCCACAGGAATTTAGAACTGTGCTTGTCACTTTGATGCCAAACAAGGCTTAGATATAACTGGAAGCAGTCACTACTTAATTTTACCACTCAGTAGTTTAATTAAAAATTAAAGATTAATTAATCTTTAATTAAAAGCAATAGCTATATTAATAATATTGATTCTAGAAAGTGACAAGTATTTCTAAAAGGCTAGCATCCCTGTTTTCCCACCAGGTAAGGTAAGTCAGCATCATAAATAGCATATTTATAAATTTTACCTGAAATATGCAACACAAATTGCTGTACTACAAGTGTCATTTGAAGTGTGGGGTGACGGTGTGGTGATTCACAGTCCTATCTTGCAATGATAATTATGTACAAATGCCATTTCTAAAGTAGGTGGAAAACCTTGCTAAAGAATTAAAAAATTCCTTTAGAATAATGAGCAATGCCAAAAAGTCAGGTTCCCCACTGAAATTCTTTAGTTATTCACTTCCTGTTAATTCACTCCCAATTGTGACTGATATTTAAGGGCTGAATCTATTTCTACGTATATTTCTATATATATGTATATATATATACAAAGACAGAGTGTTTGAATGCTTTTAAGCTATGCTACAGAATAATTTCTAAAAATACAGAAGTAGAAAAGAACCAGATTGGTCTTATGAAAGCTGTTATTTAAAATCAGACCGTCTCAAATGGACTTATTAACCACATTCTCCTGTTTTACATAGCTTTACCGCCAGATGTCAGTACTCTAAGCCTATCAGTGTCAGATCGACCATGTCGTCATCCCCTTTAATCATTTTCCTCACCGTCATTAAAAGCTACAAAATAATACCTTACGTGAATAATCTCTTTGTGTTGTGTTTTGGGGGATGGTGGTAATGGTGGTGTTTTTATATAAAGATACCGCATATTTAATGTAAAGATGTAAAGATTCATCATATTTAATGAGGAATAAGCAAGAAAATTAGCTTGCTTTGAATTTATCCACAATTGTGTCTATGAATAGAACACTCAGCTCTGTCATACAGGCACCAAAAAAAAAAGCTTCCTCCTTCAGGATTTTCACTGATGTTTACTTAAATTGTATGAAAGAGTTGTGATCATGCCCTCAGAGGGCCTGGTCATCAAAAAATAAACTTGAATGCCGGAATTTCATAGGAAGATTGCTTGCAGTTATTTGCAGCACATCTTGACATGCAATTTAGGATAGAAAAATATGTATAATATCCAATTTCAGAGTCACCACAGCACTTGTACTTGATTCCTTTTATTTTTTTTTTTTAATTTAATTATTTTGGTAGAAGAAGGATTCGCTTTGAGCTTAAGGAGTTTTGAAACTTATAACATTCAAAAAGAAAGGATAAGTACTTTAAGTTACTTTACTTAGATTTCTCAGTCTGAACAATTCCTGGAAAGAAATAGAGCTGAAATGACTGTGTTTTCAAAAATTCATATGGAAAAAAAGTATTAAAAAATAATCAAAAATAATTTTTAAATGACGAAATGTTTCAAGCCCAAACAAATTGAATGTTAATGCAAAATTCTCTCTGTATACTACATAGAAGAAATTAAGTTAGGCCACCTGTAAGTATATGAAGGACTGCAAGTGCCAAAATGAAAACATAGAAAAAGTAAAAATAATCTCTGAAACTTTAATCAAATTGAAATGTAGCACTAGATTATGTTGCCCCTGCCTAATATCAACCCAAAACCTCACAAGCAGTAGCCAAAACAATGCTGGCTCAAACACAGATTCGCTTCCATTCTGCTTTCTATAATTTTTTCGTCTATTTCTTTCCATTTGGATTAAAGAAAACAAACCATGGAGCTGTTAGAAGGACTATGACCCTAGAAAGAGCTGCAGTCTTCTCAGCCTCCTGGGAATACCTGTGACACAGAGTTCAACTCTAATCTTCTGGAACATAGTCAAATTGTCTGCATGTCTGTTCATAAATACCTATTCAACAGATCTGGCCCATGTACTAGTCCAGGAACTGAGTGGATTTTGTTCTCAAGAATTTAATCCAGTTAAAGAGATTAATGCAGATAAGAAACTCTTACTGCTCCCCATGGCACACAGGAAAGCCTTTGGTAAGAGGAGATGACTTTCACAGTTCAATGGCTCCTTCAATGCATGTGGCCTTCTATAATAATTTAAGAAAATTAAGTACCAATGGATATATGGATATATATATGGATCCATGTATTAATTGGCAAAATGCAAAAATTTTGCGTCATACACAAATTACCAAAACATTTCTGAGTACTGTTAGCTGGTCTTGTACTTTAAAAAGGACATCCTTTTAATCTCTTCTTTTAATCAACATTGTTCCTTAGGATTATCACCTCCTACAGTTCACTTAATTGTACCTCATAAATTATGGTATGAACTCACATTATTACTTTTAAATTTTTTTTGTGAGCTTAATGTGTTTGGTATTCTTTTTCATCATCTGCTTCTTTGTCACAGATGAACACCCCTCCCAATTTAGGAAATTATTTTGTCTAATACATATGTTATATAATATATATTATTTTGTCTAATATTGCTATTTACGATTGTGTTTGATCTTAAAGAAGAACAACAATAAATCTTGAATATCAATTGAAAAGTATTGCATAACAAAATTTGCCTAGGAATTACAGGAACATGATGCATATAAATATTTCCCCACTTCCTGGTTTTCCCTTTACATTAGGAATACTGAAGAACGATAGTAATTTCTTTCAGGAGCTATGGTTTGTCTCCCTAATGAACATCTTCTCCATAGTTCCTCACAGGGTACCTCCCATTTGGATAACGAGGCTGAGAACATGCCAGGAGGAGCAGGATGAAGGGGCATCAGGGCTTGGCTGGGCTCAGCATCCCGTTTGATCTGAGCCAGGTGAGATTAACCCTAATGCCAGTCTCAGCCACTTGCAGCTGGAGCAAAGCAGGCTGGCAGAGATGAAAGAGGAAGCCAGGCCCAGCAGTGAATTGCTCAGGGGCAGTGATTTTGAAGGGAGCACCGGGAAAAGGGTTAGGGAAAAGCAAGCATGAAGGCACAGTACCTGTGGATACACTCTGGAGGCTGTGCGGTGAGAGAAAGAACAGTATTGAGCTTGCTGAAGAAAGGCAGGGAAAAATATCTGCTCATGCATGTATTTCCATGTGTTAAATGCTGAGAATTAGGCTTTTCTGTCAGAATGTTTGGAAGATCTGTAGGGAAAAAAAAACCACTCTGAAGGTCAGAAGCCTGCTACTATCAGGAAGCAAAACAAGCTGACTGAGCTCGTGAACATAAGTCAAAGCTGCTATTATCTCCATATATGATCTTACCATTTGCAAAGTATCTGATAACTCTGGTAGAGTAAAATTAATGCCATTTCTTGGATGAAAATTTTCCCATAATCACTGACTTTACTATTTTTTGTTAAGGCTGTCACTATTATTTCTGTAGCACAGAAGTTCATTAAAAAATCAATTTATTGGACTATGTATTGTATGTATGTGTGTATATTTAAAATACATGAAAAATGCAAGCACTTAACATTAATTATTACATTGCAAAAACACTTCACATCTGTCA
This sequence comes from Molothrus aeneus, assembly GCF_037042795.1. NCBI lineage: Eukaryota > Metazoa > Chordata > Aves > Passeriformes > Icteridae > Molothrus > Molothrus aeneus. The sequence continues at coordinate 37,882,913 of NC_089649.1, forward strand.
CATGCAAAAATCAGATTTTCCAGACTGATCACTCTCAAATCCTTACTTTTCTTCCTTGTGTTAGTGAAAAGAACCTTGCTGCAATGGGACCAGGACTATGACTGCAGCAGAGGTCCTCTTCTGCATCATCATCCCTGAACCGCTGTAAGTGATACAAGCTCTACTCCATAGCTCCATGCAGTTGCACATGTAACACATCAGCTCAGCCACCACGATGCTGGGAAGAGATCCTGAGATCCTGCTGTGACAGTTAAAGGTTTACAAGTCTCTCTCGGCCATTTGCTCTTTTCAATAGAAGCATGGCTTTAGACTGTCCAAAATCTCCATGTTTCAAGTAGCATTTGCCCTTTGTTAGAAACTCTCACTCCTCCTAAACCCTAGTCCTGCACGGCATACCTGTATATAATGAGGCACAGGTATTACCTTGCAGCTGGGGCTTACAAGTAAAGGAAAATCTTATATTTCTTTTTTTCCTGCCTTCCTTTTTCACTGTTTTCATCCCTGTTTCCAAGCATGTGGTACATCACTGCTCAGTGGCATTGGTATGTCACCTCCTCAGTAGAAGCAAGTTCTATGTTGCTTCAGTTCCAATTCAACTCAGGGCACAAGGAACAGCAAATAATGAAAGGAAAGCAGAAATATGAATTAAAGACCTTAATGAGGTATCTGTGCTTAACATGTTGCATACTTCAGAAAAAGGCACCAATATGAGGCATCCAAAACTGCCTTCTTGGGAAAGGTTTCCATCTACTTAGTCAGTTCAAACCAGGCAGCTGATGAACCTGACACTTTTGCTCTGTGTTGAACCCTGTGATTTAGTTTATTATTCCATAATGTGACTGTACATGCAACTAAACTAGCTGAATTGTAAAATTCCAGGAATTGATTTGCATGCTTTAACAGGGATGTTAATTTGTTGAGAATAATTTGTTTCCCCATGAGATTTGTTCTAAAATTAATATTTATCCTTACAAAGAAATACATGTGACCAACGCTATTTAATAAAATACAAGACTTACAGTCTCAGAGACCAAAATATTCTCCATTAACCACAGGAGAGTGATTCATGCCAAGTATCATTTTTCTGGGCAACTGCAAAGAAAAAATATTCAGACGCTTGGAAAAACCTAGCTCTGGTAATATCTTTTTCTGGCCTACACAATATTTCTGTCTTGAGTAACTCAACATGTAAAACCATAGGATATTCATGCAAATCTCTTGGGATTTTAGTTTTGTTTTGTTTTTTAATAACTCCTAAAGTAGATGCACCTGCCCCCAACCACCCCTTTCAAATGTGGGAAGCTCAGGAGTGCCAAATCAAAGACCAACTGAAATGATCTTACCTGGGGCTCACATTTATCTGACCAAACTCCACTTTACACAGGGAAGGAAAGAGTCCACAGCAGCTTGTGGGCAGAACATTTTTTTTAGATAAATTTCTCCCTGCAGAATAGCTGCAAATTTGGCCGATGCTTAGACTACTGCAAGCCAAAGATGATCCACTTCTCTACCAGTCACCATCTCTGTTGCTGTGCCAGCAGAAATACTTACCTGCCTCCATGACTGCTAATAACTGTTAAACACAGAAGCAACTCTGTAATGTGTTGGGATCCTCTGCAGACACCTGAAAGAACAAGAAACTATAGTTGAAAATCACAAAAGTCAGAAACTGTTGCAGTTCCTCCCTTGTAGAAAATACAAGTTAGAAGAATTTGTGAGGGCCAGAAAGAGCTGGTAAAGACTCTGTATGCTTTGAACTTGTTCTTTCCAATTGATATCTACCCAAAATGGAGGCAGTGCTGAAATGTGAGACATAAATTGATGTGCTGCTTAACAGTATATGTGGGGTTTCTGTGCAACCCAATGAAAATAAAATGTTGGGATTTTTTAAGAGAGAGCTTGTATAAACACCCCCTTTCCTATTGAGATGAAATTTACTATAGTTTGATTCTCTATGTTTTATAAACTAAGCTGTGCTCTTCAGAAAATCAACTACATAAATACTTCTGGTAATCCAAAAGTGAAAATTTTAAAAATGCACTGGATCTTGATGATGAAAAAGACTCTATAAACTGTTGCCTTTGACTATTTTAGGAAGTAAAGTACAGATATATTCTGTCTTAAAATATTTACTACATCAACTGAAGGTGAGTTGCAATCATGGTAATGTTCAATAAGTACTTAAAATCAATGCATACATATTACAATTTAAATAATTGCATTAATATAGGACTAAAAGTTGCATATATAATTTTAAATTCATTTATATATATACTTCCAGTTATAGTTGAAATCCTATTACTTTAGGTCCTGTGGGAAAAAAATATAATTAACCATTTTGAAATATTAACTAGGTATATAATTTCAGTATAATCTCCTGTTTTAACTACATCACCAAACTGTATGATGTATTGGCTTAAAAATTGCCATTCTCTCTACCAAGGTGTGAACACTGAGCCCCACGTCTGCTGTGCACTGCTGTGCATTGTCTAAATCACGCTGATTCAATGTTTTATCTGCTTGTGCTCAAAGCAGAAACACTGCTGCTGAGGGAAACAGTCCTGCTGAGGGATAAAATAATCTTGTGCAAAAGAAAAGGGGGTGATCTGAGTGGGAGACAGGGTCTGGGAAGGATGTCTATCTCAAATTTTGAATCTGTTTTGTAACATGCTATTAGTAGTTTTTATGGGGCGTAGTAAGCTGTGATGAACATGCAAAATTGAGTATCTAGGGCTGGAATCCTCTTAAAAGGAAAATTTTTGTTTAACTGCAGCCTTTTGTCCAGCAAAAACCTGCCCCAAACAGATTAACCTCCAAGGTTTTTCTTGCTTCTTAAAAGCACAATAGGCACAAGTTTAGATTGAGCACAGAAGCATTTATAGAAGGCAAGATCCATGCAGCCTAACTCAGGAAAAATCAGCTTAGGCTGTCAACAAAGAGAGAAGTCTCTGGAATAAACCAAATATGCTCAGACTTTGAAGTGAATCACTTATGACTGATGTGCTGTGCTGTGGGAAGCTCCTCTATTCCTTTGGCTTGTGCTGCTTCTGCCATCCTGACACAAGTCCTCATCAAGAGCACATAAAGAGCTTCATAACAGCTGGCTAACAGAGAAAAAAAAACACATTGTGGAATGTATTTTAAATAATTTCCTTAGTGATATCAGGTTAGTTGGCACAGCTATAGATCTCTCTTAACCATTTAAATTACTTTACATGCTTGTAAGTAATGTAGTATTGTTACTGAGGTTTCAAAGTATTAGCTACTGTACCATCCACAAATCAGTATCCTTAGCAACATTCAAACTGTTGTCAGACCTGTTTCTGCTGAGCTGTTCCAAATGACACTATAGTAATGGGAATCTTTCCAAATTTTTCTTTTGACTGATATGTTAAAAATATAGCAAGTATGGCTTCTGCTACCTGGCACTTCCTTGACTATGAAACTCTGCTCTTAGAAAACACTTTACTCTCTTAGTCTTAAGATGTATGATTTCTGACACTAAATGCTGAATGGGAGACATATTTAAAGCAGTCTGTGCAATAGCAAGGTCTGTAGGAGAAACAAGCTTCTGCCATTTCTGGTTACAGTGACCTGTCCAATACAGGCAAAGGAATACACAAAGAATTAACAAGAACACAAAGTACACAAGTGTGTTTATTACATTTTGCAAGCACTTTGTTCTACATTTCAAAAACGCCACCATCAAGCTGTTGGCACATTTATGTACAAAACAGATTAATTGTAATGCCTGCTACAAAGCATTCTTTGTGAAAATACAAACTCTAATACCAGAGAAGAGCCAAAAGCATTAACATCATTACATGAGTTTAAAAGACATAGTTTTAAAAATCAGCACAAACATTTTAAGACACAAAACTGAAACACTACAATATAGAGTCCAAAAAGAGGTTCCTAATACTTCTTGCAGAACTGTAATACCGGTACTGCACATTATCAGAAAACTGTTGACCCCGTAGGACAGCTTAAGTATAAAAAAAAAAAATCCAAACCAAAACCAAAACCCCAAATCAAAAACACAACAAAAAAACCCCCAAAACAAGCAAAAGAAAAGAAAAAGAAAAAGAACTCAACCAACTAATACTACTTAATGCATTATCATGCCACAAGTAACTATAGTATTACCTTCTACTTACTACAAGAATTGTTAAAAATTACTGATGATGCATGACTAGTAATAGTACAAAGAAGAGTTTTACTCAAGAAATTTTATTAGAAATGCACTTACACTGAGAGAGAATTCACAATGGTCCAATAAGTGCACAAAACTACCTAAGGTTTTTAACACTGACAAAAATGTCTTGTCAGGCTACATCACTTTAAAAGACACTTTACAGCATTCTTGTAGCATTAGAAATAGGCAAAAAAAAAAATCCACCAAATTTGGTCCAATAATACTGACTTTTCTTAAATAGGGTTTTTTGTTCTGTTTTTGATACAGGTAATTCTTTCAAATTAAGATGACCTATCATTCTGATAACACTTTCATATCAAAATAAAGGTTCAAATATATTACTACACTTTGAAATAATAAGCTCTGTAGTGGTCTTTCACCTTACTTCAACGTAATACAGGTAAACCATTATGTGTAGGAAAGCTAGAAGCCAAGCTATAACATTTATGGAAGTCTCCTTTAATATATCTTTTACAGTTCAGACAGGTGCAATCCATTTAAATTTTTAAAGCAGGTAAAAAGACATCTGACTCCTATGGTCACTGCATTTTTGATATATTACTTTCATAAATGTAGCTAAGCAGTAATTTCTTACATCATCACATGGACAGCTCCAATTTAGCATAACCATCATTGAATTAAAGAGAGATTATTCTGTAGAAAACTATGAATAACTATATCACTTAATTAACAGTTGTCTATATACCATAACTCGTTAACAGGTAGCCGTGGTATTGAATTCCTTCAAAAGGCAAGTGGCCATGCATTGTTAGCACCACGGACTGCATGCTCACAATACAAACAGGAATTATCACCCATGGAACTTGAAACAAGAGAATATTCTTTAAAAACATCAATAATACAATGTTAACAAAGATAAGAAGCACTTTTTTCTTTTTTTTCTTTTTTTTTTCTTTTTTCGCTTTTTTTTTTATTTTTTTACCCACTATTACAAATTTAGAAATTGCACCTTTGATTGTTTAAAACGTTCTTAGGACCTTCATTCAAGTTGATCAGGGTCCCTCTGGCAGGTTTTCCATATATAAAGGAAAGTCATCAGAATGTTTTCTTTATATATTGTACATCATGTACAATGGTCCCTTTTAAGTATACCTGTAGTTAAAGTAGTTACTGAACTCAAAACTAAAAAGTATAAAAAGCTACTTTTTTTCCAAAAACATATAAGAAACAATGCAAAAGGTGTTATGCATAACACATACAAAGTGATTAAAAAAATCAAACACATAGTTGTATTTGACAATAGTTTAGTATCCTTGACCTATCAGAACTAATTAGCCTAAGGGGATTCAGGAAAGGTTATTTAGGAGCTTTGTGGTATAGAATGGTCACACAAAGTAAGAACTAATTAAGAAACCAAGTGCTAGACAACCAAGAATTGTATGTAGGTGATATGTAAGTCACCCAAACTATCTTTTGTGAGAAGCACTTTCAATTGTTTTTAAAATGGTAGGATGGCCTTTAGTTAAACAACAAAGCATTCACATGTTAGGAAGTAAGACAAGGTTTCTTTTATGTATAAGCATTGAGCCGCTCTTTAGAGCGAGTAGAATGAATATCATGCAGCTCTTGTTCCTCCTTTGATTTAATATCCTCATATTTTTGCATTCTGCAAGCATCTTTCACATAGGCCCAGTTGGCAGACAAGACCATGAGATAATGAACCTGTAAGAGAGGTAACACAGCGTTAAGAAACAATAGAGGTAGTCAGAATAGAGCACGTGTAAACTTGGAGGCTGTAGGTGCTCATCAGCAGGAGCTAGGTAGTCTTGTGTCAAGAAGTACTATAGAACCATGATGGCAAATTCAGGCTTCATTAACCTTCAGATTATTCATCTCATAGCTGTTACTGTTACTATAATTAGTAGTTGGTAGCAATAGACATAAGGAAAAAATCCCTAAAACCTGAAAAATTCAAATTCCAAATCATCCCTGCATTATTTTTCAGTTAGTTTGCAAAGGTACATGTAAAAATGCCTTCTGTGTTATGTATTTACTGTACACTTTTCCCCACTGAAGAAGTTTTTGTTAAAGTAGTTCTTAACATAAAAATATGCCATAGACACATCTTATGACTGCATATCTACTACAATTACAGAAAGTTTTACTTCTTGATTTTTGTTAAGGTTAGCATTTTCCTTTCATTTAGCCATGACTTCTTTCAACTACAATTCCAGCTTTGTATTTAATTCACCAATCTGGGGAAAAATTGTCAATAATTGCAAAATAAATTCAGTTAGGCAAAATGTGACAAAATTTAGTTGAAAAAAATTTGGATGTCCTGTTTACTCTGTATTCAGTCAGAAAATAAAAGTGTTCCACAAGGATATTCAACTAGTTTTTGCTGGGACTCTCTGGACCTTTATTCCCTCCCTAGCAGGTTTTCAGACACTTTCGGAGGAGAGCATCTCTAATTTATGCTAATCTACTTCCTCAGAAGCAATGCGCAATTTTGTGAGATCCAAAATATTTTACCCCTCTCTAAGAAATTAAGAAATTATACTGGGATTCAGTTAATGGAAAATGGATTAATAATACAATAAATGATAAAAAACCACCTTGAGATTATGCAAACTCTCCTTTTCATGTTGTACTATTGTACATATGAGTATGTTAGATTCATATTTAAATGAACAAATTCATTCTAATACGTTTGGGGTTTTTTTCTTTTGGAATATTTGGACATTTTTTTCACAACTGTTTGTTGGCAGTTGTTGCTGATTAGCGCAGGCAAAAGTACATTTCTTAATCTGGATAATTATGATCAAGGAAAGCATTCTGAAGCCCTTAAAAAGACCAGGTATTTTTTCTACCTTTTTTATCCTTATGTTTTATGCCAAGTTTCCAATTAATCCTTATTTAAGGAATACTATCTGACTTGAGGAGACATAAAATTAGAAAGAAGCTGTCCAGAGAATCTGTCCTCTAGGGAAAAAACTAGAGAGTAGTATTTCTACATATCTTAAGGATTTTCTTGATATCTAGAGCACAACACTAGCAAAGCAATCCATGAGTATAGATGTTGGAGATGGTAGCATGTTGTGTGTCACTCTGGAATGCTCTCTAGTCATAATTTAGTACATGGGAAAAACACCTTCTATCCTAACTCAGCTCTTCCAAAAGCTTTCACCATGGGTAGTTTCTGGATCAGGCATTTTTAGATTGAATGGGAAACCCTAATCCTGGATCCCCATTGTGATGAATGAAATGCCTTAAATTCTCCACAGTAAAAATATTGAGAAAAATCAAAATAAACAGGCTGGTAAAATTAAAAATTTTGTCATCTCAATTGCAATTTGCACCCAATGAAAATTCATTGGGTGCAATTTGAGTCTGAAATTTCAATTAAAAATACAATCTGAAACTCAAACAGATTGCAGACATGAGAATCCTGAAAGTGGGGGCTATCTGAGAAGTGTACTTGTATCTTCATGACCTTTTAAAACATATTTGCCAGAAATCCTTGCAACTGAAGAATCTGTGATGAAAATGGAATGATATAGGCACTTTTTCTTACCTTCACAAAATATTTGGTAATGACCCAGTAAAACAAAAATTTAAACTTAATGTCCTGCAATATCACTCATCATTTTTCTTTGTTAAAAAATAGACTACTTTGAAGGTATACTGGTAACAGTTGGACCTTCCTTAAACACCCATTCTTTGCCCATCCCTTCCTTATGAAAATACTGAATCAAACTACTGTAACAACTGTCGAAAACTCTTGGAGTTCATATTCAATGTAAGTAGGAAGGTTTGCCAGGAAACTCCTACTTTAACTAATATAATATCAAATATATATCCATGTTTACAATGACATATACATTGAACAGTACCACCACCTTTGTTTTTTATTTTAACACCAAGTTCCTAGATAACATTGCCACACTATGGAGGTCATTTCTAAGTGGCTGTCTAATTGCATTTCACAATTCCATGACCTGAATAGCCTGAAGCCAGTGGGGCCCTCGTCAAGGCTTACTTAAATTGAAGCCAGGCAGCTTCCACAGTCTGCCTCAGGAGGTTTCAATTACAGACAATATGCAAGGCAGTGCAGGGTCTTTCCATACCTATTCCTGCTTAGATTTCTTCATAAGGTGAAAGTATGCTTCAGTGTTTAGAAATTGTGGAGTTGGCTATTTGAGGTTTTTTTTTTGTTTTATTTTTCCATGCAGGACATGTCACTACTTCCCCAGGACCCAAGTTTAAATAACTTGAATTCCTCCCTTTATATGCATCTCACATCCTGCAGAAGACCACAATCATACTGGGGGAGAGGAATACACCACTTTACGCTTCCATTGTTCCTGTTTCAGGAGACCTGATTGCATCTCCACCTTACTGGACATAATTTCTGTGGAAGTTAAGGCAAAAGAGTTACCAGCTCATATGGTAACTTTGAGAAAGGAAATTTTGCATCTCATAATTAAGTTTTTCCGCAGTGTTTCTGGGGAAACATAACAGCTAGAATGTATACTGGCTTTACAATCAACTGTTGAATGCTAGAGCTTACATTTAAACAACTTCATGTCTTCTGTTTCTATCTAACACAACACTGACAACAGTAAAATTTGTAAGTATGTATGTATAAAATTTATAAGTAATTTTCTATTCCATATGCCTTTGTTGTCCATTCAGACATAAGAAAGAACAGTACTGCTCAGAATCATGTATGGTACAAATTAAACACTATTCAAAAGCCTGGCTATTTTTTCCATGGTAAAGACTCTCAAAAAGCATTTACAGCATAAATAATTTATCAGGTTTTGGTTCTTTTTTCCCCATCTTGCATTGACATAAGAGTGATAAATTTTCAAAATAAACTCTTTGACTGTGTTCTTTGCTGCAAAATGAAACTTTCCCTGACATATACTGTAAAATATATGAGGCTTTATATATATATCAGTCCTCAAATGTAGGACAATTCTCCTTTTGAAACCCAAACCCAAGATTCTCCTTTGCAGACTAAAGAGGTATCTAGTGAATTGGGAAAAAATTCTAACATTCTTAAGCAAATCTGAGACCAAGAGATCTGGGGAAATAGTGATTTGTGATCAAATGGTTTTGCAAGTTTTAACAAATTTTTTGTGGTTTTGCAATAAATGACTACTTTTAAAAAAAATATCTTTTTAAAATACAGTTTTATGAAAAGTATCCTGGGGACAGATGGATTTAGTATTTATGAATAAGCTGATTCTTTTGTGAATTTTGTAGAATCATATTGACGTTATAGAGTTTAAGAAACCTTCAGAAATTCAATAGTCTGGCACTTGCAAATGTTTACAAATCCAGAAGTGAGGATATAGTGGAGTATATTGATGTCATAACTTAAAATGTCATTTCAGGAAGCAGATTTTACCAATTCTGTCATTCAGCACTGATGTTGCACTACTGTTACTGGCTGGCCATAAATACCATATACTTACCACTTTAGTCAGATGGACTATTCTGCTTTAAAGTAATTGTTTGCAAGAAATGTTTTAGGAGTGCATTATATTAATAAGCTTTTTCTTTTGTAAAAGACTGGTATTTTCTAATTTTCCTGTTTAATTTCACAAACATGTTCTGGATATACACAAAGACAAATGTCATAATTTCATTTATAACTATTCTTGAAGCAGCATATATAGTGAAGGGCACTGGTTTTCCAATTACTAAAATGACTTCTGCACACTATTTCTCACTTCTGATGCATTACCTCTGTCTACTAATTTGAGTCTAAGATCAGGATAAAAAAGACATCTTCTTCCTGGATGAGATAGTTAGGACCCCAAATTAATTTTTCCTCCCTTAAATTACTTTTACCTTGGGAAAGTAAACTTTCCTTAAAGGAGAACCTTGTAATGTCTGCATGTCCAACCACAAGATTCTGAATTTTTCCTCATTTCCCTTGTGTTTGGGGTACTATGTCAAGTGTGAAGCACATGTCTTAGCTTAGAGATGTGGTCTGGTATGTTGGTTTTGGAAATTACACTATCAAAGAGTGGAATGTGCTAGTCTTTAGGTACCTAACAGATTAGAATGTTGGGTTAAAAACAAACTGCATAGTTAGAAACTTGAAAAAACTGTTGTAAACATTTAATGAAACATACATCTACCAGTGCTGGGACAGTATGCCATTTACTAGCACTTAGAACATTAATTTATATTTTTGTTGGAACAGTGTTATCATGTCTGCTCTGTGCATTATAGAATTCAACACAAAGCACACTTGGAAATGGGTAATCCTTCAAAAACATGTGAAAAAATATGCACCATCAAAGTGACTTCAAAGGGTGTTTGTGCCTAGTGTAATGCAGCTATGGTATCTTTGATACGCTGAGCTTCAAGGGGACTTTTTAAAAACATCATTGAAAGTATTATGTATTTAAACTATGTAGCACAGTGTATTTACTTAATTTGCTTTCACTGAAGATGTATTATTTTTCATTAAATATATTTTGGTGGCTATTTTAATTCAAAACTCTTGATTGAAATGCAGAATTTTCATCTGAGCAAAATAGAATTTTATGATATCAACTGAATATACTTCAAAGTAATCACACAGTGGAAAACTAATGATCTCTTTTCCTAACACAAATGATATATTATCATAATTGCTATGTGGTTACCATTTTTCGAACTATAAGCAGAAAAATTTCAGTTTGAAAAAAAATTAAATTATTATTATGAATTCTATTCTACTATTACACTTATCATTTGTGGCCTTGAAACAAAAAAAATACTTTGAAAATATGTATTTTTTATTTAGCTGTCTTTGCTGTTTGCAGGGTGTCATGTAATAATGAAAAAATGGCAGTAAATACGAAAAGAAATCATTGACGTAAGAGAAGCACTAGCTTCATTGGATATTTTCTGAATGTACTTTTTTATAATAATATAATTATAAGGATAAAAAAACCAAATCATGGCCCTATGATCCATAAAAACTACTAGTATAAGCAGTATATAGGAATCACCACCACTAACACTTTTGAAAGCATCAGAACCAAATAACAGTCACTTTTAATTTCCCATTGCAGCATGCATAATGCAAACCTACACCAGTAGAGAATTGTGAGTCTAAAAATATCTTTATGCTTAAGCAAATGCAGCAGACAAAAGACAAAAGAGCAGGGCACCAGCTCACATATTTTTTCTCAGTGGAACCTTCTCATTGACAAAATGTCAAAATTTAAAGTGATCTTTATTATAAAGGAGCAGAAAAATTGGTCCTGACAGAAAAATCAACACATTCATATATATTCACAGAACTGACAAAAAGATTCTGTTCCTAAAATAGCAGTGTGGCAAGCCTATGAATACCCAGAAAGGCAGAGATCATAAAAGTATAATACTATGGTTACAAAATAGACATGTGAATTCAGACACTTGTCTGAAGACAGCAAGAGAACAGTGAAAATTCTTAGCATGTACTTAAAGGTGTTTTTTCAATTCAAAAAAGTAATCATGATATTCTACTTAAAAGGGAATCCATCAATATATTAAAAAAAAGAAGAAAAAAGGGAGAGTATTGAATTACAGAACTATATTTTAATAATAGCTTTGGGTGATAGTATGGAAATTGAACAGCTGATCCTAAGTCAGAATCAGCAATTCAGATGAGTTATAGAGGGGTATGGTGGCTTACCATAGCAATGACTGCTGCTCCAGCTCCAGCAAGTGCCACGATGAACAAGTGGAATGTCATGTTTAGCTGCAAAGGGAGGCAAAGAAAAGGACTTCCATGGTTGTACAGCAAACAGAAAATGAACAAAAATTCAGACTGACATAGAACAAATAATTACCTTCCTGGTTCCGCCCTTCCACATAAGTAATGAATGGGAATATTTTTCCAAGAGATTGATAGCACTACATGTAATTGTGCTTGTGCTTTTTTTGGTTACAATGCTCATGTCAGGGAAAAAGCATAACTCTATTTAAATATACAGCATTTACATAATAAAATATTAAGAAATTAATTATTTAAAATAAACACTCCAGCACATTTTGAGGGTTTTGTTTGTTTTTTTTTTTTATTCTACAATACTAGCTTACAAGAATAATGTTTGTGATGGCTTCTCAGTGGCAGAGACAACCTAAGAAACCACATTTTCCCTTCATGAACTGTAGCTTTCCATCCTCATATATTGATCCACTTCCCTCTCAAATTTGTTCATAATGATATAATATAAACTAGGTTACTTACATAATTCAAATTAACCACCATCCTCACTTCACCCCAAACCAAATGATTATATTTGCTTTTAATTTCAGTGACCTGGTTTATGCAGCAGCCACAGAGAGTCAACTGCACCACAAGAACTGATTTTGGAAGATGGTTTTGGTGTAAAGGAGGATTGTATACCGTCCCTCTGAGATTGATTCAACCATAGTAAGACCCAGTAAAACACTTATCATATGTTGACCGTTCTGGCTTCCATGAGGGATCAACATTTTAGCCTCTCTTTGTTCTAGGCGGATGTAATTTTGTTTGTCCTGTCTTCATCCTTTATCATTTGAAAACAAAACCAGAACCCTCAACTGCACTGAAACCGGTGGCATTTGCCCAAGGGAAAAACTACAAGGAAAAACGTACTAAGAGCTACAATCCTAATGCTCAACAAGGTTTGGCCAAATCCATTTGCAATCTTTACTCTCCTGTCACAACAGTAGCCATAAGCCCTTCAATCAAAGATTCATTATATGGACCTATTCATTGTGCAGCAGAGGCATTAGCTTTGAAAAACCTCTCAGTAACAAAGAACAAGATACTGGAATTATTAAAAAAATCCAAACAAACAAGCCACAAGCAAATTTAGAAAACAAATGGTTGGAGAAATTGCACTGAGTAAATTTGGTAAAAGATTAGGAAAACTACTTGCTTGACTGTGTTTTTCACTGTGATTTATTTCATCTCCAAAGCTAGAATTAGACCATTAACAGTAAGAAAAAATATACCTGTTACTTCCTGCTACAACATATATAATGGATTTGCCAAAAAATACTATGATATTTATTTACCTCATTAGAGTCACACATCTTGATGAAACTTTCTGATGAGGTGCAAACCTTCTTTTCCTCTCCAATAGTTACAATACCTGGAGAAGAATGAGTATTCACATTATTAGGAATTCCTGGTACAGATCAACTTCCTTTATATGAGAAAAGCTAAGAATTTATTTTAACAATGATATCTGGGGTTTGTTGACATTTAGGAGTCTGGAGCAACTCTCCTTTGAAGACAAGCTGAGGCAGCTGGGATTGCACAGCCTAGAGAAGAGAAGGTTTTAGGGAGACCTTATAGCAGTCTTCCAGGAATACAGGGGTCTGTCAAGAGAGCTGGAGAGGGACTTTATACAACGGCATGTGCAGTAGAACAAGGGGTAATGGCTTGAACTGAAAGAAGATAAGTTTAGGTTAGATGTAAGGAAGAAATTCCTTATTATGAGGGTGTTGAGGCACTGGAACACGTTTCCCTGAAAAATGGTGGACATTCCATCCCTGGACTTGTTGAAGGACAGGTTGGATGGGGTCCTCAGCAACCTGATCTAGAGGAATGTCTCTCTGCCCCATGTCAAGGGGTTGGAACTTGTCTTTAAGACGTTTTTCAACTAAAACCACTCTAGGATTCTATTCTATTTCAGCCAGCACAAAGCACATTATCTATTTAGTAAAAGCCCTAGTAAGAAAAAACATGCAGGTAACAATTGTTCTGCCATTTTTGAAGATATCTTTATTCCTGATTTTGAACAGCACAACGATTAAAGAACCAGAAATTATTTGCAACCAGTTTATACACTTCAAATGTTCACAAACCTTCTCTACCTTCATGTGGAAAAATGTGCTGTATATTGGTTTCAAACATATTGATCTGGTATAAAGCTTCTTCCACAAGTTATAAAAAAGCATTACACAAACTTATACTTTATTGTTTCTCTTTTCAGCAGCAATAAGTAGAATCTGCTACCTTGCTTCCTTTAGCTAGTGTCCAAATACTAAATCAAAGACTAGCTTGAAAAAAATACTGCAAGTAACTTAGTTACCATGAAAAATGGTTCTTTCCTAACATCAGTGTTTTTTACACTGAATCTACAGTAAAAAGGTACATTCACAGAATACACACTGTACATATTAGTGTTCTATGAACATCCTAAATAGAATTAATGAAAAAATAGTCATGAATATTAACAAAATAAAAGCTCATAAAAAGAAAAATAATACACTTGATGGGATCTATACAGATAATTGATTTTTAAACTCACCTGCCATGCTGTGTAGGGGAAAAAAACCAAACAATAAAAAACTCCAACTTTCCTTCCCTCTCATGAAAGAAAAATCTCAAATATTTTATTTCAGGTTAATTGAAATGTTTACTATTATTAAAACCATTTCCTTGCAAAAGGAAATGCCAAGGAAACAAAAGGAAAGATAAGAAACTGTCTGTTGAGATTCTACATGTTATGGTCCTAGTGATTTCTCAACCCACAAAGCTCTGTGGGTTGAGAAATCACTAAGACCATAACATGTAGAATCAAACCAGTCTTGTAGAAGGATTGAATTACCATCATCAACCCAAGAATTCTCAGATATTTTAAGATCACAAATTCCTTTCTCTCCTTTCACATTCTCTCAAAACACACATGGGTGCGTATCTCCACATTATTCTAACATCCAGCATTCAGGCTTTAGCCCCACTCCCTCTCTCTCTTTCCACCACTTTCTTAGAGTGTTACTATCAGTATTGTTGGTCCTCATCAGAGTTTTTGAAAGCAATTGATCTTGTGTCCCAATTCACTTCTGCAGAGACAGCTGATACCCTAGGACCTCACATCTCCAAGTCAGTGTCCTACAACAAAATTAAAAGTCATTCTCCAGATAGAAGACTAATTAAGCATTTTAGACAAGTTACAGCAATTTCTGAAGAGACTAAGCCAAAGCCTCATGACAGATTTTCATTACTCTGGGAAGATTGACAAGGTTGACTCAGTTTTTGTCAGGACGGGCAATGCAGTTCATCTTTTATGCACTATTTAGACTAGTGGGTAAAAGGGCAGGGAGAGACACTTAACAATTGCTTCAGAAACACTGAACAGTTCATTTCAGACACATGGAAGCAAAGTAGTGGAATGCTTTCTTTTGTGAAATATTACTTTTCATTTAGTGCTTTTTATTTACATACCATACTGGCGAAGATCCAAGCAGAGATTAGCTCCGTCCACTACGGTGGCATTTCGGCAAATGGTCCACAGGTTGAAGTACATGTAAACAGGCAGAGAAGTGAAAGCTGTAACTCCAAGCCAGGCCAACATAAAGATGTATGTCAGCATAATAAACTGCAGTAAAAAAAAGAAAAACATAATCAGTGGTAAGTCAGAACGGAACTGATTCACCATTGGAAAAAAGGAACAACAGAAAAGTAACAAATGCATATATGATTGGCTTTGTCTGCTTCTGTCCTCATTTAATTTACAGTTTTGGTCAGATAATCCATTAATGATCAGGTCAAAATGATGCCAGAGCACTATCATGTTGTTTCTGAAGAACAAGAATTATGCTTCCAGAAGTGCAAGATAACTCCATGTTCCTCTCACCCTGGTGCCAACGATAGATGTAAAGCAGTGCACCTGAAGTACAGACAGCTGTACGCTTTGTGAAACATATCTGTCCCTGTCTCTCATCACCAGTACTCCATAGTTAGAACAGGAGGCCTTATGGTTGTGTCTTCCACTACCAATCATGAAGTAAAAAATTAAAATTAAATACTGTAGGCTTTGCTTCTTTTGTTTTTAAAATTGGGCTCTTAATAAAAATGAGTCTTTATCTATGACTGCCACAAAGTCTCACTGGCAAATCCATTTGGCATTGAACCAATGAGACTATATTTTTGTCATTCTGTTATTGCATTCGTACATATTGGGGATCTACAAGCAAATTCATCATTCAGAAAAAAAAGTAAACAAATGTCCTATACATATGTAAACATGCTACCTTGCTGCTCTTTTGCTGGCCTGACACCACTGGGAAACACACTTAATAACAAATCATCTTTTAATTTTATGCTGTGGAAAGGATATGAAGATGCTACATGGTAAAATGGGGAAATTAGTTTCTAAATATTGAATCCAAATATCCTCAGTATTTGTTGACTTCAGAAATGTTGATGAATCTAAACACATTACTGGAAACAAAAAAATTTCATCACACTAATATTACACTAACATTTTTCTAGCTGCTTACCTCAGAAATATATTGGCTCTGAGAATAAGAAATAAGAAATATTTTTGAAAACTGAATAAGCTGATCAAATATCTGCTAAAATTAAACCTTAAAGAGTAAATAAGGGGGAAATGGATGATATTTTCTTTTTTGTTTTTGGTTTTCTTTTTTTAATGCAAGATCTCTCAATTCAGGTAATACAGGAAAAAGCTTAATATATGTAGAGATTTTAGTTATGGAAATCAAATAAGGTCAGAATCTAAAAGGTAGTAAATGGTACTAAAAATTGTAGCAGAGTGACTTATCCACATTGATCTGATCAGGAAAAGTAATCCAAAACAACAAAAGGTCTGAATTTTAAATGAGATACCTTTATTGTGTTGAAGGTATGGGATGGATGTTCTTAAGCAATATGAAAGAGACCTTAATTTGATTTACTTTAACTCACTTCCAAATATTACTAAATAAAAGTAATTTTAATTCTGAGGAAGTGTATTTACATAGGGATTTAATGTAGTTTAATTAATCCAGTTTAAAATTTATTTCAGATTAATTTTCCTGATTGTCTCTAGGTAAATGACACTTGTCATAGTAGTTTGAAAAGCTGTTTAATACTTTTCTTATCAGCTTTCTATCCTTTTTTCTCCATTCTTCAATACTCATACTTTACATTCATGCTTACCAGTTTGAGGGTTACAAACTGTTTTAACTTTTTCCTCAACTTCCAGCTAGTTTAAAAGAAAAGCTGATGTGTCCAATTTGCACACAAAGATTTCTAAAAATGTATTTATGCAGGTAAGAAAAAAAATTTTCCCAATAACCCACTTACTACAAACCCAGCTGGTAAAATAGAAGAAGTCATGGCAAAGTCCAAAATAAATATGCACCCTTGAATACTGCTTTAGACATTTCCATGAGTCAGTTGCTTTATATATTGGAAATTCTATCCCATCTATTGCAGAGCAAATAGTTAACACAAGTAAATACTGTTCTGTACATGGTCCTTTTTCTGTTGTTGTTGTTACTGCTCTTTTACTGTTTTCTTTTTTTTTCCCTTTCCATATTACGGTGTTAAAATTAATGAAGAAATATCTGTCTCCACCCCAGGCACACACTTACAAACGATTACTTGGAAAACTTCATAGAAATGTAAATTCAGGGATATGAATTCCGAACTAAATTGCTATGTCCGATCTTAATTTATTATCAAGGCAAAGAGTTGCACTCATTTTTTTCTAAGGCAGGAATACTAAATAAGAAAGAAGACTGTCTTTGTATAGACTTTAAATTCTCATTTATTCTAGAAGTGTTTTAAAAGTAAACCGGCCTTCTAGACTATATTCTTAACTTGACAAAAACAAGTAAGTCTGAAGTCATACTTGTGGTCCTTCTAGAATTTGTGAAATAAACAATACTTAATGAATTTTAGTATATGTCTCAGTGTAGCACATACACTTATTTAATGAAGTACTAAATATTTTAAATTAGTTATATCACTGAAATGTAATAACTGTTTTCATGACTGGGCTCCCTATAGATTTGAGAATCTTCCTGTTTTGTGATAAACACCCCATGGAGAAAAAAAGATAGGTCTTACCATGAGCATTACAAGTTCTTTTTAATATCTATTTATTTTCTGATCTGTAGTAATGATAAAGAAGCCTACTCAAAAATTTCAACTGAGATAATACACTAGTATTTGTGTAAAGCACTGGTATAGCAAAGAGGGGGAAAACAGAGCTTATTAGCCTCTATAAAATCTGCCTTGGGCATAAAATGGTAGTATAAATCTGTCATATGATAGCTGCTGTGAGTCACAAGAGCTGCCTTCTCAGAGAGAACTGTCTGCTTGTTATGGAACAGATTCTTTTAAAAAATATGAATCTGATTGGTTGAGTATCTCAGAAAAATTGCTCAAATGATGATTTCATTTTAGAAACATATTTTAGAAAAGGAAGAACTTCAGTTTTCCTCTGTCAGTTGCTTTCAGCTGAAGAGCCAATGGCCAATGACATACCTAATTTCATGTCATAACACCAAGAGCACCAAGAAGACAGAAAAAATACGTAAGTTTTCTTTGTTTATGTAAGAATAACTAAAATACAAAACTTCAAGTTAAACCATGGGGTAATTATGGGTTATGCCTGGAAGTTGCTATCACTGATATCAGTGTAGCAAACCACAGAAATGTGGTCTGGGCAGTAATATACTTCTTGCCATAAGAGCAGTAAAAAAAGTTTAACTTTGTACAACAAATTAGCTTCCAGCACTAGCAGGTGGTAGCTTCTTTTTAAAATTGAATGAAACTATTAATTATTTGATTTTAAAAAAAGCAAAGGGAAGAATAAAGTCTTTTTTTAGATCATTTTCTCTGGTATTAAAACCTTCCCTCTTTGTCCAAGAGAACTTACAAAGAATGCTTAAGGAGCCTGTTCTCTCCAGGAATTAAATTCAGAGGCCAATCTCCTGAGATTCAAAGGGATCTTTCTCCTTTGAAGTAGCATTCTGCTATGTGACAAGTTGAAGATTTCTGGAATAGCAGTATAGCATCCTAAAGAGGTATCACAGTTTGTCCTTTGGCATCCTAGCTATTGTGTTTATAGTGAGAATTGCTTTCTCTGATCAGTTCGATTTTCACTCTAAGAAGCCAAACACATAAACTCAAAACAAACTAGAAGGGGTAGTGAAATTCATCTATTAAATAATGAAGATGAAAGATCACTAATTTAAACTCAGCTCACATTTGCAAAGAATAGCTGAAATGAATAATTATTTGAACAAAGAAATCTTAAACCTTTTTAGTGTTTTGGGGCTTTTTGTATCATCACTGTGGCTGGCAAAATGCTCTTGCCTGATTTTGTAAGCTTTTCATTGCCTGTAATGGCTTTTCTGAGTTATAAATTATCAAAGCAGGTGAATAATCAACTTTCTGGAATGATTTTTTAAGTCAAAACAGACCAATATCAGGAAGTAGGTATTTCAGAGCATATTCTGAAATTGTTTGTGTGGAGCACAACTTCCCTGGTGGTCATAGCTGGTTGAAATCTTTTTTCCACTGGAAAGATTACTTAAATCCTATTTTAATAAGATCAAGATTTCAGTTACTGGTTGGTTTGGGTTTTTTTTTTCCCCTCCCTCTTTCCTAATTTATGGGTACTTGTCCCATGAAAAGCACATTCATTAAATTTCAAACACTCTTCTTGTTTTAGTTTTGTTATAAATAATTTAGTACCCTGAAGAAACATTGTATGATGGCTCAATGACCCTAGGGATAGAGACAGTGAAATCTTATCTAAAAGCTACAGTTTCTAAAAACAGAAATGGAAAGAGAAGGAAACAAATTAAACCTCATTCGTGTCATTTTATGAGGACACTACTGCTTACAACAAGAAAAATAATACAGAAACATAGCAACAAATTAAGTGCCCAAATAAAACTTAACTCCAGAAAGCTCATGTTGCCATGTAATTTAATCTTTGTTCCACAGCACTCAGTACTTACTTTTACACTTTCTCTCAATCTCATCATATATTTATTTTATACGAACTCCCTGATGTGAGCTCTCAACGCAGAGAGTTGCAAAAAGATGTGCACCTTGCTGTGTTTGCATCATATTGAGATTTATTATCCTATGAGACACACACAAAAAATGTTTACTTTCAGCTACATGAACTAAGAGGTTCCTTCCAAACCTCTTCACTGCTTCAGAAATTCCCATAAACAGCTTTTGCCAGAGATCAAAACCACACCTACAGAGATCATGTACATCCATCCTGCTCAAAGCATATCATGCTTCATTATGAAACCCTGGCACTGCTGGACACCACCCAGAATAAGCCCAGGGTGAGCCTGGCTGTCTCTTATGGGAATACTAGGAAGCAGCTGGCCTCTGCAGTGCAGTGCAGTCCAGGTTTTGGGTGCATTTTCCAGAACAAGGTGCTGTGTTGGAATTTTTGGCCACACAGAAGCATGAACATCTTTCCATTTCTTCCTGAATTGTCCTGTCTCTCAAGCATCTCATTCACTTTAAATTGTCCATATATACTAACAAAAACTTTTTTAGTTTTAGCACTTTGCCCAGCCTCAAATTCATAACTAACCTTTGCCTTTCAGACCTTCTGCTTCATCTTGTTCATTTTACCCAGAAAAAATTCCTCTGAGGTATTACTACTGTCTCTTTACCCTGAACACATTCTGCATAAATGCATTTGCATACTCTTTTTAAATTATTTATTGCAGCTGACACATATTTTCTCAAATGCTGAAATTTGTCTTGATGCAGCTGTACTGGGAGAGTACTGATAGAGTGCACAGCTCTCTCTTCAGGTTACAAGTCAGATTTGAAGCACTACATGTTCCCACTTCAGGCCTGTTGTTTATTTGCATTCAATTTTCTATAATGCAGGGTTTTCACTACACCTCCTTACATCAACAGTCCAGACTCAATAAGGGCTCTTTATCAATAAACTTTTATGACAGAGCAGTTTAATGATTAGATATTTGTTCCTATTCATCACCTACATTATTACCCCACAGAAATTTAGTTCTTCTTTTCAGAAGTTTAGATTTAATCCAGCAGATTTTTGCAATTTTTTTTCATTTTTAAAAAAGACTCTCTCCATAAACACTTCCACCTCTTCCCTAAGGATTTCTTTTTGTGACAGCATTTTACATGTATAATTCCTCACACACAAATATGAAAGAGAGTTAGTATAAAACTTGCTGAGTTCCTCTGGAAAACATTTTAACAATGCAGAAGCTCAAAGAGCCTCAGCTGCTTATTTTAGAATGTTGTCTAGAACCAAAAATTCTATTATTTATTAAAATGTAAATAAATGACAAAATTAAAAAAAATAGCAGATGTCTTTAGAGATAAACTTGTTAAAGAATGACTGTTGAGTAGCTCACAAGGAAACGGTTTCTAATATTTTCATTTCTGTACTAACTAGCATCTCCAAATTCATGCCTCATTCATGGAAAGAAATAAAAAAATGAAGCAAAAATATTTCAACTTGTCTCATTTTATATACAATGCTTTTAGAAAGGACTGTTGTTCTGATATTATCACTGTAAACCACAGAAAATACACACATGCAAAGTCTTTTCTATAACATCACTTCCATTGCTAACATTCACTTGTTGGACATTTATAATTGCCTCTACAAAATATACTTATCCTCTCTCTCTCTAATATATTATCCTCCCAGGCACAGCTCCAAAAGTCTTGTTGAAACATGGATAGATTTCATGGTGTGCCATTACTGTCACGTGGTTGACATTCCTTGGCTTGCATTCAAGTCAACTGCTTCGAGAGGAAAAAAAAAAGCCAATATTGGTCCAAATTTCTCTCCATAGAGGGACAGTCTTCTCAGGTTTGCCTAATTTAAATTCATTCATTTACTGAATACTACCTAATGAGAATTTCCTTTGATTATTCAAATATGTTAAGAGAAAAATATAAAATCCCAGAAAATTGAAATTATATTTTGAAACAGTTTTGTTTGGCTTTTTAAGACATTTTTCTTCTACAGATAGTTTAGATGGAAGGAAAACTGATTTTGTCAAAGTTAGGATCAATTCTCACTGTTGCTTTCTGCTTTTCATCTGCACATATATTTTTCCAAAAGTGTATTTCAAGATTAAAATATTCCATGCATTATTTCTATTGCTTTGGAAACCATTTGGATGCATGTAAAAACTGGCTTACTTTTTGATTTATGCTGTTGATTTGTTGATAGCAGTGCAGGAGGAGATTTCCACAGTCATGTCAGAAATCATTCTCTAAGAAATTGATTCACTTTTTGAAATATTGCTTAGTAAACAAATTGATGAAATATCAGTTTGAAGAACATGACTTCTCATTGATGCAAGACAAAGTTTTACCTTAAGATGATGTGATTTTTCTCTATGGTACTTCCTTAGAAACTAAACATGGTAATTTATTTTTATTTCTGAATTTTCTTTAGAATGTTGATGGGTCTGTAGCCTTGTGTTGCCTAAAGTTATCATTAGTTGTTTTATATCCTTCAGGCAAGACTATAATTTTTGTAGTCTGACAGGCTTCTGAAACCCTGTAGAAAGCATTGGATCTTTAGTGCTGCTTGACAAAAGCAGAATTTCCTATGTAATTTTTTTTACAATCTTTCAAACAGGAATTTTTTTTTTCAAAATGCATATGCTCATATTTTCACATTCAAAAATCTGGCCTTCTCTTGTTTTTCTTTCTGGTGGTATTTCTCTAATGCTAGGAAGTACTGTCTGGGAATATAGTTAAGATATTTGCTTTGCATTTAAATGGGATTGAAGATAAATAATTTGGTTTCAAAAATGGCTTTTTAAAATATGGATTAGTAGCTTTTAAAATATGGATATCTTCATTAAATAACCTTTTTCATGCGCTCTCCTCCCTATGTTCATGCCACATAACTATTCAATTCAAAGACATTAAGTACAAAAAACAATCAGTTCAATCATTACCTTTTCCCTGACAATGTAGGCTGATCCTAGTAGTAAATTTACAAGGTTATGCTACCAAACAGCTGATAATTTTTTTATAAACCATACTCTAATGGTTTTCAGTGATGACAAATTTTCTATACACAGATGAAGATGTAACACTCAGCTGGGAAACGACTGAACAGTACAGATTGTTTACATTTTTCACATTTCCAAAATTTGCAATGCAACATTTTTTTTAGGAAATTTTCATGGTTTGTAGTTGGACACAAAGGAGTGAAACTTAAAGTAGTAAGCAGAAATAATAGTTATAAGACTAAACAAACGTGTCACTCAAGGTTAATAACTGGCTGTCAAAAAAAAAGTGCTTTCTTTCCTGATAAATTCTTAATGGGCTTTGAGAAGCCTGTGTGAAAATGAAAGGGTAGGGACCTTCCTTGCTTGATTCCTGTCTTGTCAAGCATTCAAAGTCAATAACACAGTCTTTTAAGATTTTATTGTGACCTTAAATAAATTTAAAAGTTTCTCTCCTTCCTATGCAAGCAATGACCAAAGATATTTACAAAGCTAATTATTTGTAAGACATCAACAGGAAGATGCACTTCATAAGAAGAACAAAGGTATATGGCTTCTGTGAATTTTCTGTCACCATAAAAATAATGAATTTTTGATAATTCCACTGATATTCAAAGGTTTAAATACCTATAAAAAGAGTAAGATGTCTAGATGCAGTTAATAAGTTCCCCAGGTGAGAGCAAGAATCAGGGAAAACTGTCATCATCTGATGGAACATTCAAGTTAAAGCTGAGATGGATTATCTGAACATAGGGGAAATAAAGCTATCATCTTAAGCATTTTGTGATGATCCATAAAATAAAGTTAAAGCAAACGGAGAAACTGCTCCCAAAGTCAAGCATACTTTGGAAATGCATGACAGCAGTTTATTAACCAAAAGTTCTTGTTGACTGAGCTTACATGCCAAGAAAAATACCTGTCATCCATGTGCAAGACATAAAGCACAATGTGAAGTAAAACCACCCAGTTTATCACCACCAACAACAACATTGCTGTCAGCGAGCAGCAAGACCAAGAGAAGATGAGAAGGTACTGGGAAGGCACATTGCAATGTCTGGCACACCCCTCTATTAAAGGATGTAATGAATACCACAGTCAACAAAAGGGCTGCATATGCAACACATAGGAAGTTATGAGAGAAAAAGAATATCAAATGAAAGTATTATTTTATATGTGCAATATTCCTGAGTGAGAAAATCTGGAACTATATAATAAAGAAAAACAAAAGGGCTTCAACAGATTACAGAAAAAAGACAGAAAAAGTAGATTCAGCACATAGACATACATAAAATTTCTGAGCTCATTGTAAAATATTTCTAAAAATATAACAAATAGTGAAAAAAACCAGCTTTCTTCTTTCTTTTCAAGACCCCATATGTATATTAACAATGCAGCTGGGAGAGAGTGACATAAAGATGACTCTCTTAACCATTCAATGAGCTTTGAACTGTTGCTACAGCTTGATCTTCCTGTTTCAAGATCAAGAGCAGAAAACTGCAAGGAACACATAGTTCTGTAAAGAAATTTCAACACTGGTTTAGTATCCAGGGATAAGATGAATTCTAACAACCTATAAAATTGCTAATATGTTTTCTTTCATCTACTAACTCCAGCAGTGTTTAGACAGCATATGTTATTCACCTAAATTCCAGCTAAAGGGGCCAGGCAGGATACATCCAACTAACAGTATATAATTGATTGAAGAACCTAATATAAAAGACATAACTTAAAAGACTTGAGGGTTATTTTTTTTGCAGAAAATAGGACAGTCACAAAAAAATTCAATTCACCTGATAAAGTTTGCCTAAGCTGCCCTCTCCTTTAACTACTGAAGGAGCATTGGTCTTTTTCTTAGCAACCTTAATTAGGTGGGATATATCTGTGCCATAATATAATCCCTCTGAAGTTAACTATTCCATTAGCTTCTGGGTAATTTGTGGGGAAAAAAAATCACGTTCCTGGTTTAGAGTTGAGCAATCTGAAAGGTCAGAGCAGTATGAATCTCACCTCCCCCATTTCCCATATCACAGTGTGAAACTCCATACAGCATACACAACTAATCATGTATGAGGACATGAGATTTTTACATACTTTCCCTAGTTAAAATTGTTTTAAAGTAATCTGGACCCACAAGGATATCTGCTGTCTTGGAGAGAAGGTCACAAATATGGTATGAAGCATACTGCATTCCTCAGATGGAGCAGAATTTAATAAGCAAGGCCTCCCTGTCTGTCATATCAGCAGTTTTACCCCAGAATATCCAGACATGGTATCTAATTTTCAGAAATGAGGGCTTCATTTCTAACATTCAGAAATAATACATCTGTTCTGGGTGGGAAAGCCAGCTGAGCCTGCACTGAACTCTCTTCCTCCTGTTACACAAAGAATCAAATGTCAATATGACGCAGTTTCACTGCCTCCAGAATAACTGGTCTGGTAAGGAAAAGATGCAATGATGAGTTCACAGATGGTTTTTCAAAACATTTGTGCAGCTTCCATGGTTTTTTTTGCGAAATAAAATCTGGAAATATATTGGGAAGTTCATGTTTTAGTTTAGGCACTCAAGAAGCATGTATGAAATAGCCCATAGGTAGCCAGATAACCAGAATTATTTTCAAAGGCAGAAAAATCCTTGTCAGTAATTAAATGAAATATTCCTAAAACTAAAGATACAGAAGGTATACGTAAGTGCAGTTTAGAATATAAAACATCTTTCTCTAGAGCCTTAACATGGTTCTTTTGAAAAGCAAGGTACAAAGAAATAGAAATACAACTACCACAATGAAGTCTTCATATATTTGTTTCTGATGAAATAAAATAAAAACCAAACCTCCTTTCCCATTTTATAGCATAACATGAGGGGGAAAGTGTCATTGTATTTCTATTGACTCTGTGAACAGATACTCTAAAACAAGGTGTAAATGAGGCTTTCCATGGCCAAGGGAGCTGAATATAATAGGAAGGGTATTAAATTGCAAACATGAAAACAGTGTTACAGTTGGCATCAGGCCTGTCTCCCATTCTTTACTAATCATGCTGCAGCACAGTTATATATGAATGTTTATTTAATACTCTAAAAGCATGTTCAGGCATGGAAAAATGATGCCTAGAATGAAAGGCATCCCTCCTCGAATGTGACTGGCATTGTTTTACTGCTTTTGTTTTACTTTTCACAGTAAATTGAGTCTGCAAACAG
Source organism: Molothrus aeneus (assembly GCF_037042795.1). NCBI lineage: Eukaryota > Metazoa > Chordata > Aves > Passeriformes > Icteridae > Molothrus > Molothrus aeneus. The sequence continues at coordinate 37,909,051 of NC_089649.1, forward strand.
TGCCAGTGAGAGCCTTCACTGTCACTTTCACAAGGCCTCTCTGAGAGGCTCTACTCCATGGCAGCACTGACATGATTTGGATGCTAAGCCTCTGAATACTCATATCAGCTGTTAAGTCAACTATACATTGATTGGAAAGGTTAGGCTGAGCTACATTTTTTTTCCATTACTTCAGGCAAAAAAATTTCTTTTGCCAATTCAGAGCTAGAAAGTGAGCTATTTGCAGCTAAGGAGGGAGGTCAGGAAGAGCACATGAAAAGTTCCTTCAGATGTTGGCTATCAGTGTTCTCAAAAGTCTGCTTTTCAAAAATATTTCTTAAGAAAGAGAAAAAGGTGTTTTTTGTATATTTCTATATATAGAAACATACCTTATTTATACAAAATTAAAATAAATTTTTCCTTCTTGAAATTTTTATTGATTTTTTCCAATATTTTCATAATAGGTTTAGTCACAGACATAAGAAATTTGCTCCTGCAAAATATTAATGACAAACAACTGATGGCAATGGTAAGCTGAAGGACTTCCTTTTCAGACTTTAAATGAAATGTTAAATGTTAAACTTCTATTTAGAAAGATATCAACAAATTTGATGTGAAATCATAGTCACAACTGGAGTTTTTACAAAGGTGTTTTTGATGTGGAGCCATTTTCATAATTTTAATTTTTCAAAACAACAAATATCCTGTGTGTACATTTCTGTAAGTATTAAGGCACTGCTAAAAGAAACCAACTGTTTAATCTTTGACAGTTTAGATTTTTAATATCTACAAAATTACTAGTTCAAAACTGTACACAAGAAGCTTTCTTGCAACTTGTAGTATCTGCTAACCCTTTTCAATAGCATTATCTCATTTTGGCAACTGTACAGAACAAAATTTATTACAGCACTATTTTAGCAATTGAACAATCTGGCCTTGACACACCATACTGATTTGGTTTCATTTACCTCTCCACTATTCTTTTTGTTGTTCTTAGGTCTTATTTCTTGATAACATTGCATGTGTTATGGAACTGAATAAATTCTAAACACATCTGTCTTGGATTGAAATATTTTGTGATTCCAAATATATGTATTTTTTAAACCTGTTATTTTTTCCTTAAGAATTTTAAGTATGAGACAATGAAAACCAACCTTGTCAAAAGGATATCAAGTTTTAATTGATATATACTCTCTAGAGTACAGACACTAAAGCCAGAATAATAATCCAAAATAACTCCAGACATTTGTATAGCAATCTTACTGACAGAGCATCAAAACGAGATGAGCAATCAAACCGCAGGTTTGGGGTTTTTTCACTAGGAAAAAGAAAAAACTGACTTCAATAACAAGGACAACAAGGTATTTAACTCAAACTAATTGATGAGTTGTTGTAATTGTGGTCATAAAGAGTATGCAGCCTGAACCTTAGCTGCACCATGTACATCAACCCAGGGCTTCTCAAAGTAAAACACAAACATTGCAAATTACTGATGAGGAAAGCAAAGTGTTGAAGGAAATAATTTCATGAATAACTAGTAATAAGAGTGATATTAACCATGAAATAGCTACTTAACCATTCATTTCTTCTAGACACATACTATAGAATTACAGTTATCAAAACTGAGAGAGGTTGTAGCACTGCTCTGCTGCAGTACTGAGGACAGGCATTCATAGAAGCTGCGAAGAAAAAGTGTTCTGAAAATCTTGCTACTCTATACAGAATTGGAACTAACTCAGTAGGCCCTCAGTGAATACAGATTAGAGAGTTCTTTCCAGAAGATGAAAGCAGTGTTGGCATAAGCAATGACTGCTCTTAATTTAAAACGTTCTCAGTCTTTTTTTATATACTTATTTAAAGGTTTTAAAGCAATCTTAGTCGAAGTGCCAAAATCATAGAACGATGACAAGAACAAAAGAAAAGGAGACAAAACCTCAGGATTATTGTGGAGCAGGTTACATTTACATAGAGATGACATACAGACTGCATTCTCCAATTTACAAGAGACAGGTCATCTGTGTCCAGTTTAACCTTAAATCTCAGGGTATCCAAAGTACTCGTTTTGATAGTCTGTGTGTGACTGGAAGCAACTATTGCTTATATTTGTTCAGACTGTATTGCACTTAATTAAATGTTGACACTTACAGTGGGAAACCCAACCCTGCCTAGAATTTATAGGTTATTTATCATTAATATAGCATAAAAATAAATGTACTCTAACAACCAGATCTATTTGGCTGTACTTATTCGTTTAGTATTCATCACAAAATATGAGGTTTTCATGCAGACTGTGTTTTCAGAAATATCCAACTCCAACAGCTACCAAGTACACAGGCCTTTTAGCTTAGACATAGAGCAGTCAAATAAAAAAAACCAAAAACAATTAGTTACTTACCTGACACTGAACAGAAATTTTAAAATAATCCCATTTGAAACAGTCAGCAATTTTAGTATGATAAAGTTCCATTTAAGTCCTAGTACAAATCAAAATTTTTTGAATCCAAATTTTCCAGGGTCATAAGTGAATGGTCTCTCCAAACCAGAGATTACCACAGGAGTAAATAATGGCCTGTTTGCCATTTAGAACCTGATAACAGGTCTCAGCTTGTTCCAAAGAGGAACAGGCAAGATTTCTAAAATAACTGAAAATATTAGTAAGGGAAATATTTCATTCCCAGTAGAGCTGGAGGCCATACCGTTTTAGTCCTGCTCAGCACAGCTTATGTTGCTGAGGTAACAAGCTTTCTCACCCAGATGGCAGAATTCATTGCTCCTGAGAAGCAAGAATTACTTAGCATTTAGCCAGTACAGAGAATATTTATAACACTCTGTTCTCCTTTGCTGTAATTTTTAAACACTGAACTGAGGTATCACAAAATATTAAAGAAAAACAAAACCAAAAAATAAACATCACAAGGCGCTAAAAATATATACAGAGCATATTGAATTTGTCACAAAAGCTTTCTTAGCCACTTACCCAGGCACTCACACATCTGCCACAAGTGGTGATTTTGAAATCTCCATAGAGATCCTTGATGGCACCAGTTGTAAAGAATCCCTCCACCATCAGCAGAATGCCATATACAAAGAATGCAGCTGCTACACCATATATCACGTACTTGAAGATGTCAATCCTGTGTGGGAACAGCAAAAAATAATTATCTGCATAAATATTTAAAGCTGACTCTGAAATTTCAGGGTGAGATAATCAGACCCCCTGAGTCTCAAACTGGAATGACTGACTGGGTGTGCTGATGTGCCATAATGACAAGTGAAGCTGAGGACAGGAATGAACTTTGAAATAAAATAGTGTTGATATAAGAAACACTGGGTCGTTTAATCTAATTAAATGTAAAAATGGATTTGTTTAGGTAATACAGCAAAAACTGTCACATCAATTTAAAAGTCAGTTACTTTTCGGTTTTTTCCTCTAAGTGGAAGAGGAAAAAAAAAAAAAAAGGAAAAGAAGCCAAAACCTGACACATCTCCTAAGTCATACATTCTATCCAGCACTTAGGTTATAGAAGTTATTTAGTTACAATCTTCAATCAAACTTTCTGCACATACAAGTCTGCAGTGTCAGTCTGTGCTACCTTCTCATTGTTATTCTCCCACTTATTCTCCAGTGGACAAAGTGTGTGACACAAAATAATGAAGTCATCAGGAGAGATCCCTTACTTCAAATCAGAAACATATTATTCCAGAAGAAATGAGGTCAGATCATCTGGAATTCGTCTATAATGAGGCTTTAAAATATAATTTCACAGGCACACAGCTGGAGCAATGGAGGGATGGCTTGCAGTGTGACATGTAGGGTGCTGGAAGGCTCAATTCACAACAGAGATTACCTGGGTTGTGTGGGTGTTCTGCCCAGCACTGCCTGTAAGTTCAACCTTGGCTCAAGGAGACTATGCCTCCTAAATGTTCTCTCATGACCAGCATTTGGTACAAGATTTTTGAGAGCACCTCTCTGCTCTGTTATCTAAACTTGGAAACATTCCTACTGACCATAGCCTTAGATCAGCAGATTTCAAAGTTTTCTACTTGAACTTCTCTAAAAAAACTATTTTTTAGAGAACTAAAATTTACCACAGTAAATTTTCAGTTTGTTGATGTGACAAGGAAGGAGCTGTACAACTCTTTATAAAATTGCTATATTCAGATTTAAGATGGTACTAAATTCCAGTCTTATTCTCCAGGTCAAGATAGATACCTCCTAACAGACAAAGACAAAAAAATAGCTGAGAATCATTAGGATCTGCCAGATGAATTTTGACATGCCATTACCTACACTGGATGTTTTCTCAAGACAATGATTAATATTTTTATTGTCATGAAAGGAAATATTTAATGATAACAATTCCTTAGGAGCACACTTTCCATCATCACTCAAAAAGACAACTCATAATATACATTTTACATGTATAATACAATAAAAAAAAGCTCAAAAAACCTGTTAAAATGTCTTTGATCTTGAATGGTTTTCAAAAGATTCAAAGTCAGGTTCAGGTCTACATTAAAAAATGCAATCAAAATGCAGTTAAACTTCTGATATAACTGGGGATGGGAGAAGTACTGGAAATGAATGCTTCAGGAAATGAGATAGGTTATGTTTTTCCCTAACATTCTAATACCAAAGCACTTCCAGCTTTTTTTCTTAACATTGTTTTTTGTTTCATACTCAAATGAAAGCTAGAATAAGTCAATTTCTGTATGGAATAGACACTTGAACAATTCAAAAGGGTGAAAAAAATTTAACACTGTAGATGGTATGATGCAGATGAAATTTATTATTATTGATATGTATAATTCTGATTGCATTGCAAAAATCTCATTTCCCTGATTTAATAGTAATTCAGCCATTGTAACATTTTTTTAACAACAAAACTGTGATTTAAGTCTATCTTGTCAATAGTGATTTTAAAAAAAGGTTACAAAACAAATAGCAATTTTGTGGTTATTGCATAGAAACTCTTCCAATTCCTATATGATATACTTTAAAGAATTTTGACCTTCACCAGTGGTTGAAGTCTGGGAGTTCTGCCAGCAGCAGCTCCCCTCAGACCTCAATGTGCTCAGTTACAAGCTCTCATTGCCCTAAAGAGATTAGGACTTTTGAGAAGTCCAGAGACTATTTCAGTCCTTACAACAGCCCTTTAAACCATCTGTGCTGAGTCTCCCACTGAGCTGCTTGTGTCAAAAAGTATGCTAAGAGATCTCTGCTTTTTCCTCAGCCTTATGTGCATCTACAGGAATAACTTTCACTTAAGCCTTCCTTTCACAAAAGGAAAAAATATATATAGCCCAACAGTAGCCAAATATAGAAATCTATTTCCTTCTCATCCACTTGTTACAGAGAAGTCATAAAATCTCTATTCATCAGCCTATATGGGATGAAATAGCCAGGCTTATTCCAAGGGAAAAGGATTTCCTATACAGCAAACAGTAAAAAGATAAACGAAAATTGTGAGACAATCACTCAACTACCTCTTTAAAAGCCAGATAGAATTGTATTGTAGTATAGCTACATTTAGTGTCTGCTCTATTTAAAGAAAATGTATTACAACAATAACATTATATGTATATATATATATAGTTTTGAAGATATTATTGCTATTAAGTTATTCTGCAGCATTTAATATAGTTCACATAAACTTTTATTTTCTCATTAAGCCATAATAGATAAAAGATAGACCTTATAAATGGAGATTGCCTTTCTTTAAAATAAAATGTGACTCTTTGTGGATGAACTCACGGAGATTAATTGCCATCTGTGCTTCAGCAGATTCTCAAATGCTACAGACAGAGCATGAGAGCAACCAGGGAGGGAGAAGGGAATGGCAGAAGGGGAGATGAACGTGAGCCAATGGGCTGGATGGGTAAGGACAAAGAAAAAGAACAAGAAGGGTTTACACTTGTGTAAGGTGAAATGGAAGGAAAGATGTGGGTAATGAGCAAAGGAAGGAGACAAAAAATAAAGATAAAATTTTGTTCTTCTGTCAGAATTGGAAAAATATACACTATTTTACAAAAAAAAAAATTATTTTGGAAAAATGTATATTATTAAAACTACTTTGACCTAGGCTGCTGAGTAGAATAAGCGGAATGATTATCTAAACTTAAAATAATTGTGAAAAGCAAGTTAGTAATAAATTTTTTTAAAAAAATACAGAATAATCTAAGCCATATATTTGTCTTAATCTGGTAGATTCTCCATGGATTCTGGATCTGCCCTTCCTCACGACACTATGTTCAGAAATGTTAAAAACATTATTGTTTTTAAATTGCAATTTAAATCAAACTGATCTTTCAATTTTTAGTTCTTTCTCTGCTGCTAGGTCATTAATTATTCCATATTAACCAGACTACCCTAATTCATTAGTCTAAATCTGGATTCTATCCAACAAGAAACATATTCAAAATATCTCTAGAGAAAACACTTTCTTTTTCTGGCAGAAGGTATTCAGGGAAGCCATCAGTGCTAACCTCTCAATGAGCAGGTTGGAACTGAAAACCGAGTAGACAATCCCAGCAGAGACAAGTCAGAGGTGAGTGAAAATATTCTTAGTGAGTCAGACAAATGTTGACAAAGATTTCCTACTGTGTATTTTCATGGTGTTTTGGCAAATTTAAGTATTAAAAATTATAATAAATCAGCAAGAAATAAAATAATTTCTTAAACTTGTCTATGTTCAACAGGTTTTTGTGAAAAGTGTCTTAATATAGTTTTGGAACAATCTACATACTTGCTAGGGATATTTTCTTTTTCAATTTGGTTAATATAGGAATGTAGTACAGATATTTAGTTGTAATTAACAGCTAAAGTTTACACTAAGTTGCCCTGTGACATGATTCTTATGCTGCCCAGAAAAACCATTATATTCTAAAAAATTTTGTCTACTTCAGTCTAAACAAGTGATAAACTTCAGTCTAAATAAGTGATAAAAGCCTAATATTCCAAAGGTTTCATTGGCCTATCCACCAGAATACCAGATATTAGTGTGGGACTAGTTTTCCTGAACTAATAATTCTGTCTCATGTTTTTATTCCAGAATTTATAACATAACTTCTCCAATATATACAACAATATTAATATATTACAGGTGTTAAGTAGAACATGATTGTCAGTGAATTGTACCTATAATCTCTGAATGTAAGAAGTTTGAGGCAATTACATCTATTTCCAAGCTAAAATCTTCCAAACATAATAAGAAAAATAAAATACCAGAGCAGTCAAAGTACTGAAATGTTAAGAAGATTACCATAGTATAATATCTAATGAAAAACTGCCCTTTTTTTTTTTTTTTTCAGCCTGCATAGAAGATTTAGAAGGATGAGAAATACATGCAAATGTCACCATTAGGGTAGAAGGTCTTCTCCTGCTTTGGAGGATTATTTGGTTTTTTTAAAATTTGTTTTCTCTTTCAATGACGGAGAAGTTTGAATACTTGATGTTTACATCTAGAACACACAATGACCTCTGTTACTCTGTAAACCAGCAGAAATGCTGGCCTCCATGCTGATCCTCTTGCCCCCTAAGGGACTGATGCTATGAGGGTGTTAAGACACTGAGATAGCAGCCTCCCCCCTCATACCGTCTCAAGCATGTAGAAATAGCTTTGCAATTGTGTTTTTAGAAGACAGACAAGATATAAGGGGATGTTTGCAAGCAAAAAGGTCTGGTTAGGCTATGCAGAAACCAAGCTCCCTGGAACTTTTGAAAAGATGTGCTCAGGCTCTCCTGCAAACCAGCTGGGAACAATTTCTTGGTGTCAGTTCATGATACTATTCACTTAAATAGATTGAGGAAAGAAGATAGCTTCTCCTTTGAAGAAAGAGAAATTGTTAGGAAAAGGAGGAGACAAGCAAAGACAAACTTCTGAAGGAAAACAAATAGGGAAAAAGAAGAATTTATTAATAGTCATGTACTACCTGCAAAGTAAGACAAAAACCCCCAAGTAAAAGCCCAAAGAGGTAAAAGAAATTGAAATATTCTCACTGTGAAGGGAAAAAAAATGAAAATACAAAAAAAATTTCAGCATAAGTCTATGAGGATTTTTTCTAGATTAGGTTAATAAGGAGTCTAACTTCTAAATTTCAGGTGGGAAGAAAATAAAACTGGAGTATAGAATGCTCAACTAAAGTTCATTAGGAAATGACAAGAGAAAGGATTAAGAGTAAAGAAAGGATAAGACCAAAAAAGACCAAAAAGTAATTTTTATTAAAGTAGAAACAAAATACAATAGAAATATTGAATAATATTGAATATAGAATAGAAGGAAAACAGAGACTTTTATTATGCATTTCTGGAGGAAATTTGTAATTGTGTAATCATAGAAAACATTTGCTCAAGACTAAAGCCAGATTGTAGTATTATATAAAGAAGACATCATCCTACTACAATATGCAAGTTACATTCATATTCTACAAGGGCCAGATTTTCCTGTTCTGATCTGAAACAAAGCTGATGTGACATAAGTACCCATTGTTTTTAATTTGTGATGTACAACTCTCTACAGCCATGCAGAATAGAACCCTAGATCATCATCCTCTACAAGTGCGTTGCTACCTTCCTAGGAATGGAATGGTTGAGTACAGATTTCTTGCAGAACATTTAAAAAGCCATCAAACTAATGGAAGAAGAGCAAAAGTAGCACAAACCACACCTCTGTTCTGTGAGTCTTGTAACTTTCTTGAAATAGGAAAAGATCCAGCATAAGAATTTTAGTAATCATGAGAACTTTGAGTCCAAAACACTGAATTTTTACTACTACCGACAGACAAAGCTTCTCCTCAACATTGTTTCGGGGTTTTTGATAACCTGATTTGTTCTGTCTAAAACTAGTTCCTTAGAAACTTTTTTTAGAGACACTCGTTACAGAAGAGATCAGAAGCCTCCCTTGTCTGAAGAAGGCAAAAACCCCAGTGGAACTAGTGCAGAGTATTGTGCTGACTTCTGGTGGAATTATATGATGGTTGTTGTACACTGTGGGTACTGAATTTCCAGGCAATCTTCTGTAGCAGGAAAGTGTAAAAGATGTTGCAAAAGCATACGGCAGGATTTGTGAGTATCTCATTAGTACAACTACAAACTTGGAGGCATACAAAGTACATACTGACAGTGTAAGACTGACAGCTTGTTACTATATGTCCAGATTGGGATCAAAATAGCGAATTTACCCTTTTCAGATATCCTGTGGAACAGAGAGCTTGTTTTACATGCTGCATAAAGCATATTTAGCAATATGGATATCACACATAAAGATACACTTTCCATTTTATCTGTTTATCTGAACTAAGACTAAAGAGAAATAAAGGCAGTTAAAAAAGAAAAAGATATTTCTATGGAGATGAACCACCTATTGAGAAAGGGAAAATCACAAGACATTAAGTTATTATAGCTAATCTAAGATTCCAGTCAACCAGGAAGGAGAGCTACTTAACGCAGTACTAAATAATACAGATGTCTGCTGAAAAGTAGGAGACTGTATTTGCACAGAAGAAGACCAATAAATTCTTTATGTAAGATCACTCTGCTGGTATTCACATGCACTGCTATGAATTTTCCAGATTATTCCACTGGTATTCTCAGGGGTGAATTTCCTTATTCAATTTCATAAAATGAGGACTATGTCTTTGCAAGTAATTGCCAAATCCTAAATTTTACTTACATAAGTTCTCATTGGTATTGCCTTTCACAGAATAAAGAAGACTGGACTATATAATATAGCTGAGTAGGTTGTAAATGTGACTTTTCAGTGCTGTATAATCTTGTAAAGGTCATGTTCTCAGGTGCTGTGATATTTTTTGCTGGATTTGATGCATCTGCCAATGACACCAGATCTAAAATTCTGTGTTCTGCATCTAATATTTAATATGCTGTATTTGTCCAGCTCTGCTATTTATATGTGACTCAGTTATTCCAATGAAATAAAAACTGTTCTCCTTATGTAACCTGAATCTCTCTCTGTTCTCTCTCTGGTGGTTCCTGCCAAATTATAGTACCCAAAGAAGACACATGGGTCAAGGTTGGATATTCCATGCAAAGAAAACTTCATTCTTCTGCACAATCTCTGTTGGTGTTTCCAAACGTGCTATGGCACAGACCTGTCTAAGTTAGCAATTATTTGATCAAGAGCTTTATATGTTTTGCTTTCTGTAATACAAATAAAACATAATGTACATTCAAATTTAAAGAATGCTTTTGTAAAAAGATCAAAAATATATAGGGAAAACCAGATTACTACTGTGTATTAAGTAGATGCCTTAAACAGAATCATCACACAGTCTGATGCAAATGTTTATAAATACCACATTTAATATTAGCTGTCCTTTACTACAGGACACATTGTAATAACTTTCATGATGTTCCACTACTATAAACGTAGAAAGATTGATGCTAACAGTAACATTTTAGTGCTACCAGCATTTAACTTCTGATAGCAGCAAAGTCAACAACAACAACAAAAAAAAAGACAGAAAATCATAACACCCATTTATCTATCTCTCAAAAACATTGTTTTTTATCCCTAAGAGGGGAGATACAAAAGATTGTACACCATTTTTTTTGTTTTACTCAAAAGAAAACGGTTGTACATACATATGTATATTACAAAACAATACTATCTAATAAACCCTGACTATATACTAACAGAAAAGTCATCAGCAAGCATCAAACTTGGCCACAGCAGTACCTGAAACACAGGTTTCACACACTGAAAGGAAGGAAATTTTTAGACCTAGGAAGGTGGTACCAGTAAGTGTCTATGCAACTTCCTGTAGAGAACACTGTGATAACAGAATTACAGATTGCAGCTTCATTTAGTTTACTATTTAGTTTCACACCTTTAAAGGAAGTGAATTTCCAATGACATGAATTAGCTTTGACAGTAGTAAGAAAAGGGGTTTAATGCTACTATCAGGGAGATTGCTTCATTTTCCACTCTAGGAGCACGATTCCCTTGTTCCATGGCCTATATATCATAAACATGTGACAGATGGCACTAACTGGCTTTGCGTACTAAAGAGAAAGAACTGGAAAAGGATGCTGCTGGGAAATACACAAAACGTATCTTGTGCTGCTGATTTTCTAAAACCTTCTTTTGGAATTTGTTCCAAATACCAGAAAAATATAAAAATCCAGCTCATGTGACACATGCCTAATAAGCATATGTCTCTTTCTGCTGACTTTGTAATGTTCTCAAAATCAGTGATTAATTAAGAAAATCTAGTTATACCTGGTACTTTGCAGATAGTGTTCACTGCATTTTGTTAAGTTATTAAGAGAATGACTGAAAACCACATCCACCTCAAGCAGATGGCTCAGTTTTAGTCAAACCTACAGAGCTGATAAACTGACAAAGTCAGCAACATAAACCATTCACCTCTTGCAGTTAAATATTATAAAAAAAGTTTTCAGGATAATTTAAAGCATCATATGTATTTTCTTAGGCTTCCTTTGGATCACAAGGAAGTAAAATAACTTCTCTACAGCCACTGAAAGAATCCACATCCCAAAAAAAGGCCTATGATTTCTGCAAATTCCTAAACAACCTTTCCTTCACTTGGTGGGGGAGTGGGTGGAGGGAAACATTTACCATTAGAACAGTGATCTGGTTGATAGTGACAAAGTCTGGAACTGGAGGGAATGAAGCATCCCAGAAGTCATTCAGAAAGCAATATAATTACAGGTTAGTCTCAATGAAAAGGGCACACATTGATAATTCCAAATGTCTTTATAGCCATCCAATTCATAAAGGCTTATGGATTTAAAAATTACTGTCTAAAGAAAGAAGAGTCTTCCATTCAGCTGTGTGATTTTTGCAGATACATTCTCTCTATAAGGAATACCTGTCTATACAGCATTTGTTCTCGTGAATTTGAACACATTTGATTTATATTAGCTTTCAAGTATTTAGAGTAACTGTTTTACCTTTCTCCCCCAAAGAAACTAAAGTCAGGCTTTAATCCACTGCTTTGAGACAAAATCCTTAAAAAAAAATTATTGGCTTTTTTTAGAAATTTTTGGGCTCTGCATCTTATTACAGGCTGAATTTTGGGTTGTATTTTCCCCCTAAAAACAAGCAAGTGAAAAAGCACTCTCTCTACCCATCATCTCTCTAGGTTGCCTCCATAACTTTGGAATTATTGACCATGATCATTCTGTATTGTAACTTGGAAAGAAAATCATAAATTTTCTCAAGTTTATGACTGGCATTTATAGAATTTAAATGGCAGCTACAAAACTTGCTTATAGTTTTTAAATTACAAATACTTACTACTTGCCTGTATTTCCACAGCAGATATGATATGCAGCTGTTATAGACTCCTTGAATTCAGACAGTAATCCAGGGAGATGGAATGAGGGACCAGTCTGCAGGACCAGCACTCAGATCACCTCTTTTATTCCACAGGGCTGTTGCTTTTGCTGAATCCCCAAGGGCTGAACACTCCAAGTGAACTTTGCTGCCTATTGAAGGTTCTTCATTAATTAATCTCTCCCCAAGTGTGGCCAGGAGAGTCTGAGGTGAGGGTCTGAACCCCTCTGGCTTCACTGAAATGTGGGCCATGGGAAGGCTGAGGAGAGGCCAGACAAGGGACGGTCAGAGCTGTTGATGCCCTCAGGGACATTGATATGGACGTTTCTGAATGGCAGTGTTGGATCAAGGTATTTTGGCTCTTATTTTAGGCATTTAGAGAGTGTTTCATATTTTGTTTATGCCCTCATCATGCCCTACTTTCTCTACAGAGGTCTGCTGCTTCTTCTAAATTATAGCCAGTAGCTGCATTGACAGAGATAAAAGATACAGGGTGGCTTGTGAGTTGTGCTATTTGCATTCAGAACACAATGCAAAAAGTTAAAACTGCCTTTATGTGTTACCACCTACATAAATAACTCTCAGATTGGGATTGATTTTTATGCTGTATGACATTTAAAATGCAGCATGCTAATAAAAATATAGACAGAAAGCATAAGCATGATTAAACAGAATCTAACACACTTCACTCCACTGCAGCATCTGCCTGGCACATTTATCACAGAAGGACAGACTCCAGGCCAGCCTGAGACACTTCACAGCACTACGAGCATTAAGAGCCCAAATGTGTCAAATAACCTTTAAAAAGTACAGTTGGGTAGGGCACACTGCTAGATTTTTTTGAAGTTCTTATAATTATTAAACATAAAAATTAAAAAAGAAATAGGTTTTATTTCCATTTCAATGTGTATTATTTTAAGGATATAGGCACTACAGTGTTTATTTCTACTTACATATTCTTCTTTCTGGTTTTTGGTCTTTCAAAAGTATGATTACTATAGAGCTACTGCCAACAGTTGATCAATACTTGTGAGAAAATATCAAGGATTTATTCTCCCTACAAAATTATTTTAAAAGCAGTGTAATAGCTACTTCAACAGGTAGAAAATTAACAGGTGCAAATTTCTTTGTGATTTGCACAGTTTACCCAATTCAAAGCAATTGCTTATCTGCTTTTAATCAATATCTTTGCTCCTCCTGCCTTTAAGACATAAGTTTAGATATACCTTTCACAACTGAATAAAATCAAATTTCATTTTACAATAGGTCTACCAAAGAAAGAACTGGGTTTAATATCTCTTTAAGTTAACTAAGAAAACAAACAGGTCCAAAAGCTACTAACTGCAACAACTAGCTAAGAAAAACAAATGGCAGGGGGAAAAAATTACAATTCCTTAATCTTTTATGATGAATTATATGCATTTGGACTACATTCCCTGATGATACTTTCACTTTAGCATGTGACAGAGAGAAGCTGAAAAACGTGCTATGAAGAGAAAGCATTGATTTGTGGCTGTTCTGCACTAATAGCTTCCTAGGGACTAATAAAATAAGTTAGAGCCTAATAAAATGACTGATCTTTCATTCAGGATAACAATGAACCTTAGCCACCAAGTCAAGCCAGACTCATCATTCTAAATGACAATACAAAAAGGCAAAGCAGACGATACATCTTCCCCTTAACCCAACATATTATTATACAAGAACATAAAAATTCCTTGATCCAAAGAAGAAATTTTAATTTGCTGTAGCAGTGACATACTTATTTGGTTCATGCTCCCTTCTGGCTACTAATCCCACAGTGAGAACATCTAAAATTTGCAGAGGAGCTTTGGAAAGGATGTTGATAACATACCCCAAGAGAAGTTAAGAAATTTCAGATTCCATTTCTAGCTCTTGTACAAACAGTGGTACCCAGTCAGATCAAATACACATATATCTTGTTCATTTTTGTATGTCAAACAACGAATATAAGGAAGGAGGCAGGCAAGTCAACAGGATAACCTCCAACACAACCTCAAGCCTTTGTGACTTCCTGAGCTGGATAAGTCTGTGTGTATTAGAAACCATCAATGGATTTGTTTTTCATGATTACCCAGTCTTCCCTTGAAGCCATAAAAAGTTCTGGCATCCATAATATGCAAATAGGTTTAGAGTTTTGCTATGAAAAAACTGAAGAACTTGCTCCTGCTGAATCTGGTGCCTACTACTTCCCTCTGATACCTCAAACTTTTTGTACTGGAATAGAAAGACAGTCCAATCTTGCATGTCTTATTGATGATACTGTGAATTTACAGACCACTCTTGCAACAGTTCTTAATTACCCCTTTTCTAGACTGAAGAATTCTCCTACACTCATTTTAAACCAGGTATCTCCTGTTCTATAATTCTATAATTTTCTTTGCTTTCTTTGAGGAACCAATGTTTTATACAGTATTTATGATATGAATTAAAGATGGACTTATATAATGGTATAAGCATGTTCTCTGTTTCACTTTGATTTTTCCACTTGTTGGTACTTGGTTTGTTTTTTGATCACTCCTAAGCCCTCAGATCTTTGTTGTGGAACTATCCATCAGAAGAGGTCAATGTTTTTGATGATCAAATCACTTCACTTTTACGAAAAATATTCATGAAAGAAAATAATTACAAATTTAAGGATAGGCTTCTTCAGCTTAGTTACAACCATTAGCAGCTAGGTAAGAATTTTAATTTCAAATATCTAAGAAAATCATGTCCTAAAGAGAAAATTTTAAAGACACAAGAAAACATTTCATTTAATTTCAGCATGCAATAAGCTATTTTTTTAAGGTAATAAATTTAACAAAGAGAAGTTGATGCTCAGCAAAACAAAGGTCTTCCAGAAATAGATTTTCAGGAATAGCAAGGCATGAAACCTTCAAAATAGCTTAATTCTAGAAAAACCAGAGGCAACAGAATTTTGACATTTCAAGTCTCAGGATTTTGAACAACTCCTTGGTTACCTCTTTATTGTGTTTATTCCCAGAACTGATACTTGTTGCACAAGTCTGCTTTATCTATTTATAGTTTGTGGCCACAGGGTTAGTTTGCTTGCTTGCTTGCTTTTAAAATGCAAGGATGCATGGAACAGATTTATCGATATTATACTAAAAAAATTTTAGTAATAAATTAATTAAAGCTGTGGGATATTTAATAGTATTACAAATTGCTTGTAAATACTAAAAATATTAACTTGGTCAAAATTTCATCAGCTAAGCTTATCTAAACCATTTTCTTTATGATATTCACTAAAAAAATATTTTCTTGAGTCAAATTTATATCCCATGTGGAATTTTTCAGCAGTTTTAAAAGGAGACAAGTAAAAAGTACTTACAAGGTGAAGGCATCGATAACATCTCCTGCAGATCTTGTCATCTCAAAGTAGGTTTGCAGAATGTTGACGGTTCCTGAAAGTGCTTCATGCCCACAGCCACAGAACAGTGCAACTCCAGCATAGAGCAGGATGGTGGCAATCAAAGATGCGTAGGGAATGCCTCCCAGGCATTTGATGCAACACTCGAAGCATCCTACAAGAAAGAAAAAGAAAAGGTTATATACTACTAAATTATATCAAAAAGGCAAAAATAATGTTTTTCTTGTGAGAAACACTTCTGAAAATGAAAGACTGTAGGCCAAAGAGAGTTTAGGTCAAGTGTAACAACCCAGACTGTCAGAAAACATGTGAAAGGTTATTCCAACTTCTGAATTTTCTCAGTTGCTACTTGACCTATTAAATGTAGACATGCCATCTGATTAACATGAAAGGTTAAGCAGTCAGTTCCTTGCAGAGCTTCACGCTTTTATTCAGAGCAGGTTACAATGTCAGTCTTAGGTTATATCTATATTCACACTTCCTGCTGGTCATCTATCAGATTACTGAGGAGGACTCTCAATAACAGGAAAACCACTAAAAAAAAAATAAAAAATATTTTCAGTCCAATACCTTCCGTCATCATAGGTTCATTCCAATTTTTTTGGACATACACTTCTGACAACAGAATTGCTCCTGCTCCTTGTGTATACTCAAATAACTCACAAGCATAAATAAAGACATCGATCAAAGAACACAGAATTAGAAAAAAATTTAGTCGAATTTTCTCTCAATATATTTTACTCTGTGTGATGTTCCTTAAATGAAGGTAATTGCTCTTGAGTTATAAAAGGCCAACTTCTTGTCCTGCCATCACAGTGTCTAAAACAATGCCCAGTTCCGCAAAAAACCCCACATTCCTTCAGTAAGTGTGCTCAAGTTTCTGGCACTACCCTGCCTAGTTTCATGAATGCAGCATCTCTGACTCTTCCAAATCTCATCAATCCCTTAACACCTCTTACATTCCATGGAACCCTTCCTATTGTCTTCTGCAGGGACAGGGAAGGTGGGATCCACTGGCTGAGAGAAGACAAGCAGGAAGTAATCAGAAGCTGTGTTTTCTCCTAAGCACTACCAGTTTACAGCAAAAAGGATAGAAAACAAAGTAAGGCATATAGATTTTAAATATTTGCACAGACAAAGACCAATTAAAAATTACATATAAGATGCTCAACAGGTATGATTCAATATATTTTAACTTGTTCCAAAGTCTTTATGCTGTGCTAATTATAGTACCAGAGATATATCAAAAGAAAAAAGCCATTCTTTAAAGACAGTATGTCTACTTTCATTATGTCTAATTCTCAAATGTAGCTTCTCTAATTTCATATTTTGTCTTTTAATTTGGTATATTTCTATTTACTTTAGCCTAGATAAGACAAGTAATAATTTCCTCTGTCTGTTAAAACCTTCATTTACCTACATTTACTTTTGACTTCTTTTAATGAACAAATATTAAATAGTCATATATATGTTTAGCATTTATATATGTATATAAATTTATATACAAGATTGCATGAACAGTTTAAGCCTTTTTCAAATATGTACATATTTTACCCAAATAGAAACCCCCTGCTATTTTGTAAATAAAAGTTATATTATGGAAGGCAGTATTCTAATGGCTGGATAGCTCTTGGTAAAAAAAATATAGTATATTAAACATTGACTATACTAAATACATAAAAGACAAAATAATACCCAAGTATGTATGCTAGTTGTACAAAAAGAGAAAGTTATAGCTTGAGACTACTTTTGTTTAATGCCAACTTAATGTATCAGAGTCAGCTGTGAAATACCAGAGGTAAAATGTGCAAATCCATACATTTAAACTGCTGCCAAAGTCTTGCTGAGTAACCTGTAGTACAAGTCACCCACCTGGAGCATTCACCACATACTACCAGGGGTGTAACACCTTCCAGGCTTTCAGGTGAGAGCATTCCATCTCCCTGCTCCCCCCATCTCTGAGCCCATACATTACTGGGTGAAGAGCAGATTTTCCTTGCAATTCCCACCATTCCACTGCACTGGCAGCAGGCAGCTCTCCTCTTCAGCAGCACAAGGCTTTGGATGTCCAGGGATGGATGAGCCTTTCTTTGGTGACAAACTACAGGGGTCTTATACCCAGGGACTCTGAGCTTTTCATCAGTGCAAGAGCTTAAGAACAGACTAGAAAAATTTAAAAATGCCTTTGGAGTAGCTAATTCTGCATGCAGATAACTGTAGTAATCTCTTAAAACTTCTTTGGTCCTGTTTTCTAAGATTATCCAACTGTGATTAATTCTTCAATATTTAAAAGACTATACAAATACTAAAAAAAATCATTCACTGGAAAAGCTTTGTCTTAAAGGCAAAAATCCTAAAAGTATATATTTGAAATAAATTCACTGAACAAGAACTATGGGACAATACATAGTTACCTGACATCAGAGGTTATCATAAAATGCCCGTTACCATTTTCAGCACAGAATAACAGCAGGAAAAGCCACAGAAAACTAGTACCACTGTACATCTATTGACATTATAGGAGAAAGTAAAAAGGGGAAAGATAACAATAGGGTAATAATAGGAACGATACATGAGGGCTTGTAAAGTCAAAGATTAAAAAATAGCATAGACCTAAATATTTTCAGGGACACACGGACTTTAGGGAGTATTCTTGATATTTTCTTGATGTAGCTTGGTGCAGGGAAGAGGAAGAGATTTTGTAAAGGTTTCTTTTTCCCCTTCTGAGAAAGATGAAGTAGAAGAGAGAAAGTTGAGGGCACTGCTGTCTGGGAGCAGCTGGCTGTGCATTACCTCCTGAAGCTGCTGCACCTCACTCTTTAGGTCCAGTGAGGGCTGAGCACACACTCAGATGTTCCAAATTTGAATGCCATCAAAACCCACAGACAGATATATTACTTCAGCTTTATTATAGTGAAAGAGTTTAAAAGTATATCAAAATAGCATAACAAAGTAAAACCAGTATAAATTATTACAATGTAATGATGTCCAATCCAAGGAAAAATTCAATCAAAAATAAATCAGCTTTTTCCCCCTCACCTCAAAATTTGTAAAATAACAGAAACAAATTTATAGTTTGTGAAGAAGTGCTTCTATTCATCGCTCACATTTAAACTATTCATGTTTATAAGCCTTTGAGGGAAGCTTTTATTGGTATATTTCACCAACCTGAGCTCTTTTCATTCATAAAAAAATACTGGAAAAAATTAATTCAACCACGTGAAATTTTCAGATAATCATATATTGTCAAAGCCTTGCTCATTTACTTCACTCTTCTATAGCCTTACTACCTTTCTCACTGCTTACTTAATGAGTAACTCCAGAGTTTTCAGTCCTGTCAAAGCAACTGAAAAGTAAAGAAAACCAGTGAATCAGCATTATGATTTTAAAGTGGATATTACACATCATTCATACACCACACAAGGTAATGTGCTACAGGTAATATCTGCTCCAATTCTTTTCTTTCAATTGCTCAGAATGTGCAAATGGCTGTTTAATACCAGAACAATTGAAGTGCTATTTTAACCTGCACAGTGATATTGAATCACCAGCACAGAGTGTGACTCAGCTGTGAGAGTGTGTGGATGTCTGTGTGAGACAGGCAGTCATTCACCTCTCCCAACACGCTCTTCACAAGGCACTTAACACATACAGTCACAGAAATAATTACTAGGAAAGATGAAAAAGATTCTATGCTCCTTTGATGTTTGTTCTCGTCTTCAAATACAGTTTTCAGTACTTTTCAAACTGTTCACTCTGCACAATACACTTGTGCTATATAATTCATCATCCACTGTTCTTATTTTACTTATGTATACCAATATTTTTCCTTCAGGTAAAAACATAAATCTTATGGGGCCACATGTCTTTACCAAAACTGCAGGAAGTAATTGAAAAGAGTATCCTTTTTTGTGGTTTTCAACATGAAACTCTGTACTGTTCTTTTTTTTTCCTCTGTTTTATTAAAATCATTCCATAGAGAAAATTCAATCATGAAATACACAGAAGATGACAAGAAATTTTATTTTATGCAAATAAATTAAACTCCAAATACTGACTATATTCAGCTATCAAAACACAACATATTAATGTTGCATTACATTCATCCAATTCCAGTCAACAGACATCTCATAGACAACTACCTCTTTGCTCCTCTTAGTACAATTATTACTGTCTACACCAGACATATTCTAGATATAGATCTCTAAACTTCCTTACACAGGCAAATCTGTGCAAATCTCTTCTCATTTCTGGGGTTTGGGTGTAAATACTCTCTTATATCTTCAATTGCATCAGCCAAAAATAAGTTGACTTTCTGTTTATACAATCTCTACATTTAAAAGGCAAAAAATTTAGATATTGAGCAGCAGAAGAAATTTTCCCTGTGACTTAAATGTAATTATGCACACAAATTGCATCACCACAATAATTTCTTTGTTTGTGTGTTATGATATGTGAACTCTTTCTCCTCATAGTAGATCAGGACATATATTTAACAAATAAAATACTCAGCCCATTTCTGATGCCACTTCTGTCTGTAAAAGTTAAATCAATGACATCAGAACCAGTTTCAGAATGCTGTTATGCTACTGCCTTTCACATAAATGGTTAAGAAAACCCATTCACCCCAGATATTAGTATGAAGAATATCAATATTAAAAATATATTAAAACTAAACATAGAAAATACAGAAGGATATTCTGGTTTTGTTTTTTTCATCATTTCCAACTCATTTGCAGCTGGAACACCTAAATGGTTAATCAGAGACAACTACATGTCCAAAGAATTACTGACTAATCACAGATAATTACTTCTCTAATGGGACCAAGTACCTCTGAAGAACATACAACATTTTAATAATATTTTTTCTTAAATTACTTTTCTTAAAGAGTTTTCTATCTAAAATTAGAAGACAGGACAACAAAGTCCAAGTAAAATACCTGAGAACTACATACACTTGAAATGGAAAACAAAATAGCAAAATCTTCTGTGTCTTCCATGCCTGGCCAGGCATGCATTTTCTTCATATCTAAATTTGTACCACTTGTCACACAGCTTTCATGGCCAATCAACTCAAATACAGTTTCACAGCCCCATGATGAAGCATGAAGATTTACTTCCAAATTCTATTAAGCTAGGACTTAACCTCAAGTCAAGCTATTGTTATATAATATTTTAATTGATAAGCAGAGCCATCAAAACACAATGTATTGGACAGAAAGCAACACTTTTTACTTATATCTCATTCCCTCAATTACTCAACATGCAGCATGATTTCCTGATCTGAAACGACCCCAGGACTTCACAGTATAGCATCAGGTAGAAGCAATCCAGCTCCCCCAGTATTATCCCAAGAACAGAGAAAGGACAAGACATTCACAATGTGGTTTTATAAAGCTGCAAATGAGGTGAAGCAACATTGGGAATGAATCACCAAAGATTACCCCTGTACTTTGACTTGGAAAACCTGCTCAAGAAGTGCTGCATGCACAATCCCATGTGATTTGACCCCAGGCTTATTAATGGAATATATCCCCACTCTGTTCCACCCTCTCCCATTACACAAGATCTACTGGAAACTAGACCAGTAATGCTAACAACTGAAGTTGCTTCTTGGTCTTGTTCAGGAGATGATTTCTCATTTAAATTAACCTTCAATAAGAATGCTTACAATTACCGAATTACCTATCAAGCAATAAAAAACAATTTTACCACAAAATTAATTCTGATATCCTGACTGCTATAACTACAGTGGAAAAGTAAATTTGACATTGAACACTTGTAAAGAAACATGATATACAGAAAAGCAAGAATAATGCCCCAACAAACACAAAAGGATTTTTGGAAATAGGCAACTAATTGCATGAAAATAAAATTTAAAAAACCCACAAATATTAAGGTATCCTTTTACGCATTAAATGGTGTATCATTACTGGATCTACTATGACTTATCTGCACAGTGTGACTGGATATTAGCTAATGAGATATCAGCTAATACAGAAAATGAAAATGTTAGTCCTGAGGCTTTTACAGTCATTCTGCAGTTAATAGCTGCTTCAGTTACTGCACTCAGCATGGGACCAAGGCTAAGAGGAATCATAAAGACTTTTTCTTATTTAGATGCAAAATGCCTCAAACTAAATTGACATAATTAACACTGTGCATTGTTAAAATCACTATAATATGTGTTTGTTCATGAGAGTCCCACTGGCCAAGATGACAGCTTTAAACAGTGGAGATATAGTCTGGTTATGCTGGATTTTGGAAGCAGCTCCCACAAACCCAGCCCTTCACCAAAATCACTGTCCTCATATTGCCTTGCACTAAAAAAAACATCCCAGAAACCACCTTTGTGGACTGGCTAGGTGCACATTGGTGCCCAGGGAATTATATGGAGGATAAACAACTGCAACTTGCAGCCCAAAACTGCTGTATAACATCTTACGTAATTCCTCCTTTAACTAAAAAGCAACAAAATATTACCTTTGTAACATCCATCCCGCCCATGCTCTGATTCTCTATCTTGAGAAATGTTCAGTCATAAAAATAATATGACCTCAGATATTTGAATGATACTGGGATTATGTCACCATGGACATCCCAGGTCCACACACAGACATCCCCCAGTGGCCCCAGGCCAACTACAAAAGTGATCATTTTGCAGCATAAACACTCACAATTTTAGACAATAGACTACATTTTGTCTATAGGTTGATACAAGGATTTTCACTAACATAAAAAAACCCAATAAAATCCTTCTAAGAGGTTTCAAAACAAAAATGAAAAGAAAAATTTCATACTTGTAATAAAGTGGTCTGAAAATGTAGCCTTAAGAGCTGAATGTGTATGTCAGGAATTCTTCAGTGAAAAAAAATTCACATCTTTATTGACAGCTTTAAGAGGTGATGTTTTCTTATGTGGCTAAGTGCTGAAATACTTGAAATTGAAGCAATAGAGGTAAAATACTGAAATACTTGAAATTAAAGCAATAAAGGTAAAATATTTGATCCTTCAACATGTTTTGAAATGAATAAAATATTCAAAATCTTCTCTGTAGTCATTAAAGAAAAAGGAATAGAGGGGTCACAGACTAAGGAACATAACTGAGTTCAGCTGAGTTTTAGCTACCACTTTTAATGAAAAATTGAAATAATAAACTGCTTGCTTACTCTATCCTACAACAATACAAGATTTCTCAGTACTTCTACTAGGAAAATACATTATTGTAAAAACTTTTCTAAACTGAACTTAATTCTTGGAGAAGTTTGTTAGAGATTTTAGAATTCCAATACCAGCCTAGGTCAGTAGTCCAATGTAAATTCAAGGGTTTCCTGGAATGCAAGCAGTTTTTTATTTTTAAGTTTGTAAAACATCCTTGTAGCATCACCAATATTTTTAGAAGAGAAAATTGTGCAGCAAAATATTTTTTTCAAAAAGGAAATTACTAAGACCTTCAAAAACCTAATTTAAAATTCATTTATTAATGACATTTTTATCCTTAGTGCATATGCAAATTTTAAAGTTATTTCCTGCATGGTAATTTTCATTTGAAATATGGGGAGCTGGAGATTGCATGTTATTTTAATAAAATACAGTACATTACAAAAAAATCTCTCTCTCCCTTTCTCATATGGATGCTGTCTTGATCTCAGTAGCAGATAACAGTTCAATCTGAACAAGGGTAATAGAATTAGTACATTTTTTGTACACTGGTTAATATTTGGTATGATTTCATCCAAACTGTCCCTTGTTCTTGTCTCTTGTTCCTTGTTAAGCACTCAATACTCCAGTTCAATTTGTAACGTTTAACAAACTGCACTCATGACAGAAAAAAAAGTAATTCAGCATGCTCACTAATAATCATGGTACCTCCTACATCAGAAATATAACTTAGATTTGCGTTTTCATCATATGCATTGAACACATTTCTTCACTTTTATTCAAGGCAATTAAATCTCAAATGGATTGCCTACATAGATACCCAATAATTCACTGTGCTAATGCAGAGTTAGAGTAAAATGAAACATGCTACTTTGCCAATGAGAAGAAATATTGTTTCAAGAAGCCTTGAAACATAGCTATAACACATAGCTATTCAAACAACTATGTTTAGGAAATCCACCTTGCCAAGTGATCTATAATATCTGTGTTACCCTCAACTGATATAACAAATTTTCAAAGCCAAATCAAAGATGTATTTTATATTTGAGCTAAATTACATTAAAAATAGATTTTCAGCTAAGTTTAAAGACAGCTAACTTAAAGAAACATGATTTTAATTCTCATTGAAGCCCAAAGCATGAAAACAGACAGCAAGGAAGAAGAGATCCTCTCTTTCTCCTGGTTTAGGAGTCACATGTGTGTACTAATCCCCAGATAACAAACAAGCTTCTCTTGTTCCATCCATCTTAAGTGCTCTTAAATCTAGAGGGAAAAAACCCCAAACAGGATACCTACAGCCTTTTTTCCTAAATAACTGAAACGCATCTTAGGATAGCTGAATGTGGATAAATGCACATATATATTTATATACACACATACAAGAATCCATTTTCCATCATAGTGGACTGTACTCTTATCAATAATCAAACAGCTGGTTGACTTCCCCTGTTGCACCAAAGTATTCTGCCAAAGTATTTGCTGGACTTGGATAACTCTCTAATGAATGGTGAGAATCACACATTAATGGAAGAGCACTGTGAAGCAAACACCTGATTCGTACCTTCTGGCAAAATGAAGATCTAAGTTGTAATGACATCAGAGAAACAGTGGCTTGGCAATAAAGTCTCATAATGAGTCATGATCAAAGGTTTAGATTTCATGCAGTGAAGGTACATTCCAAGCTTTAGCAGAGACTGCACAACACCCTGAGAAGCTACTCTGTATTTCTTCCTGACTCCATAACTCTCAACAACAGAGGGAAGCTACCTGGGATTGAATGGAAATACTTTTTTAAAGCAAAATGCCTCATTTGCTTTGCCAGTCAGACAGGAAACTAACCTTTTCATCACTCTAAGGTTGTTTTTCTTTGCTTCTTTGATGGACTGGTAAATGATCATCCTGCATGCTTCCTTTAAGGTACCAGTGCTATCTTTCCCAGCCCTGTCAAATGTAATTTTAAGAACTAATTTAAGCAAAAGCTCCTGGCTGCACACCCCACAGCTTGTCAAAGAAATTGGCTCAGCTACTATTTAGGTACCTACACAAGGCTCCATTTAGTAAGCTATTGAGAATGTGCTTGGCTGAAAACCTGTGGCTTGTCCAATTGACTTAAAATCAAATGAACACTGTAAATAATAAAATATACAGAATATGATGTAGGTATCCAGAGCTAGATGACATTACACCAGCTGATATGACACCTTCATTGTTCCACACTCATATGAAAAATATTGCATATGAGATATTTATGAATGTCCATGGTTCTGTTTATCTATGCATAAGGGGGTATTGCTTCTGGTGAGAAAGAAACACATTATTAAGAAAAAAGGTTGGAAAAGAGACCTGTACATGCTTGGGAAGATGGCTTTTATCAGTATCAGTATTGCTTGCAATGTAAACCAATGCAATTTTTCCAGAAAAGTATAAATTAAAATAATTTAATTATATACATGCAAAAACGTATACATTCACACCTTGCACATAAACGAGTACTCATATTTTGGATATTGATGATTACAATAATGTACAGAACACTGTGTTGGGATTAGCTGCTATAGAGTCTTCAGTACATTAGGTTCATTGCTGTTTAATGAGACAGATCTCAATCTAGCAGCTAATAGGTATCAAAGTTACTGACACAGAGCAGTCACTGCCTAAAATACAAATCATTCAGGCATAACACAGTCAATCTTCATAATCTTAAAAAAACTTTATGGCTGATTTAACACAGACAACATTTGTCAGCTTCAAAATCGCTCTTAAGCTAAAGGGACAGGAATAAAACAAACTAGCTTCACAAACATGATACAAATAATGAAGATGTGGGTCAGTTAATTCAAAGAGTTTGTCCATTACGTGTTCTCCATAGATCATGTATCTAGGATTTGTACATTAAATACATTAAGATTTATTATTAATAAATGGGTTATATGCATATTACATATATCAATAATGCATAGATGATGATGGAAACAATTATAAGTTTTTATTGTTTGATTCAATTGAAAACAATAACTTGCAACATTAATTCCAAGCAACACTTACTACTTTAATTATAAAGTGAATGACAATGCCATGGATCATAAAACCAGAAAATAAGTATCCTTTTCATCTCTCTCATCTAGAGTTCATGGAATCAATCTCTCAATTATTTTCCTTCAGCCTTGAACAGAACTATTTCTCCCAAAGGAAAAACTACTATGAAGTATGTACTGAAATATAATTCTGCACTATTTTTTCTCACTCACAAATAGGTTGAGTTATACTAGGCTTTAAGCTATATATTTTTTCTTCTTTTTTTTTGATGCATTATTCAGATCTTGAAAACCCCAAAACCATTTCTTCATGATTTTTCTGTGCACTTATCTGTTTAAATGGAATGTTCTACAAACCTCTTTATGGGTATTTGTGGGTTCTGCACACCTTCATTTTAGAGAAGATAGCATCCTCCTTTTTTTCAGGTGTTGGAACAGACAAACAGGTTAGTGGGCAAGTGATTTTCAGTCTGGTAGTCAGAATAAGATTAATTTGATTTCTTGGAATACTTACATTTACACTATCAAAGCACACATTGCTGTTGTTGTTTCCAATTATTAGTGTTTAAAACTCAGAAATAACAAAACTGCAAGTAGAGGTGAGATGCAAATACTTTGATCTCAGGAAATTTTCCAGCAGCTGTGCAGGGCATAGTGGTCAAAAGCATATGAATAAAATACTAAATATTAAGCATCCTTAAAAGATCTTTTTTGCCTCACAAATCTTTTCAGTGCTGAAAAGGATAGGGTGGCTATTTTGTACAGCTGTTAGCTGAAAGCAGTGGATTTCTAGAACTCAAAAAGCCCAGACTTTTGGAAATGGTATCAATTAAAACTTTAAAACTTTAATTTAATTGGAATTATGTAGCCCTTTCTCTTTATTCTACATGATATGCAACTTTTGATTCTAATGTCCTCATGTTTTTACATCACTTTTATCTCAAAAGCCTCTTTTTGCTTCATCTGCTTCCTTTACCCTCAGGCTCTCTTCATCTTGGCTACTCCTATTCCCTTGAACACCTATTTGCCTGAGAAACAATCAGACCTGATAATCTTGCTTCCTCTCTTGAAAGCCGGGAGACAGAAAACTCACCTGCTCTGGGGAATGAGCAGCAGGAACACAGCATTGCTTCCCTCTTCTCTCCCCATCCTTGTTCACCACCCCCCTCCAAGGCACTGAGATATTCCTCAATGAAACAGACATGCACAGGCTGTCATATTTACTATCCAAAGGGTAGAACATCTTCAACTAAAGTAGTAGAAAAAGGAATTATGAAAAGCCTCAGTATGAAAATTTGAATATTCTGAATATTTCTGTCTGGAAAGAAACCCATAATCCTCTAATGGAAGTATTTTACTTCTGTCACTTTTACACCTCAGAAAGGAAAAATAGTAAGAAATAGATCATGATAGGGCAGATAACTGCTATCCTTCATGACATGACTACTTATGAAGACTGCTCCATGAAACTAATTAATGCCATCGTACATATTTTAAAAATATATGTATGTATAACACTTTAAAATATGCTACTTGAACCCTTCTACATGGTAATAAACAGCTTAATTTGATTTAAAACCACAAACCAATGAATCTATTATTAAGCAGGTTTGCAGACATAAATAAAACACAAACAAGTGTTTGTTAATGAACTAGGAATATACAATCTACAGGTATCATTTAGCCAGTGCAAATTTACACATTCTTCTTTTTTGTAGATAATAACTTGAAAGATACAGGTCATAAGCAAAGTCTCTGTGGACCAGTATGTTACATGATTTCTCAAGTCTACAACTAAAAATCTCAGTGATATAAAACTGAAGGGTTTTTTTTGGAACAGAATCATTAAGTTTCCTCCTACCAAGACCTCAGTTATGTATTCCTTCTGAACGGAAACATCTGCAACTGACTTCAACTGGCTTCAAAAAGCCCATAAAAATAAAACCTAAGCTATCTCCCACTGGAGTTAAACAGCTTTTATTACTGACTCGCACAGGAACAGAAAACTCAACAAGTATTAATTGTAAAAACAAGTTTTAAAGTAAAGGAATGAATAACTGTATTGAGAAAAATGGCTCTCAACCAAACAAAATAGAATCTAGTACAAGATCAATCTGCACCAAGCATGCATTTCATTTCCACTCTCTATGTAGAGTGGAAAAGGCATTTATACTTGTACATTAAAATACTAAAATACATTTACAAACAGTATTTGGGTCACAGGAAAACTGAAATCATATTTCATATTTCTTTAACTCACCTGCTGCTTTGCCATGAAAGACTACCTTCATGTTTCAGAAAAGTTCATTTGTGAGATACTTAGATAGAATTATTTTTTTCTCATCGAAATCTAGAATTAGAGAACTATTTTTAAGACGGGCACATGAAAGAAAGGAAAGATCTGTGAAAGACCAAAGGCAATACAAGTTGGGAAGCATGCTAAAAAAAGGAAGTAGAGTTGCGATATAATATTTTCATTCTAATAATGGCAGACATCTCCTAATCGTTTTTTTAACCATTGGTTCCATTGATTATGAAACCAAGCCAGACCAACCTAATCCTTAGACAAAATTTCATTAAGACTGTAACTTAGGGTTTTCTTTTTAAAATTTCTTTAGAAAAAAATCAATTTGAAATAATGCAGAATGAAACCTATTGAAGTGTGACTTGCACAAAATATAAACTACAAGACTGCATGAAATTCAGCACTAGACTAACAGCTCAAATAGATACAGTTTCACCTATAACTCTAGATATAGATATTGTGTGATATCTATATACTAGCTCATGCTTCCTATGCCTTACCTTTAAAATAGGCAATGCCTGCAGCCATTGAGTACAGTTAATGTTGGCTTTAGACCATTTTCTTATTACAAATTTTGTTCTTCCTAAAATATGAAGGAAAGGAAAGCTTTTACATGAAATAGAAAAAGACAGGCCAACCCCAAAATAAGGAAGCACTGTCCAGCAGCACGGATCAATGATGACTGCTCTCATTTTTCATGCCTCTCCTTTTCTGCTACCTTGCTCTACACCTGGAGATCCCTGTAGTTCTTCACAGCTACACCACTGTGATGGGCTGCTTGCTAATCTCACATATCACAGCCAGAAATATCTACTTTCCAGTAAATTATTTCACTGAAGCAGTTCCAGAGGGAGAAATCAAACCAAGCAAAAATCAAGATGATGTATCACATTTGCATAGAAACAATAGATGCAAAAAAACAAGTTAAAAAGAATATTTCACAGAAGTATTAGTACTTTGTCAGTGAAAACAGTCTTTTCAAAATTACGTGTATATATAAAATTTATATTGGATTTTCCTTCTTTAAAAGATGTGTAGATAATTTATTATAAAATAATAGAAAACAGAAAATTTTAAAGTAGTGTGTTTGTCTTTGAAATGCAAATTCTTTTTCTCATAGTGTCAAAAGGTTTGAACTTGAAAGTTTCTAATGTAATATATGTAATATATTTTAACATAATATAACACATAAAGTATCTTATGAAATTTGCTGGTCATATAAAGCAAGATCACAATAGAAAGGGAGCAACAGATATTTTAGGAACACATAGTTATTACTATACAAATAAAAGACATTTGTCTCTTACACAAGTGATTTTTTCCCAAGGATTACAGATATAAGTCCTGTGTCGACTGTGGTCATATTTGGTGAATAAATTTGTTTTCATTTTATTATCTTCAATTTAAAAGTCTTCCTACTCGTTCAATAAACATGAACAAAATAACTTTAAGGCCTCTTTGAAAAAGCAGTTTAACGTTACATCTAACCTTTTTGAAAAATTTTTTTAGAGGAAATGAAAATATATACATTTTTTGCACCAAAATTAAAGACATGATCATGGTAAACAGCTAAATTTTTAAA
The DNA here is from genome assembly GCF_037042795.1 of Molothrus aeneus. NCBI lineage: Eukaryota > Metazoa > Chordata > Aves > Passeriformes > Icteridae > Molothrus > Molothrus aeneus. Next base: position 37,938,824 of record NC_089649.1, read on the forward strand.
CTTGAAACTGTCAAAATTAATCCATTGCAGCTTTTCTGCACTAATTAAATTAGGTTAGCACATCTATCTCCAGAGGTAAGCCATTTAGTGTTACAAAAGGTCACAGTCTCAGGAAGTCTTACTGAGCTCCTATACAGTCTCTTCATTGTAACACTATGCTAAGAACAATATATTTTACTCCTGGGAAATAAAAAAGTACAGAAGTGAAAAGGTCAACAGGCAGAGAGGTTTAAGGCAGAAAAAAAAAAAAGAAAAGGAATAAAACAAAGACAAATGCATTTGAGGAAAAATAATTTGCTAATGTAAAAGATATGCACATATGTGTATCTATACCACACTTAAGTATTTATACAACTTAAGTTAAACTCTAGGTTTTCTTTGAAAAACATTTGGAGAATATGTCTTTTTTGCTGTATCAATTTTTATGTCCATGGCAATTATGTCTAGGCCATTCAGTCTGGGATTTCTAGTAAGCTTTACAATGCCATTATTCCAGGCATACACCTTCACCTACATTTACATAGGAAACTCATCACTCCCATGTGAGAACAAAGCTCTGTTCTACTTAACAGCTGCTGCAGTGTGATAACAGGCAACTGTCACAGTACTCACAATGGGAATATAGAGAAATTTTTAAAAAGGAAGAGCTAGATTCATTGTGATCTGATATCATCCATACAAATAGCAAGTAGATAATTAATTTATTTTCACTGCCACTACACTTCTTTTTGCAGCAGTGAAGGGGCTGCACTGAGCTATACAGACAGGCAAAAGGGTTTTGACTACTTTAACAGGTATTCTGAACAATGCTTTCACCCACTTGCCTGAAACATTCCAGAAAAATGTTCCTTTAAACCAATCTGTTGGAAGGGACATTATGATTTTCACAGATTTTTTAAATTTTGGGGGGTCTATTTGTTTTTAAAATGTTTTAGCATTTTCAAATGGATGTGTAAATTTAAGCTTTCTTTCTTTACCTGTTTTTGTATAAAATATTATAATAAAGCCAAAATTAAAATACACATTTTTTTAATAAAGCCAAGTGATTTCCCTGAATTAACAACTAATAAAATAAAGCTTCACAACTTGAGCTGTTTCAGAATAGAGAAGTAGTATGCAGAGCGGATAAGTGATGCTTCTTGTATTTTTACACTTCGAAGAAACAAGTCTGGGGCCGGCTTTGGTTCATTGTATAATTTTCCTTTGTTTTTGGTTTTTTTTTTTCCAATTAATTCTAAACAAAGATTAGACAGCCTTCCTACTTTGCCTCTTGCATTACCTGTTCTACCTGGAGGTATTTGAAGAGTTCTGAACTTTTCATTTGGGATTACATACATTATCAGCACTCTAGACAAATTTATTCCGATTCACTTGCCAAGTACCTGGACTATCCCTTTTACATGCAACACATGAAATGAAACTGAGGGCAGTAAATATCATATAGAGAGATACCCAAGGATTTGGAAGAAGGCTATTTTGCAGACCAAATCCTCAATGTATGTGGAATGAAGGAGACTGAAATACTGAATTTTAAGTGAACTCCACATATTCTGATTAGATATCAACAACATGAAGAGCCTATCAACAACTTGAAGACTAACCAATTAGCTATGCATAAGAGAAATATGCAAGTTATTGGCATTTACATTTTGATGAGTGTTTACAACCAGATGTCATACATGATGGCAGAAACCAGGACACTGGTTTGCTATTTAATTTACTGAAACAACATTGATTTGAGAATTTCCATTTTATGAAGAGGATGTAATCTAACATGGAAAGCTGCAATATTCTCTGTTTGTTAAGACACAAAAAACATGAGCAAACTACAAACAACTCATGCATATAATGCTATAAAAGTATTGTGATTATACATATTTTGCTGTTAACATTGCAACACTGTTGGTATGGATTTACAACACTGTTTTCTTAGTTTACTGGAAACAAATCCTTTAGTCTTTTTCATCATACACAGCCAAATCTAACAGTGCCTGAGAGCAGATGAATGCATAAAAGTTCTCTCCATAATGAATGATCTTCTCCCCACGTGAAGATTTCAGAGCTCTGTATGCTGCAGGCAAACATCACTAGGGAGCACTGTGAGAAGCATGCTAACTGCTATTGTAACAACTATAATTGACTCTAATTCCACACACTGCAGATAAATATCATGGGAAATTTCCAAAATTGTGCTCAGATCACTGTTAGTCAATCCACTGCATTCTTATAAAAAACAGAATCTGACGTTCTTTTCCATTTTAATGCAAGGAGCATATCAGTGTGTTACATGGGTTTTGACATCAGCTTTCAACCATGGGATAACAGTAACCAGGCTAGGTTACAGACACCAGCACAGGGAAAAAGAATTCATCTGCCTCCAGGGATTTCATCTGCTTCCTGGCCTAGTAGAAATCTTCAAAAGAGATGATGGAAAAAAATCAATTTACAGTAAATTATTCCCTTGTGTAGCTAACAAAACTCACTGAGCACTGTGAGTACAGTAGCTTTTTGAATAGCTAAATTCCTGGTGGGCAAATCTCAGCGTGGATGCAGGATGCATAGTCAGGGAGGCAGATGTGTACTTACTGAGTATATTAAAGGGTAAATACTTAGAGTTTCAGCAATGCTACAAAATTACCTTCCATATGACCCTCAAAGACTCCAAACAGACATTACTGACTAGGTTCCATATAATAGCACGTGCAGGCACTATATAAAACTCAGGCAACATCTTCCTTTTCCAGTTACATAATTTGTCATGTGCCTTTCCCTATTCTTTTTCAGCATTACACACTAATGAGGTTTTACATGGCCAAATACAGATATTGGGAAAAAGAAATTATTTGCTTTTCTGTATTGGAAACACTACAAAACTTTATTTTGGTAGATTGAAAATTCAGGCTACTTCCAGAGGACTTAGCTTTACAGACTATTGAAGAGCCTGAGTGAAGTAAAATTCTCACACTGTTTACATAGACCTTTGAATAAAATTTCAATAATCAAATCAGAAATTGAAGGAGTCCTTGAGTAAGCCAAGAGACCAGTTAATACAAGATACAAGGTAGGGGAGATTAAATGGACACTACTTTTTTCTTTTTTATCATTTGCTAGCAATATTTGAGAGCACAAGTGCTTCTCCCACAACACAACAAACTCACTTTATAAACCAATGGCCTTCTGGATAAATGATAGTAAACATTACCTGCAATCACATACAGTGGCCTCCAGAAACCCATCTTTAGAATAAGAAAACTCATTACTAGATTTTTTTTTTTTTTTAGGTTTGTCTGGGCTCTGAGCTATGAAAGAATGACACATATATGTTACAAAGGAATTTGCATGATATGAGTAAATGTACAGTTTAATGCAAATAAATTTCCATTAAAGGGCAGTTCTTCTTGGAGAGAAAAGCAAAGAAAAAAGCTGCAATTTCCATAAATTGCCAAATATAACAACTAGAAACTTGTATTTGCTGCCAGTATAGAAGACACATGCTTTTCTCTAAACATTTGGTTACAAAGGGAGCAGACAGTTGAATCCTGTATTTGCAAATAAATGTGACTTTCATACATTTTAGATTCTGACAAGAGAGGGCCAGCAAAACAAGGCCAAACCAGCATGATTTTTTATCATCAGACCCTCACACAAACTCATCTTTTCTGTAGGTTAGGATAGCACAAATACATGAAGGTTGACACTACATTTTGCCAATTAATTCTAGTGAGCTCAGTAAAAAAATCCTAATGAATCTTCAAGTGTACGTCCTCTAATGACAGAAAACTGCTCATTTCCACAAAGCACAAATGGCAATATGTTTATGTGAGCTCATCTAAATGACCTTAAAGGACTTTCTTCTGTTTTCTCCAACAGTACCTTCTGAGGAAAATCACTCTAAAGAGACATGAAAAGGTCAACATAATGCTTAAGATGATGATGATAAAGAACCCAAGAATCCTTCTAAAATTTGGCCATGCATTCAGACAGAAAGTGTACATTTCAGATCCACTCAACTAATATTTAATAAAGAAGTCAAAGAATTCAGAAAGTATCTAATATGGTGGGGCAAATACAGCAAAGGAAAACTGCAAAACACACAGCAGGGTGCACACCTTCGTCCAAACATGCATTCTAGTAAAAATCCTCTCTTTTGGAGAGCAGATGGTGTTTCAGCATGGAACAACTTGCAGCTCTGTTGATGAAAGGTTTTTTGTAGGGTTTTTCTTTTTTGCTTTGGCCTTTTTTATTTTAAACCTTACTACAGCTTGAAAGACTCCTACCAACAAGCTTTTGAAGAGCTATGCTGGCTGAATGGGCTCCAAAATTGCACTAAAAAAAGATGACAGTTCATTTTCTAGATGATTCCCACTCCCACACACCTAAAGTTAGGATGGTTAAGTATCACCAAAGTGTTTGTTCATGTTCTGCTCCATGCGCAGTTTTATATCAGAGTAAAAACCCAGTACAATGCCTGGGAGTCTGGTGCAACATTTATTTCTCGTGCAGTGTTAAGGTACACTGTCACACATCCAGTTTCCCAGCCTTCTTGGGAAAGTTATTCCTGACCATTATACTGGTGTCCAATGCCAGATGGGCTTCAAGAATCACTGAATATGTTCCAGTTAATTTTTTCAGATAAAAAAATCTACTCACACACTTTCTTGAAAAGAAGAAGATCATAATTACTCATTAGAAACGTACCTTTTTGCAAAGACAAAAAGGATTATATTTGCTCATTAGAAACACATATGAAAGTTTTATTTTCTTGTCACATACACAGACAAAATTGACTAATAGACATTTCTGGTTTCTGTTCTCAAGACGTCTAGGAATGTCTTCTCTGAGGCATAAAGAAAATCTCCACTTGACTACTATCCAAAAAAGCCTGGACCTTTTAAAGGTCAGCAGCAGCACATTACAGGTCCTCCTGAGACAAATATTTCTGCAGTCATCAGTATGTAATACTGCACTAGCATTACAAAGACAAGACAAATACAAATGCAGAAGTTTGTAAAAAGAGGATCAGTAAAAAATGACAACTGAACAAAAAGAAAGCTAACCTGCATTAAGAAACAAGTTAGACTAGAGTACTGCTGAAACTGCAGAACCACTATTCATACTGTTATTTAAAGTAAGATTTTAAAGTAAATTATTTCAAAAGAATAATAGCTTTCAAAGGTTCCAAATATTCAGAGCAGCTAGGGGAAGTTAATGTGCTGTGAGTTCTTTATATAGGAAACTTAGAAGAATTTTAAGAATGTTCTAGCAAAAACCATACATCTTTGTCTCAGTAAATGAGAAACAACTTACAGTGACATTGGCAACAAAATATGAACTTACTGCTTGTCAAAATCAGTTAAAATGTTAGAACCTACTTCTATTGTGCAGTTTGCATTTCCAAATCTATAGTCTTTTCACTACACTGTGTTTTAGCTGTAGGCATTTGTGTGACAACTGTAGGTAAGATGGAGATGTGCAGTATCAAAAGTTTCTATGAACTAAATAATCTAAAAGACTAGTTTTTAAATCTCCAGGAATAGTTTTAGTCTTCTACTTTATAGGTGTATAAAGTAGGAACACCGTTTCATCCCTTAAAAAAGGTCCTAAAAGAAAAACACTGGCTCAATAGTTCATAATGATTTTCTCTATTAAAATGCAAACATACGCATGTTGTAATGATTTATGATATGAAAAATAATTATCACCCAACCCGGGATTATATATCAATATTTCCCCTGCCTGCAGAACAGGAAAAAGAGCAATACAGCTTTTTGTGACCAATCATAGGCAGCTGTTAGGATATGGGTACTCTGCATTTTACCTTATCCTAACCCCAGTTGTTTTTGACCTGGTACCCCTTCTTTCCTTTCTAGAGTCCTCATAAGTAGATTTACAATGTCCAGTTTCTACAATAAGCATGGTTATCTTCCCTAGAGACAGAAGGGTTTCCATGGATTATGTATGTCCAGAACAAATGTAACTACAGAATGAAAGGAAACAGGCAGTGAAGGCAACCAGGGATGGAGCAAAAAACAACTGCACTTACAAGAGAGGGTTATTCAGTGAACAGAACCAAGACAATGTAAGTTAAATTTTATGAAAATTGTTTGGCCAGTTTTTTCATTAAAACCTGTGCTTAAGACCTCATGATGTTGTTTGCATTGTTTTAGACTCCCTTTTGGAAAGGAAAAAAGTCTTAAGAAGAAGACAGAATGCAGGAAAAAATATGGAAGAAAAGAGTCAGAACTGATATTCTTAATACTAAGGAATGCATATACATTTTATTTGCACAGTACAAAAGCTTTTTAGAGTATTTCAAAATCAATTTCACGTTATTTGAAAAATATTTGTGCCAGGGCCACTGCCGAAATTCAATTATGTTGAGAGACCAAATAGCAATTCTTTTATTCTTTATTATTTCAAAATATATTTTTTATATTATGAGTACATAATATGAATAGGTTTTTTCTCTCAATATTCCTTCCCCTTCATTGCCCCATATACACCTTCACACTGTGATATCAAAGTGCTTTGGCAATTTTTTTTAATGATGCAAAATTAACCTAGAGCATTCTAAGTCAATTTAAGTCTGCCCAAGACACATAATAAGTGTCTATTTCCACTGCTTTGCAAATAAAGAGAAAGGATTCCAGAGTGTAGAAGAAAACGTATGCCACTATGAAATCAATATTAGCATGGTGCTGAAACCTAGACATATTTCTGTCTCAAACCACTAAAGAAAATCTTAACATCTTGCTGATAATCTGAAAATAATGGATTCTTTTTCTTAAAAAGAGTTGGGCTGGTCAGTGATTTTTTGCTTAAAAAAAAGTCATTGTAAAGAGGCAAGTTCAATGGGAACAAAATATTTCAGAGGAACATATTTTTTGGATGAATTTTCATCATTTCTAGACTGGAATGTCTGTTTAAAAACAGCAGAACACAAAGATTTGACTAGTGCTTACATTCAAAGGAGAGATGTAAATTTATTTTAGAAAGTCAATATTTATTTCTCACAGAACTATAGCTAATTTTGCATGATTTCATGAACTTAACTTTTATTTGAGACTGTAAATTTTTGTAATTCTAAATCATACAGATATGCACAGCAGTAGGCCCAGGTATCTCCATCAGAGCAGTTGTGCCATCACAGAGCAACACAAGCTCCATAATCCACCTGAGAAACCCACTCGGTCATTGGCCTATATCCTCTCCAGTGTACACTGATAAGAATACCTAAGGTGTTTTTTTATGCATGAAGCAAGATCAGAAATGTCCCCAAGAGCTGCAGTCATATTTTAGCTTCTTTTTTCTTCCTCCCTTTAAAGGCACAATCATTTTACAATAGGTCCTCTAAAAACACATAGCCCATTCTTGTATCATTGTGATAAGATTCTGAATCATCACATAAAGTCTTCAGTCCACAGAGTGGATCAGCTAGGTGGCTCTAACTGAATTTTATTTTATACTCATACTCTATAGCTTTTATAATAATCTTATTTTCTCTCAGCAGACTTAATAATCTACAGTTGTTTATTTTTCTGTTGTCTGTTGAATATCTTTCAAACATTTACACTGACCATGAGATGAATAAAGATGTGCATAAGTCAGAGCTTTTCTGTAGTTGGCTTAATTGAGATTATCTATGCAAGGGTGAAGGAACAGTTTAAAGATAAAATGCATTTACTAAACAAGAGAACAGAGGTGGTGGCAATGAAAGTAAATTAAAATAGAGTTTACTACAGTATGGAACTCATCAAATATTTACGTCTCTCAAGTGTACACTCTCCATAGAACTACACAGGCTGACAATATTTTCCTTTTTATTTTGGGGGTTTTTAGCACACATTCAGTTCTTAAGCACAGTTTTGCTATCAGATCCCATGCATGTGTTTTGCACTAAGAATGGATTTTGGTTGTTTACATTATGTGTCAATAAAACAACATTGATAAATTCAAGATATTAAAAGTGAAAGAAAATGAGAGGTAATGCAACTTATTTCAACTAAGAATAAATCTATTGCTATCAGATACAACTATTTATGCAAATAAATTTTTGTTATTACTGTATGATTCCTGTCCAGAAAAACTATTGTCATATTCCATTGAAAAGTGCAGAATCCAGACAATTAATAGGGTAGTATGTCCAAGTATAAGTCACTCTTTTTTTCTAAACCCAACCAGCTACTTCACCACTTCACACTCTGCCTCTTTCTGGATTTTCTCCTTCAAGCTCCAAGTGTTAAGATTTATTTCTATGTAGCTGGATCAATGAGCTCTTTTGCACTAGTTCTGAATTTTATCTCATCTGCCAAGGTTGCAGAATGATGTGGAATAAATGAACACCTGCTCTTGAAAAGGAAGCTATCTGAAACACCAGGCTTTGGCAAGATCAGTACAGAATATGCATGTCACCCAGAAAAATCTGTTACAATGGCCAGCTGCCAAGGCATTTGTGCCCAGGGAAGCACAGGTTAAAACTGCTGTCAATAATTTGTCTTAAGACAACAAAGAACCCAGTCAAAGTGGGAGAAAAAACACCAATGTACATAAAAAAATACATTTGAATATATTTTTCAAACAAAAATATTTGAGTTCCTTCTTTTCCACTACTTCTAAAACGCTAGAAATATATTGTTGATACATTGAGTAGTGATTCAGTCAGAAATGAGTCATAAGTTCATTATTCTCCTCAGGGACAAAAAATTGCTGAACATACTTTGTAACAAACTGAATTTGATGGCATAAATCTGGTACAAAACCTCCCTTAAGCCCTTGTTTTTTCATCAAGTTAAAAATATTGAAATAGCTATGCAAAGAAGTTTTGACTATTTAATTTTTCTTTTGTGTGCATGTGTTCTGATAATAGGACATACAGGAAAAGAAAAAAATGAAAGAAGAAAAGTGAACTTCAATATCAGAAGGAAATAGAGATGAAGTTCAGAGACAGTAGACTATAATTATATTTGCTGTCTCAAAATGTTTAAATACAGAAAAAGCTTGATACTTGTTTAAATACCAAGTCTTCTCTGTCAGCATCTTTCAGAAATGCACCTGTCTTGGGATTTTGCAAAGAATATAAACTTCTGGGACCCACTTGACATCCATAAATGTGATAGAGTCTTAAATTTTGTTTTGAACACATCAAAAAGATAGGCATTGTTCTTTTCTGTTTATAAGAAGAAAGTATTAAATATAACAGTGGCTTTCTTCTAAAGACAGTATCAAATTATGCTCTTCCTTAGTTGAACATGGAAGACTGTAAAGGGCTGTCTTCTTTCTTCATGACAGCATTTGGCATATTCAAGACTAAAGCATGAGCTTGCTTAGCTGAGCAATATTTTGTCTTCAACCAGTAGTCAGATACTAAAGTTTTAGCAAAATTCCATCACATAATTCTTTGTCTTTATATTATCTCTGTGTATTGGTTTGAGTATGACATACCTTGTGACCCTGGTCACAAGGGTTCTCAGGATGAAGAAGAGATGAGAATGTTGACTCTACAATCAGAAGGCTTGACCTACTATCTCATGATATGTGTTACATTAAGACTATACCAAAAAGAAATAGGGAAAGGTTTCTTTAGAAGCTAGCTAAGCTAAGAATAGAAAAGAATGAACAAAGATCTGTGTCTCAGACAGAGCAAGAGCCAGCTCTGCCATGAGTGGTCAGGAAATCCCAACATCCACAGGAGACCAATCACAGGTCTACCTGTTGCATTCCACAGCAGCAGATAACCATTGTTTACTTTGGTTGCTGAAACTGCAGCTTCTCACAAGGAAAAATCCTAAGAAAGGATTTTTCATGAAAGATGTCTGCGACATACCTTTTTATAAGATTTCCTTTGATTTCTTCAACAAAATATCTGTGTTCTCAATGACTCCAAAGTCAGGTCATTGCAGAGATCAATTCAGTGTAAGATGCAACATTGGCATCTAAATCTGGAACAAGGCTTTTAAAGAGAACACAAATCCTATACAAATAATTAAGGAAGGAATATGGATGCTTACTTACATAGGATTAGGGTGGGTTTTTTCTCCAACAAATAAAGAGGTTAACAAGAATTTCAGTTCTTGATAAGACTTGTTTGCCTTATTGATTATTGAGTTATTTTATTTGCCTTATTTGAATGTCAAATGTCAAAGCCCTGAGGTGAAGTTAAAAGTGGGACTGATTCTCCAGCCAAGGAGAAAGCTCTCAGAGACACTGGGATGCTTTACAGAATATCCTGCTCTGATCTCAAAAGATTTGATGCTTCCAAAAAACAGCAAAGGGTTTGAGAGAGATTTATTTATATTCTTGACAAATTTGGCAAGGAAATGCCAGAGGGTTTATTGACCTTAAGTAAAGGCTTCCTCTAGTCTGGTTAAACAACTGTTTGCTTTTGGGCAATTAACTGCACATGTCCTTCACTACAGAAGTAGAACACTAAATTTCTCTGTAAGCATGTAGGGCAGATGTCAATTTTAAAGATAATGGCCTAAAGATATTTCAGGGTTTACAACTGAGCAATTAGCTCAAATTTCAACTTGTATGGATTTCTAGTTGCGGCAACTTTGTCCCTACCTCATAAAGCTGGTTTCATATTAGTCTTTACAGCACCATTTTATGAAACTGAAGATTTGAATTTGACTTTTTTTTCCTTTAATTTTCTGCTCTTCCCAAAGGATTTAACAGCTTACTGTTCAAAGCAGTTTTATTGGTCATAACATGGCCTACACAGCTGTAGCTCCTAAAACTTCATAACCTGTTATAAGCAGATTTTATGCTAACATTTTTCTTCTTTTCATGAAATTAAAAAAAAACACAACATAGAGACCCACCAAGCTGATGCAGTATACAGGTTATTTCCAGTCCTAGCTCTCTAATGACACTGAATTTTAGCGTTCTGCTAGATATCATGAGGCAAGCATAGGAGTAATATATGCTAAATTCTCCCTCCTCTCCCTTTTTTCTTTTGTTTGCTTGCTTTAACCCAGAATGGAACAGTGGATTTGTCTGGAACTTCTATATAAATAACAGTATATGATATTTAAGCTGTGCAGATTTTAATTTCTATCATATGATATAAAATAAGAAAGAAGAGCTAGCTCCAAAAGCTATTTAAGGCCATTTGCTACTATCAGAGAGAAACCAGTCATGCCCAATGCCCTTATATCAGCTTTCTGGTATTCTGATAAGGAAATCCCTTGCCAACAGATATTCTATATATTTGCTTAAAACAGATTTATTTGGACTAGCTTTTCCTTACATCTAACAGCCACAATTTGCATCTACTTATGTAAGAGTTAACAAAGGTATGTCCTCTTCTTATTTCCAATTCAGGAAGATAAAAGAACAGAGAAAAGAATCTTTAAAGGTTTTAAGAATTAACAAGGAATAGTTGTTCATGAAGACCCAAGCATTACATTTGTCCCTAAGTATACTATAGGTAAATCACCATACTATAAATAATGTGTTATTTATTATAATTCCTAGTTTCTTTTGAAAATTACTGAAATGAAAATTACTGAAATATATTGATATTTATGTAAATTTGTAATTTAATGAGTTATATGAAATTTAGGACATATCTGACATACTATGTAGTGAGAAATTGAAATATAAAATTCATATCATGTGAAAACACAAAGGAAGATAAAAGGAAAGCTAGGGAGAAAACACATAACTTAGTCACACATTTCATATAGCATCATTTCAGCACTAACCATTTAGGAAGTATAAATGAGTCACTAAACAAGTTTTCAGGTTTAAGATATTTCTTTAAGCAGGCAAATATTTCAGATACCAGTATTTCTACACCCACTAACTGAGGACTTTACCAGGGTGTAAAAAATGGGTATCCAAGATCTTAAATCAACAACAAAATGCAATATTTAGGGTAACTACCCTAATAAAAAAGATAGTCTTTGAAATTGGAAGATACATTTTTGATTTTAATAATTTTATATATCTGTGGATACTTGTGGTCACATAGCCTGAGCTGTTAAACAACTAATGCTACAACACAGTTGAACAGAACATCAATACATCCTTCCTGAAAAACAATGAAGAATGCTCTGCAAAAAAAAAAAAAAAAATGCTTTTCAATTAAGCAAGAAATAGGGTATTGTTTGTGTTATCATTGCTCTTCTACTATTCTTTGCTCATAAGCCAGTGCTACAATAAAACAAAACAAAACGTGGTTTACTCAAAATTTTCCCTACAATTATTGCAGAATGGTATTTGGGGTGCCAAAATGTTCCTTCACATGGCTGGTGCAAAATATATTAAAACCTTGAAATTATTTTGAAAAGAACTAAAGAGTGGCGAGATCTTTTCCATAGGTGAAGTTTCATAAATAAACATCTTTCTGACACCTGTTTCTTGATGCATCAAATCTCCCTTTCTGCCTCAGCCTAAAAGAAGATAAGTATTGACTAAAAGAGAAAAGAAATTATCCATCTGCTAGTTTCTGTAGGCATTAACACCAGCATTCATCTACTGTATTAAGTGAGGTAATATAGATAAAAAACATGTTGGGTTTTTTTATCTTATTGGTAAATTTAGTTTATTCTAATCTCCAAATATTATTAATAGCTTGGCCTATCAGAATAATATCTTAGTCTGGAAGAGAGCCTCATAATGACCTTTGAAGGGGGTAGATCTATTGTAAAAAAATTTTAAAATTACCATTATTTTAGAGTCCCAAGTTAGGCATATTCTAATAGAGGATATCGAAGATGTTATAGTTTCTACTGCCTCCTGAAAGATCTAGGAAGTGACAACTGAAACTTTAGCAGTTGCTTTTTTTATTAGAAAATCATACTAAATTCAAGGTAAGATCTGGAACCAGCAATTAGTTTCAGAAGATCACAGAACGCAGACAGTTTCACTTGTACAGTCCAAGTGATGCTCTCATGGAAGAGCCGCTTTATTAAACTCTGTCTATAGCTGCAACCTAGAAAAAGGCTTCACTACAAAGGACAGGTTTCTTCAGCTGTATTCCCATTGTTACTGGGAAATCTACTGGCAGTGTAAGGCCAAATTTTGTTGAAAGATGCTGAATGAAGAGAAAGCCTTATGGATCTATTGTTTAAAAAGAAGACAAAGAACCAGAATCCTTCAAGAGAGAGGAAAAGCATGGGCTGGGTTTTTGGAGTTGGCAATACACGCAAGTGAGGAATCTACTGAAATCCCTAGTATGATCAGAATTATCAACAACCACAACAGAACATAAAAAGTATGGATTTGTACAGGCTGATTTGCACTTCAGGATATTAAAAATCCATTCTTTAGCAAGAAGAATACATGACAGAAGAAAGTTATCATGTGTAAATTTTTTGAGGCTGAAGACTTCAGACTTCACTCTCTAAAATTTAAGAGACCGCAATGCTACCTGCTCTACAAAAAATACACAGCATGACTTAAGACAATAGCTCCTGAAAAGTCAGAAAAATTTCTACATAATTCCTCAGCTGTAGCAACACTAGTATTTTGGACTATTTTGGTATGAAGATTTTGAGGTATGTGCTCCAAAACCCATCCAGTTAGAGTCAAACTCCTTCATTTATTGCCACATTCATTTCTTCATGAACTCACATCACATAGAGAGGAGTTGCAACAGCCAATTCTGCTTGAATCTTTTTATACTCATTAAATATCTGATGAAAGCCAAAATATCCCCTCCATTATTGAAAACCATAACTATGGAATAGAACCCTCTATTTAAAACTTATGATGCAAGGCCATTTTCTTCTAGGAATTTTCAGGCTGAAAAGAAACCTGAGGGAAACCACAGAATTAAACTGTCTCCAAATATTGAGGAAGAGAGAATAAGCTCCAATGAAGACAATATGCTACTTGATGACAGTTGCTTCAACTTCATTCACTCTATCAAATCTTCATATATTTGTTATCATTGTACTTCTGCAACAAGTCTTTTTTTAATGGAAATGTTGCTTTAAGAAAAGCTTCAGAGAATATCAGGTAACAATCCCAGAAACTACCAACACTACAAGTTTCCCTAATTATGCTTCTTGCCTGCTTGAGCCTTTATAACATGCAGCATTACCATGTGACTAAATATGTAATTCAAAACAAAAGAAAACCCCTCACACAAAAATAAACCTACCAGAGTTTACAGGTATTTGTCTTGGGGACCAATAGAAATTGCATTTGGTGATATGGTTTAGGTGAGATCGTAGTGGTGTGAGGAGGATGGACTATGAAGGCCTTTTTCAATCTTAATGATTCTCTGAACCTGAGATAATGGTGGCAATGAAGAGGAACTAAATTGTAATCAGCAAACTTGGGGATTAGTCTGGGCTTCATTTTGCATTCAGGAATTTGTCCAGTAATGGTAGCTGCTTTATTGTTCCACATAAACAGATGTGAAAGGATCATAATGTTCGTAGAAATTACTCATGGGAAAATTACTAATCTCAATTCATTTAACTTCAATAATCAAATGGCAAATTATGATGCAAGCCACAAAAATACAAAATATGTTTTATATTTAGCATTAATGAAGAGAAAGAAACATCAGAATCATATTTATCACTATACTGATTTAGCAATTAATGTATTAAATAGAAATTCCATGTAAAAAATATTTTAAGATATTGAGTCATGTCAATAAAGGGGGAACACTACGTAAATTAAACATCAATCTGTCAGTCAGTGAACGCCAGCATAGGCATAATGGACAAATTCTTGACCATTTTTAACAGAAATATACTTGAACTCATTTTTTAATTCTTATTTATTCAAATAGATCTTTCTCCAATGCTTGATATATAAAAATTCAGAAGTAGCAGTTACTACCATTTTTCTATAATTTCTTAATGACTAAATCTATCGACAACTGCAACTAGCACAGCTTTATGCCTAAAATCATTTGACTGGGTTCATTTCAGCTGTCATTGGGGATATGGCCAGAATGAAAATTCCCTTTAACACAAACTACTTGTATGAGCTTTTCCTATAAGACATTCCTTCATTTACTTAATTGAGATTTAGCATTCAGGATGTGTGGAAGTACAGTGGTTTAAAGAAAAAAATAAAAGCACTTATGAATAAATAGGAGATTTCCAATGAAATACTGACTGCAAAAAATACTGGCAAAGAAATGATACGCTCACTTGATGTCAGTGGGTTCTTCTGTATATTTCTTTGGACAGCAGAAATCTTTCAAATCCACTAAAGTATCTATAGAGACTCTTTATAAATGCACATTGTAAGCATAAAAGCATGGGCAGTTATAAAAGTTACAAAGGATGGTTGTACCATATAAAGACTGTGTCTTAGATAAATGAAGATTTCTAAATCTAAGTCAATGAAAACCATTAAAATGCAAACAGTATTTCATTAAATTTTCTATTTACAACATAATATGAAAAGAGAAATACTAACCTTTTAATTACAAGCACTTCTTTTGTATTTATAAGAAACTAGAAAAAATAAGTTTCAGGCATTTTGACTATCCTTGCAAAATATGAAAAATTTTTCTTGTTTCATCAGCTCTGGCTTAACACAGCAAAAGAGAAAAAAAATTGAAATTATAGCTTGATAATAATATGAACTATCTTCACTGTACTTTCCAGACCAGAGGTATGTGAATGCTTGCATTTCTTCCCTAAAATGCTTCAAGAACTTCAAGGTAAGACAGTAAAAAAATATATTATCACTTAGAGTATTGATGGGAGTTAATTTCTGCACAATCCAATAATGAGGGCAAAAATGTTCTTAATCATTCATATGCAGTTGTTGAAAGTCTGATATCAGCAACTCCCTTTAAAACACTACTACACCTTTAGGGTGAAGCTCAAAGGTACTTTGCAAAGTCTTGTCCCTTCTGCTGACCCCACTCACAACCCCATTCTAGGAAGAACAAAGGTGCGGCAAACAGCATGGGACTGGGTCATTCTTCAGGATCTCCAATGCTGATATTTTGGAAGTATCAGCACCTGTTATGAAAAAAACAAATCTTCCATCTTAAATTGAGAACAGTAACAGGTGGCAGATAATTGGGTGCATGAGTGTAGGAGGACTGCAGGACTGCATGTCAAAAACTCAGGGTTTGAACTTTCAAGTAGAAGTTTGCTATTTGCCAGCTGCATGTACATTCTGATTGTAAATCTTTCTAACATCTGGTATGAAAGTGGCATCTCCCAAATATTCCAATTTTTAGACAGATAAGACAAAACCACAAATTAGAATGCTGATCACATACTGTGCTTAAATTGGGAACCCTGGGGCCTTGGGTTTGTGGAAAGAAAAGGACAGGAAAAAAAGGGACCTGGATAGAAGGTGGTAAAGACCTTGGCTGGAGGAAAGATCCAGGAAGTGATCCTACTCCATTCAGGAGATCAGGCAGCTGGATGGAGACAATTGTTATGGTCACCCAGGGTCATTGGCTAACAATGCCCAAGATGAGTACAAGCAGCAGAGGAACAGTACAGCTTTCAGCCCAACCCTCCTGGAAGAGCAGTAATCTCTGTGCAAGGGAAGAGTGAAAATATCCCTGTTGGGGAGACCAAGATGAATGGGGTAATGTGAGTGAGATAAACAAGTCGGGGAAAATCTGGTCTAGTTAGTTCTTGAACAAATCAGCTATGGGTTATTTATAGAATCTCACAGGTGCAAGCACTTAAAAACTTAGGTATCATATACATTTTATAATTATGGTATCAGTACCGTATCTGCATATCACTTTCAAGTAAATTTATCTGTCTTTTTTAAATGCAAGTAATTTCATCTATGCAAAGAATCTACGCTGATGTCAAACACAAATGGACTTAACCAGAATTTTTAAATGATGGAGGAAAAAAAGACTGCCATGATTTTTCTGCCTTACAAGCCAGAGAATTCTACTAAAGTATATATTGAATAATATTTTAGTCTCATACTGCAGTAACCATTTTCTACTTACCAGTTTTTCCTCTATGTACAGATTTCAACATGAAACAAGGCAGCAACAACAGAACTTTGGGGGGAAATTCAGTTCTGAGACTTATCAGGATTCTGCTCAAGTACAATGATTGTCGGTATGCCCTCCTGCTCATGATTTGCAGATTTTCACAGCTGTAGGATTTTAGAAGTGCATAGGAATCTGCAATGTATTGCCAGAATATATTGAGAGCCTTCTGGAAAGAACTGGCACAGACTTCCTGAGATCATGGTTTAAAAAGATATTTTTATTTCCAGTGTTTCTGGCTACATGGAGAGTAGGACTGTCCACTTTCTGCTACAACAATCAAGTCATTGCTTCCAAGCCTGTCAATTATGGGAATTCAAAAAATCTCTGCCTAAATGACTCATGCTTCTGCACAATCTTCAGGCAGTGACATCTGCATCTCATATCTCCACTTACTCTTGCTACTGCATCCCTGCAGACACTCCAAAAACCTCTCCAAATAGAAGTAACAGAGAAACTTGTACTAATGTATTTTCTTTGGGGAATATTTTAACTGGATGAGCCTGAGAAGAAACAGTGCACCAGCTAAGAGCCCTGGTAGATACCAGTCTGCTCATTTCACCTTTTATTCTGAAAAGTTACCATGCCCTCACTCTACTCAAACATTAGCAAATTTAATAGGGAGGCCTGACCACAGACCCATCAGGTGTTGTGGAGGGTGTTGCTCAGCCCCACGTGTAAAAGGCTATCTGCTCACCTGTAGATGCTTGCATAGCTAGGCCTTGTGTTCCTTCAAAATAAAGAGTTCCTTGAAAAACATAACATATATTACATCCAAAACCATCAAGAGAAAGAAGCCTTGCTCAAATACATAAATTAAAGAACAATGACAAAATATTTAAATACAGTTCCAAAGGTGCAACATGAATAATACCATATAAGCTTTCAGTCATAAGAACCTCATTTAAATCCTAAAAGTGGTTTTCACTTTCATTGTGTATCACAATTTGTGAAATCCAGGTTATATTGAATTTGTAATATAATTTGAGTAATCCATTCACTGCAGTTAAAGGAATTTTTTTCATAGCTTTTAGAGATAAGATTTATTATCTTTTCTAGGTCAGATATTTTGTCCTTAAGGCCTTCCTGATGGTGTCTCTGCATGAGAGGTGTATGCCAGCTAAGGGAGAGTGCTGATGCATCCAGAAGAAATCACACTGTGCTGCAACTCCATGAGCTTGACAGATGACCACCACATAATTCAGAGACACAAAGGTGATGCATTGTGTAGTTAGGATAAACTGGAAATTAATTCATTCTGCCATCCATAAACTTATACAAATGTAAATTACCTTTCAGGTGTTGTTTTGTTTTGTTTTCTGGACAATCACCCAAATCCATTATTAGTTTTTAGTAACATTTCAGCCTAACAAAATTTTAAGATATTAGGTATAGACCACCTAGGTCAAATCCACCTCAGGTTTCCTGCAGCATGCATATATAGCTAACTTGAACCTCTATTTGTACCTATCAAGTTACTTCATGAGAACTCCTTGGAATCAGATGGAAATTCAGTTCATCTCTGAGGCCTGCAGTATGTCACACACAGAACATTAGTGGAGTGCCAGGAGTGTACAGATGTATTTGACTCCCACATTCGGTAATCAGCCTCTCTCAAATACAAATTGTTTTCTATAAACTACCAAGAGAATTTACAACAGAAGTAAAAAAACCCAAAAGGACAAATATTCATAAAGTATCTCATAAGCTTTGTAGAGTTACAAGATAAGCAAGAAAGGCAGAGTCATTGCTGAGTATCAATTATAAATATTTGTTTAGTCTTCCTTTCCCTGATTACTGTGTAACCCAGAAAACAACAGAGATTTTTGGCATTTTTATTTCTACTACCTTAGTTTCTTCTGCTGACAGAAGAAACAATGTATAATCAATACAATTAGCAACAATGCACACAAAATGAATACTTCTTTACATATCTGGGGGCAATAATTAGCCTTGTGAAAGGGATACAATTGCTGTTGTTTTTATTAAACTGAGCACCACTACAAAGACCCATGCCAAAAATTATTCTAGAACCTGAAATACATACCAAAGCTACATGTCTATTCTATATCCCCAGCTGACCAGGAAGATAAGGTTCTGTGAAAATTTGGTCCATTAAGGGGAGGAAAGAGATAACATATACATGAGGTAGTGGTGTAAAGACCATCAGCAGGATGTCTCACTGCCTACTAAAGATCTTTCCAAATGAATATTAATGTTTAATCCACCATGTGTCATCTTGTATTACATGTCCCACATTTTACAATTATTATTTCATTAATGAAATAATATTAGCATAAAAATGTATGCGTTCATATTATCCATCTGTGCTTAAAGCCAAAATCTTACCTACTAAACAATGTAAGGTACAGCCATGTGCTCAGGCACCAGGACTTTCTCCTTCTCAGCAAGTCCATGGACCAATGATTTTGGGCTCCCAGCCAGCTATGCACAACATGCACACATGACTTGTGTGCCCGCAGCAATCTAAAGACTGCTGGTGCTTTGTGGGGACATACCAAAACAGGGAAGGTGAATGACACAGAAAACGCATATGAGGGACTTCAGATGCTCCCTACTACCATGATGCTACTGGCAGTAAGATTTTTGCCATATGTGGGTGGTTTTCACCATAGAAAGAATTTGGGGAAAGTTGCTCAAGCTTGTTGTCATGCCAAATGATAATTTTCTCCCACTGTATGAAACAAATGAAGGAATTTCAGGAAAAAAGATTAAACCTGAGAAGACCTGAAAGAACAGATACACAATCAAATCTAAACATGAATGAAAAGGCATGAAAGAATGCTGAAATCATCACTATCATTTGGTCAAGAACAAAACAAAGTCAGATGAAGAAAAAAGAGGAAGAGTTTTATCATTATACTGCTACACTAATATCTAAGAGCATTTTTTATTACCATTCTTTACCAAAGCTTTTTATAATAATTTGGACCCCTACTGCCTGATTTAACTGTGTAAATAATTGTGTATACATGCATTTTTCATCAATTTAGTTCAATTAAAATATTATTTCAGAGAATGAATAATAGCAAGGAATTCATCATGAAATGAGCATGGAAAGTTTATAGTTTTTAAGGCTTTGGGAGCCCTTAACTATATCCCCAGCATTGTATCAAGCAGGTTACAAAGTGGGACCTCACTGGAGTTGCACAGGCCAGATAAAAGCTGATACAGCAGGGGTCAGAAGAAGCAAAAGTGACTTGAGGAAGGTTTGGGACACTCTGGAACCCCCATAAATACTGGAGATCTTCACCACAAGCCTTATGGGAACAGAATGCAGGAGGTGAAATGAAACAGTAAGGAGTCCAAAAATCACCTGCTGGAGTTAAACCACACAGGGGGACTATAGCTATTAGAGAACATATGCTTAGTCTTTTGGAAGTCTGCACACCATATCCAGATTGAGACATAGAATATTATTAATTAATTGTAAAACCATCAACAATGAGAAGACTAACTTTCTGCAAATTTTATTTCTACAACACCTTCCCCTTTTCAGTCTCTACTGGTTTCCAGTGATTTAGAAATGAAGAATGAATGCTTGCATATAAAGAGAAATCATGACAATTTCTCACATTCGTGACAAACAAAAACCAAATCAACAAAATCTATCTTATGAAGCTAAGGTAAGGTATCACACAGGACCTAAGAAAAGCTGATCCTGAACTCTTGCATGACATAAAACTTTTATAACCACAAACAATATCTCAGGAAACAAGCAGTAGAAAATGAAATCTGTTCTCTGTCACAACAAAACTAAGAAAGCAAATATTTTGCCTCACATATGAAAGTATCTTTTTCTTTCTTTTTTAAAAATTCTTATGAACTGGCATTTCTGTGGGAGATAATGAAGAAAAGGGAGAAAGATGAAAATCAAGGCTTAGTTTTGTTAAAAATTTCTAAAAGACAAATATAATTTCAAAATTAAGGCGATGCAAACCTTATAATTTGGGACTCAGTTCTTTTTCTTAAAAAAACAAACAAACAAAACACCAAACTCATTCCTTTTACCTACCTTTCCTAATATTGGTTCTATTTTCTCATTATCTCATTATACTGTTCCCCAAGCTTTTCATAAATCCTGTAACCCTTTTATGAAAATGAATTAATTTTCCATTTATGCTTTTCTTATTTTCATCCTTTCCAGTTTAACTAGTGCTGACACATTGCTTCATTGTTTTCCTTTTCTTTTGGGAGCTATGTTTTTTTTCTCAGCCTTACATCTTCAACTGTATCATGAAGGCACATGACTTTTTTCCTGTTTCTTACTTTCTGTTGACTTGGAGATGTGATCAGTCATGCCTTAACCAGTGTGTTTTTGAAGACTGTTCAGCTGTGTTCCATTTTGGCAGAATTTTTTACTCATTTTTCACATACTAACTAAATTTCTCAGCTCATTTCAAATTTGCTTTCCCAAATTTGAAAGGTCCTGTGTGGCTCTATGCAGTCTGAGCTATTCCTTCGAGGCTGAACACAAGAAGGCTGCTAACCCTGACATTAAATGCTCTAATTTCATACAATTTCAGTTAAATCATAACAAATTATTTTCTGAGAATTTTTAATAACCTGTCATTTACATTTTTTGTAATCAAATTTTCCTATGGCATTTAAACCTCCCAAAGTACTGTACCTTATGAAAACAAATGCTCAGTCATACTACAGACACAACCATACTACATAAGTTGAAAACATGACATAAACAAATCAATTTGTGCAAATGTATTATGACAAAAATAGCCATTAGGTAAGTATGCAAATAAAGGAGAATACTGTATATACATATATATACACACACACATACATACACATATATATATATTAAAAATGCACAAATGGTAATTTACTTTCTATCTCACAAATTATTTTTTGTAGCGTTTTTGTGTTATTCAGATAGCACCATTATTATGCTTGGCACTTTACAGATGTCTCCAAAAATGAGGTCACTGCCTTGAAGAGCTTATAATTAACCCTCCTGTGAATTATATACTAAGTAATTGAGGATATCTACCTGCCTTTGAGCTATAGAGACAACATTATTCAGGGCTATGTATTATGTATTTTTATTACTTTGGGTTCCAGTTTGTTAACTAACACAAACATAAAAACAAGCAAGTGGTGGAAGATTTAAGAAAAAATTCAAGCCAGATAACTGTTTTCTCATTTGCTTTTCGTAGATGGAAGCAAAGTGAATGGGTTACCAAGACAACCATTTCATAAAATCAGATTGTCAAAATCTGTTAGGAAACAAGTAGTCTATAATATGAGCCTTTGGCTAAATGAAACCATCTGATATGATGGAACTCTAAAATTACCTTACAATCTCAATTAAAACAAGTTGCACCCATTCAGTCTTGAATGCTGACCACTATCATAAGTCTGCAATTGTCATTCTTCAAATAAATAGTCAAAGTTTAGGGAGCAGATCTACCAATCCTTTTCCCTTCCCTGTTCTTCAAGAATCATTTTCTTTGTGCTGACCACCATAACTGAAAGAACACTTTTGCAAAGCTATCAGAAAAAGGTTTACATCTTCCCAGCCAAAAAGCTGTACTGAAGAGATTGTTTAGTATTCACAATATCACTTCTGTCCTTCTCTGCCCTGACTAGGCAACTAGGGAGTTAGATCCTGTGTATATAAACAAAAGAGGAGAGTGTGAGAAGAATAAAGGCTTTGCAGTTTCCATTTATTTTTGTCACTCCATTTTTGCTTCTCTTTTTCAAGTTCTCTGATGTAAAAGCAGCATAGATTTTTCACTTGCCAATACTACAAACTTGCATTGGTATTAGTATCAAATTAATGATGTCGTGGGTATATCACAATCTCCCAGGGAATGTATGCCATTTTTGTGACACTAGTCCTGTGTATTAATCTCTCTACAAATGGAAGGGAAAAAATATTAATAAACTACAGTTTATTTCTCTTTGCTTATACATGGAATATATGCATTTTACATGCATGTAAAGAGCATTTTTTATATTAAAACATATACAAACAGGCCTTTAAAATTATGTGCTCCTTGTTCACAATGCTTTTCCTATGAAAGATATATAAGCTTAACTGGAGCTTCTGAAATGTTCTGATTTTTCTCTTGGTAGGTTTCTAGACTCTCTGGAAAACACTAAGAGCTCCAGATGGAAGAATTTTTTGAAAAGCTTGATTCAAGAGACTTCTGAATTTTGGCAGATAAATGCTGCATATGTTGTGTGGAGGTGATCTCCTGTGGGGGACAGGAAGATGATCTCTTAATGCACATTTACCAACTGTCACAAGGCTGAAAAGAGTATGCACGTATTGTGCAAAGATACTGATCAAAATTTCAAACCCCTGTTTTTCAGTGCAAAAGCTAAAATAAATCTTAAAAGTGAGCTGCCATGTTCTTCAGGGGATGAATTAAACATGCTGTTAAGTGTATACACCATTGGGAAAAAAAGTAGTCCTTTTTAACCCGTATTTATATAACTCTCTTTAAAAAACCAGACTTCCAACAGCATGTTTTATTGAGAGAAAAAAAAAAAAACAACCCAACTCTGAACATGCCAGCATCACATACAACAATCCAGCTGATATTTTCAGACTAAGTGAAGGCACAATTCTAAACTAAAATTACCAGACTAAAGTAAATAATTTACTAGGACAAAAAGTTAATTCTGTTTAAACAGTGGCAATACAGTAACCTTTCCACTTAAAATGTTTACTGATTTAGGTGCTTTAAGAAGATTTTCAGATGTGTGGCCTAAATATGTGGGGGAAAAAAAAAACAAAACAGAATGAAAATAAAATCGTTATTTCCCACAGGACTTTTCTACTGCAAAAAAACACAGAGCTTCCACTGGGATAAAAACAGGTTTAGAAATAATTCAGTTGTGCCACTTGTTGTGTACCATATAAATAAAGCTCCCTCTTTATCCAACTGCTAAAATCTTTATACCAGGCAGCAGCAGCATAGCCCATAGGACTGTTTTGGATAATATTAATAAATGTGGTTTTCCTTAGAAACTAATGAACTCAGTTTGAGGATGTGAGATGAGTGCTTATTGCAAATGGGAATCTCAGCACTCACAGGGAGATTTAACTCTCACTACTCTTCTGTAAACTCTTTTATTGCATATTACATATAATCTAATCTGCTAAATTCTGGTGAAAGTTTTTTTTCAATAATGATCACATTTTTGTTCAGAAAGAAATTATTCCACATGAGTTGAAAATGTAGCCTTCATTAGGCAATTCTCTCAGCCTTAGGCTCCTGATGTGCTATCTAGCAATGATCTTTTTTTTTTTTTTTAGCTTAGATTATGGTTTAGTGATATAAGACTTTCTAGAATGGCCTGGGTTGGAAGATCACCTTAAATATAATTGAGTTCCAAACCCTCTGCCACTAGCAGTGGCATCTTCCACTAGACCTGGTTGCTCAAAGCCCCATCCAACTTGGCATTCAATGCTTCTAGGGATGGGGCATCCACAACTGCTCTGAGCTTCCTGTTCCAGTGTCTCACCACTGTCACAGTAAAGAATTTCTTATGAACACCTAATATAAACCTACCCCAAGTTTTAATCCATTCCCTCTTCTCCTGTCACTACATGCAGTTATAACAAATCCCTCTCTGGCTCTCCTGTAGGTTCCTTTCAGGAGCTGAAAGGCCACAATTGGTCACCTCAAAGTGTTCTACAGCCCAAACAATCTTAGTTCTCTCAGCCTTTCCTCACAGGAGAGGTGCTCCATGTCTCTAATTATCTTGGTGGCCCCCTCTAGGCTCGTTCCAACAGCTCCATGTCCTTCCTGGGGCCCCAGGGCTGGATGCAGCACTGCAGCTGAGGTCTCACCAGAGCAGAGGAGCAGAATCCCCTCCCTCTCTCTGTTGGCCGCATTGCTTTTGGTGCAGCCCAGGCCTGGATTGGCTTTCTGGGCTGGGAGTGCACTTTGCCAGCTCATGTTCAGCCTCTCATCCATCACCATCCCCAAGTCCTTCTCAGCAGGGCTGCTCTCGATCTGCCCATCCCCCAGTCTGTCTTGACACCAGGGCTTGCCCCAACCCAGGTGTAGCACATTCCCTGTACTCCATGTGCCTTAGCACAGCTTCTAGAGGATCTGTTCCATTATCTTCCCAGGCACAGAGGTGAGGTTGACAGGTCAATAATTCCCAGGGTCCTCCTTTCTACCCTTTTTAGAGAGAAGTACATTTCCCTTTTTCCAGTCACCTGGGACTTCACTTGACTGCCATGACTATTCAAATAGTGTGAAGAGTGTATCAGCCAATTCTCTCAGGACTCTGGGATGCATCTTATCAGATCCTATAGACAGATACATTCAAGTTCCTCAGGCAGTCATAAATGTGGTCTTACAGTGGGAAACTCTTTGCCCCCACAGTCCTCTGAGAGACACTGACAGCAATGCCTCCTGATACCCCAACAAGCACTAAAATTCTGAACCACCTACTACTGTGCATTTTAGTAACAATTTACATACTTACAAAAAAAAGGTCCTCATTCAAGTGGGCATAGTTAAGATTCAATAAAGCCCTGAACAGCTTCCCTTGCAAAATTCAAACTTAAAATAATTTAAAAGCTACCTTAAAAACTGCAAGAAGTGCACTTAAGTCTTTATTTCGAAAGATTTAAAAAAAATTTAAGGTTATATGATGGAAGAGAGTTATAAATCTGGGCATCATTGTGTATAACTTCTGTATTTACCTAAAGTATGAATATACTCTTTCTATTCTCTGAAGGCTTTTTACTTTCCATGGCCAAATATTTAGTTGACTTAAGTAATACTACACAATATTTTTTTTTAAATTATCCACACCATATTGTGCAAGCTGACATATAAAAGAAGTGAGAAAATTGTGTCACGACTTTTTTATGTAGCTGAAACAAACTAGGTATTTATCATGACATTCGGCATGCAAAACAGTGACTTGGCTGGTTAGGAATACCAAGGAGGTAAATCCAGATGGGGAAAAAGTGAGTGATTTGGTAATTAGCACAGTTCAAAAAACCTTAACAATTTGAATGGGCTCCAAAAAAAGACAGATGTGAAAAATGCCTCTGCAATGCTTTACTTTAGTTTGTTTATTGTTTACTCAGGTACAGATGCTAGAAATATTATAAGAATAAGATTTAAAAAATAATAAAGAATTGTCTTTGAATAAATTATCTTCTCTGTTACACTACAGAAACTTTCCTTCAAGCCTGAAGAATTAAGTTACCTTTTCTTCCTAATGCATTTCACTCTGAAAAGCTTTAAAATGGACATCTTAACAGTACCTCTAGAAGAGTATGATTAGATGAAGAGCACTACCATCCAGCTGCAATTCATTGTTTTCACATTTAGATAAGAATTACACACACTGTAACACATGTAGTGTCCTAGTATGGTATAGACTCCACAGCTGAATTACCTACTGCAATGTACAGCTGTTATTTGGAAAGCCAAATGTAGACTTTTATCCTCCTTGCAATATATTTATATCTATGTTTTCCTCATAGATATAATTAATGTCAGGGGCAGAGACTTTACCACATGCTTCATTCTAGTCACTCAGTTACCACTGCCACACCATTCAACCAGGATACAACTGCTCTTTGTAAATAAAATATTTATAAAATCATAGAACCATATAAAAGCTGATTCTAGCAAAAAACTGCTGGTGAGTACTGTAATTTTAAAAAGTAGCACCCAGAGTAGCAAAAATACAGCTTAAAAAGTTTTTTAATGTGTCTAAAAGAGCTGTCCAAGCATATAACAGAAAAATAGCCAAGATGGAGTTGTATAGCACCAGTAGTAGTTGTACAGTAGTACTTGCAGAGACAAGTAATCTTTCTGGGTCTCAGAAGAATCACTGTAAGGATTATTGACATGAAGAGAATGTGAAGAAGTAGCTCTTAAAGTATAAGCCATAAATGCAAATTGGTTTTGTCTTGAATGTACTGCTGCCCATAGGAAGCTGAAATATACACAAAATAGGAGCTTTATCACTTGCTAATGCAGACAGAATACGAGACATCCTAATGCATGAGACCTGCCTAGTACTTGACTTTACAGTTCAAACAAAATAGACAGGATTTAAGTGGATTATATCCCAAGTGCTTTGTGCATGCAGAATGCCTTCAAAACCTTCCTGGCGTGAAGCCACTTTTAGGTAAAAAATATTCCATTTTACTGGTAAGCCCTGAAGAGTCAATCCATATAAATATATTCCAATAATTTATCATGCCAGACATTTTAAATACCAACAAATTTAGCATGCACACACTGAGAAGCTTTGTGTTAGTTCTGAATGTTTTAATAAGAGCAAAGTTACATACCTACAAATGCAACAGAAAGCATTTGAGAGTGTTCAGTAAATCACTGTGTATTATAAATAACTACTACATGTACTTAACTACAACTAATACAAAAAACAAAACACCAGTGCTCGATCAATAGCTTGAATAACCAGCTGTCTCTCAGTCAGAAGATGAAATAAATATCTAACAATAGTATGCATACATTCACTGATTGTCTGATAATTGTGATTTAAAAGGCATGCTGATAGGCTCACTGCCAAATGTTTCACAATGTTGTTTTACCTAGACTATTTCTAGGGGGAAGGCAGTGAATAAACAGAAGTTAATGGGAAAAGAAATGGGTTAGGTACCTGTAACAGTATATGTTTTCAAAATAATGTTTTCATAAACATTATTTTGCACCTCTGAATCTCCTCTGCCTCACACCCAGCACATGTGTGTTCTTCTTTGTTATAAAATTATTTCCTTCAACTTATTTGTAGGATGAACACTTATGTTTTTCTGTGACCACAGAATTGATACACCTGCTGAGCAAAGGAAGGATGCCTGGCTACATACAGCAGAGCATGGTACAGTCAAGGCTACCATGATCTGACATGACTCTGTATCTGCTTAGACACCTGACACCTCAAGGCTCAGAGATCTGTATTCTACATCAGAATATACAAATTGCTAAATGAAAATAAGATTAACAGATTTCTCAAATCTTGCTTGCCTAGACTGTTGACTTTAGCTTTGACATTTAAAATTATGGCAAAATGTGACTCTCCAGGTAGGAGGAAGGCATAGCAAGGTGTATAAGTGTCTCAGATGACTGCATTCACTACCTGAGTACACTGGAGACTTCAGAAGTTTTCCCTAATCTACCCAGTCAAGGGGAGTCACTAACCACATCATGCCATTCCAGCAGATATGCATCCCTAGAAAACAAAGTACCTCCTTTTGGTTGGCCAGTTTGAATCAACACAACTTTGTTTCCAAGATAAAAATAATTCAACAATTATATTAATAGAATTAAATACACACATGAAACTTCAAAAATTCACCAAAAATTCAAGTGTTAAAATGTAACATGTTTCATATTCTATGCCATAATTATTCAAGATTTTCATGTTATCAACATTTTTAGGTGTCCCAAATAAGGTGGGTATAGCAAGCTGAGAGATATTTCAATACAATACAGACCTCTGGTAAAAAAATAATGTGATGAAAGTGAGACTAAATCCTGCCACAGAACAAAAGGAGCATGCTCACACTAAATGTGGCTTAAGAAACTTGGGTAAAATGTAAATAGTCAGGTTTTTTACTGAAAATTGATTGATGGCCATGACTTTAAATCTACAGCAATTTGGAACCTAGAAGGAGCCACTAGCAGCTTAAATTATTGTACAGCCATGATGCAAAAGTATGGTATAGAATACTCATAGTGGAGAAGACTCTATGAAGAGACAAAGCAGCTTAAACAACTATATTTGATTCTTTTCTGTGTAAGTACAAATCACCAGCATCACCATCTCATGAAGCAGTTTTGTATCAGTACAGACAGAAAGAAAGGTTATCAGTTAAAAACCCCCAAAAAACAAACTCCTTAGGAAAAAATTCAAACCTGGAAGTTCGTATGGCATCTCTTGATCAATCACCATGCAATACATCTATCACAATTCTGTGCTGCATGTGCATTTATAGAAATTTAAATTTGATCATATACAATGAGGAGAACAGAAAATCAAATATTAAAAGAAATATAAATCATTACAGATAAAGAATAAATCAGGAAACAACCAGTTTCAGCAAAGTATTTTTGAGCAGAGAACCAGTTTTTACTATATCCAGCTGTACAGGCCAAATAAAAAGTTAATAGACTTGTCTTTGACCTTGCATGGCCAAAAACGAATGCCAACAAAATGCTCTTTTGCTCATTTTTGTTGCACAATTTAGAAAAAATAAAAAGCAAAATACTTCATTAAGCCACAGTTTTTTGTCCAAACTCTTCCAAAAAATCAGCTACCAATATCTTTATTAGCCTGCTGCAGAGTGATTTAAGTCTAGGTCCATAGCTTTATGATGTAGCAAAGATTAAGGTTTTTTGGCTGCTGCCTTTTTTAAGTCAATAAAGACTGACAAACCAAGGCCCCCTCATGGCACGATTCTCATCAGACTAATAGACTGGGTTAAGGAACAGGTTTGAGGCTTCAATGCTCTGATGGAGCAGAGATTAAATCAATTAGGAAAGTGCTAGGATGGGCATGGCAGGAAGCGTTTTTCTGCATTAGCTTCTCTTATCAGTTAACACAGGCAAGCAAGCACACTGAACTGAGTACAAAACAGTGCTATGCTGCAATAACCAAGGGCAAGAAAATAAAACTGAATTTCATTTCAAATTAACAAAAGAAACCTCCACCAGAAAACCCCAAGTTTTCCTCACTGTTCTAAGCACTAAGTTGCCAGGAAACCTCTTCCTCTCATTTCTGCTCAATAAAAAAAGGAAAGCAAGCAAAACATCACTGCAATGCTAAAGCTATAATACTAAAGCTGCAGTACAAATCTATCAGTAAAGTTAAAACTGAAAAGTGCTTATCAGTGTCTGAAAAGCAATGATATATTACCATAACTTCTGGTTATCATTAGTAGTTTTTTGCTTGCTTAAAAGGATGACATTTCAACAGACTTTATTGAACCCTTTTGTATGCACATAGAGGAACTCCTAATAGCAGCATCATATACACAAAAGAAAAACAAGGAGATACATGTATGATATGTTCATACCATTCTTTTTGAATGGGTAAAACCAATTTAGTCTTCTTTATTACCACAAAATTTCTATCTTTTACTTTGCTACATCAAAACCATACTATAGATATTATAAAGATGACTTAATAATGCAAACCCAAAACAGTGTGAAAATGTGTGACGATTACAAGAACATAAATAAGAAATAAGAGAGGACAACCAGTTTTTATTTCCAACAATTGGATGAAGTCTACAGCAGGCAAATCGTTCTTGTAGCATGTTCACATCAGAAAATTCAGATAATGTAAGAACAAAGACAGTAGCATAGCCCAATGAAGAATTGCATAAAATAGCAATGCAATTGCCAAAACCAACAAAAGTTAAAGACCATATCCAAAAATACAGGTAAGTCTCAACTATTTTTATTATGCAGCTTCATATGAGACACTGTCTTTGCACATCTGGCTTGGAAATTCCCAATTTTTGGCCATATGTCCCAGCAGCCAAAAAGGAGACACAATCCCATTCAAGCATATACTACATAGCTATGATTCAACTTAGACAATTAAATGTTAGATAGACTGATAATTAATGACCATTTTGATCTAATGTCGTTCCTGCTGGGTTAGGCTAAGATCATAGAATCCTAGACTGGCTAGAGTTGGAAGGGACCATTTAAAGATCATCTAGTTCCAAGCCCTCTACCATGGGCAGGGACATCTTTCACTAGATCAGATAGCTCAAAGTCGCATCCAACCTGGCCTTTAACGCTTCCAGAGACAAGGCATCCTCAGCCTCTCTGGGCAACCTGTTTCTGTGCCTCACCACCCTCATAGTAAAGAATTTTTCCCC
Organism: Molothrus aeneus; assembly: GCF_037042795.1. Taxonomy (NCBI): domain Eukaryota; kingdom Metazoa; phylum Chordata; class Aves; order Passeriformes; family Icteridae; genus Molothrus; species Molothrus aeneus. Next base: position 37,969,666 of record NC_089649.1, read on the forward strand.
TAATATTTAATCTAAACCTACTCTTTTCCAGCTTAAAGCCATTCCTCTTAGTTCTGACCCTACATGCCCCTGTAAAAAAGTCCATCTCCAGCTGTCTTGTAGGCTCCCAGCAGGTACTGGAAGGCTGCTATATGATCTCCCCAAAGCCTTCTCTTCTTCAGGTTGAACCACCCCAGACTTGCCCCATAGGAAAGTAGCTCCAGCCCTCTGATCAACTTTGTGGCCCTCATCTGGACTTGTTCCAACAGGTCTACTTTTTTCTTGTGTTGGGGGTCCCAGAGCTGGACAGTTTTTCACATGAGCTCTCATGGCTGCAGAGTGGAGGGCCAGACTCCCCTCCCTTGACTTGCTGGCCAAACTCCTTTTGATGCACACCAGGATGTGGTTTGCTTTCTGGGCTGTAAGTGCACATTGCTGAGACATTGAAATTCTCACCCACGAGATATTTGTCTTCAACACATTAAATAAGTCATTCTACTCTTGGGAAAATTTCTGCACCATTTTAATAATGTATTTTTTACTAGAAAACTAAGCATCTTCAGTTCAATTAACTTAGGGTGCTTCATTTTTTTTTTGACACAGAGTAAAATGAAGGTATATTTTAAATATTAGTAGATCAAATAATATTCAACTTGATCCTTGTATCTGAAGTACTCTAGACAGGCAGAAAATTAATTCTGAGCACCTGGGACTGGGCAACCCTAGATGTACCTACATACTAGGGAACAAGAGACTGGAGAGCAGTACTGTGAAAGGGTCCTGGGTGTCCTAGCTGAGAGAAAGTTGGATATGAGTCAGCAGTGTCCTAGCAGCCAGGAGGGCCAACTGTGTCCTGGGGTGAATTAAGCAAAATATTACCAGCCAGTCAAGGGAGGGGATTGTCCTGTTTTGCTCTGCATTAGCACACCTCACGTTGAATAGTGGAATTTTGCGGGCAGATCTCAACACAACCAACAGCTTCATAATGAAGGGGAATGGAGGGGCAGGTACTGATCTCTTCCCTCTGGTGACCACAGATAGGACCTGAGGGAAGAGCATGAAGCTGTGTCAGGGAAGGCTTAGGCTGGATATTAGAAAAAGGTTCTTCACATCGGGGGTGGTTGGGTACTAGAACAGGCTCTCCAGGGAATGACCACAGTGCTGTCATCTTATTTTAAAAGTTCCATACCTTCTGGGTGATTTCTGATGGGCATCTCTTCACAGCACTAACTCCTTCTTCACAGCACAGCCAACAAACTCCAACTGTCCTCACCCAGCTAACCCACTCTTTTGTAGCACTCGTCTTCTTATTGAACACAGCTGTGGCCTGTTAAGGGCAGGCCTGTTCCTAATCTTTGGTGATTAGTACAGATACAACTCCTCAGGAGTGAGATTGCCTTCTGCACTATTTTCTTACATTCTATCCCTCTACACCACAGCACCAAGCCTGACAGAGTTCAAGAAGTGTTTGAATAATGCTCTCAGGCACATGGTATAGCTCTTGGGGCTGTCCTGTGCAGGCCAGGACTTCAATGATCCTTGTGGGTCACTTTCACCACAGGATATTCTATGATTTCATACACAATGATATGAACCTGTGTGACAAGAACCATACTAGAAAAATATATGTAAACAAATAAAAATATCTTCCATCAGAAAACTATTAAATGTAGTTGCAATAATACAAAGTAGGCATTTAAGATTTCTCCTTTTTCATGTTGGTTTACTTCTTTTGTAGGCTCAGTATGAGTTATTATGGTTGTAACCTAAGCCATTTTCTCTCAGGATTTTTTTTTCCTGTCAGCAGATTCTTCCTAAATTATCTTCCATTAACTACTATGAGTTAGCACTTTTTCTTTCAAATAGCTCAATGGAAAAATAATATATAAAATTCTAAAATACCTAATATTTGCATAGAAATACATCAGCTATGTGCTTTATCTTCATCTTTCACACTTCATTTGCAACAGCATTTAATATTTAAGCTGCTTAGACAAAAGGCTCCTTTTATTCATAGAATCCAATAGATTCTAAATGCTTTATTTATATATACAAAATGTATACCTTTAAGATCTTGAATTTGGTGTCCCATGTGTCCTAATGTGATAGAAAAGGCAGAAAACAAGTCTATGTGCTAAACTGAAGCGCTTGTTGAAGACTCCAAAGGACCATCAACCCCAGAATCTCAGCAACTGGGAGTATCAGCTGAATTTTTAGAAATATTTTTACATTCTTATATTGCATTTCTAGCTCTGGGGCTCCAAGCATAAGAAGAACAGAGACTTGTTGGAGCAAGTCCAGAGGAGAGCCATGAAGATGAAGTAGTTATCTCCTGTGGAGTCAGGCTGAGACAGCTTTTCAGCCTGGAGAAGGCTCTGGGGAGGCTTTTAGCAGCCTTCCAGTACCTAAAAAGGGCTTACAAGACAGCTGGAGAGGGGCTTTTTACAGGGACATGTAGTGATGAACAAGGGAGAATGGCTTTAAACTGTCAGAGGGTAGGTTCATACTAGATGTAAGAAAGAAATTTTTTGCTTTAGGCAAGCTGAGTCTCATACAATCTGCTCCAAAGAGGTTTCCCAGAAAAGTCGTTGATGTCCCATCCCTGGAAGAATTGAAGGCCAGGTTGGATGAAGTTTTAAGCAATCTGGTCAAAAGGGAAGTGCCCTTGCCCATGCTGGGTATGGCAGGGTTGGAACTACATCATCTTTAAAGGTTACTTCCAAATCAAACTATTATATGATTTAAAAAAAATAAAAATAAGGACACCCTTATGATGATACAAAGTGGCTGCTGATCCTATATTTAGATAGGAGGGTTTTTTTTTCATTTAGGCGTCTAGAATTACACATATTAAGCTACAAGTCCAACATTAGCTTGGCTTCATGTCTCTTCTGCAGAACATGAAATTTTCTTGTAACATGCACAATTTTCCTAGCTGGGGCAAGTGCAAGAATTTCAAGTGGAAGGAAAAGAATTGCAAGAAAGGCAACTGTGATAGTACCGCACAATAAGCAAACCTTCAAATTCTTATTTCAATAATTTATTTAGTGACAGCCTATTTAAAATATGCATGCAAACACTAGACTTCCTCATAATGTTCCCTCTTCCTCTCTCTTCTCTACTCAATCTATAATTATTTTCAGTTATATTCAACAGTTTCAGCAGAGATAGAATGGCCCCATTTTAACCCGACATACAGATCAATTGTCAGAATATACTCAGGGATATAGTAAATGTAGGTGAGAAGGGACTTGATCCCAAGCATATGCTGTAACCATTAACATAGCACTCTTCATTTCTGATGCATTTTCAGATCACACTTCTCAAGATGAAACCTGGAAGTCAGCACAGGCAAAGAAACACTCTACACATAGATGAACTGCACAAAGATGTGAAACTCACTTAGCCAGTTACTGGCAGCTCCACTTCCAGGATGTCTCTAATGCGACTTAAGGTGTTTTGGTACATACACATTGTAGAAGCCACCAGGATTAGGCAAAATGTCATGAGGTTTAGTGAGGATCAGATTAAAATGCACATACCTAAACTCTAACTCCCTTTTTGGATGAGTCCTAAGTCTTCCACTCCTTTTATACAGACAACTGCAAGAGATTAAGGCTGGGAACTTGAAAATATAGTGCTACTGTCCATCACAGCCTACATGAAACTACTGCCACAGGAAGCCTCCCTGCCAATCCAATCCTGAGTTGTGGGGACAAGCTCCCAAGAAACTTTGGAGGAGGGGGATAGAGAAGAATGAAAGCCCACAAAAAAACAAGCCACAAACCCAAACACCATGATGAGAAGATTTTAGATCTTCCTGTTGGTATTAGATAGTTTTTATTCCCACAATTTCTTTTGCAACAAGTAGAGCATTTTCTTTATTTTAAAGCACAGATACACTTTAAGACAAGCCTCTTTGGAAGTTCATGATGTAGACACTTGATACAGACCCTTGATGCAAACCCTTGATTGCTGAGTTGAAGGATTGCTGAATATTTTGTGCCAGTAAATGTCAAAATGTACAGCTAATGTATCTGTGCATACATGTTGAAATAAACACATTCATATTTTGTTCTGCATATGAACTGTGATAAAGTTATGCTCAGGTCCCAGCATTTCTGCTGCAGAAATATATCACAATAAGAATTGTGCTTCCTTCCATTCCATTCCATTCATGTTTATTGACTTCAGCTTTTCTTCCATCCCACTACTGAAGAGAAAGGAAGGGGAAGGAAGAGACCTCAGAGTCCCCCAAAAAAAGTTAAAATAAATGAGAGCAGTAGAATGTGTTACAATAACATTGCATACTATGCAAATAGGAAACATGGAGAGAGAGATGCTTTAGTGGCATTCCATTAACTCTGCAAGATCTTAAAATGCAGAAAATTGTAAATATTCTCTGTGATGTTTCAATCCATTAGGCTATGTTCTCTGTCCCTAAGAATGAAGTTAAAGTCATATGTATCCCTTTCAAAGCCACCAATCAAGCAAATATGATTGGAAAGATACTAGAAGAAGCCCTACCTAGTTGGATCCCAGTAAAAGGATCTTCTCCACATTTCTGTACACTAAATTACATATATGTTTTATCTTTCACTTCTAGTAGGCTACTCAAAAGACATGACAGCTGGGCCAGGAAAGAGTTGCAGCTTCATCTTGAGTTACAAGTAAAATATTTAATCAAAATAATTTCAAAATGAAAATGCATTTCTTCTCTTTCTGGAAAATTATATGTCATTTTAATTATGCAGTAAATCACTTTTCAAAAATCAAACTGATAGGATTTTTAGGCTTATTTCATTTGGGGGATATGGGCATTTTTGGTGCAGGGGGAAGTTACTTTTCCTTAGCATCTTAAAGATATCCTCATCCCTGACACATTTTGCTGTCTGAAAGTTGGCAGCATCTTCCTGTATTCTCACTGCAGTCCATCTGTTAGGAGATCCAGTAAGTGTTTAAGATATGCTTTGCTACAGGTACTAGCTGTCTCCATATACACAGTCTAGAGGAGAAAAGGGCATCACTGAAGATGAACGAAATTTAATTCTCATGTCTTTTGACTGTCCAAAGTTCATTTTGGAAAGTCCAGAACACATTGAAAATAACAGTGCTACGAATGGGAAATAAAAGCAGAGAAAGCTGTGAGATTTAAGACTGTGCCATATGTCCTCCACTGTCTTGTGCACCCACTTGAAAACAAACTCCTTAAGCACAGCCTCTAGAAATCTAAGTCCCCAGTGCCAGTGACTGGCGTTATGGCCGTTTTATTTACTGTCCCTGGCTTTTTTTGCAGCTCTGTCTCTCACATTCTTTAACACTTTCCAATGAAATATGAAGTTTTTATTCGTGAACTTGAAGAGATTTAAAGCCCTGCAGAGGCAAATAAGTTAAGATCTGACTATACATCAGTGGGGTTTGTGCAGTTTTATCAATTTCTGTAAAAGCAGCACAGAGAGTTATAATCACAGGACTACTTGGGTCAAACTGAACAGCAATACATCTAGCTATTTTGCTCAGAAGATAAATGTACAGCAGGAAAGTATTAAAGAAGTAGACTATCAGAAACTGGAAACTTCCTAAAGGAAAGAAAAAGAGACATTTCTTTTATAAAAGTAGTCCTAAAAGGCTGAAAAAATTCTGCACAGCATTATTTCCCATTGATCAAGGAAAAAAAATGTTTTCAAAAGCCATGGATTTTCTCCGAACTTGAACTGAAAATGAATGAAAAGGAAAATTTTCTCCACTCTTTTCAGCAAGAACAAAATATAGAATTGCTACTATATTGCTAGCCTTTAAAAATGATTATGTACTGTTGTTTTTATTTAACTTTCCTATTAAAAACATACCTTCAGTTGCCTACATAATAATTTGGCAATAAAGTTGAATTGTTAAAGCAGTTCAACTACTTCAGAAACTGTAATAACATTTTTTAAAAAATTCAAAACCTACTGTTCTTCTCCATTTTTTTTAATTAGTAGTAGTATAATGATCAATTAATTTTTTTCATTCTTCTGTTCAAAATTTGGTTTAGTTAAACTGTGCAGGGAAATAATTAAGTCAGACAGGGATGGTTTGAGAGAAAAGGAGAAAAGAGAAAGATAAGTTACAAGGGACATTGGGAGAACTAAGACCTGTTAGTTCCACATTTTTTTCCCTTTTGCTTAAAATCTTCAGAGAGCACTAAAAGGCATTGCACCAGATCATGATTCAGTGTTCATCTAGCCTCAGTTTTAAACTTGAATAACTTCTATAACTAATTTTTCCACCTTCTACTTTCAGCTATGTTGATTTGGAGCTTGCCTACTTCTTATTTGCCCAGGGTGCCATTTTTTAGTAGACCATTTACTTAGAAATACTTTCAAAACCCATTCTGAGATTCCCAAGTAGTTTGAATTTTTGCTAGTGTATAAGACAGTTTCCAAAACATATTTTTTCTGGTACTTATGAAACACCTGCAGGCTAAAAACATGAAGTATGAAATATCTACCATGCAATGTGAATTTACTCTCCAGAAGTATTTCTGTTGATCAGCCAAGGATGGGAAGCATATGAGTTATGAAGGTGACAAAAGCTATGTACTATTTTAAGTCCACATGTGCAGCATTAAAACACTGCCATTCTTAGGAATGTTTTTGATTACTGAAACCTCTGTGAAAGATACAGTGAAGCCTGGCTCCCTACATTAGCTTAGCATGAATGGCAAAACAGAGCTGGCTGTTGCTACTGTTCCTACTTCTATAGCAGCTTTCAGGAGAAAACTACTCTTAGAAATTCCTACCTGAATATAGATTTTTAGAAAAAAAGCTTTGTAACTACAGAATCTTACATGCCCTCAGCTCTGTACAACTCTTTTATTTTACAGAAATAGATGGTTTTGCCAAAGTCCATACCTCTTCCAGTCATCAGCTGCTTGCATGAAACAAATGAACACATAGTCCATGGCATTGCCAGGAACAATCTGTTTCCTCCAGATGCAGGACTTTCACTGGTGCTGTGATGTGGTCAGTGTGAAAGATTTGAACCTCTCTGCAACTACAAAATTCCTTCCTTCATCCTTCACATCCTTTTTCTTCCCGTTTTAGTGGTAACATACTAGTGGTCAGTGTCAACTGTAGGAATCAGTTCATTGGACCAACAATTACTATGAACTTGTGGATGTTCAGATTCAAGCTTTCTCTGTGATCAGACTACCTTTCAAAAAACTATTATAAATTTAATTATTGCAGATGTTTTTTGAATGTTAGCATACATAAGGATTACAACACATGAAATTTTGCTTCTTTATAGATTCATGGAAAAAAAACACTTTGTCAGGTGTTTTTCTTGTTTTTGGGAGCTGTGGAAGAGTGGAGGAGAGAATGGCAAACCTTAGCAAGATCTAAAGCAGTTATGAAATATTTATCTTTCTTGTGTTATACATTAGAACAACTAGGTCTGACTGATGTATAATGTATTCAATCCCACCAAACTAAAATAATATCCAAAGACTTTAGAACAAAGCAACATAGAACACAGACAGAACATAGAGTGAAGTGCTGTGCATTGCTTCATTTAATTTGTAAGTTTGCATTTCTGTCCCTCCCACCACCAGAGACAATAGACACATTAAAAAAGGGGGGAAGAATCCACTGCCTGTTTCAGCGTCCAAGGGATTTTTCCTCCCTGCCCTCCAGCAAGACCCCGTGAGAGCAGGAGGCTGGGAGCCTGCTCTGCGCATGATTCCTGGACCACTGCCGTTGCCTTGCCAACGCAAAGAGAGAACTCAGGGCTTACATCGGGCATTTCAATGCAGTGACCCACTTACTGTCTGTCAACAAATTCACTGGGACAATAGTGAGTGTAACACATTACAGAGATTAAATCCCAGGGACTGAACTACAAAGATCTCTGGAAAAAAATCTTTGTCAGTTTGAAAAGCCAGAACACTATAAACAGAGTTAACGGTAATATGTTTTAATCCTCCCATGTATTTGTTGCTTTAAAGGAGAAATTTCTACCATGATAATCTCTATTCATTATTTGTGTATTTATTTTTTTAACTAGGTTCACAAAACTAAGTCAATATTGCCATAAGAGTAATGGGAATGAAATAGTTTTTGTGTATTGCATTCTTGGCTAGAGCTGAGCAGAATTAAGACCTGAAAACCTTCTTTCAAGCTATGAGAATGCAATGGTTAATTTAGAATATATTTGTACAGATGGCTATCGTAGGAGCAAATTGTTACAAAAAACCCCCACAGTGATTTCTGCAAGACAGTTAGATCATGGATTTATATTTAAAAATTAACTATGTGCAGGCTAGTTACAGATTTCCCATTCAGTTCTTCCCCTTTACAAATATATTATTGCAGGCATATTCAAAATCTTCCCCCTTCCTTCAATTCCCAGTTTCCTTCTGTTCTTTTCATTCTCTGCAAATAGATTATTCAAACAAAAATAATTTGCTTAAAAAGGCTGGCAACCACCAAGAGAACTAAATATACATAATGGCATATTACCAAATGCAAAAAATGTATGTTTAATACATGTTTACCTACATTCTTCAGTTTCTTAGCTATATTACCCTGTCACTTTAAATGAAAGTCAGCATTTTTTTAAGTGTATGTGTCACCAGTTACCAAATGGAATTATCTGAGGAACCATGCAGTGAGCAAAAAATAGCTGCAGCCTCCTGCAGTATCTGTAGAAAAGGCTATTTTTTAATCCAATGAAGATTTATTTATATTTTTACTCTTAATATTTTGTATATTTCTATTAGTTGCCGGGCTATATGAACCCATATTGCAGCAATTGGCTATTATCAAAATTCTTGGTTTGGATTGTTTCTCCATCACCCACCCCCGGCAGAAATACCTTTCCAATTAACACCTAAGAGTGGGTATTGCTTCACATCCTGAAACTGATATTTCCAAACCTTTGAGGCTTGCAGACTCCCATAGTTTCTGTATGACATTTTTAAAAATATTATTTTCAGGAGGTGTGGGGGAAGGCAAATGTTCCTTATGCCTGCATGAGATTACTGATACCAGACAAACTTAAAGGTGAAAACTTTATTCTAAAAAAGTCAGCATCAGTGAGTGGTAAAAATTGCAATTCTAGATTATATATAATATCCCTGCAGTATTGTCTAATAGTTTGGCTAGTTTGGAGATATGGGGAACCACACACCACCCTTTTTCTTCCAGTCACCTTTCCCATGCACATTCTTTATATTCCACACTACTGATCACTCAGTCCTTCCTCTTGGCTCTTCCAGCTTTGTCTCTTTCCACAAAATTAAATCCCAAATTTCTCATCTCTTTAAAAGGTTCCCTAGGCCCATGTCACTATGCCATGCAAAAGGAACACAGGGGCTTCCCTTTCTATCTCCCAGGAGGGTTATCTTTGTTTATAATCTTGTCTTATTCCATATGCAGTCTAATTATTTTCTGCATTTGCTGTTAAAAATATCAGAATATTATAAAATCACATAAGTTAAATTCTTTAAGCAATATATATTTTATCAAATCCATAAACTCTCATTCTTCACAGATAGTACATACCAGTAACAGAGATACACAGCTGTGTTGATTTTCTCGTTCCAGTCCTTTCCCCTCTTTCTTACACTTGACTTCTCTCATATGTAGTAACTTGCATTATTATGCCAATATTTTCCAATGTAAAACACTGTTTGTATTTACTAATTTTCCAAAATCAATTATTAAGGATGCATTTGGCTATGCATGGTGTCCCTCCAGGCTGCAATCTCTTAAATTACAGCCAAAATATCTCACACTATTCCAAAGAGTGAAGTTAAAGGAAAATATATTAATTTTCCCTTGTGGGTGGGAAATCCAGCAAGCTTTTCTTTGAACAACTTTAAGATTATTTTTAGGATTTACAGGAGGGACTTGAAAATGGCAATGGGACAGACCTACTCTCGGATATGTGGTCTTTGAAAAAAAGAGCACATAAAAATTCCTTCAGTCTTGCTCCATGAAATTTGTGATACACACACATACACTCAGAGATTTGCTGTATCTGCAGAACACATGCTGTCAGGGATACAATCCAGGTCTGATGGGCCACAGCAGACCTTCTGTATCTCTGCAAGCCAGGACATAGAAAGAATCATCCTGAACTGACTGCATCTTATGGCACCCAATGGCACCCTTGTGAACAGGGAATATCTGCTGTTTTACCAAATGCTCTCCATGATTTCCAGTTCCTTGAAACTCTATAAGAGTTCTTACAGCCCAGTCCTCTGTTCTTGATTGCAGGACAATTTAACCTTCCAATTCCCCTCTGCTCCCCACACCAAGTCATCTGCTTTGCATCTACCAGTGACTAAAAGTACCTAGGTTTCTCCTCAACACATCCTTAAATGAGAGTCATTGTGAGAGAATGATTTCAACATTCTCGCCTCTCTGGAAGTGAAGCTTTCCAAATGCTGTCAATTCAAACTGGGAGAAAGTACTGCTTCAGCTTTCTCTCCACTTTTCAAACCACATCTGCGAGGGAAAAATAAGACTCTATGCTGTTAGGTAGTCTTCCCTTCCGCAAGTCTGGCCTTTCCTCCTGATTAACAGCTTAGGGAAATCCCCCAGCAGATCTCAGTCCAGTGCCCCCCATCTCCATGAGAAACCACTGCAAAATGCATTTCCCAAAGCCAAAGACTGAGGGCAGCAAAAATGGCAGAATTCAATCTTTTGTGCTAGAGGAATATTCTATGATTCATTGCACATATTGCACTAAGCTTTTGGCAAGTATCACCAAAGAGCAGCCTTAGCAGTGGACTATGCTAAAGCTGCTACTCAAAGTAAAGCAATGTTTTTTATATAATTTTTTAAAATAAAAATTATTGTGTGCACCCTATGCAGCACTGCAAGCTAGATGATGAAACTAGATAGCTAGATAACCATGATCAACTCCCAGCTGACCCTGAAACGGTGCAGGATCTGCTTGCCCAGCTGGATCTCTGCAAATCTAAGGAGTATGATGGGATGATTCCAAAATCCTGGCAGAGCTGGCTGATGTCTTCACAAAATCTGGATGATTTTAAGTAGTCTTGGGAATCCATAAAGGTCCCATCTGACTGGAAACTAAACTGGCAAACATTGTCCCAGTTTTCAAGAAGGGGAGAAAGAAAACCCCACTACAGGCCTGTAAGTCTCACTTCAGTGCCTGGTAAAGTTATGGAGAGGATTATTCTGGGAGATATTGAAAAACACCTGAAAGACAACACAGTCCTCAGTTACAGCCAGCACGACTTCATAAGAGGAAAGTCATGTTAATCAAACCTTATTTCTTTTAATGACAAGGTAACCCACCAGTTAAAGAAGGTAAGACAGCTGATGTGTGGATTTCAGTAAGGCTTTAGATACTCTCATCGGACCCTTCTGGACAAAAAGTCCAGCACAAAGCTGGATAAACACATCCTGTGGTTGGTGAGCAACTGGCTCACAGGTTGGACACAAAGGGTTACAGTGGGTGAGGTGACATCAGACTGGGGACCTGTCACAAGTGGGGTTCTGCAGGGCTCCATCCTCAGGCCTGTGCTCTTCAACATCTTCATAAATTACTTGGATGCAGAAGGGATACTAAGCAAGTTCACAGATTATAGGGAACTGGGAGGAGCTGTGGGCTCCCTTGAAGGCATGAAGACCCTGCAAAGAGGCCTTGGTAAAGTAGAAGACTGGGCAATCTCCAGCCACAGGAGGTTCAACTAGGGAAAGTGACAGATTGTGTACCTGGGATGAGGCAGCCCTGTATGTACAGTACAGACTAGGGAATGAGATACTGGAAAGCAGTGATGTAGAAAGAAACCAAGAGGTCTTGGATGACAACAAGCTGAATCTGACTTATTGTGCCCTGGCAGCCAGGAGGGCCAACCATGTTGTGGGGTGCATCAGGCATAGCATCACCCATTGGGCACTGAACCAGGCTCCCCAGGGAAGTGGCACCAAACCTGACAGAGTTCAAGAAACATTTGGTCAATGCTCTCAAGCACATGGTGTGACTCTTGGGGTTGTCCTGCGCAGGACGATGAGTTGGACTTGATGATCCTTGAGGGTCCCTTCCAACTCAGCTTCTTCTGTGATTCTGTGATACAGGGCTAAGAGTTTATGGGAATTCTGCAGCCAGGAGCAGGCACAGCGTTTTCTGTCTGTTTTCTTCAGTTGCCTGGGGGAATTGCTACAGTCTTTGAAGCTTCTTCTCTGGCTAAAGTCTCAGTGCCAGCACCGCCCCCGACAGCTTTGCACAGATCCAACGTAAATGCTACAGAAACTCCTTCTAGCTGAAAAGTAGCTTCAGCTTCCCTCAGCTTCTTGCTTCAAGTAGGAGGAGTAAAATATTGTGCAGGTATGATATCATATTCCCTAAACACAGAATAAAAGATGGAGACCCTCCTGTCCTAACAAGTCTCTCTGTACATTAAATCCTAGCAACCTGTATAGTTAGCCAATTTGCCGACCACTGGCAATTCCAGCAGCTATCCACCCTCTCACACCAAGTAAGACCATACAGTCCTGTCTCTGGCCCATCAGATGTACTCCACTTTCCAGCTCCTGCAAGTGCAGATCTTCACCTAACACTACACACTAAGTCTCTACCCACCTACTGCATTCTTAGACACAGAAACTCTAATTACACATCCTTAGTAGCCCTGCTATTATCTGCTTTAGGTGCAAGGAAATTAATTGTTCAAATGAAAAGAACTGCTAAAGGACAACTAGCTTTACTGTCATAAAATAGTTAACTGCATAGGACTACATTAATTGTCATCAACTGTAAACGAGGCCTGACTTGACAGGAGGCCTCCATGTGACACTTAAAACAAGTTTGGGGCCTTTTTTTTGCCTTGTGTGTAGGTGTTTGTGGGTCTTTTTATTTGTTTTCTTTTTTGCTTGTTTTTTTTAACAGGTCTTCTATTGTTTCACTTTTTTATTTTGGTTCCAGAGCTTTCAGAATGCATCCACTTCACATTTTCAAGAGGTCTCATTTTTTTTATGACATTAAGACTGATATTTTCATTTAATTATTATCACTTAGTCCTTGGAGATTTTGAAAAGCCAAGCAGATGTGGCACACAACTTCAGGCAACAGACACCTTATGTGTTACATAGCTGTTCAAAATTCCTTCATGCTGAAAGTCCTCTTCATTCTCTTGTTGTTCTTTCATTCTCCAGTGGTAATGAATATTGATAATCATTCATTTCTTCCAGACTAGTTCACCCTCAGATCTACCTGGCTTTGCTGAACAGTGGGGCATGAGAAAGCTGCAATTGCTTTCCATTTTCCTCTTTCCTAATTTCTTTTGGTGAGGAATACCAACATACAACTATGCTCTACCCCTGCTGCCAGCACAGGAAACTTTATGGGGCTGTTTTGCTTCATGATATGAATGATGGCCCAATGCTTGCTGCACAGCAAAAGCAAATATTTTAAAAAATGCTTTGTTTATTCTCACAATATATTCTTAAAGGTCTGTTCATTATCATTTACAGGAGTCTGTTTCACAGAACTGAGAAAACCAAACTATTTCTCAGAACATTACATACTCTACTCTTCTAACGACTACAGTATAGTTATATTAAAAAAATAAAATAGTTATTGCACACTAGTACAACCTACTATGACTATAAGCCCCAGATTGCAGACCCAAATAACATTTATTTCCTAATGTTTTGGTACTACTTTACCTGTCTCTAACTGGGACTCAGAAAAGCACTGTTTCATGACTAAACCAAACCACTATAAATTCACTGCCTTTTCCATCAGTATATCTCTCCCCCACAAATAGCAGTGTTTATTATGGGCAAAAAGTTTTCTATATATTTATTCTTGTTTTGGCCAGCTTTTCTTCAGCTGGGATGGGCTGTGTTTTGGATTGGTGCTGAACACAGGGCTGATAATGGGGAGATGTTTTTGTTATTTCTGAGCAGGGGTTGCACAGAGCCAAGGCCTTTTCTGCTTTTCATAGTGCCACGGTGGGGAAGAAGGAGGGGATGAATGGGAGGATGGGAGGGGACACAGCCAGGACAGGTGACCCAAACTGACCACAGGGATATTCCAGACCATGTGGCATCATGCTTAGTATATAAAGTAGGGAAAATAAATGAAGGGAGGCATGTTTGGAACGATGATGTTTGTCTTTCCTAGTCATGGCTATGCATGTTCTCCTGGAGATGACTGAACACCTGCCTGCCCATGGGAAGTAGTGAATTAATTTCTTGTTTTGTTTTTCTTGTGTACATGCCTTTTTCTTTCCCTATTAAACTGTCTTCATCTCAACCCATGAGTTCTCTGGTTTTTGCTTTCCCTGATCCCACTGCTGGGGGAGTGAGTGAACAGCTGTGTGGGGCTTGGCTGCTGGATGGGTTAAAACGCAACAGCATGTCACAATATAAAGAAAGCACTACACTTATTAACATAAACTTTAAAAAAAAACAAACTTCAAACTTCTTAAGAAAATGCCATAAGATTAGATAGAATTATGAAGAGAAAAATCTTTTCAAAAATGTTTGAATTCATAAATGTGTTTTCATAGGTTAGTATCAAATTTGTAAAAAATTAATGCAAATCTTTCTTTTGAATACTTCATGTTTGAAAAAAGGACTGGAAGCAATTGGAAAGATGCTTCCATGGAATGACTTAGTATCATCATTAATCCTCTCTTACAAGCTAACTGTACTACCACAATTTCTGACTGGATGTAAAAGATAAAGTTCCATCCACTTTTTTCCCAGCCTACACACTAGACAGTCTATACTTCAGAAAACTTTATATTCTACACTTCATCTGCTTGAATTGCAATAAGTCCTTTCTGCCTACTTTTATATATCTAGGGAAGCCTGTAATAGTTTGACATTGCTTTCAGTCATTCTAAATACAACATTTGTTGTCTGAGGGCAGAACTGCTCTTCAACGTTATTCAATGCATTAGTGGCGAACACTAGGTCCATCATGTGCTTTGACATTAAAACTAAAATACCAAAGGCTGAGGAATACTCATATTTATCACAGAAAAAAAAAGAAAGAAAGAAAATAAAGAAAATAAAACCAACCAACCTTTCAAATTCTTTGGAAGTGAGCAAATTAAAACAAAGATAGGGCCCATGCATGCCAAAAGTGTTACCAGCATTGTCAGAGCCTCCACATATTCCATATGCTATTGATGAAATATATAATAAATGTAATTTTAAGGATAATTTTTTTATTGAAACCAGTAAGGTCAGAAATTTGCTTTTGTAATGAAACTGCTGAGAATTTTTTCATATCACAAGATTTTTGGAGCTGCTTTTAAAGAGGACTTCAAACTTGCAACAAAGTGAGGTATGCAGAGGACTGGTTATTTCTACAACTAATTAATTGTAAATCTTTTTAACAGACAGTAGTCTTAAAGAATGGGTTATAAAAAAATTTAAACAAGATAGCTTGGATAGCAGACATAAATCTTGCTTTAACAGCGTCGAGTTCCCCACAGTGCATTCTTCCCACTAAGACAAATTAGATGGTGATGCTTACAGTTTTGGGGAGAGACTGGATGTGACGTGATGAGACCACATCACATGCACGTGCAGGAAAATGCTCAGAGGCTCTCTTTGCATGGGCTGTACACCAAATATACTCAAAGAAAGCAAACACATCTAAAAAACAGTATTTTGAGTATATTTCTGTTAAGATTTAGGCCTGTTAATTTTCAGCCTGAAATTTTCTTCATATTTGGGTTTATACTCCATCATGTGCTGATAAAACAAAGTCTGTATTTTTTGCTGCCAAAGACAGGACAAATTTTGTATTCATTTCAGTAGCTGAAAATGTTGCAGTCACCTTTCTAAAGAAAAATAGCCATTCATCAGAAGAAAATGCCTTTTTTTTTAAACAAACAAGCAAACACAGGCTAATTTCTCTCTGTTGGGTATCACTTCTGTAAAATGAGTTTTAAAAGGCACTAATGGCTAGTATAGACTCTCCATTCTGAACTTTCCATATCACATATAATAATCATTAAGAAATTCAGGTTTTTTGAAGGGAATGAAGTTAACAACTTTCTGAACTGTTCCTTCCTTTGGCATGCTGTACCGACATCCACCATATGTATATCACAGCACTCTGACTTACATTATGTCTCTGTTAAAAATCAAAGGTCTGTCACTCTTCATTTTAACAACACATATGCCATATGTATAATGAATGCAACTCCTTCAGTTTTGTTCATTTAAATAAAATATTTGATTAAGAATTAAGGTGGGACAGGAAAGAATCTTCAATTACACTGCATTTCACCCTTACCTGCAAAGAACATCAAATGGCTGCAATTTATTTATTTTTTTTTACAAATTACTAAGTACTCCTTAGCACACTTCATCTTGCTTTAATATCTAGATGATTCAACTGAGACTGCATTGTAGAATTGTAAATTCTACCACCAATTAATGTGATAAACTAATCAGAATGAGTGGAAGAAATTAAAGTTTACGTATGTCCTATGTTGCTTTTCACAAATGGGAAATCAAGACACAGTGAATTACAGTGAGATTTTTCAGGATCACAAATAATTTTGTAGTAATTTCTGTAAATCAAACAAATAATCTGTTTCAGATATTTCTTATCTCAATCCAGAATCTTAGATGATGTCCCAGTAATTTCACAAAACATTATCTCTAAAGGAGTAACTTATGAATTACTGGCTGAAAAGAGAGCTTGCTTTTTAATCCTATAACATAACTTTTAATACCTTCACTATTTCATAACAATTTAATTCCTCAGAATTACCAAGCATGATGGAAATTATTGCTATGACATATTTTCTTTTTGTAATTTTGTACTCTTACTGACAATCATAAAATCATAGGATATCCAGAGCTGGAAGGACCCGCAGGGACCACCAAAGTCCAGTTTCTGCCCCCAAGAGTCACACCGTGTACCAGAGAGCATTGTCCAAATGCTTTTTGAACTGTATCAAGCTTTGTGCTGCGACCACTTCCCTGGGGAGCCTTTTCCAGTGCCCAACCACCCTCTGGGTGAAAAACCTTTTCCTAATATCCCCATGAAAAAAGAATTCATGTCTACTCATTCCCA
Source organism: Molothrus aeneus (assembly GCF_037042795.1). Taxonomy (NCBI): domain Eukaryota; kingdom Metazoa; phylum Chordata; class Aves; order Passeriformes; family Icteridae; genus Molothrus; species Molothrus aeneus. Next base: position 37,986,712 of record NC_089649.1, read on the forward strand.
CGGATGAGGCACACGGCTGAAACTACCTGGAGGTCTTTGATTTGATTTTTGAAGGTTTTTCCCATTATCCCATTTGTTGAAAGGCAATTGTTGGTATTTTGTAAAGTTAATACACTAAAGAGATTTCTTTGGCAACCAGTTTATCAAAGTAAGTGTTCTGCCTCATGGAGCCAGGGACATGGAGTATATTCATTAAGAAATTTATTTCATTTTCCCTAGAGGTTGCTTTCACTCACATTAACATTTTCATGCTTCTGTTGCAGGAGTTTCATAACCCAGTTCCACAAACAGAAAACTATTATCTCAGTACTGCTTTCTTTAAATGTTAAAATAGATTAAGATGAGTTAAGAGATTTCACTGAAATAAATATAATCTTATTCATTTTGGCTTCATACTCCACCTCTCATTTACAAAAACTGAGACAGTCTCACAAGTATGTATTGAATACAAACCAGCCAACTTTTTGCTTTCAGTGTCCATTACCATTACAGTTGCAAGTATTCTGGCTAACTACCCATCTTATTAGCTAAAATAAAACAAAAAACTGAAGAAAACCACTTTTTTCTGTGAGGCACACAGTTCAGTAATCTAATTTTTTCCTCCTATGTCCTTTCAAAGAAAGCTTTAAATACTTTTAATTGTGTGATTTTTGAAATTTGTTTTCTCTTAAATCCAATTAAAAAGCTCAAAAATAGCATGGGCATTACTGCTTACTTTATATTCATTAGGTGTTAATTAAAGGTGTAAGATAGCAACTGGAAGATTTTTTCTAGAGTGTTTTTGTATTAATAGGTACCAAAAGACTGTGTAATAAATAAAAAAACATTAAAATATACAGCATTCCCAATCTTGATAAAATATTATGTCTTTGCAAACTGGACTTAGAATTTAGTGTTTTGATGGCCACAAACTATATAGATAAACCAAATCAGCTGTGGTCTTCAGCACACTAACTGTACAGAAAGGTGACCGCTGTCAGGAATACAAACGTAAGATAAACTAAAGAGAAAGAAACTAAATAGCAAATAAGCATGCAGAATGATGTTCTGGGCTAAAGAAGTTGAACTGATAAACCTTGAGCCAACGTCAGAAAGCCAGAGAATACTAGAGTACACCACGGGCTGTCTGGCCCACAGAATCCTTTATTTTTCTACAGAAGAGGGTGGGTTCCATTCATTTTTAAGCTGTGCAGCTCCCCAACATGGAGACATAGGAGAGAAAAGGAGATAACAAGCTGAAAGACAGTATTTCAGCAGATGATAGCTCAGAATAAATGAAAGCATAGCTGGTAGCAACAAAATGAAAGAGGCCTGCACTACCCTGATACAGAGGAACCTAAGGCTCATTTAAACTCCTTTTTCTACATATTTCTCCTTAAGTAGGAATAATATCAAAATAGCAGAAAACAATATTCTAAATTTTAAAGAAACTGTCCTCAGGCATTATGCTTTTCAGTATGAAAAAACTCCAGAATAACCAGCTGCTGAGAGGCTTTCCTTAATAATATGGCTATTATTACTTTGAATATTCATACCTGTTTTTGAACTTCCATGTACTGCTAATAAGCAGCATCTGCTGAATACATCTGTAGGCTGAGTAACTGAGATACAAAGCACTTATTAATTACACCACTGCCATTGAGGATGTAAAAAGACTTAAGTGATACCAGCTCTAAATACATACTAAATAACCATCTCCATAAAATGCCTTAAAAAATTTCCAAAATGTAAGACCTTAGGGCAGGTGTTTGCCCTCTACATATATGTAAAATCCCAATTCTCCCTCTTTTGAATACTTTATATTTACAACAGCTTTGTTGGATTGTGCAAGAAATACAGGACTGGACAACAGAAATTTTAATATTTTGTTCACTAAAGTAATAAAATTGTATACTTGCAGGAGTATTTGTCAAACATTATGTCATAGAGAAACCTAGTTTCAGTTTTAATGCATACGATTGCCTATTATGAAATGAGAGCACACTGAATTAGTCATTTCCATTAAATCTATGAAGTAGAATTGCCTAGCAACCAAGAAAATTAATTCAGAGATTAAAATAAAGACTGTGACACTGACAGAGCAACTGCTATTCTACCTCAATAACCATAAAGACACCAAGAAAAGAGGTGTTTTCCGAATTCTTCTTAACAAAGGTAAAACAAACAATTTCATAAAATGAATCATAATGGCAAAGAAAAAAAAACAGTGTCAAAGCAACTGCACACAGCAAATGCAAATAATTATGCTATTTTTACATAACACCATTTAAATTTTTAAAAATTGAAAGTTTTCATATTCTGACAATTGTGAATGAATTGTTGTGGAAGTTTCTAACATGTTTTCCCTCTTACAAAGGAGAAATTTGTTTCATGTTATTATTTCTATGCAAATGTTCTGTATTTTAGTACTTACTAGTTTAACTAATTATAGAATTTATGACTATGCTTACCTGAAAAAATTCTGCATCACTTCTACCCCCAGTCAAATTATTCCTAATCACACTTCAGTAGGAAAGCTTTTAAATGATACAGTTCATCACACTGAGATGGTTATGGAAAAAAAAAGAATCTAAATGTTAACAGATTAAGGACAGTGAGGATGAGTGCAATAATTTAGTTTAGTGACTGCTACGTATTGCTTGTTACATCTGGGCCATTGTGTAATTCATTGTCCCTGAAGGACCACAAAAAGCCTAGTAAAATTATCCCTTTAGAAATAAAACAACTACAATTCTGTAACAACATTGAAGTCTATCACCTTGTCAGGGTGTTAGATTATTGGAATGATTACAGATCAGGGATTCTGGAGTGTCAGTACTTTCATATCTCCAGTAGGAGACAGTCCATCTTTCCAGCTCAAGATTCAGAGTTAGTATGGAGTCAAAAAAAAAAAAAAATCAGGAGTGATTAAGGCAAGAATAACACAAAGGAGAAAAAATATACTCCAGAGGATATGACAAGACAGCAACTGCAGCAGCTACATCAAATCTAGTTAAGTCTACATTAAAAGATAATAATAAAAATAAAACAGTAACAGGAATAAATCAAGACAGACAAGCAGGAATAACTGTGTATTAGAAGGTAACTCCCCAGGCAGGGACAAAGCTAGTCTGCTCTCAAGAAAGTGTATTTCAGCTCTTTGGTTGTGTACAATATTCAAAAAACACACAGACCACCAGCTACAGATTCTTTAAAGTCTTGAAATCAAAATATTACAATCACTAAATCCAGTTCAGTGGTGTCCAAACTGGATTTTAAAAGTTTGTACTGTGAATAATTATGTAATAAAGTAGATGTACTCGTCTAGAAGGGGATATGACATGCAACAAAGGAAGGATATCTGCTGGAAGTGCAGACAATACAGATGGCATAGACATGTAACAGATCAAAATGAAAAAATATTAACAGCAAAAGTCCCCATTAGATAAACGCAGCCATAAAGCAGATAAAAGAGCCCAAATGTCCTTAACAGGTTCCCCTGTGTCTTAAATATTTGATGAATGTACCAGATGGGGAGGGGGGAGAAAAATATTCTGTCTGAACCACAAGCATAAACACAGCTGACCTAAAAGACCTACCCACCACTAGGTTATAATTACTCCAGTGTATTCACTAGTGAACAATGTTCATATATCTAGAATAATTTGAAGAAATTGCAAGATAACATCTCTGAGAAAAGGTAGCCTCCATATGCTGCTGAACAGCTGAAACTAATTTTAATTTTCTGGCCTTTGTGCCACATGTCATGGGTGTGGTTGAAGTATACATGTTTTACTGAATTCTTAAGATCATCACAGTGATGAGCATCCTTTTTTATTAATTTTATCTATATTAATAAAGTGGTATCATAAAAATAGAAGATACACAAATTCTACACGTAGCTGAAAATAGTATCTTCTTTGCCTTTAAAATGTTTAACAGCGCAGTTCATATGGTAAAAATCTCAGGAAAAAATGCACAGTGCTCAGACTGGACATTGTCAGAGTCCAGAACCTTTTAATAAAAGAAAGCCTTGTAAAAGATCTCCAGTTCAGAGGGATTTATTAAATCTTCTCCAGTCTACCCAAAAATACAGGCAAATAACCAACATGCTGGTCCAGACCTACATTCAAAGATCATCTATGTTTTGTTACAAAAGGACAGCAAGAGGGAAAACACCAGTCTTGCACTAGAAGCAAGAATTTAATGAACATAAACTTCCAGATAATCTTAGAAAGCAGACCATGTTGCAGAAAAAAAAGGTAAAAAGAAGGTCACTAGTAGCCTGCCTTGGGAAAAATTCCATCTGCACAGTAAATTTGATGATCATCTTGGCTTAAGTATGTGAACAGGACAGACAGCAAAATTGTTCAACATCACTAGAAGCTCTAGTATACCCTGCCCACAAGTAAATCCAAATTCTACTAATTCAAAAGAAAAGTACAAACAAAAAAATCTTTTAAAAAAAGGCATCTAAGAAGAATTACATATATATTATGTAATATATTCTTTTTTCAAAATCTTCAGACAGCCACAGGAGACCCAAAGCATATTAATCACTGTAATACCACGTGATACAAACAAAAAAAAAACCCTTCAGCTCCTTTCAACCTTCCTTCCAGTTTCCTCTCAAACCCTTTTAAATTGCATCATCATGTCTTCTCACAGATATCCTGCCAAAAACCTGACAGCAACATGCAAATTACTCCATGGCATTGTTAGGCCTTAATCTTAGATGCTCATGTGCTTCCTTTTTGCTTATATTGGTATAAAACCAATGGGGTTACCCACAATGCATGATATCAAAGATGTATATTTAGATGTACAGAATATTCTTAGTTGGAAGGGAGCCACAAGGATCATCAAGTTCCGTTCTTAAGTAAATGGCCCACACAGGGATTGAACGACAACCTCAGTGATTGTCTTTGCAAAATCAGAGCTTTGGTCACTGATTTTTCAGATTTCCAGATTTACTGATTTCTGCAACTTTTGGAAGCAATCAAGGGCCATATATACACGTACAAGCAAATCTTAGTCTTTTCTACAACATTGGTAGGCAGTGTGGATAAAAGGGGTCCTTAATGCTCTATCAGAACTATGAGTTTTCCAGCAAAATGAATGCATTAGGTAGCAAATATAAGTCAAGACTAAATAGTAGACGTGTTTTGTGACTCAGAGGAGTAGATGTCAAGCTGATTATGAACACCTGGAAAACAAGACACTCTTTTAATCTAGTTCAGCCATCTAGTTAAGTAACATGGCAATAAGGCTCCTGACTACCATGAGAACTGCAAAGAGAACCTGCAGGTGTTTCCAGGGAACTGCAATCTGCTACTAAGAGGAAAGGTGAGGGAAATCACAGTTATGTTTATTTATAATGTCAAAAGTGTATGTTGGTCAGAAGCAGTGGTTAGTGTGTCAGTAAAAAATTTAGAAGGCTGAGAAATTCTCTGAAGATAATTGTGCTGCTGTATTGAAATACCACAACAAATAGGAAAAGCATTTTATATATCTAATAGACTAATTCATAATAAAGTAAATCACTTTATTTGTGTCAATCAGCCAGAAATGTAAATTCCTTTTCTATATAGGACTGGTTTATCAACAAATCATGAAAAAAGGCAAACCATTTTAAGCAGGAAGCATTTCACACTAAAGCTACTCAGTTTAAAAATCAATAATACAACATTCAATTATATAATTGAATACCTTCATGACCAACACAGTGGCTAGCAGTCAATAGTCCCTTTCTCAAGGCAATTTCAGACATTTACTTTCATCCCCAGTTATGCATATTGATTTAATATTTACAATGACTTATCAACCCGTTACCCCCATAAGTTAAAGTACATGTTCTTTATTGGTTAAAATGTTTTTGAAAAACACTATCTTTTTAGAGTTTATAAGTTCTTTCACACCATATAAAGATTTCAAAATATTATTTTACTATCATCATCATTATCAGTAAAATTAAAAATTATTTCACAGACATCTGGTCAGTTAAGATTTTCCACAATGGACTAATCCAGCAGACAGAGAGGCTGTATTTGGGCTCACTGCACCCAGTGTCAGATACTGCATCCTCTCCTACTGCAGCTGCCTGGCCTGCTTAATACTGTACTCAGGTAAGGCACAGAAGCATTTGTCTGGTCCAAGTGACAGCAGCATGTTCCTCTCAGCCATTCCCCACCTCCTCCATTGGAAAGGGAGCAAATCAAACAAACATCTCAGAGAACAGATCCCAACTCCAAGTTGTGTCATGAACATGGTAAATAAATTATGCAGGAAAATGTGGTTGGAAATAAATTTTCATCACAGAGGTCACAGAACAAGCAGACCAATAAAGATCAAGGAGTTGCTGAACATATACCACTTAGTACATATAAACTAAGAAAAATTATTGTTTTTAAGTGGCAAAAGGTAAGGATTAATTTACTGGACAGGTTAAGGTAATTTTACATTGTCTATTGCCATTCACTTACAAGGAAAGCAATCCTCAACTGAATGACTTCACTGTTACTTACATAATTTACAAATGCTCCCAAAGCATTCGTGTTACTGACAGTAACTTTCCCTGTCTCAGAGCTGAAAATCTTTTGAAGGTTGTATGGTGTGAGATGAGTCATAAAATGGTAAAAGAGACTGGGAACAAACAATGTGGCAGATGGAAGTAGAACACAACAGGGTGTATGTAATAGCTTTCTTCAGGAGAGATGAGACTCAGAGCTTTGTGCCATCCAAGCATAGGGATAAGTACTCAGTTTGGATGGGTTTCCTCATCTCGCCCTGCAGTACCAATCAAAACCATGGCATCAGAACCTCAGGATCTACTCCTGCATAAAAATAAGCAAACCTAAATTCTTAGCTATGGTCAAAGCTCCTCACTTGAGGACTGCAAAGATATACTCCAAGCTCTTCCCATGGTTGTTTTCTAAATGCTTTTAAATAGATTCAAAGTTATGCCAGGTGCTTACAATGGCGTGTATCTTAATAGAGTAAGGGATGATTTGGAAGGAAAGCAAGGGGTGGGAGGCTTTGACAAACTACATAAAGAAATCTAAAGTGATTCACCAGTAGCAGAGGGTGCCACTACACTGTGGAGCCTCCTACACTGGCTGCATCACCTTGCTAAGCAAGGGGGTGCAATACCAGCTTCCTTCACCAGAGAAACTAGGCCAACAGGTCAATTGTGATAACTCTTTTCCACGTATGTGAAGTGATATACTTTCCTTTTCCAACTAACAGAATCTTTCCTATCTCTCATCACTTTAGATTAAACCAGATTAACTCTCCCTTTGCCCTCACCTGTAGCCTTAAATAGCTAGAAACTGTCCCCACTTATAATATTACCATAGTAATTTTATGGTATTATTAGTAGCCATGAACATAGTTGCTGTTTTACTTGTGGGCAAAATGTGCTTAAATTAATTGCTCACTATTTTAAAAAGATAATTCATATGTATGCTTCTATTAACTTATGAAAAACATAAATGTTCTTTCAACTCTAGTATAATCTTCCACCATAGTTTAGTAGTGGACTTGTCAGTGCTAGGTTAATGGTTGGTTCTGATGACCTCAGAGGTCTGTTTTGACATAAATGATCATATGATTCCCCTATTACCATATCAGTTTCAGACATCTGAAGCCGTCCAAAGGTATTTCAAATTCTACTGCTTACTCCTTTCTTCTTCCATTCATATTGCCTCTCTTGAACCTCTATCAGCACAATCATCAATCAGCTCCGCTTTTTTCTCATTGAGCCTTAGTGCAGAGCAATCCCTGCCTAATCATTTAGCTATGCTACAACTTTCTTCCTTTAAATTCCTCCTTAATGTCCAATTTTGCCTGAATAAAATCATTCTTCTGCAACCTGAGAAGTAGGATGTGGCCAGCTATGACTTAATTGATAAACATCCAGCACTTGTCATCTTCTATTACATGTTCCCAGAAGAGATTTTAAAATGCTGCAGAATTTAATTTCCATGTCTTCCAAGCATGGAAAAGTAAAAGCAAAAGAAAGAAAAGAAAGTGCTTCCACAGAAAAATGAAAAGCAGAACAACAATCAAAAAGAGCTACTTTTTCTCTTTTTTCCTTTTGGTTTTTTTAAGATGAATTTAAAAAAAAAACATGCACTCGGGGTACAAATAGGAAGATACTGACAACTAAGGGGAAAAAATATTTTTGCCTTAAGTTTTTTTAAAATTATGGCAGTAATACCTTTCTGCAAATCTCATACACCAAAAGTGTAGCAAATGCATTTTTGTTGGTCTAGTTTTATACCAGCACCTCAGCGAATGCACTGCTCAATTTAAAAATTGATACTAAATTTATTGTGATATTTCTTTGCTGAATAATTGTATTGTTATCACTACTGTGGAAAAAAAATGAAACTTTCTATATGTGAACCAAATAAAAAAGTCCTCAGAAACTGTCCAAGTGCAAATGTCAGGTGCTTTACAAATGTAAAAAGAAGAGTAATGCTTGCATTTAGTAGTTGCATTTCAGCAACTGTGATTTCGAAAAATGTTGCTCCAGATGGCTGAAGTATAAATTTTGGAAGGAGTACTGAACTCCTACACGATAGCTAGTAAGAAGGAGATGAAAATTTTAGAGGGGGAAAAAAAGTAAAAGACAAAAATTAGCCCTCTTGAGACTAATGCATTGAAGCACAAGTGTTACCACGGACAAGCTAAGAGAATATATAAGCCGTTTTTTTGTGCCAGTGGTGTTCCTCCATAAGACCCTAGAGCACACATACACAATAGTTCCCAGTTTTGTTAATTCCTACTTGGTGTATATCTTTGATTCCCTCAATTTTGATGCTCTGAGTTTGATCCCTCTGCAGCTGAGAAAATGACAAGACTTATTCCTCATTCCTTGCACAGTGGAACTCAAGTGTCTCTAACTCCCCACTCCCACATGAGAAAGATTTGTGCCAACACATCAATGTGGGACTTGCTGCCTGTCTCAGAAACTGGCCATGTGATAAGATATTAGCAGGAATTTTGCATTTTAGTCACTTGAATTGGCTGAAAATTCTCCTGAAATAGAATTGCCAAACAGAATATTAACTGACAAAGTATTTCATCTAAGATCAATATTCACCTTTGCCTTTTTTACATTCTGTTTTTTAATGGCTATCAGCTGCCTATATTCTTCATGGATTTTATAAAATCATTCACAGTGTTTAAAATATGAGGCAAAACAGCCCAAAAACGTGGTTGGTTTTTTTATCATTTTCTACACAGTCCTCCATATGAAACCACTAGGAAGAAACAGCATACTCTCACCTATGTATATGGAGAGAAAAAATAGGTAAAAACTATTTTGTCAAGAAAGCAAACATTATGGTTATGTGAGGCCAGTAGCATTTCCTCCATTCTTCTATGTTGAATTTTAGTGCAGTGGCAGGCTACTTAAAACAGGTTACAAAGTCACACTGCCAAGTTGTTTAAGGTACTTATCAGAAATTAATGCACAGTCACAAGCTAAAATGAAAATAATTTGTATATTAAGTATAACAATCTCTCAATCCTTCTCCATAAGGAACCTAACCACTCAGCTGAATCAAATTTAATTTTGCTGCCTCTACAGTATTGTTCTTCTTATTTCCTATTTTTAGAGTAATTGGAAACCCAGAATAGCCCTTTTTCCCCAAAGGTGAGCCTTTACTTTCACAAACTGTCAAAAAAGCTTCTTATAAATTCATATTGCTATTTTGATGGGGTTTTTTTCACTAATTATTGTAAATCAATAATTTAAAATACATTCAACACTTTTTTCCTATGCATTTACATCTCTTATGACAAATCTTTTTAATATAGCTTATTTATGAAATTGACATCCAAATATCAAAATAACCATGAAGACTTAAATTTTCACACATTGAATTAAGGATTCAATCTGCCTTGGGGCAGTTGGAATGTTTTTTACCCTGAAAGAGTGTATATAAAATTATAATTAAGTCTTATTAATGCTGGATTTTCATGCCTAGGACTAGTATAATGTTAAGCCTGTAAGAAATACAAAGTTTTCTGCTATTAACAGAGACATTCAATGTTAAAGATTAAATAAGCAAGCAAGACTAAATTTATTTACATCATTATCTTAGAATAAAAGCCTAATGTATTGAATAATAACATATTCAAATTACAGCTCTACAAGTCAGGGCTCCTTATGTAAGAATATTAAGTAAGGTAGCCTGTAGTTACTACATAAAGGAGAATAACTCTTACAGTATTAGAACAATTAACTTCAAATTCATATTGACTGTTATTCCATTTTTCCTTAATAAACAATATTGATTGACTACTAAGGAATATTAAGCAGGAAATACAGTGAGATAGTTTGCCAGATGCTAAAATTTATTTCCATATTTAGCATTAATTAAAAAGGAAATTTATTCACTCTGTTAGTTACTTTGTAACTGTTAAGTGAGTATTTCATCTGAGTATTACTCTTATTATAACACATATAAGAGTATTACTCTTATTATAACACATATAAGAGTGAGTATTACTCTTATTATAACACATATACCTTTAAGGACAGGAAACAATAAACATGATGAAAGTTAAGACCATTCCACTCTAAAGCAACTTGCAAAAATCCAATCTGAACACAAGCTTGGGAACTAAGCCTACTAAGTTGAAAAGATATTCCCAAAGTAAACAGAGATTGACCTCTGCTCACCATGTTTTCTTTAAGAATCAAGCACTACAAATGCAGATTTGTATGGAGAATATCAGCCCACAAATGTCCACTCCTTGCCATTCATAAGGCTAAATTTAAGCACTATTTCCAAGTTCCTTTTGAATGCTAACAACATAAAAAGGATCTAACTGAAGATACAAGCATGGCTGTCACTCAGTGTGGCATTTATACCAAAGAACAAAAAATAACTCCTCTGCTTTATTTACAAGTATTGTCACCAAACAAAATCAAAGTGCAAAATACTGGGATTTCCTCACTCTTATTTTAGCCAACTTTGCAACAGCAGTCAAAAGAGAAGGAAAATTCTTCTCTCTTAGAGGTAAATAAGAAGATTTAGAAGACTAATTTAGAAAAGATGTCAGCAGTGTTTGGACTGTTCGGCTGTTGGTATTTCTTAATATGAAATAAAACACATAATTTTCATTCATAATTTTAATTTCATTTCACTACTCTCTACTATCCTACTAAGTCAGTCTGCCATTTTCCAAAAAGTACTGAAGCAAGAGGAAACAATTTACCCTCTCATGGTTGAAGAAGCAAGAGGCTGTGTGTACATTTTACTGATAGCATCCTAGTCTCCTTATGATTTTCTTCCAACACTCTGCTTAAAGCTCTCCTTTGCTGGTATGCTGTGACAACAAATGAAAAAAACTCTGATAATAGGCTGCAGATCCACTTATATTGCTAATGCAGGCCAAACATTATTTTCTGGAATTCAATCATTTGTAGTCAAAATAATACTACTTTTTTTTTTTTTTTTTTTTTGCTGTCCTACTGGTGAAATCTTAACTGCATTAGCTATAGTACAGCCAAGAGAGCTTAAGTAAAATTAGGCTCTTCCTCCTGTTTGCTGCTCTATAAACACATGATGCTCCATTCATTCCCAAGAGTTTATTTTATATAGGAATTCAAACTGCAAAATGCAGTTATGGTTGAATCATTAAAAAAGTCAAATTCATCTTCTATTTAGTACAAATGGTATGATTTACTGTGCTCCAGAACATCTCTCTTTTTTTCTGAAAAAGATTGTGGTGTGAATAATCTTTCACTCCCCTGTATCAAGTTCCTTACAGTGCAAAAAATTACCATACCTGCCCTCTGAAAAGTTCTTTATTGGGATGAATAACTGGGGCTGGGGACAGCATTGCAGTCTTAGTGCTATCTCAGAGAGAAGACCTGAAATCCTGAAATGCAGGGACTGGAAATATACCTTTTTCCACATCATAAAGCTATCAGCTTGACATCATTGTCTTTCAAACACTGGCAGCTGAGACCTACCACTGCCACATGCAATTTATGCATGAGGTTTTCAAAATTAGCATGCATCCCTAAAGACATCAGTGAAATTTCTGCCGTTTAGTGGACCTGATATTTTTTGAAAAATAAACCCAGTTTAGTTACCCTGGGTTTTCCAGACAGCAAATCTGCAGTCAAATGCCTTAGTATGTTTGAAGTCTAGGATGTAGCATAATGTCAGTGTTACAGAAATGGTGAACAAGTTGGTATTTCTGAGATGTTATGACTTTTTACCTTCTAGAATATATTTTAGTGTTAATTTACTTTGTATTTGAGACAGACTTCCTACACACTTTCAGTTCTTGGACAGCTAGCGATAATTGCAGAGCAAATACCTTTGAAACCTCCTCCCCAACCTTTACTGAGTTCTGAGAAAAGGGGAAAAAAATAGGGTGGAGGAGGCACAACAAATCTTCCAGAATTTTAAACCAGGAATTTTATGAATAGAAATTATTCTTGGTTTCAATTTTTACTGCCTTATATTTAAAAACTGCTGGGCAACAGCCTTATCTCATTTAACCATATTAAAGGTAGTGATGCCGGTATGAAAACACACTTTCTGCAGCCAATAGAAAGAAAATGGGGAGGGGAGAAGATGAACCTTACTTTGAAGTGTTTCTAATAACTCATTACTTTCAGAAAAAAAAAGGAATGTATTTCCCTGCTTATAATTTTCTAAGATACAGACATAAAGAAATCATAAGTATTAAATATCAGCATGTTGAGAGACTGTGGCAAAAGGTCATTATTTGGAGCCACTGTGTTAAGAATTATGTTTGCACTTAATTATATCTTATTTGATAAAATTCTCAGAAATAAAGGCTTCCAAATCTGCTAGAGCTATCTTGGTCATATTTATGAAACGCATCAATATGAAGTTATTCATTTCCATCATGGCTGCTAGCAAGACGTAATGCTGTTCAGTGGGAGGTTCAAAGCATCTGCTGTGAAAAGCACAGGAGCTGATAAGCAGTGACAATTTATACTCCCATTGATTTTGTATAAATCAGAAAAGGAAAAGAAAGAAACATTTTCATTCGAGATGGCAGGAGGATGAAAAGTAGAATATATGAATTACCATATATCTGAAACACTACAATTAGCAAAATTGGTCTGGATGACCTGGAACTATCCTGTGAACATCAATTAAATACACAGTAGATAGATCACACTAAATGAAAGCAAAAAGACCCTAAAAACTATGAAAGAGAACGATCATGTCATACTAGTACCAGTCAATATTTTTCAAGTGCAAAATGCAAATCTTAAGGAGATCCAGGATTTCATAATCCTCCCTATACTTCCCTATCATACAGTCAAGCACCTCCAAAAATTCAAAACTGAAAATATTTTTTTAATTTTCCTCCTGAATTGCAAATTTTCTTGAAACTCTAAATATATTCTAAAAGTTGTTATAACCCAACAGGGGAACACAACATCTTGAAATGACAAGTTCACAGGTGTGGTGACAGTAACTAAGCAGCATCCCCTTTCACACCAATAAGGAAAAATACATATGATTTGTGAGCTTTTAACATTCTTGTGCCACTGTCTGTGATGACAGCTGGGTACCACTAAAGGGGAAAAAGGCTGAACACATGGCATTTTTAATGGGGGTGGGGGGTAAGTAGTGTTAGCTGTTGTAATCACACTATTAATCACACCATTTTGAGTGGCTATTGGTCATTCAACTGCTTATCATATGAACAATGAGGACACAGTTTATCAATAACAAATTCTTTCAATATAAAAAAAATATTCCATTTTTTCTCTGTGTTTTCTTTTTCCCCCATGTTTTTTTTCCCCTCTCCCTAATAAGAATTTAGGGATTTTGAATTTCACACTGTTTCTTCAGGCAACATCATTTGGTAGCAATGACGTATTTTGATTTCTTGGTCACACAGTTCAATTTACTTGTTTTAAGAAGCAAAAGAACACATTTCAGAATTTTTAAAAAAGCATATGTTCTATTTCTAAGTGTAAAGCACCCTAAACAATTTGAATCATAGAGTAAAAGTATTGATTTTTACCTTCAGGAAAAAAAAAAAACACACCAAAACAAAACAGAAAAACTGACCTGTCCTGTACTTTCCTATTCTAGCTTTCATTTACAAATAATAAAATTCAACTGAAGAAACTGCTGTAATCAAGTACTAATGTACTTATTTATAAAAATAAGTGTGTATACACATGGGGCAAGCACATATATCCTCTTTTAATATTGTCATGACTATATACTGTGCATCTAGATCAAGACCATAAACATATCGAAGCTGCATTCTGTCTAAATGGGTCACTTATAATGAGAAAGCATGACATTTACATGTAAGAAGCAGATTGATCAGGGAGCAGAAAAACAGAATATGGCATCAGTGGATAAAAATATGCCTTTACAGGCAATTTATGCTAAATTATTTGGCAACTTCCTATATCCTCCTCAAAGAATAGAAGTGAATTAAAAAAATGTAAAATGAAAGGAATAAAAATTTAACACAGGAAATATTCACAAGGATTACCCTTTGTGCTTGCAGTAAAGAAAAATGAAAAAAGCCTTGGTTCCTTTCAGTACTGTTATGTCTCTTGTACAGAATAACACTTAAGTGAAAAGACTGAAAGCACTGTGTCTCCCAAAGATCCACACATTAATTAATTGTCCACAATTGCTTTAAATTGGACTTTTAAGTGCTAACATATCCCATAACATTCAGTTGTTTTCATTCAGAAGCCGTGGAACAGAAATGCTCTGAACACGCTGTGCACATCTTGCTAAAGCCATTTCAGCTGCAGCCTGCAAAATTAATTTCTGTAAATCTATGCCATGCAAATATTGGAATGATAGCAAGTCTGCTGCAACACATTACAAAACCAAAGTGGCAAAAAGGCAGAGGGAAATTTCAGTACTGCCTAATACATACAAAATATACCCCAGGTCTTTGTTCAGACTGGATTCTCATTCAAGGTGTAAATACTGGTTACATTGTTAGATATCCAACTGCAACCAGCTCCAATATTGTGTGAGTAGCTCTCTCATAGTTCACACTAGACTCCCTTGACCCAGCTAGACAAGCGTGAAAACGTGAAATAAATGAACATTAACAAAGACTAGTCTGGAAAGCAGGCTGCATTAAATGCTCGCAACATTATTCGTATAGATGCAAAATTTGCTACCTAGATTCTTTTTATATTACATATCAGCTGGCAGTCCCTCTTTTAATGCTATGTGCTACTGCAGAGAAAAAAATGAAGTAAATAATATGAAAACAATATGTCTTTCCCCATCTGCCACATACAGCTATTCCCCAACCTTACAGCACGCTGCTAAGGCAAATAAAGAACAGCAAAATAATTATCTTCATGCAAAGAAAAAGCAATTTTAACACAATACCTTTCTGTGTTTGTCCCTCTTCCATATTCTCTTCCATGGCTACCTTTCTTCACTAGAAACAGCTACAGAGAATTAATCAAAAGCTTCAGTCAGATGTAGGAAAAAGTGTGGATTTTTTTTCCCTGGGAAGCTCCAACGGCAGAGGCTTAGGCAAGTCCTCAGAGCTTAGCTAAGGCTCCCTCACTCTCCTTGTTTGCTTGGAGACAGGCTGTCAAATGTAATTTCATTCAAATTACTCTTCCGTGAAGATTATCAATTTTTCTTCTCAAAGCTGCCCATTGTGTACCACTGTAAGCAGGTATTCAAATGAACAGCCTGTGAATTTTGGGGGGAAATTTGGTCTGAGCCCTTATAGCAATGACACCGATTCATAAGCCTCACTTTGCATATAAAATGGAGTAAAGAAATCGAGGTTTGTATCGAAATCTGTGTTTAAATTGGAAACAGGCTGTACTGAAAACAGATGGAGGAGTGTCCTCCTAAGGGAAAGCAGACCACCAACCCATAATTCCCCCTATTTGCTACTGAAGTGGGAAAGCCCAAATGCCTGTGGGTTCTTTATGCTGTATTACTTGTCTTTCTCTCTCTCTCTCTCCCCCCGCCTCTCCCCCTCCTCCTGTATCAGCACATTTAAGAATAATATGACTCTTCATTTCTCTTCTTCTCATATATCTGTATCATCAGGAACTAACCACAAACATACACTATTGCCCTTACAGTATTCTAAAAAATATCATTATAGTAATACAATTTTGCGTGTATGTATATGTGTTTACACACACAAGCACAATTCAACACAAGACAATAATCACTGCAAATTCTATGTACTGTACACATCCTCACTGTCACAGTAAACAGGAATTTAGAAGCAGTTCAGAGGTTTAAAGCAGTTCTTGCATCAACTCTTTTTCTGATTCCTCATATCTCAAATTAGCTTTCTTCAAAGCTCTTTTAAAATAACCGGATCTTAAAATGGTGAAGCACCACATGTGGGTATGTACGCAAGGAAGCACATACAGACACATACACTTCTAGGAGTTTGCTCTGGAAAAACATAGGTTAAATACACTGTGAGGGCACCTACTAATTTGGGGAGCTCTGCAGTCTGATTTGGAATGCAAATTGGACGCTGCAGTCTAGCAATAAATTAGCATTTTGGTACCTTTGTCTACAGAGTAATATCTCATTATTTTAAGACTTCCAGTATTTCACCAAAAGTGCAAACTGAACACAATTCCAATTTTTCTTTGCAGGTTCAACTTCTCATCCTTCTGAGGGAAGTGACTAAAACTTAAACAAAAATAAAAACTACTATGGCTGAAAACTCCTATTAACATATGATAAATAGCTCATCCATTTACTTTATGCTATCTAAATACATTGGCTTAGTTTTGCCTTCTGAGCCACAAAAAAAAAAAAAACAAACAAAAAACGTTGTTTACTTTGCCTGGTTGGGTTTTGTTTGGGATTTGTTTAGGGAGAGGCTTTTGGGGGGGTTATTGTTGGGGTTTTTGTTGTTTTTTACCCTGTTTGCATATAAATCTGTTCAAATCTGGTTTGTATCAGAATAATTATCATGTATGAATTTACATGCATATATATAATTAACTGAATCATTATTTATAAGTCAACACATTTCCTACTTTTTTTTTTCCTTTTAATTCATGTTTCTAGGGCTCTATTTTTTTGGAATAACTGAAAAAAACTTATCAGTTGTTTTACTTCTCAGATCTAATTGATGATTTAAAAACCAACATATTGATAAGTTCTATACATATAGAAGTGCTGCAAGCACCATAGGATGTAAGCAGCTCCCATCTTTTTAGGAATTATTCTTTTAGAGAGTTTTTTAGGAGAGGTATATTTCCTTTAAAAACGGATCTCCTGTGTAAGTCGCCTCTGCTATTCTTTCTCTTCAAAACCTTTTCTTAGATAAGCATTAACAAATCTTCGTATTTCAAAGACAGTCTGGCAAATATTTTACCTAGGCTGGTAGATTGCTTCTAAGTTGCATTTCTCAATAGCACCAAATATTTGAAATGACCAACATCCTCAACAGGGATGTTTGCAACAATGGAATATATAGGTCAAATTACTATAGGTTATAGTAATTTGATGAAACCAAATTACTTTGTTCCTTGAAAAAAACATACAAACTTTTTTCAAATATAATAGGAAACAAAAAGAATAAAGGTTGGAAAGAGGTAACTGGGAGAAGATACAATAAAGATGGCACAATCTTGAGTGGCATAAAAGGGTCAGGAAGAAACAACTTGCTCAACAAAGGGACAGGACTGCAAAGAAAGTAGGCTCAGAAGTAAACAAAGGCATATTATACAGCATGTATTTAAGTTGTGGAAACTTGTTGTAGCAGGCTGTTGTAGAGGGGGAAAAGAACCCAACAAAATAACAAGGAGAATCTGAATCACAAGGATTCATGGATATGAAATCACTGAACTGCAAATTACTAGGGAGTAGAGGAATATTTTGTTGAAAAAGTTTTAGCCATTTCTTATACTACTTCCAACGCAGAATGCTTTTGGCACAAATATAAGAGATGTTGAGCTGAATGAATCTTATTTCCCATTATGGTCATTTTCACATCAGGTTCACACACACCTTAATTTTAATGACAGGATTTTTAACTTCCTAAAAAAGACTACTACACTCACATGCCAAAGGTTAAGATGAAATCACTGTAATTGATGAAACAAGTGTAACATTGACAAAAAATGGCTTCAAGTTTTATTCCCACCCCTGCAATACTCTATTTTTCATTGTAAATATTATTGTTAATGAAGATGCCGACAGCTCCTCCTGTTAAACAGCAACTCCTCCAAGCTATGTAAGTGCCAAAGCTCCTTCTTCAGAGAACTCTGCTTAGTTTCAGGTACTGTTAACTGGTCATCCACACAGCTTGTGTGACAGTGAGCAACAGAGAGAATGTGAAAGAGATTTCATGCAAGCTTCTTTCATATTTAACTGCACTTTATTAACAAGGGTTAAAACATAAATCTGTCTCCTGAATGTTTCTTTAGAACTGCTCCAAGGACCTTTCAAGATTAAAGTATGAATAGATGTTAATCCTAAAGCCAAATAACAGAAAAGCTCTGCAAGTCTTACATAGAATAACAAACCAAAGCAGAAAATGCCAACTGTATGTGACTTTCTAAGCAGCAATCACAGAGGCTTTCTTTCTTCAGTATACTGGGAAACATATTTACCACCAGTGATAAGCTACTTTAAAACTGTACAGAGAAACTACACAAGCTTCTGTTTCTGGAAACACTTCTAGCACAGAAAAGAGCTATGTTAGCGAATGTAGCAAACTACATTCGACTGCCTAAAATTCCCTTTTAATGTGAAATGAGATTATTGGTGCAAGTGATCATTGGACAACCATGCCAATTGTAAATGGCAAGGCAAGACAGAACATCCAACTGTATAATGAGACTAAATAAACAGTTAATCAAGAGAATAATTGGAAGCTGATGACATTAAGGGATCCCCTGGTGTCCATTATGATATTATAAAATGTAGCTGAGCACTTACAGCTTTAAACAGCATGACAAACACCTGACTTTTACTCCCAGTTTTGTATGGCCTTCAAATCAGTTTACCATTCCATCCTTCAGTCCTATCAATTTTCAATGACATAATAATGATAATGCTGTGGTGCAGTGATGTCTTGATCATGACAACATAATAAACTGGATGATGAATACATAATTTAAAAGCACAAAATTATTTATGTTACTCATAC
This sequence comes from Molothrus aeneus, assembly GCF_037042795.1. Classification (NCBI taxonomy): domain Eukaryota; kingdom Metazoa; phylum Chordata; class Aves; order Passeriformes; family Icteridae; genus Molothrus; species Molothrus aeneus. The sequence goes on from NC_089649.1 coordinate 38,005,849, forward strand.
TACTACCTCAATAACCAAGCAAGAAAAATCAAAAGCCAGCTCAGATTACTTCAGCTATTTTGCCTCTGACTGCAGGAGAAAGTTGTGATGGATATGGGGAGTGAAGCAATATGTGTTCTTTGTGCTTCAAGGGAATTCAATTTGGACTAATGCCAGACAGGTCCCACAGACAGACTGCCCTTTATCAGTTGGAGCGGTGTACCGCTCACTCCTGGAAAGCATGCTCTGGTTTCATTACATGAAAAAATATAATGCATCTATAAAAACATTTATGAAAACATAAATTATAAAAACAATTTATGTTCTTAGAGAATATTCTATGATGCAAAAAATTCAGTAGGAGAGGAAAAGTAGGACATACATTTTAAAAATTCACTCCTAAATTCACCTAAACACTAATGTAGATGCACAGGTAGTAATTATTTTATGTAAATTAGGCAGTAGATTATAGAAATCTGGAAAACACACAGAGAAGAATTAAAACTGATGCTTCAAGTTTCTATTTAGAGTGCTCCACAATTCATATTTTATATTTAAAATAGAAATCTAACTATAAAATAATGGCACGTCATATTTTGTCTTTGGAATATCCCAACAAAAAGGTGTTGAAGGAAGCATTGGGAAGGTTTAAGATTTCCAAAATGTCTCTAAATGTCTGCTCTGGGATCTATATTTCATATCTACAACTTTGTGAGATACTTACAGAATAATAAAACAAGAGCACATGGCCCTGAGTTTAACTCATAGCAGACACTTACACAAGTGTCCAGGGAAAGGAGAAATGCCTAATGACATGAAAATCATCAGAATTAGTGGGGAAATGGAATGTTAAGAGAGGAAGGAAGAAAGTAGAAGGCAAAATGTAATGTTAGCAGAATATTGTTGCTTACACCATTGATGGGATTTGCATAGTTCCACTAATTCCCAATAATTACTTTTTCTGAGGAAATAACATTCACTAGAGGAACAAACTACCAGTTTAAAACTGGCAGCTATCAAGAGATGGCAGGATGGTCATACAGTCTAAAAAATTTCAGTACAGGTCTTCACCTGATAGAAATAAGTCTCTTACTATTTTTTGTGCACAAGTCTGGGTGTTACATTTGGCAGAAAAATAATGGACATCCTTTCCTTGATGACCTTAATGTATTTTCATTTCTTTCTGCATTCCTCTATATTCTAACATATCTAGAAACAGAAATTTTATTGAAGAGGAGAGTGAGAAGACAACCTCCTTGCATATATTCTCATTATGTTCATACTAATAAACACTAACAGCATTATCATATTCAGAAAATTAACCTTTTTGTAAAAGTCTCATCTGGTTAAAAAATTTCCTTCACTGAGAAGATCTTTCACCACTGCATACGATATCCAGACTTAAAACACAAGAGATAAGAAGTAACCTGCTCATATCAGTATTCAAATATATATTTCATATACGCTATATCGATCAAGAGGAGAAAGATAATAAAAAATTATTAACAGTACTTCTGATTCAGAATACCAATCTTAATATACTTCCAGACTATTACTGGAGCTATTGTAAGTATCATCTGTAATTTAAAACCTTCAGTCTGACTGAATATGTTTCATGATTCTTACTGGTTTTACTTTTGAAAGCAAGTAAAATTTTCCAGAGTAAAATTAGTTAACAGTCAATATAATTCCTCTAAAATTCTGAAAAACTTCAATCATTTTGATACCTAAGACTAAGAAAATTATGCCTTTTATATCTTGCGATCAAAATTAGTTGTCCATATTCCCAAAGGAATATGCTACTCATTTGCTAAGGTTTAAGTCTGAAAAGATGCTCCTGGTTGTCAGATTGATGAAGAACAATGAACTGAATATGAATGCCCAATAATACATTTCTACATAGAGATTTCTAAATGTCATGGCTAGATTCTCCACATGGATACTCTAGACTTTAGCAGTAAGACCGTAAGTATATTTAAAGCCCAACAACTGATAGCTGTTCACATCCCCTTTCAAAACTGGACACCATGACATAAGCGCAGCGTTGAGATCATCCAACAGAGTCTTTTTCACCCCAGAGAGTGCTATAGGAAGTGGATATACTAATAAACACTCATACAGATGTACATTAGATCAAGTGATTATAAAAAGAACATTTCACAGGGTAGCATACTCAACACATACAGTTCTAGCCAGACTCTGCTTTTATCAGGGGACTGAGACTGCACTATTTTCAGAGGTCTTCTCCAAACTAAATCACTGTTATTGTATTCTAAGATTTCCTACTGATATAACTATCACTGAAATATTCCATATAGGTTTTGGTGCCATCAATGTAAAGTTGCTGCTGAAAACTGGAAGTACTCTAAAACTGGCCACAGGCATGCCTTCAATTTAAAAATGTACAGTGTTAGTATGGTAAATTTAAGAATGAAGGTAAGGGGCACCTACATCACACCAGAATATCTACAAGAAAACAGATCTAATGGGAAGTTGTTAAAGCTAAGATGATCTTAGTGGAATTTGAAACTAGACATTGGTGAATAGAAATGATATTCAAATTATTTCTTCCAAACAATAGAGAAATTAGCCAAGATTGGATTCTTGGACCCACATACACATACAAAACTAAATCTTAATCTGTATTTTCTTAGCTTAATTAATTTTTAAAATTAATTTATAAAAACATTATTTTATATATATTTTTAAAATATAACCTTTAATTTAATTAGGTCATAGGATTTCTCTGATTAATACTTGCATTATGCAGGAGTTTGGACTAAATGACCACATTAGACCCTTCTGAATTTTAATCACTTAATTATTTAAAGCTTTAATCAAGTTTGCTGAGAGATTTCACATCTTAATGTGCTCTGAGATTCCCTTGACTTCTGTGGTCTTTGTACATCAAAGTGCTCATTCAAATATCTTCACAATTTTGGGGTCTGATGAATGGAAGAATTATTTACAGCCAAACCCTCTTTTCTCTTCCTTTCCAAGAATTCTTATGGGGCCAAAAAACTGTGATTAAAAATACTATCCATCCAACATGCAACAACAGTATGTGTATTTCCCTATGTGCCTCTGTTCTATTGGAGGTTATTGGTCTATTAAAGCATTCAAGTTTCTCTTTGGCTCCATAGAGTTTCTGCCTTGTCTTCAAAGTTTGAGGCATGTCTGAAAGCATCTTCTGATGATTTCAAAAGGTAGTACATGGTATAGTCCTTCATTTTGACAAGGGCTCCTAAGTTACTAGCTAAGAAGGCAGCTGGGCACAGAAGAATACACAACTCACATATAACATACAATAACTGTAACAAGAAAAAATTAATATAACAGTATAGAAATAAAGTAAGAGAGGGACTAAAGATAAAAATGCACAGACAAGAATGTTTCAAAACAGTTCTCACTATCAGTCATATCTTGCTCATACTTAATAGAAAGAAAGAGCTTGACCATTCCTGTTGGGAAACACAAGCATCACACAGGATGACTGAATTCATGATCCCTCACTTCTAGTACAGTTCACCATGTGCTAGTGTAAGGGACTAAATTCAAGGCATCATTAAAACACAATTATGTTTAAATCTTACCTTAAGGTTTACTATTTTGTTACCCAAGTCCTGCCTGCAGGGTGCAGATGAAGGAGCTGATTTACGGTTCATGAAGGGCATGTCTATAATTCATCCACTTCTGCTTTTCACTTCAGATTCTACAGTTTCTCCACAAAATCACAACACAGAACAAATTGCCAAGTTCCTGCATGAGTACAGCACACAAAATACAGAATAATAACCTATCCACCTGTCTAACTGCAATACCCAAGCTGATTAAAGTTATCTCTCCATTATTCTAGTTTAGGCATTGGCTTTGTTCATTATTTGACACAAAACAATCTTTACAGTTAAGACTTTTAGACAACACAAGACATAGGATCAGAATATCTTTTGCTGGAAAGGATCATCAAGTCCATCTCCTGTCCCTGTACACGATAGCCCCAAGACACACACCATGTGTCTGAGACAATTGTTCAAATGCCTCTTGAAGTCTGTCAGGTTTGTGCTGTGACCACTTCCCTGGGGAGACTGTTCCAGTGCTCAACCATCCTCTGGGTGAAGAATCTTTTCCTAATTCCAACCTAAACCACCTGTGACACATCTTCAGACCATTTCCTCAGGTTCCACCACTGGTTACAAGGAAGTTGCAAACTGCAATGAGGTCTCCCCTCAGTCTTCTGTTATCTAAGCTGAACAGAGCAAGTGACCTCAGCTGCTCCTCATAAGGCTTCCACTCAATGCCCTTCACCATCTTTGTAGCTCTCCTTTGAATGCTCTCTAAGAGCTTTATACAACTCTTACATCCCAAAACTGTCCCCAGCCCTGGAGGTGAGGCTGCGCCAGTGCAGAGCAGAGCGGGACAATCCCCTCCCTTGCCTGGCTGGTGATGCTGTGCCTGTCCTGCTCCCCAGGACAGGGCTGCCCTCCAGGTTGGTAGGGCACTGCTGACTCATCTTCCACTTGTCATTGATGATGACCCTCAGCTGTCTCTCCATGGTGCTGCTCTCCAGCCTCTCATTTCCCAGTTTGTATGTACATCTGCAGTCGACACTTCCAAGGTTCAGGATCCAGCTTTTCCTTCCTTAAATCCCAATTTACTAGCATCTGCACACTTAGTACTCTTTTGAGTCCTGAATCCAAGGCATTAATGAAGATGTCCCCAGTCTGATGCCACCCTATTCCCTGTAACCCTTTGTGCCTGACCCATGAGCCAGTTGCTTATCTGGTGCATTGATGTCCTTATCCAGCTGTGTGCTGGACATTTTGTCTAGAAGGATCCTGTGAGAGACACTATCAAAAGCCTTACTGTAATACAAAAATATTGTATCCACTGACTTCCCTTCTTCAATTGGTGGGCTACCTTGTCATAAAAGGATGTCATCAGGTTTGATAAGCAGGACTTTCCCCTCATGAACCTGTACTAGCTGGGATGATGACTGAGATGTTTTTCAGTAATGCTCAGAATGATCTCCTCCATGATTTTACCAAGCACTGAAGTGAGACACAGGTATCAGTTACTGAAGATTGTTTGTGTAGATGCCAACTACAGTTTTGCTAACACTTGACTTTTCTCCAACTGCATCCATTTCATCCAAGCTCTGAAAGGAACAAGAAAGTAAAAACAAGCCAGAAAAGGGAGAATAACAGTTGAGTGAAAAAAAAAAAAAGATAAATAAAGAAAAGGCTGACAAAAGGCTGCTGGGTGAGTCCTCCCATTGGCATAGAAAACATATGACTTATGGATAATTGTCAAGCTGAACAATCGTAGATGTTTAATGATTATTATAATGGAAATTTTAGTTGCCTTATGTTTTAAAACTTGAGAGATCACAAATATACAATTTGTAAAATAATAGAAGTGAGACTCTGCTTATAACAGTACCAGCAAACTTTTTACTTGTTACCATACCCCCTAATGAGCAATGTATGCCTGTCTCTTATAGCTTCAATGCAACAAATGTAAGTAATCTATTTTCTAGTTTCTAAAGAAACTTTTGTGCCCAAGAAAAACCAAAAAATATTTTTTTAAAGAGAAAAATTGCAGACTTCTAACACTGTTCAAATTAGAGATGAAGTGCACCTATATATCTATTTGTGCATGTATGTCTATATATATGTAGATTTATGTGTATAAACACACCCATACACATATATACTCCTATGCAGTTATATTCAGGTGCAAAGTGTCCAACAAGTGAGACCTTTATGCAATATGCATGTCCCTCAACAAAAGGCATGTAAATCATGTCCTGACAGAACATACACTGCACTCCTCATCCCACCCCTTTATCATCCTAGAAAATCAGAGAAAGAGATTTAAAAACCATAACTGAAACTGAGTGTTCAATTACAGGCTAAAAAAGAACAGTTTATAAATATCTTCTGTGAGCACTGGTTTAGTGATGCTGGTTCAGTGAACTCCCTGGATCCTGTAATCCCTTTTTTAATCTCTGTTACTTACTTACTGCCTTTGAAAGATTCAAAGTAGCATTCAATATTCCTATTACAGAGCAATATTACAACAGGACAATTTTGGGGAAATAAAGATTAGCAAAATATTTTTTCTTTTTTTGAAGCGACACATTTTGGGTGATATTCAAGCTAAGATTCCATTACAAATTCTAATTGCAATCTCTTAATACAACATAATTAGAGGATCGTCCTAATCTGGAAAACTAAATCACATAAATGGATTACAGATCAGTTTTCAGATGACCAAAAGGAAAAAAAAAGGTTCCCACAAAGAGTAAAAGCTGTCAGATGGTTAAAACACGGCAAACAAGACCACATTTCCTGAATTATCACTTTTACTCTAACAGAAGTAAACTGATTACTGGTTTAGATATGTTTTAAATATCAGATTTCTCTAAGCCCTCTTTACACCTATTAAGACATACACCCTACACTGTACGAATTTTGGCAAAACATCACATAATATTTTTTCCACTAATCCTTGTATAAATATAATAATTGTAAAGCCAGGACTTACTCTGGTAATGGATTCTCAGGAAGTCTACTAGCCTGTCTCTCAGACTATGGTCCAAATAATGGAAAAATCTGGGCTGAATAAAAATCAGCCCTTTTTAGATGTTATTATGTTCATGACAGTTATTCTACTATTATTTTACCACTAAGAATTCAAGTTTGCATCACAGTAAAATGAACACTGTTCTCTGAACTGTGTAATGCCTTATAATCATGAAGATTTTTTGTATTTCTAAATAGATCTGCTAGCAGTGTAGACTATAAGAATGCATATCTATTCCAAAAACTATGTCCTTATCACTTAAAAAAATATTTTGTATACTTAGCACATAAAACCTAAAAGAAGTAATCTCAGATGTTCAGGTGTGAATTAACCACATGCATAATTTTTCAAGGATATGTTTAATAAAGTACTAACTTGCTATGTGCTTTTTTTTAATTATCCTGCACTAACAAGATTTTTTCCTTTTTTAAAATATTTTGTTCATACCTGTAATAATAACAAACATCAAAACATCATATCTTTGTTTCATTTATTTTTAAAGAGAAATTTACATATATTAAAATGTAAATATAGTTTTGCGCTGGATGAAGACAATGATGAACTGAGTACATTAATAGAGAAGAAGACAATCAGTGAGATACTGAGACATTAGATTTCAAAATATACAGCAACCCACAGAAAAGCTATGACAAAACAGAGAAAAAGAACAGAGCATATCAATCATTGTTTTACTAAAGTTCATATGGGGAACCCTAAAAATAAGGAAACTTGATAAAAAAGAAATGATCAGGACAGCTAAAAAATTAATTACTCAGAGAAGGCAAAAAAATCCTGAAAGTGACTTTACTAGAGGCACAGCATGCAACTAAAGATTTGAGAAAGAGTAGAAGTTACCTTAGACACAGATGGGTTTTGCAGATTTTTCCCCACGTTTTCCTAAGCAGACTATAGTAACTTATAAGTTTGCAAGATCTACCTGCTAGGAACCCAGCTGCAGCTGTCACTCACTGCATATCTATTTCATTAGAATATGAACTTTGGATGGAAGGATGAGATATCTGAGCAAAACCAATGGTAGATGCAAAATGAAGGTTCTCCCATGGTAGAAGACACTATGCAAAAGAGATGATACTTGCTTCTCAAGTATCATCTCTTTTAACATTTCCCACCTTTTCTTGGAAGCAAGGAACCTGTGTCTTCAGAGCAGAGGCTCAAAATATTCACAACCTGAATCATGTTTTCTCTCTGTCTCTGAACGAGGACAAAAATGTTTATGTGCTTATTATTGCAGAACTCGCTTGCTTACAGTGCTTCAGCTCATTTGAACATATACCTACAGAAAAACTGCAATGGGGGAACCATTCTGAAGACATAATGAGGAATTAGTGATCCTGAGGTATATGCTGAGCCAGCTAAGCCTCCCCAGCTAGTACCCATATGTCATTCCAAGTGGCCGCTGAATGACCCCATGCTCTGTCCTGCCTTGGTAGCTTGCAGGTGTTACAGGAGGATGTGCAGATGGTCCTGTCTGATGTTCTGACGTGTATTACATGTCCTTCGTGGACATTTCACACTCATTAGGTCACAAATTGTTGGTTTTATTGTGATGAAACAGACCATTTTTAACTGATAAATTTATTGGTGAGGAAGAAAAATATAAAAGCATGGCAGGTGGTCAGATACATTGAACCTCAACAGAGGGAAATTTGTGCAATGTGTCATGGACATCTTGAAGAAGTCTGTCTGATGCTGACAGGCCTCAGGGGTTCCTGGCATCAGAATTGACATAGGATTAACACATTAAAGTCACTTTCTAATTATTCTGTAAATAGCATTAACCACATTTATGTTTGAATCATTTTTCTTATCATCAAGACCCAGAAAAAACAAGTACAAAAGAACCGTAAAAAACATGACACTGTATTTAAACACAAAGGAAAAAACTCCTGTTCAGTCAGTGACAGAAAACAGACACAGTAAAAACTGGATTGTCCTCATGGCCTCCATCAGTAACTTTGCAACTTACATCTGTATGAGATGGAAAGTGTTAACAATATCTAGTATTTAGTCCAATCCAATTTTTTACTTTACCACTGCATGCTTCATTGTAACGATGCCTTCTTTTTCCTGCCAGATTGAGACTCTATTCTACAAGGTGAAGTACACACCCAGTATCTTCTTATCTCCCAATATTTGTTTCTTTCTCAGCCTTTTAGCCTTCAAACTCTAGTGGACATAAAAGGGAAGTAAAAGGATGATAAAGGAAGTATAACTTTTCTTTTCTGAAGCACAACACTGCCAGTATGAAGCTAAATTTATTAAAGGAATGCTATAAAAAGCAAAAGCAGAACAAATAAACCTACAAAAAAATAAAAAATCCTCATTTCCATGACAACAGAAACACATCATTAAGGGCCACTAAACTTCAGAACAATGTTTTTCTCTAATAAACAGCACATTAACTGTATTTTTTTTAAGCATAGAAGTTCGTCCTCTGAAGTCTTCCCATAAACAAACTGATATGGGAATACAAGACAAATAATTACTCTTGATATGTAAGAAGGAAAACCTCACCAAGTGGTACCTATAGGAAAGAAATAGAGCTATTGTGTGCAATGATTATTATCTTTTCTCTCAGAAGTCCAACAATTATTTGCAAAACTATGACAAAGCTACAAAATTCTCTCACACATTTTATTTGGCCTAAAGAAGTTCATTTACAAAAAAATCCATATAACTTTACTCTTCAGAGACTGTTGTATGTTATTATTTACATATTTCTATATATATGTGTATGTATGTATATATAAAATTCCTTCCTCTTCATTGATTATATGGAAGCAGCCACAAATTTTTCATGGCAGCCCCCCAATATTTTATACGTTTATTCAAGTACACACTTATGCTATAAAGATGGTGACAGAATCAGTCTCTCCTAAGAAGCAAAATATACCAGTCTTCTTATGTCACTATTATGTATCTAAACTGTCCCTTTACAGAGATCTCTGTTCTGAGCAAAATTATCATTTTAGCTTTAACTGTTGAAGCACAGGATCTCTTATGTAACACTAATTAGAAAAACACAATAAATAAATAAAATCAACTTCTTCCTAATTTTATTTCCGTCTTGTTATTCTCCCCAGTTTTTCCCAGCTTAAAAAATTCAAGAATTCCAGAATTTCGACTATATGTCAGGTTCATTAGCTGGACCCAAGCTGTCTGCTATAGCTTTCCAATACCACAATTTCAGGACTCAATCCAACTTCATCATTGACAGCACCTCTTTAAACCTTACCAATGTCATCCAAAAAAACCAACTCATTTCACAACTTTCTAATTTCTTGCTCTTTCATTTTCTATCATATCAACTAGTATTTGCAGAATTCAAGCCTATCTCTGCCTTTTAAGGTGACCACTTTAAATCACTTCCCCCTTTCTTGATTTTTGTCCTAATTTTAAAAATAAAATTCACTACTTCAGCCCATCTAAAATACTAATAAGCGACCATAAAATGCAGAGACTTAAAAAAAATTCTGGCAAGGCACACTGCTAAACTTGAAAAATTATCTACTCTAGATCAGAGTTATCATGCCCCATTTGAATAGATGATCAACAATGACTTGAAACATGACAATTTTCAGAAACAAAGCAACTTATTGCTACATAATATATTGCTATGTTATATTTTAAAAAATCTCTGCTCAAGCCTTAACAAAGCATCAGAGTCATTAGATGAATACTTTTCAGCTGACTACTTTTTCTATCTAATCAGAAAAAAACTCATACCTCATCTTTCCAAGTGGCCTCTGAAGAGGGACTATAAGCAATGCTGCATCAGAATAAAGGCTGAAATAGCTTCCTAACTAAATTATAATTAAGAGATTCAGACAGAGTTAAAGAAAATAATGTTTGAAACTGATTATTAAGCCAAAATTATTTTGGAACATAATAAAAAGACAACATGTTCAAATATACATACCATTCCATAAAGAAAGCCAGAAGATACAGGGTTGCTAAGAACTAGATTCTCAACCTGAAAACTTGAACATCTAATAGCACATCAGCTATTACTGTATGAAAATAATTTTTATAGCTGATCCAACGGAGATATACATAAGACTATTATAAGTGTTTCAATGTCTTGACAAACATTGAAAATCCCTACTTAGACATTTTAAAAATTGATTAATTCACTATTTTTATGCTTCAAAACCATCCTTTTATTTTATATGTGTTTTATTTTTTTACACATTCGTAACCAACCTAGTTGTAAAACAAGACTACAGGAACTACAGACCTCCTTCTTTATTATCTCTTATTTAAAGTGTTTGTGTGAGCTTCTTCAGGGCATTTTTTCTGCTTCACATTTGTATGTACAGTCCAGTATCTGCAGCTTCTTTTTTCTCTCTAAAACACAATCCCAATTTTGTTGACTGACTAGCACAGCGCCTGCAGCTATCTTTACTGAAAAATTGTCAGAAAAAGCTATCTGGTGACTCTGAAAAACCTCTTTGTAGTGCAGTATTTTGTGAAATGCTCATAACAATACAATTTTAGCAGCAAACTTCCTTGCTAGCTTTCCAGCTTGCCCTGGTTCTTGGGCAAAACAGGCCTCTCCCTACATGCTTAATGTCCAGAGTTGTGTTGTTTCCAAACAACCATTCATTTTCAATAATGTCCATTTGGGCCCAATGACATCCAATTCAGGGAGCTTCTGTCTTGTTTAGGACACCATTGTGAACTGTGATGGATGCATGCCCTTCATTTTTGTATTCACCAATTAGTACCTGTAAACTATATTTTTGTGAATGTGTCAGAGCTGCTGAAGAAAGGCTATTTGCCTTGCTCAGGCTGCTGCTAATGAGGACAAATACAAGTTTTTGGGGAACAAAAAGATTGTTTTGAAGAGCAACTCATCACCTTCATTTGGAAAAAAGCTTACAGAAGGCAGCAAGGAAACAAAACAAAAAAAAAGGCAGAAAAAAAGCAGATCATGGGGAGCAATGCAACACACACCATAAACCACACAACTTTTCCCAAAGAACCTATCAAGGACTGCATTGATTGCTACTATCAAGAATGCTGATGAAAGATGTCGGACTAAAAAGTGAAGAGGAAGAAAGAATTAATCATCTTAATATTTTACAGACAAGAGATCTGAATTTCTATTTCAAAAGTAGAAAATTATGTAAAACCTATATTTAGGTTCATAGAGTGTCCAAACTTTAAGAAGTGGTACTCTGGTAGAATCTCGTCAAATGAACAAAACAGGAATACACAATGCAAAGATGTGCCAATCTCCCACATTCAAGTAAAGCCTGAATTCAGACAAATTTTTCTCTGCAAGAAGTGGTAATGGGGCTATTGGGGAAAAAATACCAAAACAAAACCAAACAAAATAACCCGAACACACCAACCAAGCAACAAACAAAACCAATGAAACAAAAAAAGTCCACAAAAACTGTAGAATAAATATTTTCAAGATAAATATTTGTTTGATTTTCTTATTAAGCATCAAATAAAAAACCAAAAAATGAAAACATTTTCAATAAAACTTATTTTGATTCTTAAATGATAATGATTTATCATATTTGGGATCAATTTTCTACTAATAGCATAATACTACATCTTTTTTCTAACTGTCGCAAAAAAAAGCAATAGCAAATCCTCCAGCTTTATGAATTCCAAAAGGGTCAAGACCAAGACATTTGTTTAACTAAGACAGGACAGTAACTTGATGTCCTCCCACAATTTTTTCTTAAAGATTACATCAAAAGAAATAGAAGACTGTATTAAAAAACACATAGGCTTCACCTGAGACCGAAAAAAAATTACAAATGAAGTTTTGGTTCTATCAGCACATTATTCCCTCATTTGGTCATTTTCTGAAGGGACTGCCAAGGTGGATGACTACCTCCCACAGTCCTGTCATTCCCCTGCTAACTACTTCTTTCCAGTGATGTATTCCACTATAATTGTCATATTTTCCATTATACTTCCACCATGAAGGAAAAGATGTCACTAAAAGTGGTGTAACAGCTTGCCAATACACTGAGAAAGATCTGCTGAACCTTTGGCAATTGTTACCTTAAGAAACACAACCCTGAAGACGTATGTTGGGGAGCGCTGCTGTGAGAAACGAATAAACATCCTTTCACTCTTTCTCCCTGACATCAAGCAGAAATGAGAAAGAGAAGTCGACAGAAGTCACACACAAAAGTGAAGAGCTCCGTAGAAACATCTTTGGATTCTAATCTGGACTGACAGCTATCCTATTTGCTACTAGTGTTATGTATAATGAACACACAACTCCTGCTTCAAAGTCAGAATAACCCTCTGTTTGAATGTTTTAAAGACAAAATTAGTAGGCCTCATTCCAGCCTCCTGAACCAAGGTACACAAGAATCAACAATCTACTTGGGCAAGTAATGGTTCAAGATAACATGCTAAAAAATGCAGCAAAAAATCCACAAACTAAATTGAATTATTCATGCTATTCTAAGAGAATTACCACATCCATTACATGTATGACCTTAGGGAAATTATTAATATTAATATTAATGTATACATTTATACTGTTGAGACATTGTAATATGTGGATCACAAGGAAAATTAAGGCAACTTTTCACCAAATGCAGAAATTGTTTTCTATATATGTTTCATTGGGCTTGGATATATAACTTAACTGTAATTGATATAATCACACTTTTACTTTCACAATATTAATTAGACATGTATTTATCTATTTCTAAAGTTGATTTTTTTCATGCCTTTTCAGTTGTAAAATTGCCCAGATATTAATTATTTATCAATATACTTCTCAAGTAAAGCATACATGCCAGACTTGAAGGTTAATTTCTACAGCAGAAATTTAGACATCATCTATTATCTAAAATATTTTTTCTCTATTAGCTCTTGGAGAAGAACACTGCCACTAATGCAGTAAGAGGTAAGATTTCTAAAACAGCAACTAGGTAATGCTGCAGAGCCCTTAAAATGGATAAAAAAGCACTGTGTTTTCTTGGGTGAGATAAAGATAGGTCTCCAGGCCCTTTCCCACTGGAGCTGGAGAAAGAAACAGCAAAAATGGTCCTCCTGGAGAAAGCAGAAAGGCATCGTTGCAAGATGAACATTTCTAGGGACTTCTAAACTCTCTTTTGGTGGTGTCCTATGTTGGTATAAATCTTGTGCAAAGGGGAGAGAAATAATGGGTAATAGATGAAACAAGGGACAATTTACATAACAGGAATATTTGGAATCTCATGTAGTTTCTTTTCAATGGGTACTGAATATTTGCAGAACACTGCACCATAACAAATCCTGTTCCAAGAAACAGTCTGCTGCTACTACACACCAAGCTATCAGGAAGGGAAATGGAAACTTGCAAAGCAAAAAAAAAAAAAAAAAAAAGGCTTACAAACACATAGGAAAGGCGATAGGATCAAATGAAATGCAACTGAAAAAAGAAGAAACCAAAAAACCAGAAAATTGAGACATTTAGTGACTAGCACAAAATGGTCTGTGAAGAAATCAGGAGCAGGGCAGACGACCAAAACACGCCAAAACTAAGCTCACAGATGCTGCAAAGGCACGGGAAAAACTCAAGGATGAAGAAAAACTTTGAGGGGAAGATACAAGAAACATTATATGGATACTGGGAAAAAAAAAATACAAAATTTGTCGCCAAAGAGAAAGCCATCAAAAGGCATGGGATGCCATCAAGCGCAGCGACAAGCACAAAAGCTTGCCAAAATTCATCCACATGAAAATCCTGCAAACAGCAAAGAAGGACTTACAAACACACTGGAACAGAGAGAGGATCAAAGGAAACATAATTGAAAAAAAAGAAAAGAAAATAGGGAAATTTAGTGACAGCAAGAAAATGGACCAGGATTACAACAGGTGTAGTACAAAGGCCGAAAACAAGCCAAAACCAGGCTCACAGGCAGGGGAAAAAGTCAAGGAGGAAGACAAAACTTGGAGGGAAAGATATGAGGGGCATTGCATTGACACTGAAAACAAAAAAAAAAATATTGTCGCAAAAATGAAAGCCATCAAAAGGCATGGGATGCCATCAAGTGCAGGCACATGCATCAAAACTTGCCAAGATTCATCCCCATTGAAATCCTGCAAAAAGAAAAGAAGGACTTAAAAACACTCTGGAATGCAAATATCATCAAAGGAATTACAAGTGAAGAGGAAAAAAAAAAAAGAAAATTGGGAAATTCAGTGACAACAAGAAAATGGACAAGTATTACCTGCAGCACAGTGCAAAGGACCAAAACATGCCAAAACTAAGCTCACAGATGTTGCAAAAGCAGGGGAAAAAGTCAAGGAGGAAGACAAACCTTGGAGGGGAAGATATGAGGGACATAGCATGGATACTTAATAAAAAAAAAAGAAAAAAACCTTCCCCAAAGTCACCAAAGTCATAGCCATCAAAAGGCACAGCATGCCATCGAGGGCAGGGACATGCAACAAAGCTTGCCAAAATTGATCCCTGCTGAAGGCCAAAAGATAAAAGAAGGACTTAAAAACACGCTGGAATGGAGATACCATCAAAGGAATTGCAATTGGAGGAGAAAAAAAAAAAAAGTGGGAAATTTGGGCAATTTAGTGACCATATGAAAATGGACCGGGATTCTATCAGAACAGTGCAAAAAACCA
This sequence comes from Molothrus aeneus, assembly GCF_037042795.1. Taxonomy (NCBI): domain Eukaryota; kingdom Metazoa; phylum Chordata; class Aves; order Passeriformes; family Icteridae; genus Molothrus; species Molothrus aeneus. The sequence continues at coordinate 38,021,041 of NC_089649.1, forward strand.
AAACATGCCAAAACAAAGCTCACAGACGTAGCAAAAGCAGAGGAAAATGTCAAGGAGGAAGAAAAACTTGGAGGGGAAGATATAAGAGACATGGCGTGGATGAAAAAAAAGAAAAAAAAATCTTCCCCGAAGTCAAAGCCATCGAAAGGCATGGCATGCCATCAAGTGCAGGGACATGCACCAGAGATTCCCCTATTGGTCCCCATTGAAATCGCAAGATTCTGTTTCCCTTCCCAAAAGGAAATGAAATACCTGTCCATGGAGGCTTTATCATTGCAAGGTCAGCAGAAAACCATCACAACAGCCACTAGGATGTTGTCCCAACACAAGAAAGACTACCTGCACCATTAAAGCTCTGCCTGGTAAACATTGGCCTGAAAAAGATTTTCAGCTTCCAGGTGTATGTTATATTGATGAGACTAAACAGTTTTCTAGTGTGAGGTTTTTGTTTATTCTATCATACTTCATAAGTGACCATCTCAGAACTCTTCTTTTAGGCCAAAAGATGCACTGCATTCTCTGGGTGTTTCATTATAAAATCAATGCTCTCAGAGGATCACTTAAAATACACCCTGTAGGTGCCCATATACCCTTTAAAATTAATTTGGGAGCATCAACCAACTTCTACTCTAGGCTGTATAATTTTAAAATTGTATCACATTTTTAAGGCCACTGATTTCCAGCACCCCTTGTCTGCTTTTAAATATGTCATTGCATATAATTTTGTCAGGCAAAACCTTCTTTCCTTTAACCCCACTTGACTGCATTAAAGATTTTCAGTTTCTGATTAATGAAGTCTCATAAGAAATATTTAATCTCTTGACTGAGGTCAGAGCCATACTGATAAGAATAGAAATACTTATTTCTTTTACTCCATTCTTTTCCAATATTAAAATTCTTATGCCAATTTTCAGGAGCTACTACTTCTGTTTTACAAGGGTTTTTTAAAAAACCTAATAAAGTTGGTTCCTAAAACTAAAAGGCTTTTGCAGACTGTTCTTATATCTCTTCAGGATAAGACAGAAGTGACAAAAGGCACATAAATAGAATGCATGTTTTGACAGTTAGGAGGGTATCTAAGTATTTCTTCTTCCAAACATGGAGAATGAGACTAGAATCATAGAATGAATCCAAAAAAGCTGAAAATTATTTATATGGTTTGAATAAAGCACATCATTTGCCAAGCCCACTCGTGAACTAAAAGATACAGTTTTAATAGGATATGAAATAGACTGAAGGTGGTGTTGGACTTTCAGAGATATCTGACTACACAGTATATACCATAATCTGTGACACTAACCCTGTTGCCAACCAATATTTACAAACTTTTAGGATCTACTCCAGCATTTGGGAGCTGCATGTATTTCATGGTCAGTTCACTTCAGAAAATTCACAGAATTGTGGAATAGGTAATGCTGGAAGGGACCACAGTTGGTCATCTTGTCCAACCTCCCTTCTCCAGCAGGACCATCCTAGAGCACATGGCACAGGATTGTGTCCAGACAGTTCTGCAGTACCTTCAATGAGGGAGACTTCACAACCTCTCTGGGCAATCTGTTCTACTGTTCAGACAATTGCACAGTAAAGAAGTTCTTCCTCACGTTCAGTTGTAACTTCCTGCCAATCAGTTTCTCCCCACTGCCTCGTGTCCTATTGCTTGGCACCACTGAGCAGAGCCTGGGTCCATCCTCTTGGTACCCTCCCTTCAGACACTGATGAGGTCCCCTCTCAGTTGTCCCTTCTCAAGGCTGAACAGGCCCAGCTCCCTCAGTCTTTTCTCATAAGAAAGATGCTCCAGTTCCTTAATCACCTTTGACACCCTTCACTGGACTAGCTCCAGGAGTTCCACGTCTCTTGTACTGAGAAGCCCAGAACTGGACACAGCACTCCAGATTCAGCTTCACCAGGGCTGCAATTACTCATCCTGACAACTTAGCTTTGGCATGTAGAAATCAGCCTTGAAGTATCAAGGTATATAAAGCCCATTTGTATTTTCAAGAGCATGGTCAAGGCAATTGTTTCCAGAGAAACCATTCAATTAATAACATTCACTCTTACTGAGTTGGAGACACAATGGGGAGAAAAATAGCTTTTTCTGTGACCATTCTATTGAATTAATAACGTAATAAAAGCTGTTTTGGTAAAAAAGAAATCATCACATACACAGTGATGATTCATCTAGCTATCTATAGATATCTAGATAAATCATCTAGCTATCTATAGATATCTAGATAAATCATCTAGCTATCTATAGATATCTAGATAAATCATCTAGCTATCTATAGATATCTAGATAAATCATCTAGCTATCTATAGATATCTAGATAAATCATCTAGCTATCTATAGATATCTAGATAAATCATCTAGCTATCTATAGATATCTAGATAAATCATCTAGCTATCTATAGATATCTAGATAAATCATCTAGCTATCTATAGATATCTAGATAAATCATCTAGCTATCTATAGATATCTAGATAAATCATCTAGCTATCTATAGATATCTATACTAGATATTATCTAGTATAAGCTGCAAAAGCAAAAACTAATTAAATAATACAGTCATTAGAAAGAAATTAATTTTGAAAATTGATCTCATAAACCTGGGAGGCTTTGGATTTAAATCTCAAAAGCACATATACAGTATCTCATATTTCCCCAAATAAAATTGCATACTAAAGTAACAGAAAGTCCTCTTTCTGAAGAAGGTCCAACTTTGTATTATGCTGCTGACACATCTTTAAAGAAGAGAGATTGGAAGTCATATAAACATGAAGAAAGTTAGAATTCCATCACTGAACACTGATGCCACATATTTAAATACATAGTAATACTGGGTGATGAGATCTGCTGGTAATTCTGAGAATTTAGATATTATGAATAGAAACACTATGGAAGTTCCACATCTTGAAGTGTTACAGTGTTATTTTATTCTAGTAAATTAGCATGTTAGTGAAAGAGGCCATGTGATTAATATGCAATACTCTGCTAAGTGAGCTCTTAATTAGGCTAACAATTTAGGAGAAACAGGAAATAAAGGAATTAATTTAGCACTTTGTACATGATAAAAATTAAAAGTTAATGCTGTTCATGCACTGAATAAAAGTGGAGCCAGATGGCATAACCTATGAAAAAAGGCGACACAAAATTTTCATTTTCATTAAACTGTGATGTGAACAGCATCTTGTCTACTAATTAGCAGAACCTGATGATTCCACTTTCAGTATATCTAACATATGTAGCATATGCACTTCAGCATATGTAGAACTTTCTATAATAAATATTGATAAAGATACCATACTATTTATCTGATCTTTTTCCCTTGGAGTTCTTATACAGAATTTGAAGTATACAATATTGAGTTCCTATTCAGCCAGGAATATTAATTACATGGAAAGTGCAAGCAAACCACCACGTTTTTCCAGTTAATATGTGGCAGTGAAGTAGCACAGACCTGCAGCATCATGCACTGTTAAAAGAAAAAATCAGCGACATGGACCATGCCCCAGAGTACTTTTATTTCAACCATTAAAAAGAATCCTCTATCACAAAAAGGAGCAAAACAGCAATGCATTAACATATCCCCTGAAACAGGCACAAAAATAAAAATCTAAGCAGGGGTGTGGGGCATCAGTGCAACAGAATGATAAGAAAGAAATATTAGAAACCTCTGAAGATTAGTAACAGAGGTTTGATATTCATAACTTTACTATGATAGCCACTTGGCTACCTAGGACCCAGAACAAGTTGCTACATTAACACGAAACTCAGTGCAAGACCAAACCTCTGTCATTTTTGTTACTTTATTTGCAGCTCTGTTTTCAAGATAAATTACTGTATTAAATCACTTAACAATTACTACCTGTCCAAATCCTCAGTTCTCACCTTTGACACCTTCTGCAAGCATGAAATAAATTATCTGGACTTAAACATTTGTTATGGTGTTAATTGGAGTTGTTTTATCTCAATCTACACTCATTTGTGATTTGGTGAGTTTGCCTAACAGAAATAACACTGAAATTACAGGCTCCAAATCCATATCTCCTTATATCTCTATTCTAAGTAAAACTACATGAGGAATTTTCCCCTCATAAATTATGGCATAAATTATATGTCATCTAAATAGATATTTGTCATTCTATTGCCTCTCATAAGGATATGTCCATAATACTTGTCACATTGATGTACAATAATTTGCACTAACAAGTAGGTGCTAAAAAAATTCAGTTGGAATCCAAATCACATCCTTGTGTTGGAGATGATTGGACCACATCTGCAGTAAAGAAAAATATCAGTTATAATTTCTTGGTGTGTTTTGTGACACACAGGCTCTTAGTCTATTACAGAAAATCTAGAGAATCAAACATTTGGACATTTCTATCACTGTTCTACCCGTAGGACTTCTGCAAGATGTACCCTAAGCAAAAGTTACAAAAATATTAAATTTTCTATTAAATGTGTATGATTAGGTTTCAACATCATCATTTCTAAAAATCACAACCATTATGAAATCAGATGTTTTGAACACTCTCATTCAGCAAATGTATTTCTTCCCATATTCCTCAAACGACTATTTACTCACAACATGAAAAAAAACAAATTACCAGACAAATCTAGATCCAGGAATTTAATTAGAGACACCAAACTTCAGACTGAAAATAAATACTCATGTTCAAGGTAGATGTCAGTGAGCCACAATGCAGGAGGCAGATTCATTCACATCATCTTTCTAATAAGGATTTCTGACACTCTTTCTACAGAGTGCTGCAAATTCTAACCTAAAGGGAGTATAAAGCAATGAATCAAGACAAATTATGACTGCAATATGAATTGTAGCTTTTTGTACCTTGTATTTCCGTTTTTCACTTCACGCTTTTGGAAAGCTTAAGTGTAAGAAAAATAGAAAAACCTTTTGCAAAAGTGAAATAAAGCTGGAATACAAAAAAAAAAATTAAAAAGTCATTATGGTTCCAACAACCAATCTGAACCCTAAAGAGTCACATCTTTATTTAGTTATTATCATAGCAATTATCCCTTCTAATTCAGTGTGCTGTATTGTGCTAGCTCTACCAGAGATGATTACATAATCACTGAATGACTATATGTTAGTTGGTGTAGCAAAAGATATTATGAACTGTTTTCAACTGGTTTGCAATGTTAGTTGTGTTTATATTAATTGCTATTTAAATTCAGCTATTATTGGAGAGTTTATTAGAATATTATGCAGTAAACCTCACTTTGGTGGATATATGAAAATAGCATTTTACCATTAAATTCCAGTGTAAGTTAGATGCTTTAAGTGTGTATCTGCTGATCTACTTCCCTCACTGTATATCAGCACTGGAAAAAACAATCAGCTCACATTCCAGTTTCAGTTATATCCATTATATCCCCTTACATCCCCACGTTTTGGAAGCCAAAGTAAGGAACTGACTTTAAGCCACAGTAATGGTCTCAGTGTGTTTTAAGATGAACATCTTTAACAAATGCCATTTTCCAATCCAGAAGCTGAGGTGCAAATAAAACTACATTATTTAAGATTAAACCTTGGAAAACAGATTATCATTTTATTATTTTTTAATTTTTTATTCAAATGCACATAGCCGTTCTATATATATGCATACAGACACACATACAGTATCATCCAAACAGGTGCACACACAAGTAATGTTCATTCTTTGAAAATAAATGTTTATTATGATTTTTAAATGTTTATTATTGCATTTATTAAGCCCAGTGATATAATATAGAGCAAATAGTACAGCACTTTTTGGAATCAAAAAGGCAGCTTTTCAAAAAGGCACTAAATGAACTGAGTAAGAACAGAAGCATAACCTTTATGATCTTGATTTTCATTAAGACATTAGTTGCCAAAGAAAATAGCTGAATGATTCCAGAAGACAGAAATATTTTCAAGGTCTATTAATAACTAGATGAATGCTATTCATCTAGCTAATGTCACTCAACTAATTTTCATTCAAGCTGTCACCAGACTAATTGTAAAAAGAAATGGTATAAGCCAAAACTCATGGAATAATTATTCAGATATATGGCTCTATGGCTAAGTAACCTATCTTACTCAATAGGGTGGGCCTTAAGTATTGAAAATGCATCTATTACCTATACATTTTCTGAAAACAACATTAATTATAGTGCTTTTCAGGATGCTCCACAGAATAGTACAAAGGCATTTTATTTGCATGAGAAATCTGTGATTTTTTTTGTGTTAGTGTTGAATTATGCTATGGTAACAAAATTACCAGACCACACACCCAGTGACAGATTTTGGACATTGAGGATGACTATGGAGAGAGAGTGCTAGCAAGATATTTTATTTTTTTAGATGCACAATATTTTGTTGCAATCATATTGCAAAGCTCTCATACCTTCTCAGTGATTTCTCATGGGCAGTTCCTCACAGCACTGACTCCTTCTTCTTCACAGACAACAGCTCCACCTCTCTTCACAGCACAGCCAACAAACTCCATCTCTCCTCACACAGCTAACCCACGCTTTTGTAGCACTCGTCTTCTTATTGGACACAGCTGTGGCCTATTAAGGGCAGGCCTGCTCCTAATCTTTGGTGATTGGTACAGCTGCAGCTCCTCAGGTGTGAGACTACCTTCTGCACTATTCTCTTACATTCTATCCCTCCACAATATTTGCCTTTCTATCTCTCATATACTGTGCAATTCACCTCTTTTCTGCAGGCTATTCACTTAAGAGTTGGACTTGACAATCCTTGTGAGTCCTTCCAACTCAGAATATTCTGTGAAATCTTTGGAATCTGTGGATTTAAGTCCTGTGACATCCTCACAGACTATGTTTGAGTTTTAGGTCAGAGTTCAGGTACACATTATCAGCTTGCCAGATTCAAACTTATAAAAAAGGTAAAGCTATTTTCAGGACTTTATAGATCACTTAGTTTGCCCTTGTGCACTACGGGTGCACAGACCTGGGAGTTTATCACGGCACCTTATGTCCTCAGTAACACAGATCTACCAGGGAGCAGCTGCTCAGTTTTGTTCCAGTCACAGTACTTACCTATGTCAATCCAGACTGGCACTATTCTCCTTCCCCACCAGTCTTCTGTCAAACGAAATAAGTAACAAAACAAAACACCTTTTACAGGGGAATTTCACATTTGAAGAAGTTAGATTTAGGAAAGATCTATGGAAAAGCACTGGAACACAGAAGAAGACTGCTTAGTGTTCCATATTACTATTTCCATGAGTAAAAGGATATGAAAAGAACTTTCTTTTGGGGATCATCCATTATGACTAAAAAGTTATTACCCCCACTTACACTAAGAAAACTTAATAAAGTCCATGGAAGACCAAAGAAAATAAAAAAGCATTAAATATTAACCAGGTTGGTGCAGATTGCCTTTGAAACTCATACTTTAGTTAAATCTTTAGGATGCAAATCTCATCCCCAGTCAGAAGAAGACTGGACTGACTTTAGGACTGACTAATATGCAACAATTAAGGTCTAATGCTTACTTCACAGTTTGGCTAAGTAACAGCTGCTTGAACTGCCTCTGTATGTCGGGTTTCTGCTGTCTGTCTCTGCCCCGACACGGGTAGTGTGGTTCTTGGGTGGCACGCGTTTTAAAGGACGAGTCTGGACTCTTCAGCTTTTCGGTCTTCAGGTTGTTTATTATTTCTTATCTACAAAATTTTCTGTCTGCCCAACAGAGGTCTGATCTGCAAGCAGTCACAGGCACTCTCTGACCACCCACGGGGCGGTCATGTCTTTTTATACTAATATCTACGTACATAATATTTACCTTTATTTCCCAATGCTTTTCACCCATGTTGGCAAGTGCACCTTCACCATAAACCAATCCCCAAATGCCAACATCACCACAGGAGATGGAGGACAAGAAGAAGGAAGAAGAAGGACAAGACACGCCCTGATCCCTCCATCTTGTCTCCATAACCCCCCTGTACCCAAAAACCTTAAAATCTATATTTCACCCTCTAAATGTGTCTATTTTACACCTTTTACTCTAAAGTGATTCTCTTGTCCTCAAACTCTTGTTATTTCTGTGGATGGATCAAAATCAAGCCACCAGACACTTCTGGCAACATTCCAGGATTTTCGAGACCCCCAAGGGTTCTCCTGGCATCTCTGGACATTGGGAACGATGTGCTGAGATCCCACATCTGTAAACAAACTGGACTGAATTGACTGCAGGCTAAGTGGGCAGCTCTGTGATAAGAAGTCAGCAGAAAAGAAAGAAACAGTGTCTGCACAATCTAGAATTGTGGAAAAAGTGAATAAAATGAGGAGTGAGAAACATCTCAAGTCAAATCTGCTCCATAACAGCTTCAGGAAATCCCTTCTGTAAAGCCCTCTTCTGTAAAAGAAGAGATCAAAGAAAAGAGTGAAAAGAATAATGAATCAGAGAAGCAAATGAGATGAGAAATAGCAGAACAACAGACTTGAAATATAGGAAAGACAGCTCTTATAAACTAAAATTCCCACTCATATTCTCATATTCCCCTCATTCCAATACCAGGGGGAAATATCACTGGTCTGATGCTTTTATTACATAATCAGATGTAGCTAGAATACCCATTCAGATTATTTCAGTTTGAGATCAGCTTACTTCATAAAAGTTTAAACAATTCCATGAGTTTCATTACAGCTAAAAGGTTTTTCATGTTACTTGTTTTATTATGCTACAGTAAAGTCCCTAAGGAACTGAAACAAAAGGTTGTAATTCTGTTTACTGATATGAATGATACATTGGTCTTAAAAATACTGAAATTAAAATAATGTGCTTTATTGGTTGTTCTTCTTTTATGCTATATGACTTTAGTAGACTATCTAAGGTAAGACCTCTTGGAAAAAAAAAAAAAACCAACTTCAAAAATGAAAGGGTGGCAGGGGAAGCTGCTCTTTTCCCAAGGAGAAGCTGAGCATGCTTATGGTGGAGATGCTTTGAAGTAGGCAGCACACAAAGAAGGAAGTAAGAGTGGCACCGAAGAGCTTCAAGCTGCATTTCAAGCAAAGAGAATCAGATCAGTGCAGAGCAGCGTGTGAAGCAGGCAAGCATATCTCAGAGAACAAACACCCCACGTACCAGGCAGGAGTCCACAGACTTCCCTGTAGAGCAGAAAGCCACTGAACTAACTTTAGTAAGACCCACATGCTAGACCAATGTGGGCAGAATTTTCCAACTGTCTTCTTTTATTTCTGTTCTCCCTGACATAATCTTTTTGAGTTTTCTATATTTAATAAGGTAATAATTATAATTTTATTCTTATAAATCCTGGATTTTGTGGATCATTCAAAAAATAAAAAACTAACCAACCAAACAAAAAACAAAACACCAAAACTCCACAACTTTACTTCTCTGGGACCCAGTAGAGAATAATAATTTCTATTGCATTAGTATATTCTATGTAAGTTATCATAGTACCACATCAATATAATATTAAGCAAGTATTATAGGTAAGATCTGAAATACATTCTTAAACAAGAAACTGACTTTTTGAAAATTTATGAGTGTTCCATCAGTAGCAGATATTCAATCATACCTGAAGAGACACCGCCACACAGAAATAAATCTGACTTTTAATAATTCATATTGAAAATGTCAGGTAATAAAATTCTCAGTTCTTATACATGCACTTATTATGCAAGTTTTCTTCCCACAAAAGATAAAAGAAAATTATTCAAAGAACTGTAGACAGGGTTGTCTATGATAAAAAAAAATAATGGAAAAGAAATGATAAAAATGAAAAGAGAGACTGCAATGAGGCAATGGGGATCCAGCAGAGAGCACAGAATCTTTCTTGAAGTTACTGAGTTTCAGGTCACCATTGGACATCCATGACTGAGAACAGGCAAAATGGTGTTTAGAAGCGTCTAAAGCTTTTGTAGCACTCTATATTACCCAGAACTTTTTTCTTTGTAACAAAAAACCCAAATATTTTGGTGCATTTCAATTCTCAGTTTTCACCATGCTTTTCTAAAGCCTAATTCTCAGTTCATTAATACTATCATTATCCTCATCATACAGCTTCCACTGATAGAGTGTTCAAATTTGACTATTTTTCCTCTATTTTAAACATCTAAATATGTAATCTGAAATCTTCCTCTTCATGACTACTCTCACATTTCTTAGTATCAGCACTTATATTTGAACACAAAGAACTTGAGTCATTGATGCCATTTTCTACTCAGTCAATATAACCAAAGGAAAGGTTCATTAACACTGAAAACAGACAGTGGTCAGGCACCAGCTTCCACCAGAAGACTAAATAGAATTTGGTACAGTTATTTCCAGAATTGTTATTTGAAGTTTTACACAAATTTCATGTATGCAGGAATTTTACAGGCATGTATGCAACATATGTAAAAGGAAATTGAGATCTGTCATTAAGCCTTCTACTTATAGTTGTGAATTACCCATCCCCTGCATAACAACAGTTCCTTCACTCAAATAGTTTACTGTACTCAGCATTTATTGCTAAGGCATGATCAGACATATATTTTAGAAGAAACTTAGATGGCATAGTAAAATAATATTGAACTATAGTCCAGATGGCATCAAGATGTGAGGATTAAAAGGACATCTCTTTCATCAGAAAGAGCTGTACATTAAGTTCTCAGTTTATTCTCTACTTAACTCTATCTAAAGTCTTGTTCCTATAGCAACTGAATATACAGATATGAAAGAAATATATACCAGCAAGCACTCCCATCTCCAAAGTGTATATTGCAATTTAACACATCTTTGGGCAGGAGCTTCCATTTAGAACTGCTATAAAATCCTCTTGTCCATCCATTTGGGGGGATTACAGTCCCTGTCTTCTAACATCCCAGGAGTTTTCCTGGTATTTACAGGCATCACTAGCTCTGCCTCACCAGAGGCTACCTCATTATTTAAAACACAATCATCAAATTCATTTGGAAATAAAAACAGCTACTTGGTCACAATATTAAAAATTAAAGACCTGGATACATTTTCCAAGGTCCGTGGAACCATTACTTTTTCACAGAACATGTAATATATATTTACATCATGAAAATATTGTGACAGAAAAAGTGATGTTTGAAAATTCAGAAATTTATTTTTTTTTTTTGTCTTTAAGAATAATCTTCTCATCAAACTGAAATAATTAATCTCCCTTCATTATACTTCTTCAATGCTTTAAGATGTTGGCATTAAGAAGCATTTAGATATAATACATGGAGAAATGAAGGATTTATGAAAGTGAAAAGCAAGGGCACACATACTAAGCCTATAGGTTACAAGAGATGCTGGAACAAAGCCATGTTCCTTTAGTTAATTTTTAATTCTTTCTGAATAGTACCAATGTACCAAAATATCAGCTATTATACATACATTGAGTCAGGATAGGTTGACTTTTATTGTTCTCTCTGAAAGCCATAGAACTCTTGCCAGATTTCCAAAAATTAAATCCCAATTAATAATTAGTTCTTTTAACATTTAAAATATTCAAACTACCTTCTCCAGAACATCTAGCAGATCTTCAAGTAGAATAAGTATTTTGCAGCTAGGAAATTGGCAATAGGCTCTGAAAAAGTGACTACTTTTTCTCTGCTAAACAGGAGAATTATATTCTAGAGAAGTGTTAGATCAACGAAGCTATAAAATCATTCTCACAAGTGCAAAACACATTCATTCATCTGTTCCTTGAGCTCCTTGAAAGGTTGGAATTTAATCTACCAGTCCAGACCCTCAATGAGCTTTCTGCAAACTTTTCTTTGTAATTTCTAAGATCACAAAAAAATAAATAAATAGAGTATTAAAGCTTGATCTTGAACTTGTCTCAAGAGAGTTTTAGTCCACTTTGAGATGGTCTTTCTGGAAATATAGCAGTTAGATGAGATTTCTTGTCTTATTTCTAAGCAAAACTATTTATTTTGAAGCAGCACTACCACTTACTTGCTGTTTGAGAGAAATTTTATCAAATTTGCACTGTCATGGAAGTCTGGAACAGTTAAAATGCTAGCTATCAAAAATTATTTTTAATAAAGCCTTCATTGTTCACATATCATATCACAAGAAATTATGCCAGTTAAGAAAAAGAAAGACAAAGTCAGCAAATATGCCAGCAGGCAGACAGAGAGCAGGTGGGTTATTTATAGCTTTGGTTTTAGTAGGTAAATAGGGCTTATAAACAAGGTCTTCTGTCAACTCCTTCTCAAATGATTTAGTTAGAATTTAGGCAGGCATAGAGGTCCTATGGAAGTCTTTGTGGAGACTGCAGTGGTGTTCCATGTGATAGTAAAAGATAAAATACTACGCTTTAGAAATTACATCAATTGTGCTCACTTCTAAAAACTATTAACTTTAATTTGACACACACTCAACACTGATTTTATACTGCTCTATCCACATTGATTTCAGTAGGGCTAGTCATGATTGATTTGGAGCAAGTCAGATAAGCCCCAACCATTTTACTTTATTCCCTGAACCACAGAGCAAAAGATCAATATTTACTGTCTTCAATTTCAAATATAGAAGTCAAACTTGAGACCCAGCTAAACCCCAAAACCAACTGAAATCAGCCACAATAAAAGCTCCTTATTTTGCCATATTTTCCATTTCCCATGGAAGAGTCTAACAAAAACTGCTGTCTAACAAAAACTGCTGATGAAAGTAGTACAGTCTTCAAAACAAAATACCAAAAATGTGGAACTTCAATGCAGACTTCAAATTATTCTCAGGTGAGTATATCAGGAGATGCATAGGCCCTAGAAGATGAGAGGCCAAGCACACAACCTGATAAACAGGAATAAGTATTATTATGTAGTAGACATGTTTTACTGTATTCAGTGCAGAAGTGGACTCATCAGTCTTCCACTGACTCCTCTTTTCAATTGATAATCTAGCATGCAAATATTCCATCTGAATAATATTTTAAACTAAAACCATATCAGGATACCCAGGGTTAAAGGTTGATAATCAGAGAAAAAGTGAGAAAGGGAAAACACTATCAGACTACAAAGTTCTTCATCCTCCATGGTTAATCTGGAAAGCACTGCGGACCACAGGCAGAAATAATTTTTCAAGCTAAGAAATTCATGCACTACTGCTTTAAAAATCTAACTAATCAATTAAGCACAAAGATCTTCAAGCTCATTAAAAGTAAGAACTCTATCCCTTAAGGATCAAAAAAGCTGGGTCACCCCAAACTAGTAAACAGCTTCCCAGGATGATAAACCTCTAGTCTGAATATCAACTTGCATCAGACACACGCTACATCTACTGCGAAGAAGAGATTTTATACAAAATCCACCGATTTTAACTCATCCACTAAATCAAGACAGAATTAAAATAACATGTTGTTTAATCAGAAGCTGTTGATCTTTCTTTTTTAGGCTTTCCTGGTTTCCTTCTGCCTCTGTGGACTTCATGTTAATGTTCTAACTTGCATGAGGATTATTCAATCTTTCATCAGGCCATTAAGGGTGGGGAATTAAGAGTTTTACAACCAACAGCATATTTTCGTCTTCAGGAAGGACTTAGACAGGAAAAAAATCACAAAATGACCTTGTGTAAAACAAGACGAAAACCAGCAGAGCTTTTTGAATATTTCTATGCAGTTTTATATTCTCTTTTGCAACCAGCCATCTGTTTCATCTTAATCCAGCTACATAAAAGCAGGTGTAGGCTGAAGACCATTCTTGGAAAGAATAAGGCCTTCAGGCCAGAGATACAGATGCTAGAACTCTAGTCAAGCAATGAAGAGAAAACATTAGCCTGCCATATGTTAAAAAGGAGTTTCTCTTAAGAAATGGTCTGGGTGTTGCTTATCATCTTTAATCAATATTCATATATAGAATATATTTAAAGAAGAATACAATTTCACTCTTTGGCTCTGGTAGCTCTTTGCACTTGGAATTATGAGAAAATTAATGAGATTGATATGCAAGTATTGTCAAAACTCATTCATGAGACCAATTCTCATTCATGTCAAAACAATTCATGAGAATGCCTGTACTGAGAATTACCAGCAGATTGTGATACTTGGCCTGCTCCCCTTTACCTGCTCACCACTGCTGACTGCCCAGCAGCACACAGTACCTTCTCCATAAGACTCTTGCATCAAGATAACATAGGATTACATTAAAATTGTACCTATTTTAAGGTGTCTTTATCTCATAGAGGCAGCAATGACAAGAGAACAGGACATAGCCTGAAAGTTGCACCTTGACAGCAGACTCTCAGGCCAGTATATGCCACCAAATTTTGAAATGTGGGCATTTGACACTCCTTCCACTTGGACTCCTGAAAAAATCATTCAGTTCTCAGATGATCCATGAGAAAATCCAAAGTATGAATATAGTACTAAGATTAGTAAATAAGAATTGAATTTATAGTTCTAAGTAGGTGCTATACCTGAAAAAAATCATCATGAGCACAAATAACTTACCAGAATGTACAAATAACTGAAACTTAGACTACCTTATAAAGATAAAAGAAAAACCCTAATGTATTATTACTCTATTGGAGGCCAAAGGAAATTCCAGGTGTCCACATACCAGACCAATAAATTCTGCTCTCATTGACCAACACTTCCAGGTCCTTTTCTGCCAGACAGCTTTGCAGCCACTCCTTCACAAGCCTGTAGTGCTGCAGGGGGTTGTTGTAACCCAAGTGCAGGACCCAGCACCTGGCCTTGTTGAACCTTGTACTACCGGCCTCAACCCATCGATCCAACCTGCAAAATTACTGAGGATGCACTTAATCCCCTTGTCCAGATCACTGATAAAAGTATTAAACAGGACTGATATTGAATATATGGCTGCTGTTGGAATACTTTTTAATTTCAGATATCCATTGGAGAGGGAAATAGAAATATCTGAACATGCAGCATTCTGCTGCTAACAGTTCTATAGGTAATGCAGAGATGGAAAGAAATGCTGTAAAAGAATTAACATTTAAATAAAATATTTTGCCAGTGTGGATCAGATAGAAATGTCAACCATAACGATCTTGCAGTTTGCACATACACACAAAAAAAATAAAGATTTGCTAGTATCCATGTCAGCCTCCCTGCTCCAAAGAATTTTTCCTGCTATATATTTAAAAAGAAAATAAGCTGTTGCATATTTCCAATCAAATACAATTCAATACAGGCAAAGCCATGGCATACATACATACAGATACCATAGTATGAATTACCACATGCTAAAGCCATTTCATCATCCTTTCTTAAAATAACAAAAATATGTATAAGTATTTTCAAATAGTGGATGAATGAATCCTAGAGTAAATCTTTGTAGATTTTCTTAGGATTCAGAATGCAATGGTAGTACTAATTTCAAAATAGGAAGGAACAAAATTATTTTAGTTTGCCTGGAAGGCAGCAAATAGTGCAGTAATAAACGAAAAAATTCTATTATACTTTAGGAATAAACTTAGCTGACTGTGACTAGTTAAAATTAACATGCTTAATCTTTTGAGCCAAGTAGTTTCTGAAATAAATGTTCTTTTATAAATACAAATCCAACCCAAAACTTACTGAATTTCACTAGGGAAAAAAAGTAATCTTTACACTCTGAGGCATACAAAGTAAAATCGGCAAGTAAACACACCACTTATGTTAAAGCTATATATTTTGACATACTCTTACTACTACTTATATAGTTTGGAAAAGTACATAACATTTTTAGATGTTTCACAGTACAAACCACATCAAAAGAACTCTATTCAGTTCCAAAAGCAACTGTTGCATTCACTGTCACTTGGCAATATGACTGCTTTCTGTTTGTAGTACTGTTCTAGTGACAGGAATATTAATTTTCAAAAACCTCTATTTAAAGAACAAAGCATTTAAGAATCTACAAATTTGTTAGCCTTTAAATAAAATGAAAAAAAGATAGCATCTATACAAAAAGATTTCTAAAGTCACCTGAGAGCTGTTGCTGCAGACTTTGTTTTAATGTTACATAGTTATAGTAATAGCTACAGAATATTCTCCCATTTAAATACCCAAACCCCTTTCCTAAAGCATGTCAGAATTAGACCCTCTGGACAGCATCCCAAGTTAAGCCAGGTAACAATCCAGAACTTGCCTACAGAAACTGGATATGAGGGCCTGCTTTTCTCCAGAGGTCTGAGAAATAAAAAACTCCTCAGTAACTCTAGGCAGGCTTTGTACCATAAAACTGTATTTTGCATCTTCTGCAGCTCAAACTCACAGATTACCTAATACATAAGCAATATCTGGATTATGCAGTCAAAACCACAGTCATACCTGGCAAAGAATATGTGTGTGAAACAAGCAAGGAGGCTAAGTTGTCCCTGCATATAAAGTAAAAAGACAGAAAAGAGGACTGGGAATGCAGTCTAAATCTCTTGGCACAAGCTTGGATAAGCTTTAACTTTTCTACTCTTTTAAAGAGCTTACTGCAATGTCTGTTTAGAAAACCAGTGAGGTTTGCTATGCTCCTGGCTGTTGCAAATATATCTTGTTTGTTCCAGAAAAATACAGGGTATGATTCAAAATAAATCATGCATCAGACTTTTCAGTCACATGACTGGGGATGTGTTCAGCATGACGATCCCTGCATGCTCCGTGCAGAAATGACTCAGAAGCAACTTACACATTTGTCAATCCAAGCAAGGGACACAACAGTAATTAAAATCACTAACATTTGGGTGAGGCTCAATGCATCCATCTAGATCTGATGCATGTAATAGAGTAATAGGTGATGATAGATCAATATCATATTATAATATCCTATGATAATACCTAAAAAAGATCTGATGAAAACAATGTATTAAAAAAATATCAAGAAAAGGAGAAATTTGCCTAGTTAGTCAGTTAATTCATGGAACTGTGTGTGCTCCCTGGCAATAGCAAGGATTCTTATTAAATAGTTCTTTCTTTGAGGCTTGAATACTTTCCCAGAGAACAGCACTAGAATAAGAAAAAACTATTTACACAAGTAACTCACATGTCTCCTGCTTCTTCCTGATTTGATATCAGAGTGCAGTTAAAATTTCATATATGCTTTCAGATATTTTCAATACTTTGATAACAATTAGATATAAAAAAATATTTAGGCATTTACATGTTAACTTAATTTTATTTGTTTGGTCACAAGTCTGAAAGTTAGGATCCTATGAGAAGACTCCAGAAACAAAGCTTTATATTTTAAAGGATATAAATAATATAATGTTCATCAATCAGAGGAATATCTAGGATTAACCAAGAGGGAGGCTAAGAAATGAAGAATATATAAAAATCTATCCCTTTTCTGGCATACCTTCAGTAAAATAGGTATCAGAAGGAGGGTAAATGCCAACAGCTTCTCTTTTAATAATTCAGAGATAAATATTCTATTGTAAAATGCAGACAGAGAAAAAAGAAAACATATTTTAGACCGCAGTACAATCCAAGAACACTCACCTGTGAAATGGAAGATGCAAATTCATTTTCCTTTTCTGCCTGAGGCAATTTAAATATTATTATTATAATTATATTGTTTTAATGATGCATTCCCATCACCAAATTGTAGCATTCTCTGGTGGGACATTCCTCATTCCTCCCAACTGATGTTGGGAAAAACCAGATACCCCACCCACATCCCAAACCCTATCAACTGTTCAGACTGTATTTTGATCTCTGTCTTCTGACTTTTCCTCAAGAAGATCAGAGTCTCAGCTGCTATGCTTTTAGACAACCTGAACCCAATGATCCTCTCTTACACTTTCCATGGCCAAGTTATTCCAAAGGGTTTTTTTAACATTTTTCTTACAATCCAGTGGATAGTAAAATGACACTTTGGAACCTCAATCTCCTTTTGCTAATTCAAGTATTTAAGAACCAAAACTATCAACTAATTTTCTTCCTTACAGATTTTTAAATTCTTTCACAACCGCTACTAAGCTCAATATACAGGCTATAAGGAACTTCCTGAGAGACTATAAAGATACACATGTTGAGAACTATGCAAAATATTAATTCATTAGATGTTAGTGGGCACATTTTGTGGAAAATTAGACATATCTTTTGCTAGCCTAAATTTTATAGGCTCTTTCAATTATTAAAATACCTTTCAACCATTGAACAGAAAAGTTTAATCAAAATTCAATCAAGATAATAAAACACAAACCCACTCAATATATTCTCAGTGGATCAAATGAAGATATCTTAATAGCCCAATACTCACCTTTAAAAAAAGAGTTCATTAATAGACTCCTCTGGAAGTAAAATGAGGAATATACTTCACTATAGCTTGAGTTTTCCAGCAAATTTAATCTGTAGCACTCTGAAAAATTTCTGGGAACCTCCTTTTAAAGAAAAAAACCCCAAACACTCCTTTGATATCTGCCACTTACCTAGTACCATGAAGGCTGGCTTCAGTTGTAGATTGAACAGTTACCAGTTAAACAATTAGTTTAACAAATAGTTCCCAGTTAAACAATTTCAGGTTTCGGCAGTCTCAGACTAATTCTATGATTGTCACAGTTGATTACTATCTTCACTCTTAAAGACCTATTAGATGTTATTTGACGCAATGCTTTAGGTTTGTTCCTCACTGAGTGGAATCTTGCTCCTGTAGATTAAGGAACAATGGAGTGAGCAATGACCACAACGTTTTAGCTCTGTGTGTTATGGCTGTGTCTTATTATATCAAAAAATATCCTGAGCTAGAAGAGACCCACAAGGATCCTGTCCACAAGTCCAGTCCTGACCCTGCAGAGTACAGCCCTAAGAACACCGCTATGTGCCTGATAATGTCTAAACACTTCTCAAACTCTGTCAAGTTTGGTGCTGTGACCACTTCCCCATGGAGCCTATTCCAGTGCCTGACCATCCTCTGGGGGAAAAGACTTTTCTTAATACCCAATCTAAACCTTCCCTGACACATCTTCATACCATTACTTAGGGTCACTTATCACCAGGGAGAAGAGATGAGAACCTGCCTTTAGTTTCCTATTGTGAGAAAGCTATAGATGACAATGAGGTCTCCTCCTCAGTCTTCTTCTCTCCAGGCTGAACAGATCGAGTGATCTCAGCTGCTCCTCTTTTTTTTTCCCCTCAAGACCTTTCATCATTTTTGTTGCCCTCCTCTGGACACTCTCTAATAGCTTAATATCTTTCTTATGTTGTGGTGCCCAAAATGGCACTCAGGACTCAAGACGAGTACACCCCTTGTGCAGGATAGTGCAGGACAGAGCAGGACAATCCCCTCCCTTGCCTGGTTGGCCATGCCATGCCTGATGTTCCCCAGGACACAGGTGGCCCACCTGGCAGCCAGGGCAGAGACTCAACTTGCCATTGATCAGGACCCCCAGATCTCTTTCTGCAGTGATGCTCTCCAGCCTCTTGTTCTCAAGTCTATATGTACACCCAGGGTCGCCCCTTCCCAGGTGCAGAATCCACCACTTGCCCTTGTTAAACTTCATACAATTGTTATTTTCCAGCCCTCTCTTTTATCCAGGTCCTCTTCAGGGCCTCCCTGCCTTCAAGGGAGTCAACAATTCCTCCAAATTTGCTATCATCTGCAAACTTAGCATTCCTTTACGTCCTGCATCCAAATCGTTTCTGAAGATGCTGAAGAGCACTGGCCCTACAGTGGAGCCCTGCTGCAACTGGTCACTGACCTGACGTTATCACATCACAGTAACCCCCGTTGTGCCCAACCCATGAGACAGTTGCTCACCCACCACATGATATGTTTACCCAGCTGAATAATTTTGTTCAGAGGGATACTATGAGAGACAGTACAGAAGGCTTTAGTGGAATGCCAAAAGATAACATCTGCTGGCTTCCTTTGGTCAGCTGCATGGGTTAAAGGAAGTCAGGTCTGAAAAACAGGACTTTAATGAAGCCATGTTGGCTGTGACCAACAACTGTTTTCTTTTAGGTGATTTCCAATACCTCCCAGAATAATCTTCTCTGTAATTTTACCAGTCACTGAAATGAGACTGACAGGCCTGAAATTTCCTGGGTGATTTTTCTTGCCCTTCTTGAAAACTGGGACATCTGTTTTAAGTTTCCAGTGAACTGGGACCTCTCCAGATTCCCAAGATCATTCAAAAATCATCCAGAGAGGCCTTGTAATGACAGCAAGCTCTTTGAGTATTCTCAGATGAATCCTATCAGGCCCCATAGATTTACAGGGATCCGGCTGGAGCAGAAAATCCTACACAAGTTCAGGGTCAACTGGGAGTTTCACAGGTATGATCCTCCTGCTCAGGATGCTGGGATCCCCATAGCCCAGGAATGATGTTGAAGACAGAGGAAAAGAAATCATTAAACACATCTGCCTTGTCAATGTCCCTGACTGTGATGGTTTGGTGTAATTTCTGCACTGCCTTTTGACATTAATATATTTTAAAAACTTTTTTATTGTCCCCCATAGTTCTTGCCAGCTTCAACTCCAGTTGAGCTGTGGCCACACAAATTGTCTCCCTAGACTGTCAAGCAGGATCTTTGTGTCCCTTACATGTTACCTGCATTTGCTTCCACTGGCCATATTCTTTCCTTTTTTGCCTTATCTCCAAAATAAGATTCCTGGCCAGCCAAGCTGGCCTTCTGCACCTCAACTGCTTGTCTCCTGACAGTTTGGAATTGCCAGGTCCCGTGCCTTTAGAAGGCGGTGCTGAAAAACTGACCAGCACTGATGGATCCCAAGCATCTTCAGAAGCACCTTCCCAGGGAACCTCACTCCCTAGTTCCCTGAGAAGCCTCAAGTCTGCTCTCATACTCAGCATTGAAGTTTTGTAGGCACTGAAACTTTTCCTTCTGTCAGCAAAGCTTTTAAACTTGATTGCTTTGTGGTCACTCTGGACAAGACAGCCACCAATCTCCATTTCACTCATCAGACCCACTCTGTTAACATCAACAAATCAATGAGGGCACTGCTCCTAGTTTGCTCCCTTGGTGCCTGGACCATGAAGTTATCATCCAAATGCCTTAGGAATATTCCAGACCTGTTTGTGCCAGCTGTGTGATGCTCCCAGTTAATTTCTGGCAAGTTGAAGTCTTCCATAAGGAAAAGGGCGCTTGATTTGGAGGTGTCTCTTAGTTCCTTGAAGAGTAACTCCTTGGTGTCATCATCCTGGCTAAGTGGTCTATAACTGACTCCCACAATGACATCCGCATTACTTGTCTGTCCCTTAATTCTTACCTAGAGACTCGCAAGTGCCATTGCCAACTATAAGCTCCATTTTTGTTGAGTTCAAATTTTATACCTCAGTGGTCTCTGAGTTCCCTCCTGGTGTCATCTCTATGACTTAAATAACTTGGGGGAGAGGGGGGACATTGTGCACATTGTAAACCTCAAACTCTTTTCATTTTAATTAAACATATTACTGCAATATTCTGTCTGAGCTTTTCTTCTTTCATGTGTTTTGACTTTTCACTTTCAAAAATACTATACTTTGACTTTCGACAGGAACTTGCTTAGGAATGCTAAAACTTATTTCTCTTCACATTCTAAAAACTTCCCTCTTATATACAAGCATATATCTATTTATTGGGCCCTTCTAATTCCCACTTTAAAAATTTTAATCCCTACATAACCACTACTAAACTGAATGGGTGGATTATTTCTACAAAGATTTTGAATGTAAATGTGTTACTATTAACATAAGTATAATTCCTCATAGAACCCTTTTACTAACTGCATCTCAAACTAGACCTTGTGTACTGCTCAAGGCTAAAATAGAGAGATCCTGATATTTTTTCAGTTCCACTAACAGTGATTCTCAAAAGCAACCATTTATGAAATTTAAATGTCTGCATCATCATTCATTGGAACACTCATTGAGTCAAAATAAGCACTTTGCATAATTTTAAACATCTGCATTTCATGCTTTTTAAACAGTAAATTTTTTTGCTTATAAAGAATACACTGTATTTCAAAGCCATTATATATTAAAAAAAATCACACTACTGCAGTTTACATTGAGAACAAAGCCCCAAACCTTAAATGAGTCATGCAGAATATTTTTAAAGGCTTTTAGAATAAGTTTTTTAACCAATGTTTCACTTAAAGGGCTGATAAAACATAACTATAACATGAACAATCCTGCTGTTACCAAAGTTTGTTTCCATTGTTAAGGCAATGGCCTATTTCCTCCAACTAGCAACAATAACAACCCCACACATCATTTTAGATAAAGGAATATGAATCGCTTGCTCAGTTAGTTGAAAAAATGGTCTGATTTTACCAAATAGAGATTGCAAAGCCAGTGGTACCTAGATACAATGGTGACCCATTGGGTAGAAGTAATTCCATAAAAATTGTTTATTTGGGGAAGACATGGATGGAGATGAGGGGGGATCAAGATGAATCAACAAGAAACAAGACCAGCAAAATGGAGAGAAGTCAGGGAATAAAAGAGACCTGACACATGTAGACAAGCTACTGGTCATTAGGTTTTTCTGGTTCATCTTGTTCATGCTGATGAATGCTCTGTGTGTTTTTGCAGGTGTCTGCAATGGCTGGCTGTCCCTGCAATACGTGTGGCTGTGGCTGTGTATGTGTGTGCCCACTGGGAAGTAGCCTGGCTAGAGACTGCCTGCAAACACAGAGAAGCTGCCACCTTGCATCTAGCAAGGTTCACTGGATTCAGCTACCATCAAAACAAGTCATATTATTTTAACTCTGAACTGGCTAACACTAACTTCTTTAATTTTGTGGGATCAATTCACACTTCCTCTATCACTTAATATGAGGAAAAATGAAATTATGATCATATGATAATGAAATTATCATATGATCCATTGGTTCTTGTATATCTTTCATGTTATTTTTCTCCCTCATCAGTTTACCAGAGAAATATTTAGCAATTATTTGGTTATTTAAACACACTAGGATAGCTATAAGATCATTCAAAAAGGGAAATAAAAAAGTGAATTTTCAAGACGTTTAAAACAAATGGATGTAAGTACTACCCTATGCTGTATCTATTAGGCTTGAAGAATCAGGACAGAACAAAGTTTGAATTGATTGTAATCTGTAACACAGAGCTATCAATTCCATTTGCCAATAATAAATGATGGCCAATAATTCTGCTCAAATAACACACCAATATACTCAAATATGTTAATACATTTTGAAGCAAGCAGTTTCCTTATGGAAACTCTACAAGGAATTTTACAGTTAATTCCATTTTGTATATCAGTACAGCCCCATAGCTTCTGAAACAAATATATGCCTATCAACTTTAAAGCAGTGTTCATGGGAATAAATAAGAATATAATGAATTGTAAGAGTTTTTAGATTGGATTTTGTTTGAGTGTGCTGTGCTATAGGCCAACTTCTACTGATTACTCTTTCTAATTTACTCAGACAGTACTTTTTAAACACAACAGGATGAGAATGCCCAATAGCTAAGAGAGCATAAAAAGAAACATTCCAAGCATTCTGCATCAAACTTAGCAAGTCTACTTTTATTATTTATTGGGTTTGTCTGGTTGGTTGGTTGGTTTAGTTTTTTAAATTTTTTTTTATTTTTTGCCAGGTCAATTTAAATTGGTAGCTCTACCAATTGGAGCAGACAAGTTTTTACAAAGTGTTCACAGAAGGGTATTTTAACTACACTAATATTTACCCTCAAAAAAAAAAAACAACTTTACAGATAAGAAAGCGAAATAGTCACACATTTTTCAGTAAAATCATATTCTAAATTGGTACAATGCAAGTCCAGAATTAAGGTACCTGAAAAAAGCATATACATAAATAAAGATAAAATATACCTTTAAAGCCTAGTAGACCAGCCATCTCATGCAGGTAAAATTCTACATAAAAAAAAAACTTAGAAAATTTGGGGATGGCTAAAAATGAGGCAAGATGGATTTAAACATTTTTAATCCATTTTAAACATGGATTTTTTTAGCATAAAAAATCTAATTAAAACCCTCAGTCTATAGATAATTTTTCAAGCGATGAGACACAAATTATTATCTTACAATGAGTGCAGCATCTTTTGATGTACATGTGAAAACTCATCTAGAAGTGACTGAATCAATAAAGTTTGGCAAAGTCTTTTAAGAAATATAAATATATAATGTACATTATATAAAACCACAGAGTTCACTATACAATATAGCAAGGATGTTTATGGAAGAAGCAAATGGGAGACACATGATCCAAATTCTGTTGAAGGGAAATATGCACATAAGCTTTTCCAACTAATTAAACATTGTTAAAACTCATCAATCAAGCAGAGGCAGTGTATCATTTTAGAAGTTTAAAATTCTAGGTCTTATTTAGAAATGTATTCAGATCTGAATTCACATTCTTTACTCACAGAAAGACTTTTACTGAATTAGAAGGAAGATTAATTTTTGACCTGGCCTGCAATCATGGCACTTGAATAACTTCTCACTGAACTATATGTCTGGTTCACCTGTACTCAGTTGTAGAACCTGAGTCCTTGCAAGTTCTTCAAGACAGAAGATATATCTAATTCATTGTCTTTATTTTGGAAGGAAAAAACATATATTCACCTAAGAGGAATTTAAAGATGTCACAGAAACTTCACATTGATAAAAGACAGAGAATAGAAATAGATGACATTGGATGTTCAGTATGACAAGTTTTTTTCTGTAATAGCCACTGATCATTTAGGAGTGCTATATAATTTGAAATTAATGCATCAGACTTGGGTGTAATACAGTCCTTTTGTAACCTGTCTCCCTTGACACAGATCTAAGCAGGTATATATTTAAAAGCTTCTTTTTTTTAAAATAAAATTGAACAGACTGAATATGATGTGCCAGTGTGCTACTTCAGGATTTGCAATAATAAAATGCCAAAGAACAAGCTGCAATCTGTTTGGTTTTTTTTTGCTTGAGATACTCAAAGAATTAATTTTATGCTGGCATATACTGTAATTAGAAATAGCTCTGTGCATCATGATTAAACTAGTAGCTATGGAAACCAAAGCAGACTAGAATAAGTGTAAAAGGAGAATAGTGAAGAAGCCAATCATAAAATTCCTTTAATTTGTTTATTTTTAATCTTTCTCGTAGTGCAAATTGGAATACTAAGGGTCAATACTACTCTCTTACTCTTTTTTAACCTTTGTATGTTTGGAAAGAACAGTATTCTTTCCAAACTACTTCCTAAGTATTAGATTTTTTCACTCCAGAACTTCTCTACCCACACAATCTTAGGTGTTAAAAGCACACCATTTTTAAAGAACCCTTCTGTATTAAGTAATTGTATCTATTTATCCTTTATTGAAATGAGAACTCCATGTTTTCAACAGCTGAAAATCTCCATGGTGCCCTATCCCCTTAGCTATTCCGACAGCCATCCGCTGAACATGTTCCAGTTTAGCAGCCTCCTGATGGGTGTGGGGGAAGGATGGATGCATCTCTGAGCCGTACTCACCTGATGCAATCTCGAGTACTGAATGAGGGGGAAGAATCACTTCCCTTGCTGTGCAGGCTGCACATACTGTGACCACCAAGCAGGCAGACAGCCTTTGTGACACAGCGCTGACTCATGTTTAAATTCTCACTCAGCCTCGGGTCTTTTCTGAAAGAGCTGATTCGTGGCAAGTCACTCACCAGCCAATGCTGTTGCACGGGGTTGTGCCAGCCCAGGTATGTCTGTTCTTAACAAATTCCATCAGGTACCTTATAGTCAGATTAGCTGAGGTCCCTTTGAATGCTATCCCTGTGTACAGCCCAGTGTACAGGCTGACTCGCTTTGCCACCCATTTTGCTGTCATTAACAAACAAAAGGGCAC
The DNA here is from genome assembly GCF_037042795.1 of Molothrus aeneus. Taxonomy (NCBI): domain Eukaryota; kingdom Metazoa; phylum Chordata; class Aves; order Passeriformes; family Icteridae; genus Molothrus; species Molothrus aeneus. The sequence continues at coordinate 38,046,757 of NC_089649.1, forward strand.
TTTCCCTGCCATCATCCAGGTCAATGATTAAATTGTTAAGTAATATTTGCATCAGTATCAGCCTCTAAAGTGCAGCCACTCCTTAGACATCATGCTGTACACCTCTGTCCTTTGAGACATACAGTGGAGCTGCCTTCTCACCTGTGCTCTGGCCACTAGTCCCTAATGCTTTAAGAAACCATGTCAAAATACTTGGTTTAGTCAAGTTAAACAAGATTTTTTACCTCTTGTACCCTTGTCTAGAGACAGGTGCCTCATTACAGAATGTAATCAGGTTAGTCAGACATGGTTTGTCCTCAGTAAAGCTAGGATGGCTTTATGAATCACATTATTTACCTTGCTGTGCCTAATAATGGCTTCCAGAAAGATTTCTTTCATAATCTTCCCAGGAACTGAGATGAGACTGTGCTGTGTACAGCTCTTTGAATATCTTTCCTTTCCCTTTTGAAAGTGGGCATAATAATTAGCTTTCTCCAGTCACTGAAGACCTCTCATAATCACCATAATCTTTAAAAAAAGACAAGAAATAGAAATATTGGATGCACATCCTGCAGTTTCAGTCTGCTAATATGAACACTTAACTCAGTCCTCCTCTCGCATAGCTAGCATTCCTTCCCTGCAGACTTTCCCAGGAGGCACAGAGGTCTGGGAGGCTAGTGACCAGAGGCCCAAAGATATCACCTTAAGATTTTCAAATCTTAAAATGGAAAAACAGTAGGTGTATTAGCTATATTACATATAAACGAACTGTACCTGCCTTCAGCCAGGCACCATTTATGACACTCAGTGTCAATATTTGGTACATTATTGGGCCATTATTGTAAGATAACTGTTCAAAAAGTCCACTTTTCTCAGAAGATGACTGTGGAAGGGGATCTGGTCCAAGCCATTCTCCGGGCTATGGCAAAGGATGAATAAACATTTCAGATATCCTGCTTTATATCAGTACTTTCAGACAGACTTATTAAACAGTTTCCTAGTATGTAAGAGCTGACATTGACTTGGTCAGAAAGTACTTAATTGTTGATCAGTATCATGCTTTGAAATGGAAAACTACCATAGATCAAAGCAAAACCTTTTCTCCCCATTGCCCAAATAATACAAAAGCAGATAAATCTTACACTTCTAACTCTCTTTTCAAGAAAACACTTGGTGTAATAAGTTCAGTTTCGTCATTCTCAGTTAAGTGTTTTCCTGGCCTACTCCTCCTGCTGCCTCTCAACACCAGCACAAATATTCATAAAACAAAATATGAAGAGCAACACTCTGAAGGACAGAGACCTTTTTTCCCTGCTACTTCTGCCTGGAGTTTTTGCTTCAAAATGTGCTTCCAACCATTTTATTTCCTCTACTGCATAGGGTCCAACATCTTCTAAGGAAGAAAACCTAGCAGAATCAGCGACAGGATCTCATCAACACTCATCATACTAGCATCACTTGGGTGATAAAAACTGTCATTATAATCATCTTTAAATTCAACATCTGAGTCCTGTATGGTCACTATATTCACCAATTTTTGCTGCATTTGAAGTCACACCTTCCTCAGTAGAGACCTTCATCAAAGAGGTAATAATTTCTTTGGAACTTTGGGAAAAAAAGGTTACCAACATAAACTGGATTTAGTTTTGCAACTGTATTTTTACAGCTGGAAGAGAAGAGAATGCAAAAGTCCATCCCTACAAAAATATCCTGACTAGCCATGTCCCATGACCTATACAACTTTTACACTGAAAGATGAGGAAAATCTCTAATTACTATCTTTACTATGTGATTGAAATAGTTATAGTTTTAAAAGTCAGCTGGAAAATTTTTCCTCTCAGAGTACTGGGATTCTGTCAATGAATCTAAGTGATTTGGGGGAGAAGGGCAAATCAAAATGAATTAGTATTCAGGATAAAGAAATAATGTCTACCTAGGATACCTGTGATATTTTATCTGTTTTGTTAATAAAAGCCAGGAGTTCCCAGCACACAAGTCATCAGCAAAGTATTTTCAGTATTATCAGTATTTTTTCCTATTCCAGTATCAGTGCCTTCATTCATTTATGCTACTATCCTCCTCTTTTCCCCCATGTCAATAATTTCAGTGATTGCACTAGCTTTCTCATACAGTATCAAAGCACATCTGACAATACTCTAATCGGTTTCACTGCTAGCAACAGGATTCTCACAGAACACAAAATTACTCAGGATGAGATTACAAAGAGGGTTTAGGGGTTTTTTTCACAGTGGAGAGGAGAGCATTCTTCTTTTCAAAGATCACCAAAATATTGCATATTTCACAAGGAACAATTTGGAATAAGCCTTCTTCAACATGCTCCCTTTACCCTCCTTACTGCCCGTGGATTTTAATTTCTTTGGCAGAAAACTGATTACTGCAACCCTGTTGAGCCACTGTCCACCACTGAAGCAAGCACTGGACTTGTGCTTATGAACAAGCACTGAAACAAGCACTGTTTCACGTGCTTATGAAGACAGAGTCAATCACCTTCCAGGACTATGTGTTTTGGCAATTGTATTGGGGTTATGCGGTGAGGTTTTGTAACAGGGGAGGGGGGCTACAGGGGGACTTCTTTGAGAAGCTGATAGAAGCTTCGGCTTTGTCCAATGGAAGCGCTGTTTTTCATACGAACTGTATTCTTCTGTGAACCGAAACAGCTCTAATCAATCAGAAAAAAAAAAAGAAAAAAAAAGAAAAGGCTGTTTTTATGATGGGGCGGCGACTTGAATCAAGACCGACTACTCTGACTTCAAGAAATTCCTGTCTGAGGTTAGGAACTGTGTTGTCGTCTGTGTCCGACCGCATCAAACCTTAAATTATCCTCCAGCTCTCCACCTGCAGGAGGCAGCGGGAAAAACAGTCTCCCTTCACTCCTCAAGGAAAACGGATTTCCACTCGCTTTAAAAACAAATGACGTAATCCCTGCTTTTCCCTTTTTTCATGTTTTTGGGGTAGAGGGAGGGGCGGGCGCGGGGGGGAGGGGTGGGCTCAGGGGGGAGGGGGTGGGGTGGGGCGCTGTTTTGTTTTGTTTCTGCATGGAACAGAGATAATGAGATCATTTGAGAGGGTTTGAGAGCGGCCCCCCGGTGCCAGCCGAGCCCCGCTCCCCGCACCCCCGGCGCTGCGGGGGGACCGCGCTCGCCGCCGGCGGGGACAGAGCGGCGCCCCCTGCCGGGCGCGCTCCGCACCAGCGCCTTCCGAATGACATCACCGCTGCAGCGGCTGCGCTCCGCCCGCCACCCACCGGCACCGCGGGCAAATGTTCCTGCAGGTTTTCACCCTGCTCTTGCTCCGTTTTTCTTTCTTTTTTTTTTTTTTTTTAATTTTTCCTTTTCTTTCCTCTCTTTTCTTTTTGGTACGTCTTTTAAATAGCTGGTGAAATTTTTGGTGTCGGAACGTGACCAGATTGTAAAGGAAGCCTTAAAGAAACGCCTCGCATTGGACAGACATCGGCTCAGGCTACTCAGCAGAGCCAAATCGGTGATGTCACTGGCACACGCTGCAAACCAAATGTACCTTTCTGTTGTGCAATAAATAAACAAGCCTAAGTGAGGTGCAGAGCTGGTGAGGCAGTCAGCATTACTACCACTCCCCTGTTTACAGGGCCAAGCACGGTTTCTCAGAAGAAAACGCAACATCCTGCCGTGCAGGTAACACGAGCAATTTATAGAACATCCCTCCCCCCCCAACTACAAAAACAACCCGAGGCCAAAACCAAACATGGCCAAACACAGCAACAAAAAAAGCGCAGAAAACGAACAAACAAAACCCTGAAAACCAGCCCACCAGTCTATGTGGTGGGTTGATTCCTCTACAAAGAGTATAACATTACTCTTCCAGATCCCCCAGTCAAATACTCAAACACTCCTGAAAAAGCACATCTCCATCCACAAAGCCAACCTTGCTACTTGCTGCATTTCTCAGGAGTGTTGAATGAAACGGTCAAGTTCCACAAGCAGAGTTTGCAGGGTCAGGAGACGGGGTCTCTCAGCAACAAGGCAAAAGCATTGAGATGGTTATGGGAGACAAGTGCTCTGAAAGTTGCAGGGTTTACAGTCAGAGAGGAAAACATTTTTTTTTCCAGATCTACAGGTAAAAATAGGACAGAATAAGAACATAAAAAAAAGTGAAAAAAGAGGGTGGGTGGGGGGAAGAGTAAAAACAGCAGGGAATTGGAAAATATCCTTAACTACTTCAAGATAAAAGGGAAAATTATAATGCTCTACCTGCTTTTAAGCTTCAGTTATGCAGCAAAGGGGGCATTATAACTTATTACAATCATAAGTTTGTAAATCATCTGATACAGAATAGGTACTAGATTTTGCTTCTACTGAATGTACTGGTGTATTCACTGACACTGGATTATGAAATGTTCAGCATTATGAAAGAAAAAAATTAGCTATTTTGTTGAAGGGTACATTGCTCTTATGTTTAGTTCATTTAGGCAAGTCAAGCACATATTTGCTATTATTTAACAAGTGTGGCAGACTACAAAAAAAATGGGTTTGACCCTTTTTCAGTGTTCATTATATTTTATGAATCATACAACACATTTATCTACTATGGTAGCTCTGTTCTACTTTCCTAATGCTATGTTTGATGTTTTAGAAAATTCTATCATGTTGAAAGTGTGCTGAAAACAGACTTTATCTTTCTGTTTCCAGTATGTCCAAGCACAACCCTGCCCCTGTTGAAATCAGGGACAAAACTTTTGTCTGCTATAATGAAAGGCTATATTCATTACTCTTGGATCTTACTACTATAAAGTTCTCTAAAAAAAATGCATTGCTTCTATAAAAGCAGTTATAGTATTACTCTTATTTTATGTAGATGCCATGGTGCTCCAAATTTGAAAGCAACAAGATCTCAGTTCTGGAACTTGGTCCTGTTCCAGTTACAACTACTGTGTTACTTTCTTGCAAATGACTGATTTAGCCTCCAGAGATGAATAAGAAAGCATTAAGAAATTATATCTGCATGAAAGCACTTGACAAGAAACATAATATCCTACTTTATTCAATGGAAACTGAAGAGTTTGAATGGCATCAGGGAGCAAGCAGGAGGGAAGGACAAGGAAAAAAGATCAAAAGAAAACCTAAATAAGTAGAATTTTTCTTTAATCTTTCATTTTTTGCATATGAAGAATTAATGTTCATAATGTCTTTCTACAGAAAAAAAAAGAGTGTGTGAACTCTAACTTTTTAATTCTTCAGCAGAACTGTCATAGTATGACATAATTTTACTATACATTGACTATATTACATCCCTTATTTAAGCTGTCAGATTTTACTTATAATCAAGAGATAATGGTAGAAGAAGATAAAGAAAAGCAGAGAGAACACCTGCTAAGGAGAGGCTACATTGAGGTAGATTTAAACACTCTGAAAAGCACAGTAAGAAGAGGGCTAAGAGGAAAATTAACTATGTACCTGGTCACTGAAAGACTTCTCAAGGATAAAAGGTGCAGATAAGGGACTGAAGGAAGTAAGAAGGAGGCAGAACAGAAGGGGGAGGATATAGTAAGAACTCTAAAGAAATTATTTCATAAACCCTTGAGGGAAGAGATCAGATTGTAGTTATACAATTTAATGTACTGACAATGAACAGGACTACCACAAAACTGGAGTTTCAGCAAAACCAGAAAACCCTGACTTCAACCAATTTCCAGTCTCCACCTCCTGAAGTGGTGATGTCTGGCCCATGCCTGCCACGTGCTTTGTAGTGTCATCCTACAGCAACATAGCATAGCCCCTGCCCACAGCACACAGCTCTACCACATATCCCTGTTTTGTGGCACGCCCCAGGGAGCTCCATGGCCCACACACCTGCTGGCACTGGACACAGCACTGTACTTGAAATCACCTAATCCCACCTCATCTGGATCCAGACGCTGCTGTTTCAGCGTGACAGACTTTCCTAGCCAAAGGGGTGACTTCAGTCTTTGTATCTGATGATAGATCTGGTTCTTCTGCTGATAGATCTGGGCCTTAGCAGTGCCACAATATCAAAGTTCATTGGAATTGTTAAGAGCTTGCAGCATGAGTAACAATAGATTTAAAACAACAGAAAATTATGGTACAGCTGGCATCTATTGTTGCTTTTGAACTGTTGTTGCTATTGAAGCAGTTGTACAGCTTCTTCCTTTCTACCAGAAGACTTACTAATAATGAGTAGAAAAGTTGCCCATCATTAAAAACCTGATATTACCCCAGCTTTTGCAATTATCTAAAACTAAAAAAATTGACTGCCTACTTTCTATAAAACAGAGTTGATAACACATAGTAATCATGTAATATGTACATGATTATTATGTGTTATCAATTCTGTTTTATAGCAACTAGGCAGTCAATTTTTTTAGTTCTCATATGCAATCTCTTAGTTCAAAATAATGTCAAGATATTCAGAAGAAAAAGAAATCCTAGTTTACAGGATTTAATATGAGATGTGTTCACAGGCTAAATGTGAGATGGGAAAGTTTAATGAGAAGTACATGAAATAAAATATTTGAGACAAAATATGATTGCTACCTGTGAAATAAGAGGTGTTGTTAGTGGGGTGGAATGAGTAAACAACTTATACCCATCCTTCTCTCTCCCTTTCTTTCTTATCTCTGAAGAAGGATATGCAGGAGAAGAAGGAAGCAATTGAGAGGGAGAACACACTGTCCTTCTACATCAAAGGGTCCATTGAGCACATCCTATAAGATCGAGCAGAGCTAAAATGTTAATTCTTCGTTTTATAATTTTAGGTTTATGCATTTGATATTTAATGATGCAAAATTGATGGTTGGACTTGATGATCTTGAAGGTCTCTTCCCACCCTGATGATTCTGTTATTCTATGAAAATGTTATAGTGGCCCGCTACAGAAGACATTGTAACAAGGAAAAAATGATTTTAAGTAGAATCTCGAGGGTTTAATCATAAATTTTGGTTGTAGAGACCCATACACAGACATGAGTTACTGCTGTAGGGCCTGAGCACTACATTAACAGGTACTGCCTTTAACAAAAAGGTTTGTATGTACTGTTGCTAAGAGCTTGTTAACCAGAGCCTGTTCAGAGTAGTGATTATCCCTGGTTACTGCTTTTTGAAAACTACCACCAATCATCAGCCAGGAAGGGTCTGTCACCTTCTTCTTCTTCCTCATGCCCTGCAGTGGCTCTTCAAAGTCTACATTGTGCAAGTCACTAAGGACAAGTGTTACTTTCTGATTTGGCCTGATCTCATTTGCAAATGTTGGACTCATTGCATTTCATTTCCTGGAATTAATTCTAGGCAAACCCAATGCTGTAAGTACCAACAAACATCAATACCACCACCAAGGTGGTAATTCCTCTGCTTAAAATAATTTATAAAATGTTACTGATTTTAGTCACAGCAGAGACTGCATGCGCCTAATAAAAAAACTGCATGAACACAATTAATTAAGCTTCTTTCAAGTATTTTCTCATTTTTACACCTTTCATTAAGGACTTAGGAAAAATGGGAGAAGATAACCACCAGCCTGAGTCCCCCATGAAATCATTTGCTGGATATAATTTCTACCTCAGTTAACATGAGGTAGAAAGGCATATAGTCCCTGCCAGACAGCAAGTGAATAGGATCACTAGTGGGAAAAAAAATTCTTAGTGAGAAATTAAAACAATATTTACATATTCCCACCAGAGGTCACTCATATCATAGGAATAAAATGAAAGTAACCAAAATTCTAAGTACTTGTTGATTCTACATATGATGGAAATTGAAATTGCATTTTCAATCCATTTGAATTTCTATTTCTACTGATTTTATTGAATGTTCATAATTGGGATAAATGTATCTTTCTTTAATAACAGGAGTGCAGGAGAAAATACAGAGCTTTGGTAAGAATAAGAAACAACTAGCTGAATAAACTTCTGCTTAGCTTTTAGTGACTGAGGAAAAACAAGAAAAAATTCTGCAAAAATTTAAGGCTCTAGTAACAATAACTAATGCTGCAGATAAAACTGTGTATGGTGGACATGGATGACAATAAACTACTGCATTTCATCTTGATACCTTTACTTCTTGAGCTGAAAGTCACAGAGAAACTAGAAAAAGTAGGATTTATTCTTGGTAATGTGGTAGAGCTAGACACCTTGCATAAAGGAGTTATTAGGTATGCCTATGTTAATCAAGACTCCTAATAGTAAAATTTATATTTCTTTTCTAAGTAACTAAAATAAAACACAACATAGCAAAGATCACGGTGCTAAATATAATCTCAGAATCCAGAGAAAATTACTTTATGCACTTAAATGTGATTAGTTCTATTTAAAGAAAAGGTTTCTATCCTTAGCATGTAAAAGAGAAAGTGTTAAAACTGTTCTCTGTTTTACATCTTTAATTTATTTCTCTTTCCTAAGCACTTCTTAGGCCACATCTTTTCTCCTGCTTCCAGTTTTGGGCCCCCAACACAAGAAAGGCATCAACAAAAGGGAGTAAGTTCAGTGGAGGACTGCCAAAATAAAACCATGAGCAATCTGTCCTGTCCTCATAGCTCACCCTGCTTTGAACAGGAGGTTTGGCTAGATTGTCTCAGAAGGTCCCTCTAATCTGAGTCATCCTCTTTTACTATATTATGATCCTGTGAATCAGACCTTCGATCCACAGACCGACGCTTTTCTAGGAATAAGCTCTAGGCAGTTCCAGTCACCCTAGGCCACCCAATTTAACTAGAAAAGATAAAGACAACATGTGTGCACCTATCAGTTAGATCTTATCTAAAAGTGAAAGTTAGCTAGATCTCTTCAGCTGGTGGAAGGTTTGGCTGAAAAGAGCTAGGGAAGCATGACCAGACAAAAACTGAACAGAAAATTATTTGCTATCTGTTATTAAAAAGGGAGTGCATGGATATGCAAATGCTGACTTTAAAAATAGTGTTCAGTGTTGTGGGATGTTTTGGAGATCAAAAGTCTAGGATGATGGATAAATGTACAGGGTACATAACCTTGACCACAAATGCAACATTTAGTATAAAAATCTCATTGTTTATTTTTGCCAAAAGATACACTATTAAGAGTGAAAGAATACATTTATTTTCCTTATATTTTTTGCATTTACCTCTGCCAGAAGCCTTTCTTTAAGTATAGTGCTTAAGGGCCTTTTGTTCCATTCTCTGTCTGCTCCTACTTTTTGTACTGACTTCTTGTACTATCCAACTTCTTGTTGGATTTGGAAAATAGATAGTGCTTGAGACTATGACCAAGTATGGTTGTTATGATCTTCAAGATCCTTTAGGCTGAAACATAGCAGTCTTCTAAGGAAGGAAGCAAATTAAAGAAATGTTTCACTGACAGTTGATGTATATTGTACATTTTCTGCCCAGTAAATCATAGACAAAGCAATTCCTTATCCACCTCTTCTCAGTTCCTTCTCCTAAAGAAGAATTTGTCAGGAATTACACAGTACAACAAATCTTCTCAAACAACACATTGCTTTTTTGCAGAGAACAGGGTAACAAGACATTTTTTCTTATTTGCATACATGTCAGGTACAGTGGATTGTGTCAGCTTTATTGAAAGAAATCAAGAACTGTCTTCGGAACTGTAGTTTCACACTCTATTGGGTACTTTCCCACTGTTTGCATCACCTTGACACAAACACAGCAATGGTGATAAACTGAGTTGGACCAGGAAATTCTTCTCTCTGAAATATAATTCAAGGAAAAATACTTTTCACTAAACAAGTTCCACACTGCAAGCGACCACCCAGCTGCACAAACAGTTGGAGAAGGGAAAAAGTAGAAGAGAAAAACAGGTGGATGTTCCCCAATAAGTGTCTGTGAATTATAAACCCACATATGTACATGATAACTCCAGGTGGAGCGGGATCTGGTGGGATGCATTTTGTGACTCCTGTTTGATGGGATTAGTGCGGATTAGTCTGCGGTTCCCTTCAGCACGTAACCACGGTCCCTGCGAACGAAGGGCAGCTACAGCTAAATGAGTCAATATTCATGTCACTTTATCAAACCGAGTCAATTTCATGTCACTTTTCAAGTGCTTGGCTTGACAACCGGGGCGTCTGGGGACGGACCAGCACTCCCGGAGATCCTCGGGGAGGCAAAATCCTCCCTTCCCGCCTGGCGCTGGTTTCAGGCGCCCTCCCAGTAACGGGGAATGCGGCTTGCGAACTCTGAAACCTCCCCTTCCCAGCCGGAGCCCGCACGGAACAGTCACACAATGACACCATCACTAAGGCTGAAAGAGACCTTCAAGGCCACCCAGCGGCACCGCAGTAGCCGCTACCCCCGATCCAGCCGGACACGGGTGTCAGTGGAGCCGGGCCGGGGCCTGTCCCACACGGCCCGCGCGCCCCGCTCCCAGCGGCCGCGCCGGGGCCGCGCTCGGGGTGCGCGCGCGTTGCCCGGTAACGCGGCGGGGGCGGGCGCGCGGGTTGCCCGGAGACGGCGCTGCCGCGGCCGCGCTGTGGGCGCTGCGGGCCGGCGGGTGAGGGAGGCAGCGCCGGCGGCCGCCCCCGCGGAGTGGGTGAGAGCTCGGCGGCCGGGCCCGGCAGGCCAGCGGAGGTGCGGCGTTTCTTGCCCTGCGTTCTTGCCCCGCGTTCTTGCCCCGCGGGGTGCGGCACGGCCCGGGAGGTTGCGCGGGGCTCGGGCGCGCGGCGCCGCCCTGCGCCCACCTGCGCTCCGGGGACGGAGCGGCCCCGGGGAGCTCTCGGGGCTGCGGGCGGTGTCTGAAGCGTCCAGGAGCCGTCTGACGGTATTGTCGGGATTTTACACTGTTCTGGGGACTGTCCTACGCTGTGTGCGTCTCTTTACAAACGTGCTTGTGCGGAAACGCGAACTTAAGATCGAGTGAAGGCGGGGGCAGCAATCTCTAAAAGAAGCAAGCAAACGCTTGTCCTCCGCAGGGAGGGAGAGCTTTGGGCTTGTTTATACTATAAATGCTTTTCCCAGCTGGGACGAGGGTGGGAGGGGGAAGCAAAATCAAGTTTAGAGAGTTAAAAAAAAATCATTCAAGTACAAAAGCAAACTACAAGCAAAGCTTATGAGAATGAATTTAAGACAGCAGACTGCAAATGAAGAAATAAGTTTAAGGGTTTTTTTTTCTGTACAGTAAATTCTTCTAATATCTTAAGAGATGTTGCTTGACATAGACATTGTCATTCAACAGTTTGAGAAACTGTGTTGGAAACTTGCTCATCTTGCTACTGTTGAGCAAGATCTTTAATTACATGTAATGCTGCAGTGAAGAACATAATCCTGGATTTTAGACTCGATAAAGACCATACTGTTCTTAATAATCGACTTAACCGTGGAATGATATAGAAAATAAATACTTAGAAATGTCCTTTTGAGGGCTAAACCCTATTGGTTCAAGAGTCTCTTTCCGATTGCCATGCACCTGGTCTTTCAAAAATTTAATGGGCTAGGAAGTTCATTGTATCTCTTTCTAACTAATTTTAGAGGGTTTTTATAGGAGTGTTGAGCCTTGTGGTTTATTACCTTGTTTAAAATTTTGCCCTGACATTATGCAGCTACCTGCTATTCATAAGAGTATAACAGGGGAAGAATTCTGGTAAGAAACATGTAACAGTAAGATGTTCTTCAAACTTTAGAACAGAGCTATTTTGCTTTAAGTTATTTCTGGTAAGACATATTTCCCACTGTTTTAAAATAAGTTCAAGGTTCTAATCCTTGCACTTCCTAGTTTTTTGTAGTCCTAAAATAGAGAAAATACACTTCTGTTGTGGTGTTTCTTTCCTAATTACAGGCACAACTGTGTAAGTTACTGATACATTTCCAGGTTTCTGTTGTGTGTGTGTGTGCCTTGCGTGAATCAGTCTAGATGACTTAGTGATATCATTATTTATATTTTGTATTTCAAAACTGTTCAAAAGCTTCAGTTAAGACTGTAGTCATCTTCAACAAATTGTTGTAACCCATATGGAGACATGGTGGTATAAAGAACTTAGAAAGGTAATATGGAGTATGCATGGAAGATACAGATAATGCAAAAATTTAAAAATATCATGGGGCTCTTGTTTTACTTACTGATTTTTTTCCACTTATGAATTATTCTCCCTGATAAGATATCTACAGGCTTCTTCCTCAGTTCCAACATTCTCTGTGTTCTGTTATACCAAATCTTTGACTCTTTGAGTAGCTCTGGCTGTTTAAAGGACCTATAACATGCAATAAACTTGTCATTTGGTCATCTGCTATGAGGAAAATTCCCAGATAGCAAGAAGTAAGGGAGGTCCTTGGTGAGTCCTAATTGTCCATTTAATTCAGTATTTTATTTCTAGCAGTGATAATAGGAGATTATAATTTAGGGAGAGCAGAATTTCCTCTTCCTGCAATCTGTGAATTAAAATTGATGTGGCCAGTAGGAGTAACTTCACCAAGTCCTGGTGGTGATGTTCTGTAACTGACATTATTTGTTTTATAAAGCAAAATATAGGCAGCCCAAGAAGATAAGTAAATATCAATATAACATTTGAATTCCAGAAAGTGGCTACAAGAACTGTGAATTCCCCTGTAGGGTATAGGCAAGTTGGTGACATCCTATCTCTCAGGCTAGCCATTATTTATGGTAGCAGCTGAGCTGTACTATGGGCACTGGAGAAAGACAGAAGCTTTTGTGGTAATCTTTTCCCCACTTGCATCCTATAAGCACACCTTGGCTGTATCCATTGGGGCCATTTTTCCATATCCTGTTCTAGTACTGGTGGGAGAATTTGGTTTTTCTGGTATGTGTGGGATTTATTTGGTTATCAGTAAAGGCCTGTAGAACTTTGCTGACTTTTTTATTGGTTGACAATATAATTTATTAGTTCTCAAAGCAGTGTCAAGTGTAGGAACTTGCCTCTTCCAGTTCTTTCTTTGTTGGTGTTTTATTTTATGCCGATGACCTTGACTGTTGTTAGCACCGTTGTCCCTGCTAAGTCTTCTCCTTACACTTTTTCTCTTGGACTACTTTGTTTAATTGTATGTGGAAAACAATTTGTAAGCAAACAAGTTGATAAATAGTGATTTTTAAGATCTTCATCAGTGAGGAATCTTTTTTTTTGTTGTTGTTGTCCAGTATCTAATTTCCTATTTATTGATGGTAGAGGGTCTCAGAAGCAGCTGTTGCAGTGGAAAAGGATTGATGTAATCTTTTTTTTTTCCCTTGTGCTGTATATTATGTGTCTATTGATGAGGTTAGTAGTGCCTTTCCCCTACTTAATGATTTTTTTTTTCTTAATGCTTCTACTGACTATAAATTTGCTTCAGGTCCAGGAACCTTTACTGACCTTCTAGCACCATGACCAATTTGAACCCAGCTGCTTAGCACATATGATGTCTTGATTCAAATAACATTTCTACATCTCTGGTAATTGCCCCCTTGTTTCATTATTTTTTAAACCTCTGTATTTACATGTTTCTCGAACACGTTAACAAAACATAATGCATGAATGACTGGTAAAATGATGTTAGGCCTCCTTCTGTGGTGGCAATATCTTTCCTTACATGTTGTACTCTTCTGGCTACATCCTGTTGGTGGCTCATACTTTTCCCATGGTTTATTACATCCATTGTTTGACTGATTTTGTAAAGGCTTTTTTTCCCTCCTTCTCTCCTTTTGACTGATTCAATTCTGCTTGGTGTACTATAGTTGGGTAGTATGTACTCAATTTCATGGTCTCTTAAAACCCACCACCTCTATTTGCATTTTTTTTTTGGGGGGGGGCAAGAAGGGGGACACAACACACAGCATTTATCTCATCCCTTTGAGTTGTATGTTTTAACATCACTTTGTTTCTGTCTTAGGTGTAATTGTTGACATTTACTTGTACCATTAGATAACATGCTCTGTAACCTCTTTCTTAATGAGAGGCCATAAATGGCCATGAGGCCATAAATGGCCTAGTTTGTTGACAGTCTGAAACCTAATTCTTTGGTTTTAAACTTCTGTATTCTCTTTTCGATCTGGCTAAAGAATCATTTAGGGGTTTTATGTTAGAGTTGATTATATTTAATTTTTTTACCCCACATAGGTTAATCAAGGTCTAAGAGAACTAATTAAAACTACTATTTTCATTCTCCTAACTTTCTTTTCAAGTTGTTACCTATTGTCTGAAAATACCTGTGATGGAGGACTGGTAATGACTGAGTGAAAGAGGATATGTCAGATCCAGGAGATCAGTTTCATACATTGGTTTAGACTTCAGGAAAGAAAGACTGAGATTTCTGCTGTCAAGTGTGAGGTTGGTGTTGAGAAGAGCTCTTCTCAACACTAATCATTTGTTGCTAACCTAAGCACATCTTTTGTTCCTAACTGCTGGCTGTCATCAGGTTATGTAGTCATATCCCATACTGGTTTCCCAGACAATCAAGGGCAATCTTTTTGCAGTTAAAGTGTTTCTTATTTTGGGGTTTATTATGATGTTTGCTTTTTGAGGTTTCTTTTGCCTTTATGGATATTTGGGCACAAGTGGCTCTGAAGTGTCTGAAAAAACCTGTTAAACTGACTGCTCTGTAAAAATTCCTAGGGCAGAAAATCTCATGTTTTAGAACATTATATCAGAGATAAACTTTTCAAGAGCTGACCTCTTTTTCTAATAAAAACAAGTTTTTCTTGTCCATGTCCAGCTTTAACTACTAGTTCAAATTTGGAAAATTAGTAAGTTGATATACAGCTGCATGTCATCCCCACTTTGACTGTTCAACCTTTCTTATCTCAGCAAATGTACTTTATATTAATTATTATTCAATTTATATTTAACATCCGAATCAGCCAACTATAGTATAAAAAGTTGATGTAATTAAAATATTTACTTTATAATGTGTGCATTATAACTGCAGACAGGGATTTGCACTATTATAGTCCAAATTTATTAGAATATGACTCTGAAGAATATGTTACAATGAAATGACTTAACTAGACATAGATAAAATCTTGTGATCATAATAGCAAAAAATACATGCAATATGTTTCTTGGCATGTGAACTGTTTGCTGACTGACCAAAAAATCACCAAGTGGCCATGAGCAGTTAGCTACCTGCCCGATTAAATCATAATTGGGGTACTTTAATGTTGGCTGCATTCAAATTTTATACAAGCAGTGATTATGAAACTGATACAAATATTTCAATATAGACATGGTTTTATGAATGAGATTGTAATTTTTCTCTGTAAATATATTCTTTTTTGTCTTTTTTGACCAAGGACACAATTGGAGATATTTAAAATTGTCATTTTTTTATATGTATTCTTCACAGCATTAGAATGGTATCTGCTAAGCCATAGTAAAAGTGGTACTATAAATATATATAAACTTATAATTTTTTTCTGAAGAGATGTTAATTAATTTTTTTGGAAAAAGACTATAAAGCTTCATTGAATTTATTTTTAAAATCCAGTTATAGAACATCCTTAAGAAGATACATGATCAAGTCCAATCCACTGCTATTGTTGGTAGCTAAAGCTTAATCTCCTGATAAAGCTCAATCTTAAAAGTAGCTTGTGAGAAGGTTGTGTGAAAGTCTCAGCCCAGTGTAGGTCTGGTGGTGATGATAGTGTTGTACATCTGTTACTAACAGCTTATTCCAATCACTGTGAGGTGGCCTGGTTGTTCTGTATGTCATCTTGTCCTGATAAATCCATATAGCTTGCTGGGAAAGAGCAAGTGAGGGAAAAAATAAAAAAGGACACCTATCTAGAGCCGTGCTATGTTTGTGCCATTAGTAGCTTGATAGGAGTTGGGGAAGTCTAGGGAAATCTAATTGTTGCCTGACCTTGTATGACATAAGATTGCTGAGGTGTAAGTTTGCTGTGTCATTATCATATGATTGGTTCTTGCACAGCTTTACTCTAAACATTGTATTTTAAGATTTATTTTAGGATACTTGGTATCGGTACATGCTTTGTGTTCTCAGTGTAAAGATTCTTAAAGTGCTAGTTAATAAATAAAACCTGAGGATTTAACTGACTTCTGTACTGTAGATGTTGGTGTAATGAATTTGCATAACAGCATATAAATCATGAAAGTAATTAATTTCTAGGCTTTTTTAATTTAAGGAAATTTTAAAGTATTTTGTTCTTGGGTTATTTTTGTTATTAAGACATTCTTGTAATGAGTTTTGTGTCTTCAGTGCAAAGTCACAGCATATTAATTTTTAGTAATTCAGTAGTTAAGACAGATAATTTTTAGAGTTTTGATGGGACATATTATGAAGTTATGCCTATATAGATTGGCAGGAAGTTTTCTCAGAGAACTGAGTATAGCAAAAATAAAAACTTCTGAGGTAAAAATTGGATTAATTTAAAATAATTCTTAATTTTGAAAAACATATAATGCTACTAATTTATGGCAAGAATATATCAAACATAACTTTTATAGAGGTTAAACAGAAAATATCTAAATATTTCTGTATATAATAGTTAAGCAGAAACAGAAACAGTGGTTAAAGATGTGTTTGAAAAAAAAGTGCATGGTTGATTTGTCACAGTATATCAACTTCAAATTATTAATTAAGAACAAATTTCATGGTAAAAGTGGAAGATCAAAATAGAGGTTTCTTACCGCTCACCATCTATTTCTGAAAATCTTTATTCATAACTAAAGTGCATTGCTGATTTCTTGTATTGCCAGATAACATGGGAGAGTAGCATCAGTTTGCTCATTCTGATACAATACAGGACATTATTTTCAGATGTAATCTTCTATCCTCTGTTTTCTAGGCAAATTATACATGTATGTTATAATTAGGTACAGTTTTTTTCAGTGTGTAGAGATTGAGGCCACTATACTCTCCAATATATTCTTCTAGATTCTTAAGGTCATGTCTTTTGTAAAGAGCAAGGTAGTAGCCTGCTCTCATACTAAACAGATATCTGCACTGGAATGTCCAGATGATCAACTTTGATATGAAATACAAAGAGAAAATAACCACGGGTGGGTTTTTTTTGTTTTGGTTTTTTTTTTTAATGAGTTTCCTTTGGGAGGTGGGGTGGTTGGTTGCTTCTGGGTTCTTGTAATTCTTGACCATTGTAGTTCTGAACTTTAAAAACACATTGTGATGTTTATATGGTAAATCATTATTATTTTCAACATCCCTTCCACTTTTTCCTTCTGACAGTTTTAAGTTTTTTGTATTTAGGCCTAGTCAATCTGAAATGAGCTAAAATAAGAGTACCTAGTTCCAAAGGGAGGATTGTGAAATGTCTGCAGCACAAGCTTGATCATAGAATCATAGTATATCTCAAGTTTGAAGGGGTCTGTAAGGATCATTGAGTCCAACATCCTGCTCCTCGCTAAACCAGATGACTAAGAGCATCGTCCAGATGCTCAGTGAAATCTGAATGGTTTGGTGTCATGAAAGCTTCAGGAGGAATCTGTCCCAGTGACTGACCACCCTCTCAGTGAAGAATCTTTTCATAATGTCTAACCTCAAGATGAGGTTGTCCTGACACAGTTTCATGCCATTTTCTTGTGTCAGCTCAAGAATTAAACAATTGTTTCTGCATCAAATGAATAGGATGTTTTGTCTGTTTTTATTCCTTCTAGAATATTGAAAACAAATTTATTGGGCAATATATTATATAAAAGACTGTTTATGCCTTGAAGATGTCTCTTTCGGTCTGATCTATTATAGTCCATTTTGTTGTCCTTAAATTGAGATCAATGAACACTTAACTGGAAGTACCAGCTGGACTTTAGGTTAAGAGCATACGAAGTTACTTATAAAACATTTAATTAGATTAATTACAACAATTTAAAGGATCGAACATTTTGAGGTTTTTCATATTTTTATTATACTATTTAGTACACATAGTTTTATTCATCCTATACATAAGTTTTGTTATACCTGTATGTCATGGTTTAACCCCACCCAACAGCCAAGCCCCACTCACCCACTCAGCTACTCTCTCACTCCTCCACCAGCAGGATCAGGGAGAGAATCTGCAAGGTATAAGCCAGAGAACTTGTGGGTTGAGATAAAGACAGTTTAAGAGGGAAATCAAAAACCAACCACACAAGCAAAGCTAAACAAGGAATTCTTTCACTGCTTCGCATGGGCAGGTAGGTGCTCTGCCATCTCCAGGAGAGCAGGGCCCCTTCAGTGGTTACTTGGGAAAACAAACACCATCACTCTGAATGTCTTCCCCTGCTCCTTCTTCCCCTCACTTTATGTACTTGGCATGATGTAGCATGGTCTGGAATATTCCTTTGGTCAATTGGGGTCAACTGTCCCAACCTGAATTTCCTTATAGCTTCACATGCACCCCCAGAAAATGCCTTGGCTCTGTGTAATCTATATGAATTATAATCTCTGTGTTGTCAGTTCTGTTCAGCACAAACTCAAAACACATCCCCATACTAGCCACTGGGAAGAAAATTAACTCTACCCTAGCCAAAAACAGCACACTATAATATAATAGTTTTCCCAGCACCTGGAGATGAATGATGAAGTAGGCAAAAACATGTAATTGCCTTATAATGCATTTGCAGTCTTTCTTGTCTTTAATTTTTCATGTATAATTTAGCACCAAACTTCTTAATTTGTTCACAGGTAATTGTACCAGATATTTTTAAGCAGTTTAAGTTCCCATCTGCTATCTTGAGATGATTTTAATTACATCTGTACTTTTCAGTTGAAGATATTTACCAGTTTATTGAAAGGATAATACAGTATCTATATCCTTTTTAGCCCATGCTTCCCTGATGATGCTGAAACTAAATGTGAGTCACAGTGTTTGTCTGTCTTGAGAGACTCATTGTTCTGACAGGTTGGTATTGAGATTAGAAAACTCAGATCACATAGATGGTGGAGCAGGTACAGGCTGTTGTGGTTTGACAATGGCCAAACCCACAAAAGCCACTTGCTCACCCTTCCCTGCCACAGCAGGGAAGAAGCAGAGGGGAGAAAAATTAATGAAGTGTTCATGAGTTGAGGTAAGGATTGAGAGAAAAAAAAAGTCCAAGGGCAAAACAGGCTCAACTTAAAAGTACAAAGTGAATTTATTGCTAACTAAATTAGAGAAGGATAATGAGAAGTAAAATAAGCCCTTAAAAACATCCTTTCCTGCCCTTCCCTTCTTCCCACCGACAGTGCAGGGAGACAGGGCATGGGGGTTTGCTCAGTTCATCCCCCCAGGTTTTCTTCCCCTGCACAGGGAGAGGAGTCCTCCCCCTGCTACATCATGGGGTCCCAACCACAGGAAACAATTCTCCATGAACCTCTCCAGAGTGGGTCCAATCTCACGAGCAGGAGTTCTCCCAAAACTGCTGCAACATGAGCCCCTCCCATGGGCACACAGTCCTCCTAGAGCTGCTGTGGTGAGGGTCACTCTTCCACGGGGTGCAGTCCTCCAAGGACAGGCTGCTCCAGCCGGGAAGCAGGGGCCCTCTCTCTCTCCACCAGGTCTCCCACTGGATCACAGCCTCCTCCAGGCATCCACCTTCTCCAGCCTGGGCACCTCCCACACGGGCTGTGGGTGGATCTCTGCATTCCCCGCCGATCCCCAAGGGCTGCAGGGACACAGCTGCGTCACCTTGGTCTCACCACGGCCTGCAGAGGAATCATGGCTGTGGCACCTGGAGCAGCTCCTCCCCTCCTTCTCCACTGATCTTGGTGCTTCTGTTGTTTCCCTCACATGTTCTCACCTCCTCCTCTTGTCTGACAAAAAAAAACCCCTGCACTTTGTTTTGATTTCCTTCTTAAATATGTTATCAGAGAGGCGTTACCAACCTCTCTCTGGCCCAGCTTTGGCCAGCAGCACGTCCATCTTCAGGAGCCATCAGGAATTGGCTCTGCCAGGCATGGTGGAAACTTCAGCAACTTCTCACAGAAGCTGCCTCTGTGCCCCCCCTAACTACTAAAAACCAGAGGGTGCAAAACCAATACATAGGCATACAAAATAAACACGTTTTTATAGATGGTGGAACAGCTACAGGCATGAAAGAGAAACAAGTTTGATACTACTGAACTACTTGTAATTCTTTGATCAAGATTCTCAGTGATACTATGTGCCCTTATAAAAAGGACACAACACCCTGAAAGCAAAGACTTTCCATAATGGGCAAGTATTTTTTTACTTGAAAACATGATTTTCATGTGTAACAAACAGTAATAATGTGGATATGTTTTAACAATTTTTAAAATTTTGTTAACGGAAGTGGTACATCAGTAATGTTTTTCTTCATTGCTCATAGACTATGGTTATGGTTAGGAATGTCTTCAGCACTGTCATTTGAGGTGACTGAATTGGTGCCATGTTTCTCATACAGTTTATGAGACCATGCAAATCTGTGCACTTTGCATAGTTAATGTTTGAGCTGAAATCTCAAAGGGCAAGTAATTTGAAAAATTTCAGCAGTATTGTAGTAAGTTCTGTATATTCTTGTGTCTGTATCCATTTACATGGATGACTGTATAACTACAAAAAATCTGATAATCTTGGAATGCTACTTCCTATTACTGGGTGCCTTGACTTAAATATTTATGGTTTTGCTTGTGTGGTTTGTTTTTGGTTTGTTTTATTTTTTTCTCCTTGGCTGTCAGAATTTCTGAGTAAGAGGTTTGAACAAAAAATATTGCTGTTTTTCTTTATTCCCCTGGAGAATGTCACCTGCCTATACAGTACCCTTAATGGAAACTACACATTCTAGGGTAGGACAGGTAATAACACAGAATTTCTCTGTGGAAATGGTAAGTAATGTTGACCAGTTAGTAGCTGGTACTTCCAGCTACTTTTCCTACTTTTCTTTGTTTATTTCTTGATTAAACAATACACTTCTCTGTTTAGTTTTTACATTTATTATATTACAAACTGTGAGGAACAGCTTGTTAAGTCAGTGTAGAAAGGCAGAGGTTATCTGGATCCTAGGTTTCTTAAGAAACTGGTTTTTTTTTAGGTCTGCACAATCTCTGTTGAGGATTTGATAGTTGCTGTAACCATGCAGTCAGGAAGATTTGTATGATAATGTCTCCTACACAGCACAGCTGAAGAAGTACATTGCTGCAGTACGGAAATGTGGTAGTACAGCTTTTGTTCCTTTTTACCTTTCATTTTCACTGGCATAATGCACTGTGAAACTTGGAGGCATACCAGAAAAGGATACTAACTGTGGAAGGCATAAATGCTGTCAGATATGTGAAACTCTTCTAAGGAAAAGAAGCAGATCCATTCCGATGAATTAGTTAAATTAGTCTTTTTACATTTTTCAGCCAATGCTGGTGGCTGCAGCTGAGCCCTTTAGACTCTGCTGGCTGTGAACAATGGACTTGCAGATTTTTCTTTTTCCTCTTTAAAAAAAAAAAGTTAAACCGACGCTTGGTATTTGCGATAATTTTGGCCCCTCCTACTGTGCCAATTCAAACCACTCCCTACATAACCAAAACAAATCATTCCCCATGATTCTGAGCATATTTTACATTTCAGTACAAGCTTTTGCTAGTACAAGCTAGTGCACTGAACTACATTTTGTAGATAGTACATTTTTAAAAAAATGAAAGTAATTTTTTAGAAGACAGATAAGAATGACTCAAACAGCACCTCATTTTTGGAGCTCAGAAGCACAGGAAAATGAATCTTGAAGAACTAACCTTCTTCAATTTTAAATACTGGAATATATAATCTAATTATTACTGTAGTATTGAATTCCATTTTCCATTAGAAAATCCAGTAGGTAGAACATTTAAATTGCTGTTAAAAGTATTTCAGATTACAGATTTACTAATTTAAAATTTATTAATCTCAAATAATATCACAGACTTCAGATCTGATCTTTGAGTTGCTTATTGTACTGTTGAATAAATTTTAGCACAGGATTTATTGTACTTATATGTCTTCAGGTTCTGTATTTTTTATTTCAACTGTGCCTTCTTTCATGGCTTGGATGACTTATATTTCCCACTGGTTTGATGAAGATGATTGGTATGAAGGACAAGAAAGAGTAAGAATTGCTTAAAGTAATATTTTCTCTTTTACTATTTTTATATTTTTCTTCTTTAAGCTGCTCTTTATTATTATATTGATTATATCAAAAGTAGTTGTCATGGTTTGAGACAAAATGAGTTTTTTGAAAATTAATGTTGCTAGCTGCATAAAAGATACTGGAAGTGTGACAACCACCTACTTGCATTTTTTAGGTTGCATAATTTAACAAGTAGTAATTTTTTAATATGCAATGAGATGAAAAGCAAACATTACATTTTGTTGTACTAGAAGGAATTAATATACCATGCATGGAGTAAAATTAAATAATTCTAGTTAGTAATAGGGTAAACCACAAATATTTGGGAGAGATTAAATTCACATAGGGTCATTTCCAACTTGTATCTTGGATAGCTTTATGTTTTTATTAACATTTTTCTGAGGAGGAGTTGTTACTATAGCAACATTTGCAGGATAACTTGGATTTATTTTTAGCATTTATTAGCTGCATGTCTACAGCTGCTTTCATAGATTTATGGTGGAAAATGAATATAAGTCACATTTCTCTCACTGTATTAAACTCTTTCATGGTACCTTACATTTCTGTGATTTCTTTTTCTGTTTTCAGAGTATATAGTCAGCTAATTAGAATGCAGGAGATGCTAGTGAAAGCAGCTGCTTTCATTGGATTATAGTGTATTATTTGATAATGCCAGCTATATGCTCATAAGTATAAAAAAACTGGCAGATATTAATACTGTTCCACTGTTCTCATTTTACATGTCACTCATGATATGGATGCTTCAGATGTAGAATTGCCTTTTAATAGCTGTCATCAGGGATTCGGGTGTGAGATGTGTCAAGAAGTAACTTTATCTGAAATCAGAACAGTCTTGGCAGTTTGCCAGCAGAAAAGCAATCTTCTGGTGATTGTTGTAGCTCTGGTTTGGAAGATGAGAACAGAATCTTATGCAGACTCTTAGATGCTTCATTCTGTGATCAGACATGGTTGTATACATATCTCTGTGTATTGCACACATTATCTGCAAACCATGATTAAGCAATACTCTGCAGATAATGGCTTGGTTATCACTGCTAGATGGTTTCATATTGATTAAGTGTGTAGTCCAACATTGCTGGTGATTTATTGTTACAAATATCAGCATTTCTCCATGCTTGGAGAAATGCTTGCTAGTATGGGTCTTTAGATTGTCTTGTTAAGGTGGCACAATAAAGGGTATTCTAGTTAAACGTACTAGTATAGTCAAGACAATCAAAAGCACTACTTTGTAAGACTTACTATGTTACATTTTCTTAATGTTGTTGCCTTATGTTTTCTAAGCAGGGTATCTATCTTGGATTAATATATTTGGGGTTTATTGTGAGTATTTGTTTCTGAAAAACAGTCTCAGGCTAGGATTTCAAGTTTCAAACTTTAAGGAAAGGTCCAAAGCTTCTGCCCTTGTGAAGCCAGAGATCCTGTGGTTAAATCAGTTCTGGTAATGATTTGTGTCCAAGTTTATCGTGGTTTAAAATGGCAGTGAACACTAGTAGAACATTTGTTCATTTCAAAAAATCTTTTAAATCAGAGTATTATCTTCCTGGTCAGTGTCTGGATAAGTGAATGCACATTTTGAACATTTGCTAGGTTGTCATAGGTTAGGAAATGTCATCTGCAAATTCTGGTTGCAGGAGTCTAGCCAAAGCTTGTGGTATTTTTGAGGAATCTTGTTGAAATTCAAAGCCTTGTTCAAGGCACCCTCTTCCTGACCATGGTTAGCCTTCTGATTATGTGGGAGCTATACATGGCCTGTGTACCATGAATTGTATACAAAATTAGAAAAAACCTTTCCAATTTTTGCAAACTATCTACACTGTTTAGTGGTAAGCCAGCAACCAGCCTGGCACTTAAATAAGCAGTAGACTGCCTTGGTAGAATTCTCCTGGAAAGAATGAAGGGCTTCATTTGTATAGAGAAGTACATGTGTAAGCCTACATAATTATTCTACATTGTGACTGTCACTACTAATATAGGCAGACTTCATTCATCTTTTCCAGAAGCAGTTGCTTGAGTAGTGTGTGTTGTCTCAGACTATTCAGACACCTGCAGTAGTAATTGCAGTTTATTAAGCCATGTCAAGACTGCAGATTGGTTAGCATTTTGCAGTATTCCAAAGCAGGAAGAACTTTTGTTTGTTTTGTCAAAGTTTTCATACTGTAAGTTATCTATTGGCTTTTAAGCTGTATATATACCAGAATATTTCCATATATACCAGAGTATTTCCAATTACCCTCATTTCATGGGTCAGGAAAAATTAATGAGAATTTAATTTCCTGACATGGCTATAATGTGCTTGGTGTTTCCCAGTTCCACTGGAAGAACACCGGTGCTAATTATGTTTGTGTTTTTCCACATTTCTCAGTGCTGTTGAGGCAGACATTCAATCAGAAGTCATTTTCTGCTCTGTCTTGCAGACATGCCAGCATTTCTTCATAAGTTTGAACACCTTCATGCTTTTAGCAAGATAAAATGATTGTCCACTATCTGGTGCTTCTAAGTGGTCCCACTGGATAGGGTAACAAATTTGAAACTCTGTGGTTCACAGGTGACATTTTCATCTCCAACGGATTTCCTCCCAAGGATGGGTAAATATACCCAGTGTTTTCAAGGAGAAATAACACGA
This sequence comes from Molothrus aeneus, assembly GCF_037042795.1. Taxonomy (NCBI): domain Eukaryota; kingdom Metazoa; phylum Chordata; class Aves; order Passeriformes; family Icteridae; genus Molothrus; species Molothrus aeneus. Next base: position 38,071,347 of record NC_089649.1, read on the forward strand.
TATAATGTCTTTATATCACTAAAGATCTTACTAATTATTATGTTATCATTGATTTGCTGACAAAAATATTGGTGCCTTGGGACAGTAGTGTGGATGAGATATAACAGTTTTATATGTCTGACATACAGGAGTGACAGCAAGCTTTCCACATAAGAAAAGAGACAAACTTGATGGAAAATAACGACAATAGAGTGAACAGAAGCAGAGGGCACTAGCACTTTACTGCTTGTAGCTATTAAGAAACTACACTTTGTATACACAGAAGCATATTGATTAACATAAGGCTACTCTGTGTCCACTTTTGTATGCATGCCATATTGCATATTTGGGTTGGTCATACACCACATGGACCACAATCAAAGCACATGTGAGCATATGTTGTTGCTTGTGCTTGATGGTTAGATATTTATGGATACTGATGACGTGCAAGCACTGTATTGATAATGAAAGTGTCAAGTGGTGGGTTTCAAGAGCTATTATTATTCCACAAGTGTTATCATAGTGCAATTGGGAAACACAGTGAGGAATGAAATACACTGAGTAGCTGAAACAGAGAAAAAGGAGTTAGATTAAAATTAAAATGGTGCCTGTTAAAGAGCTGCAGTTGCCAGGCTACTGGCACTGCAGTTTTGTGTGCGGTGTGACACAACACTGAGTCTTTTCCCCTGCATCCTGTAGTAACTGCATTATTCGTGAATATCAAGGTTTAGTTCCTCCATCTGTCAAGTAAAGTGATTTCATTCTACAATGAGAACAATATTTTCCATTTTTGGGACCAGCAAGGTATTGGAATGAACGTGGAAATTCTAAAGTGCTTTCCAAAAATTGATACCTATGCTAAGGTAGGGATTATTAGGCATTTATCTTTAAGTTATTGATATAAAGCCATGATATGTATCTAGTCAATTCAGTTGTTATTTTTAAATAATATTTATGATATACCAATTTTCAGTTTAATGTGGTTGGTTGTTGGGGTTTTTTCTATATTAAGCAACAAGGAAGGACCTAGAATGTTGCTGTTTCTGCCAATTGAAAAGAAAGGGTTTTGTTGTCCTCCCTCTTTCCTTCATCTCCTTGGAAACTGTGAGCACACACTGCTAGCTTTCCCAATGTGGTATGCATTTTTTACATGCACAGAGGTTTCTTCATTGTATACTTAAGAGTAAAATATAATTACTTAAAAATAAAATACTTCTTTACAAAGTATAAAAAATCTCCATTGTATAAAAATGCACCAAGTGCAAAATCATACATATGTTCAGTTATGCTGCATTGCTACGTTTTTGTCCTTCTACTCAGGCTGTTCTGATGAATACATCTTTCTCTTTTATATCTGCTTACTCAGTTAATTATGCTTAACGGAAATCTATAATGTTTGAAACTATGTGCAGGAAATTGCTTTAAGACATGATACATATGAGAGAGCAGTATTCCAGTATTCCACACACAACTGTCATTTCTTTGTCTAGATACTGTCATTTTGAATTTCAAGGCAAATGCTTCCTCTTGTAAAATTGTATATCATTACAAAGAGCAGGAAATAATAACAAGTTTTAAACAATATATATTAGTTATTAAAATGCAAATTCTTTTCTGTAATAAAGCTCAGAATATTTTATATATGTAACTTTTTTACATATATTTAAATAGGGAAAATCTAGTCAAAGTTTAAGAATACTTATTAAGCATGAATTCTTAACTCAGTGAAATAACACTATATTACAGACTAACATTTTTCATCTAAAATTGAAAAATTTCACCTATTAGCAGCATTTTTAAAGAGATTATTGCAGAATCCTATAGGACAAATCTGTTGTTACTCTAAAAGAAAAATCTGTGGAATTCTGTTTTAGCATCTGTAAGAGATCTTGGCTTTGCGATTAATTTTACATGGACTCAAACTGCAAGTTAAACAAGTCTTAAATCATATTTTCTTACAGATTAAAACTTCATCAAATCAAGAATTCTTAGCTCCCATATGAGAAGGTAAAAAAGAGTATCTGTACAAAGTGAGAAAAATCTTTTATTATTATGAAGTAAATCTTGTGTAGTCTTAGGTTCTATATAGTTGTCAACTTTTTATCAGTCTTACATTGATGGTTTTCAGGCAGTAAACCTGCAAACTAAACCTATGATTATCTAATATTTTACAGCTCATTCTCTCCTACTTCACCATGCCTTTTTTTAATGTCCCTTATCAATTTGCTGACACACCTGGAGTTTTAACCATTGTTTTCCCTGGAATCAAGAGCAGAACACAAAATTTCTAGTTCCAGGTATTCTGTACTTGCCTAAAATAGTTATCTAATCAGCTGGAGGATCATCTGGGGGACTTTAATTTCAGTAAAATGGTGCCAGTTATTTTTTCGTGGGAACTAGAAGAAGTCTGTTCTGAATGCCCCAAATCAAATTATTTCTCTGCATATGTGATTTACACTTTAATTGCATAGAAGGGACCTCTGGAATTTGTAATTTTACTAAGCAGTAAAAGAACGCTAAATGGAAAAATTAGAAGTTTGGAGGCTATTTTTGCCACTTGATGATGTTGATTCTTTAAATAATTAGATAAATTTCTCTCTCCTATCATTTAGAACTCATATCATTTAGAACATGAGATGGATTGCAAAGAAGCTGCAAGATTATGCAATTTATAGAAATGTTCTCTCTGGAATCTCTAATTTGCTGCAGAAGTTGGAAGAATAAATGTTATTGACGGACAGAAAGGAAGTTTAATAGCCAAAGCCCTAGTCTGGAACAAAGCTATATCTTGTAACTTGATTTTCTGTATATTTCTGTTCTGCTGTTGCAGTCTCTTTCACCAAAATTTTCAAAAGTTACATGTGAGCATTTAATTTCCTTCAGTCATTTGGTACTCACTCAGAATGTTTAAGCACTTTAACTAGCGTCAGTGATATCTTTGAGAGATATCAGTCTCAAACATTCAGCTGATCCTGATCTTCTGCTAAAGAAGCCCCCAAAATAAGTCACTCTCAATTTTTTTTTCACACTTTCCAAAGTGAGAGAAACATGATATGAAATTTGTTACCTATAATTATTCATTACTGTTTACCTGCTAAGCAGATACACCAAGCGGAGGAGAAAAATTAAAAATAAAATTAATAATTCAACTTTATTTTTATCCCTAGTATAAATGCATTAAAATAAAATTTTGATAATATTTAGGCAACCAATATTTAGTTGATAGTGACCAATAGGTTCCTTTGGGTACTGTAGATGGCTACTGCAACACCTTATAGTTTGTTCTGTATGTGCCTTAATACTACTGTCATCCAGGAAAATATTTCCTCCTCTATACATTTGACATCAAGTAGGTCAAGACTGATCTACAGCAACATATCTGTGCTAAACTGTTGCACAGCAGTGCATTGAGTTACCAACCCTTGTACTTCATCAACAGTTGCTCCCTCGAAATGCTTTATTGCTTTTGAAGTCTCATTTCTCGTTAATTCCCTTTCCTTTGTGAAGCTCGATGTGGTACCTAACACTTGATAAATTTAACATGGCTCTCCTCCTCTTTCAGGATTATAGTCTTAGCTCTTTGACCTAAAGATGTCATCCTCCATATTGCATGTAATATTTTTCCACCTAATGTCCCTCAGTCCATTAATCTATCCACAGCATAAATTTGACCCTGAGACATTCTGTTACTAAGTAACATGTTGACGTTATCCTGAATGAAATGGGGCTAGGTAAATAATTGGTCTGGCCCAGCATAGCATTTCTTGCATTTTTATGTTGAAATCAGTTTTGTCACTCTGAGCACAGCTGGTACTGTGAGACTTGTTTTGGACAGAGAAAGCATAGTTTCCTGTACAGTAATGTTACCTTAAGCTTTGCTTTTGATTTTTCACAGCTCACTTCAAAGTTTTTGTTAGGCAGTAATTATGAAGAAAATTTAGAAAGCTTCTCCAGAAAGGATGATAATAAGGAAGATAATGTGATAAAGAGTTGTTCTATGCAAGTGGTTTGAAGACCTTTCTACATGTCAATTTTCCTTAAAACGATTAGTCTATGGTTTATTTTGTCTGGCTGTCAGTGGGAGATGAATGGGAGAGCAGAGGAGGCAGTAAAGTGTAATAGTATTGAACCAGACCACAGAAGACAATGGACATGATGAACAGTTTCAGCTTATACAAATCAAGAAGTATTCAAGTTTATAGGAGCAGGACTGCCTGCCCCTCCTTTTCTTCCAACTGGATTGTTGTGAATGGTATTAGGCACCCTTTCTTGTGTAGCACTGAAGCCTCTGAACATCTGCTTTTCTTTATTTCAGATACATTCATTTGTATCTTAGGAGAGTTATATTTTTAAAGTAGACATTTTAAAATTATGTATGGGAACAAAAATGCATTATTTTATTCTTTAATATTCTGTCATCTTGTAGTCTAATGAATTTCTCTTTTAAAGGCAAAAATGTCACATGTGAAACAAGTGGGACTTTTAGCTGCTGGATGTCAGCCATGGAACAAGGATATATGTGCCGCTAGTGGCGACAGATTTGCCTACTGTGCTACCCTTGCTGTTTATATTTATCAGGTAAGATTATTCTTGTTTATCTGATTAGTTACATTTTTATATTGTTGTTGATCTCACTTTGAACCCTTTCAACAAATGCTTTTGCAAGTAGGGTTGCTGCTGAGAAGATATCTATGTAAAGCTCAATATTCCATTCAGGATACCCTTGAAGTTATGTGTGTCAAGAGTTATTTTTAGAAGACAGGCTTACAGTACAGCAAACATTTGAGATGAGTGAAGCTCAGTGATAGAAGACTGGGTTTTGAGGGAGAAATGAAGTAATTCCACAATTCCATTTGAAGCTGTAGTATAAAATAGTCTTTTGCATAGTGGATTAAAATGGTCCAAAGTTGTGGATTCAGTGATCTACCTTTATTTAATTTGGAGCCCAAACACCTCAGCACTATGGTCTTCTAAAAAAACAGAAATGCTGTGACATAGAATTTTCAGACTGAGAAATATGTGAGGAAATAAAGGATGTACTTTAATTTTAAGAGTTATACAGGTAGTAGGATTAAAATGAACAAAATTTATTGTGTCATATTTGGGCTTTTTTTTAAGATGTATTTTTAACTGTACTAAGTAATTTAAAAAGTGAGAAGGATTTCAAACTCATTTTAATATTCTTTCCTGTTTACCCCTTTGGAGATTATTAAATTATTGCTACCATGCCTATAAATAAAACATTTTAGGATTATTTGAGTACAGTTCTAAATGAAATATAATTATTTGTAAGTGACAGGGAGATAGATATAAAACTATTTTTTGCATTGTTGGATATCAGGCAACCTTTCTTTCCAAGTCAAATATATGAGAATTTATTTTATTGAGATGTGAGGTATTGGCAATAGTTAAATGCATTATAAATTCATCCATAAGTCTAATACTGTTATATGAAGTATTCTCCAACACAGAGGAATTTAAAGTAATTTTGCAAAAAATGTATTTCTAAAATGAATTTTATTATTTGTTTAGCTGGACCACCGATACAATGAATTCAAGCTCCATGCGATTATGTCTGAGCACAAGAAGACAATCACAGCCATATCTTGGTGTCCCCACAACCCTGACGTGTTTGCAAGTGCCAGTGCAGATAGTTTAGTGATCATATGGAATGTGAGTGAACAGAAAGTTGTGGCCAAGCTGGACAATACAAAAGGTATTTTAGACATGGAGATCTGTTTTATCCATACAGCTTGATCCATGGGTATGAGAAATACTTGATTAGTGTAAACTCTATAGTTGTTAGGGTGGAGATTTAACAATTGCCTAACACAATAATAATTGCCTAACACAATCTAACAATATTCTTGTCAGATATGTTTCAGTTCATTCTAAAAAATAATGGTCGTGTGAGTAATTTACCTTCAACCATCTTGCATTTGGTAAAGAAAGACATTATTCTTTTTCTCTAAAGAACTTCCCCAGTTCAAGAATTAACTTTGCTAGTGATTTCTTGTTGAGTAGGGGAGAAAAAAAATCCCAAAACCAACATTATTTTCATCACTGTATAAAAGGATAAACAATTAAATTTTAAAATAAAATATTTCACAATGACTTAGCTAAGTGAAAGCAAACAAAAGGTAGCCTTAACGGATTCAAGTATAAATCATTAGTGAATTTGAACAACAGCTTTTGTTTAAGTACCCTAATGCTTGTCTACCTGAATCTTGTCTCAGGCCTTGAAACTGCTGGAGCTTGTATTACAAGTCTAGGGGGTCAAGCATCTGTGTTACAGTTACATTTCCATGTCCAGTTCTGATTTATGCCAGTCAAAATCAGTACCTGTATTTCAAATTGAGATTGATTCTTACAGTCTTATCAGGTGTCCTTGACTCCTGCATTTTCATTGTTGGAAAGTGGGCACAAACCAAGAACAGTCAGAATCTCAGGATCTAATAAGCTATTTTGGGACTCCCTACTCTGTTTTCTCCAGAGCATTTAGGGATACCTCTGGAAATCTTTTAAATCTTCCATATCATGCAAAAGAAAATTCCACAGTGGTTTAATCTATTCCAAAAGAATAAAATGCATAAATATAAATGCTGGTACTTATTTTTCAATACATGGCTTGTTTAAAAATCTACTTCAGCCAATGACTACACATGACAAAATGTTATTACTATTTTAATATTTTTAGAAACTAAATTAAGATAATATGTTTAAACCTTTTATTGCTTTTTCTTTTAGTCCCTTTTACACTGCCACATAAAAGTGTCTAAATACAATTTTAAGTTTTCAGTTTGAGAAATTTGTTTTACTGTCATTTATTCCTTCAGGCACATATTATTAAATTATGAGGATTATGAGGGCTGGAGACATTAAGATCAAAATTCTTAAGTAAGACTGCCTACAGTTAGGTATTAGACAACAGAATTAAAACTGTCATGTATCCAGAAGAAAGCTATCAAGAGTTCCCTTTTATTACAGAACTAAAATATCTGATATTGTCAAAAATATCTGCTTCTGTTAGATTTCTCTCTAAATTTCATTGTATTTTGCTAAAACAGGCATTTTGAAATTCTCAGTGTTTTATTATCTTAGTAGTAAATAACTTACAGCAAAGCATAGTAGTGAATGAAATTCTGAATGAATGAAAGTATTGTTTACAGGATCAGGCTTATCCTCATCTTTGGTACTGATGAAGTGTAGATATCATAAAATACGGTCCATCAAAGTAGCATAAAAGTACTTTGGGAAATTATTTTATTTCCTGCCTCTGGAAATCTAATTTACTTTTACACTGTAAGATGTTCACACACTTCTCTAATTTTCAGTCTAGCAACTTCTATGTAGAAAAATTATTTCTACTGTTTTTCAAGGCAATTGCTGATACTGGGTCAAGGAATACTACCTGAATTTTGTGTCCTGGTTCTTACTAGGTTTACCTGTATGTTTCAGGAATTCCTGCATCCCTTGGCTGGTGCTGGAATGCAGGTGATGCAGTTGCATTTGTGCCCCACAGAGGTCCACTGTACATTTGGACTATCTCAGGACCTGACAGCGGGGTAACTGTGCATAGAGAAGCACATAGTTTCTTGTCAGATATCAGTCTGTTTAGATGGCATCCAAAGAAAAAAGGAAAGGTGGTATTTGGACATACTGATGGAAGCCTCTCTATTTTTCAATCAGGTAAAAACTCATATGACAAAATATTTAGTTTTATATATGTATCTCTTGTTTCTCCATATGGAATTCTTCACTTTTAAAAATTAGATTCTATAATATAGGTACATACATAACATTTTTTCTTGGTTCACAATATTCCTATTCCTTCCATATCACAAAAATATTCTTTCTTAGATGCAGAATTCAGAGCATTTTCTTTATGTCTCCTGTTTTTTGAGACCAAGATAAGACTGCATTTTTTTCACAACTGCAGTAAACATTTTTTTTTTTGCAAATGGTAACAGCCATGATCTTCTACTGAATTATATTTTCCTGCAATTTTATTTTTCTGAATGGAAAGACTGGAATCTTTTGTTTACTTTCCTATTTTTGCATTTGTTCTGGAGTCGTCTGTTTCATATCCTAGAATCCTCTGCAATTTTATTGGTAGAATCTCACCTCAGACTTAGTATTATCTTCGTGGCTCTGTTCTGTCAAAGGATAGATGGGAAAATATTTATCTCTTTTTGTCTGAAATCCACCACACACATTTGTGCATACTCTATAAATAGTCTATTCTCTAATAAGGTGTCATGTTGATATGCTCATTTGAAGGTAAAATTCCACTTGTTTTCATAGTTTTCTTCAAAGTCAGATATCTGTATTAGGTTGACTATTTGAATTTTTTCCTGACTGCTTCTTCCTTGTATAAAAATTGATTTTCAACTTTGTGGGGAAAACTGTTCTGTAAATAATGTGTTAATTTTACATAGAGTTGTTCTCCAACAGCCATGCAAAATTTATTTTTTTTCAGTTCACTCTACTAAGTTGTCACACAGGATGTCACAGAGAATAGATTCCCTTGCTTCTGTAGTGCTGACTGAGTTAGCACTGGCACTGGGAAAAGGAAATCAATTTTTATATGATAACATCTAAGTATTTATCAGACTGATACTTTTCATGAAGTCTATCTATGAATAATGGAAGGTGTCAATTCCTTATTTCTAGAAAAGCAGTAATTTTTTTTTTTTATAAGATCACAACTTCAAAAATACAGATCTATTTCATTTGGACTGTACTCTGTCTTATACAACTAAGATTAATCTCTCTGAAATAAAAGGCGTAGGATAAATATAATATTAAAAGATGTAGGTTTCAATAATATGGATCATCAAGTGGAATATGTAATCTTTTTTGTGGGTGTCAGACTAGATATGAATGGTCTGTTTTGGCTACAGAATCTATAAGCACTTCATAGTTGCACACACTGTTTTAAAGAAGAAAAAAGTCTAAAGGCAGTTCTTCAGAATAAGCCTTTACTGCCACAGTGTTTTTCTGGTTCTTACTGCCTTTATTTCACCTGTATAAGCTCTGGTGTGAAGATTTATTTGCATTCAAATGGCTTGTATTTTATGCTGTGCTGCAGACCTTTACTCATAGAAATTCTTAGAACAATGTATGTGATTTAACATACTTTCCTTTCCTATAAAATTATGTGTATAAATCTGATAGCCGTTTCTGTTTTCTGCTGTATTAAAGTCAAATCTGATAGAAAAAGTAATACTCTAAGTCAAATATTGCCAGTACAGCTTCATTAATTTCACTGCGGCAGACAAGAGAGCAAGTGAAAATTTCAGGGAGAGAGGAAAAAATTATGTTTGCCAATCTTGTAACTATTGAAAGTATGTATTTGATTTAATTTCTAAATAACCTGTTTTCTTGTGCACTTTAAAGGTTCTAAAAATCAGAAACATGTCTTAAGACCAGAGTCTCTTGAAGGAACAGATGAAGAGGATCCAGTTACCGCTCTGGAGTGGGACCCTTTGTCAACTGATTACCTTCTTGTTGCTAATTTACATAATGGTATTCGACTAGTTGATTCTGAATCTCTGTCCTGTATCACAACTTTTAGTTTACCCAGTGCAGCAGCATCTGTTCAGTGTTTAGCCTGGGTTTCTAGTGCACCTGGAATGTTTATAACTGGAGGTAAGGCTTTTATTTCCTGATTTATACAAAGATAAAAAATACAGGACTGAGTCTTCAAAAAATGATACTCCAAGTTTGATTTTTATGTTTCATAATATTTTTAAAAGTAGAAGCATACATGAATTGTACATAAAAAAGACCATAACACAAAACCAGAAAATAATAAAATTACGCTGAGCAGTTTTTTCATGTTTTAAAAGTTTTAGCTACGTAAATATGTGACTTTCTACAATTTGCTAAATAATATTTTCCTCATGCACCCTTTAGCAAAAAATATATTAATTCCTTTGGGAATAGGAATAAAAATGCATTGTAGTAATTGATGCCACTTCAGAGATTTAAAAAATTAAAAGAAGAAAGTAATCTATTTCCTGCCTCTTTTCTAAACCATAGACATTATGGCTCAGGTTGAACTAATGAATAAAGAAATTAAGGCTGGCAGAATATTTTATAAAAATAGAGGTAGAGTTTATCTGTGTTTAAATAGCTAATGTTAATAATGATTGTTGTTAATAATGATATAGCCATTGTGGTGAATGGAGCACAAATAGGATGCCATGGATGTTACACTAGACGATCTCCAGAGGTTCCCTCCAGCCCTAACTATTCTATGATTCTATGATTCTATGGAGTTGACAGTGCTTGCTTATAAAATTATTCTTAGGACTTGAAGTTTAATTCACTGCTGTATTTTTTGTATAAATCAGTCCTCAAACCACATACCTCTGTGTTTTGTTTTGTTTTTTTTTAAACCTTAGATTCTCAGGTTGGTGTGTTACGTGTTTGGAATGTTTCACGTACAACACCTATAGATAATTTTAAATTGAAGCAAACTGGTTTCCATGGCTTGCATGTGCTAAGTTCTCCTCCAAAAAAAAAGTGTAAGTGTAATTTTGATTGTTATTCATTGTAATGGCAAATGCAACTTAAAAAAATCTTATTTATGAGTCCAGATCAATATCTTTAGCGTTGGTCAGCTATTTAGTTCTTAATTAAAGTATCTTCTGCTGCTAGTGGATTAGACAAATGCATAAAGGACAAGTACTTTATAGGGTCCTTCTTTAGTAGGCCAGGCTTCATACAGGAATTCTCCATTTCTTTTGTTTTAAATCTTATTAGAATACAAGCATTTTACTCTTTATAATTTCACTTATTACTGAAATAAGAAATAATCTCTCTTTGTCTTTTGCTTTATATTGTTAAGCATGTTCATCACAGTATCCTACTAAGAATCACCATACATCTTCAACAAGTGAGGCTGTTCCTCCTCCAACTTTAACCCAAAACCAAGCATTTTCTCTTCCTCCTGGTCATACCGTCTGTTGCTTCATGGATGGTGGAGTGGGACTTTATGACATGGGAGCCAAAAAGTGGGATTTCCTTAGAGATTTGGTATGGTTCATCTCTGTCTTTGAATTGAGAGTTTATTTGGCTTATGCACTTTCTTCTAACAGCAAAAAATGGAGAATGAAGTCTTTGCAGTACTGTACAGCAGTTTCTATTGTTAGAGCCCAGATTTCTAGGAAATAAAATCACAGTTCTGAAGTTTAAAGTAATTTTTAATTGGAAATTACTGAATTCTGTTGGAAGTATTCTGACAGTTTTTTAAAAAAGAGAAATAAAGAGTTACAGACTTCTTTTTAGTTTGTTTATTTTTTAACTGAAATTTTAGTTTGATGACCTTCTCAGAAATTTTCTCTAGTGGGTTTTCTATAATTCAGAATAAAAGTTTGAGTCATATCAGAGAGCTATATGGTGAATGCACTCAGTTTAACATTACAAAGAATTATTAAATTTTATTTGAATCTGAAATTCAGAAAGAGGTTTATCATAAATTGGATGACCCTTTTCTTCACCAGGCTTTTAATTATTGAGGTTCTTGAGGATATTTCTCTTTTCCTCTTTCCAAGTTCTCTTTTCACTGAAAAACCCCCAAACAATTTTCAGCTGTACTCCCATATGCATTTGAATAGAGGCTGCTGGTTGGTTTTCTCTTTCCATTTTTATTGGATTTCATCCTGTAAAGCAACTGAGGCTTAAAAAAATTCTTAAATAATACTTGTGTTTCATATATTTATAAACTTAAATTCTACAAATGCATGACTTGGAAAACAACCAATTGATACATTAAAATTCTGATGGATTGAAGTTTAAGCTGCAATAGAGCATAGACTGTATATAGAAACACAGAATATTCAGTGGGGCACTAGACAACTTGTACAACATGTTCATCATACAGAGCTTTATTTTTTCAATCAGGTACTTTTTACCAATAGGGAAAAACTGTTCCTGTTTTAAAAAATTAAGTTTTTTTTTTTTGCTTAGTTTTTTAATTCAATATTTTAGCAACATATTTTGAACAGAAAATGCTAACAAGTTCCTGGCATTGCATTACCCTATGGTTTCAGGAAAGAATTTTTTCTAGTTTTAATTTTAACCTATGAAAGAGCATGTTATAGTCTAAGTTATTTTATGCCTTTTAGTTTGACTGATAAGCCTAAATAGAAAAGGGTTTTGGAACTCTTAATTGACCTGACAATTAAATTAAATGCAATGTATTTTAGAGTTTGATCTAGAGTTGGACTTCTGGAGAAAATCAAATGTAATAAAAATGGATTAAATATTTGTTTCATTTAAGGGACATGTTGAGACCATCTTTGATTGCAAATTCAAACCTGATAACCCTGATCTTCTTGCTACAGCTTCATTTGATGGCACAATAAAAGTTTGGGACATAAATACTTTATCAGCGGTTTATACATCTCCTGGTAATGAGGGGGTTATTTATTCCATTTCTTGGGCTCCAGGTAAGAATATTTTGCTGTATGTCTAAATGTTCTTTGAATTAGCATTAACTGCAGAATTTGTCATATAGAAGTATTAGTTTTATATAGAAAGGCATCTTCTAAGGTCTAAACAAAACTTAATTATCTGTGAAACCAGTAGAATTCAATGCTTCAGACCTTGCTGAAACTTACCCTTTTGAGTAATGCTCACAGTATTTCATACTCAGAATGGAGGGAGGAAAATCTCTGGAACATTTCTAACATGGCATTATGCAGATGACAAAATGTCCTGCTTTGCATGAGAAGCAGCTACGTAAAGGAATTCAGGTTATATTTTGTGCTGAAATAGTGGAACATAAGTATTTAGCTCTTTTTCTTCCTTCTTTGTGTAGGAGTCTAATCACTGAAGAACTCTGCTTTAGCAATCTTATTAGAATAGGAAGTGTCTTTTCTGCAAAGCATCTACTTTTTCTTAGACAAATCACTGGACTCACTGGGAAATTTTGTTTTCAAAGCTCTTCTGTAACCCCCTTTGGTATACCTGAAAATACACATCTGATAGCTGTCAATAGTTGACAATAAGTTGACTTCCCTATCCTGTTTTATTTCTTTGGACAGCAGATGTATTTTTTAAATCATAATAATTCACCTTTCTCTTCTCACCTGGACTTTTGAACTCTTAAGAAATAATAACTGACAGAAGAAAAATATTGTGGTGGGAAGCTTAATGTAGTCTGCATATGTTAAGTAAATTTGCACTTTTTCATTTCAGAGAGTCTCTTGCACCATATATACATCTTCACAAATAATTTTTCTTGCTATATGGAAATCATGGCAATATGAAATGCAGTGCTTATTCTTGGTTATTTAATTTTGAAGTTTAAATTCAGTGTTTAGTTGTATCTCACATTGAATCAATAGTTTGTTTGCTGCAGGAGGGGTGTAGGTTTGTTGGTTTTGGTTTTTGTTTGGGTTTTGTTTTTTTTTTAAGATAAATTGGAAATACATGCTCCAATTTTGTTCCTTAGTATCCTGTCCAAAAGGTCCTGTCCCTCCCAGCCAGAACTTTTGGTGCTTACTCCCAGACAGTTCCTGCCTTGTGCTTTGTTCCTAATGTGTAATCTAATGCATGCCTCAATTTGTTTGGTCTCAGACCTTTGAAAAAAGTGATTACTCCTTTTTTCTTTTTTCTCCCTCATCATTCTCCTACCCGAGTTTACTCCCATTTTATATATTTACCTTGCTAGACTCCTCCTGCATAGGTTGTCTTTTCTGCCTCCGAAGCTTGGAATAAAATAACAGTCAAAAGTTTCCTATAAATCTGCTATTTGATGAAAAGTATAGCTATATTGGGATAGAGAGTCACTGTAATGAGGAGACTTTGGTGGCTTTTGGATTAGACCTGAATTGAATTTCCCAGTTCTCACTGTGGAGTTTTGTACTGAGATTTTCCACCCTGTAGAGCGTGGTTACAGATTCAGGTACATTCTTGATGGTCTTAGGTGCAGCAGTGGTGCAAGATTAAGGAAACAAAGTACTGTTAAGTGTTCTCTCTCATTTTTATGATTTGTCTTTATATGTAGGGAACTTAAAAGGAAAATGCTCTAGTTGCTACAACTTTGGGCTTGAAACATTGAGGTTGTCTGTCTTTCAGGTTGAGTCATATGCATCACGATCATTAATTTCTTACATGCAAGACTTTTAGCAGGCATTAAGACACTTTTTACAGGAATACAATTTTTATTTGACCATTCCTCAAAACAGGAATGTAGAAAAACAGGTCAGGCTTTCACTGAAATTGATGTTTTTGACTTAGTAGCAAATGCTAGCCTCATGTTCATGTACCATTGATGTCTTATGTTCATATTACATTTCTTCAATTTAAAGTAAAACCATTGTCAAACAATCTTGTGATTTTATAATTATTGTAATATTTTATAAACATCTCTCTTTAAAGGAAATCTGAACTGCATAGCGGGTGGAACATCCAGAAATGGTGCCTTTATCTGGGATGTTCGAAAAGGCAAAATGATAACCAGATTCAGTGAGGTAAGATGGGATTGCTACGTTTTTGTCTATATGAAATGCAAGTTAGTCATTCCCTCTAGTGTCCATAAATAGAGATGGCCAAAGTACATATATTTTTAAAAGGTGCTATAGTATAAAAGTCTATGGAGTTATCTAAGTGCCAGTTTACATGTGTGGCAGAAATATTTTTACTTCCTCAAACTGGGTTTGTAATATGAGAGTGGTGAAGCACCAGATGGACTCCATTATCTTAAAATTGGTCTTGTAGGGATACTTGGCAAAAGCATTGCTGATTCTTTAACTGTGTAAACATATATGGACATACAGACTCAGCATCAAAATGAAAGCTGTGTTCTGTATTTTCAAACATAAGGACCAGAAAAAACTTGCTGTACCTGAAGCCTAGATCAGTAAAGCTCCATTTTGCAGCACACTAAGCAGTATGACTCATTCAGTGGCTTGCCTTGTATTACGTGAAATTTATCCAGGCATTTTTAAGTCCTGAAATAGTAGCATAATGTTTATTGGCAGAAGAGGTTGTGTAATATTATGCTGTAGTATTTTACACTATTTTGTGTATTCTCGGTATATAGATGTGATCTTCAGATTATACAGACATCATCATTTAAGTATAGGATCCACATCAATGTACAAGGGATGTTCTTTAAGAAGAGAGGTGGGGGAGTGAGGAGAGGCATGAGCAGAAAACAAGTATACCTACCTTCAGGAGTTCTGGCATTCTAATACTGATATTGGCATTTGTGCTACTAAATATCTTTTCTGTAATACTTGTCCTGATACACATCCCAATTAAGTTTTCTCATACCACAATTTTTCATGCCCATATACTTCGTTATTCCAATAAGTAACTAACCTTTATTCAGAATCACTGAATGATTAATGTTGGAAGGGACAACAGGGAGTCATCTGGTGCAACCTCCCTGCTCAAGCAGGGTCATCCTAGAACACTTTGCACAGGATTGCATCCAGATGGTTCTGGAATATCTTCAGAGAGGGAGACTCCCCAACCTCTCAGGACAATTTGTTCCAGTGCTTGGTCACTTACACAATAGAGATGTTCTTCCTCATGTTCAGTTGGAACTTCCTGTGCATCAGTTTCTGCCCATTGCCCCTTGCTTGGCACTACTGAGCAGAGCCTGGCTCCATCCTCTTGGCACGCTCCCATCAGATACTGACAGACATTGATAAACACCTCTCAGTTGTGACTTCTCAAGACTGAATAGGCCCAGCTCTCTCAGCCTTTTCTTCTAAGAGAAATAATTTTTGTTGACCCCTATTGAACCCTCTTCACAAGTTCCATATCTCTCTTGAGCTGAGGAGGACAAAACTGGGCACAATACTCCACATATGTCCTCACCAGGGCAGAATAGAAGAGCAGGATCACCTCCGTTGCCCTGCTGGAATGCTCTTCCTAATGCACCCCAGGACACCATTGGCCTTTTGGCCACAAGGTCACACTGCTGCTCATGGACAGCTTGGTGTCCACCAGAACCCCCGCCCCACCCCCCTTCTCCACAGAGCTCTTTCCAGTGGATCAGCCCCAGCCTGTGCTGGTACATAAGTTTATTCTTCCCCAGGTGCAGGACACTGCAGTTGCCTTTGCTGAATTTCAGCTGGTTCCTCTCTGCCCATCTCTCCAACCTGCCAAGGTCCCTCTGAAGGGCTGCACAGTTCTCTGGGGTACTGGCCACTCTTCCCAGCTTTGTGTTGTCAGTCAGCTTGCTGAGGATGCATCTGCCCCGTTATCAAGTCATTGATGAACAAGCTAAACAGTTCTGGGACTGGTATGGAATTTTGGACCACCACTAGTGATAGGCCTCCAACTAGAGCCTGTGCCACTGATTGCAACCCCCTGGGATCTGCTGTTCAGCCAGTTCTCCATCCACCTCACTGTCTACTCATCCACTCCACACTTCCTGAGTTTGACTATGCAGACTTTGTCAGAGACAGTGTTGAAATTCTTGATGAAGTCAAGGTGAGCAATACGCACTGCTCTCCCCTCATCGTCCCTTGAGGTGAGACTAACTGGTTAGTAGTTCCCTGAGTCTTCCTCTTTCTTTTTGGAGACTGGAGTGACATTTGCTTTCTTACAGTCCTCACCTCAGACACCTCTCCTGATTGCCACAGCCCTCCTTTCAAAGATGGCTATGAGCAGCCTCGCTGTGGTGATACTCTTTCAGCATTTTTGGATGCATCCTGTCAGGGCCCATGGACCTTGGATTTCAAGTTTGTCTGTGTGTTCTCTAACCCAGTTCATCTTGATCAAGGGAAAGTCTTGCTTCCAGCATTCTTCTATGCTGGTCCCTTGAGTCAGAGACTCTTGAGAGCTGGTTCTGTCAGTGATGACTGTTGTAAAGAAAGTGTTCAATAACTCTCCCTTTTCTGCATCCTCTGCTACCAGGGTCCCCCCTCCATTTAGTAATGGGCATACATTATCCTTGGTTTTCCTTTTGATATTAATAGAGCTGAAGAAGCACTACTTGTTGTTGTCCTTGACATCCTTGGCCAGATTTAATTCCAGATGAGCCTTTGTGCTCCTTATCTCCTTTCTACTTATTCTGCCCACCTCTCTGTATTAATTCCAAGTGGCCTGACCCTGCTTCTATCTCCTGTGCTTAAGTAATGACAGAAGTTCCTTGGTCGTCCATGAAGATCTCTTGCCCCCTTTCTCCAATTTCTTGCTCATCGGGGTGCATTGTTTTGAGCCTGGAGGAAATGATCCTTGACTATCAACTGGTTCTCTTGGACCCTTTTTCCCTGCAAGGTGTGTTCCCATAGAACTGTTCAGAGAAAATCCCTGAAGAGACTAAAGGTAGCTCTGCTCAAGTCCATGACTGTATCTTACTTGCTGCCCTGCTTCCACTTTGCCTGATACTGAACTCCACAGTCTCAATAGTCACTACAGCCAATGTTGCCCCCAACCTTCACATCTCCCACAAGGCTTTCCCTGTTTGTTAGTATGAGATTCAAGCAGCACAAGATTCCTTGTGGGATCCTACACTACCTATGACAGGAAGTTGTCATTAACACTTTCCAGGAACCTCTTGGACTCTGTGCTTCACTGTGCTGCTTCTCCAGCAGATGTGAGGGTAGTTAAAGTGCCCCACAAGAACTAGTGCCTGTGACTTTGGGGCTGCTTCTAGCTGGCTATAGATGGCTTCATCCACTTCTTTTTACCTATCAGGCAGCCTATAGCAAACACCCACAACAGTGTCTTTTATCCAAACCATAAGCTCTCGACTTGCCCATTATCCAGTCCAAGACAGAGCTTGATACATCCTAAGTGTTGCCTCACACAGGGGGAAATTCCACCAGTGTGACTTTCTGGCCTGTCTTTCCTAAACATTATGTAGCCTTTTGTGGCAACATTCCATTCATGCAAGCTATCCCACTGTGTCTCTGTAATCACAGTGCAGTCAAAGGCTTGTGACTGCACACAGATCTCTAGTTCATCCAGTTTGTTCCCCATACTGCATATGTTGGGGTACAGGCATCTAATAGAAGTATTTGATTCTGTCCATATCCCAGTGGAGGTGCAAAGGGATTCCCTGTAGTTCTGTCCAATGATTACTTCTTTGGCTGCTTGTGCTTGCTCCAGGTCCTGTCTCTTAAGCCTCCTAATGCTACTAGAGTGATTTCTATGGTTCTCTCCCTCCCTACACATTCTCTCTGGCAAGCCTGGCCTCGGTCTCTTTCCAAACTAGTTTAAAACTCTTGCAGTGAGCCCTATGAACTCCTGAACTAAGATCCTTTTTCTCTTTGGAGACAGCTGAACCCCATTTGTTGCCAGTAGGCTTTGTGTTGTATAAACTGACCCATGATCAAAACCCCTAAAACCGTGGTGATAACACCAGCATCAAGTACAGTTGTTCATCTGCATATTCTTCCTGTTTCTTGCCACATCATTCCCTGCAACCGGCAGGACAGAAGAGAACACAACTTGTGCTTCACATCCCTCAAGTTGTCGCCCCAAGGCCCAAAGGCCCCTCTTGATTGTCCACAGTGTTTTTTATTTAACTTTCAGGTTTATATAGTTACAGATTGCCCATTCTTCAGCTTGACCCAGTTTTGTCTCTTAGATCCTGGAGGCTATAGTGGTTTTACTACTTATCTCCATAGTCCCAATGTTTTGGACTTGGATTCTCAAACATCCAACTTATATTGGGTACTCATTATCATGTGGTTTTGTACAGTATACTGTACTGGGAGAAAAGAGCTGAAGACCATAGGAGAATAAAGTAAAAAAGATGAGTCAATAGATGAGAGAAAAAGGGGTGAATTATTTCTTATTGATAGGTATTTTGCATTTTTTGAAGCATGGAAAGAATGGAATCTTCTGCATTGCCTGGAGTCATAAAGATTCCAAAAGAATAGCAACCTGCAGCAGTGATGGATTTTGGTGAGTGTTATTGGAAGAAAAAAATGGCTAAATGCACTTCTCAAGTCCATAAAGTTTGACAGTACTCTCAGTAATTAATTTAAAAACTTTTCTTACTGGACAAAACTTAAATTCTCTTATTCTTCTGTACTTGTTAGGGTACATTTTTCATGATTTAAAAAAAATAAAGGAAATGTTTTCAGAAGGAATAGTGTCTAAGACACACTGATAGTGAAAATAAATTGTGATTTTTATTTGGACAAGAATATCCTTCTAGGTTTCTTATCTGTAGAGGACACTTTTTGAAAGATATCCGACTTTACTTGTCTTAATTTTAAAATTTTTTTTTAGTTGGTTGTTTTAAGGACTAAAAAGTACTATTTTAGAATTAAATAACTACAAGTGTTCTATCACAGGAGTATAATACCCCCTTTCTAAAAATGAATGAATGTCCATTGAAATCAATTTTGCATATATTGTTTTCAGTACATCCTAAAAATCTTTCTTCATTTGTTTCCTCTGCGACCTGTGTCATTCCAGCTTGAACATAACGGGCAGAAATTTTAGAAAACAAGTAACTGTCTTTTTAATTCATAAAGATCTATTTGTACCTTAAAGCCATGACTACAGTTTTGATTCTGGGCTATGAGATCCTTTCAAGAAATATGTACCACAATGAAGATCTTTAAAGCCCCTCTGAAGAAGCACAGATAACTGAAGTTAGATATTGTACAATCAACATCCAGTTAAATGTTGTGATTGAGGGGCTGATACTGCTTGTGGCTGTTTCTCTGATTCTTTGTGTATACATTTTTGCTCTCTGGTTTATTTGCACAGAATAAAACCTAGTTTTTCATAGCCTACCCAGAATGTATTTTTCCTTATAATATCACATTGTAATTGTTTTCAGTATTATTCGAACCATCGATGGCAATGTTCTTCACAAGTACAAACATCCAGCTGCAGTGTTTGGCTGTGATTGGAGTCAAAACAACAAGTAAGTAAAAATTAACCCAAAGAATTGACGATATTTACTATTTAAATTGATTACCAGTAAAGTAACACAAATTTATGTAGAATGTGATATTCACTCTGATAGTAAAACACTGAAAATATCTGTTCCAAAGTAGGATATACCTATAGCAGCCCTGTCTTCCCAGTAGTATATTTCATTGACCACCATGAACTTTCTTAACTTTCAAAGGAGGATCATTTCATATTGATGAGAAAAAAAAAATATCTAGCTGAATTTATCAGGGGGGGGGGGGGGAGAGGGGAAGACATTCAATACCAGGAAAGAGAGGTCTAGAGGTGCAGATTCGTGTCCTTGAAATGACTGCTAAGGTGAAAATGTAGCGGACAACTAAATACTTTGTGATTACATGCAAATTTTGTAGATAATTCCTAATAATGACATGAGAGCTTTTTGTCAAAAAAAAATTCTCATAATTCGATTTAATAATAGCTGTGTATTGGGTGCATAGTCAGACGAGTGCAAATATATTCCCCATTGCAACTAAAGGATCTTTATCAGGTTTATTCTGATTTAGTTTTTTAATCAGATTATCGATAGCTACATGTTGAAGAAATGACGGAGAAGCAAAAAATTGCTATTTAAAAAAAATAATTGCCAATTGCACATCATATTTTGTTTAAATTTAAAGAAGCATTTATCACCTCTGTGACCAAGGATTTTGCTGTTTTTATTTTTCAGAGATATGATAGCTACTGGTTGTGAGGATAAAAATGTTCGTGTTTACTACTTGGCAACCAGCTCTGATCAACCATTGAAAGTTTTTACTGGGCATACTGCAAAGGTTTTTCATGTACGGTGGTCTCCTCTCAGAGAAGGAATCCTCTGCAGTGGCTCTGATGATGGGTGAGTATTTCTGAACTGTTAGAAAACTTAAAACTCAAGCAGGACTATTGGAGAAACTCACATCTTTGCTTGTAATGGTGCTGTCAATATTTAATAATCTAAATCTCTGCCTTGTTCAGATCCAGGTTTCAGCTCTGCTCTTAGCTTTATGTAGTATTTGGACTGCAGAATCATTATCTAAAATAGTCACAACTGCTGCAGTAGTGCAAGTTTCCATATGCTTTCCCAAAAGTAGGCTCAGTGCCTGATACTGTTACTGCGAGGAATAGCACAAGGAGGATACCACATGCTTACATTAAATCTAAAGAAACAGGTGCAAGACCTGCCCTTATTTGATATTTTTCAAAAGTGTAGTTAAGTAGAATCTGCAGAGAATTTTAATGAGTATTGTATCTTTCTGGTTTTTTGTTTGATGCCGTTACTTTTGAGGGAGGGCACATCAGCCCATGGTAAGTAGAAGGAAGCATTTTTCTATGATTTTAAGCCACTTCCCTGCAGAATATATAAGATATTTTTGTAAAGTTTGGCATGTTGGCTTCTATTGCTTTCCCATTATCATTCATTACAGGTTTATGTTTGAAGCAAAATCTATTCGTTCATAGTGCAGTGATTCATGACAGAAGACAACCTGATAGCAAACTTCTTGACAATAAAATACATTGAAGAGGACTGGCCCTAGAATTGAACCCTGATGAGCATTGCTGCTGACCAGTTGCCTGCCAGATGTAGCCCCTTTCACTACAACTCTTTGAGCCCTGTTGTGATGCAAATAAATATTCTGATAAATTTGAAGCTTAAAATATTGCTGAAGTAGAGAGATAATTATATTTCTATAGGTGATCTGATGTAAATTGTTCTCTTTTATGCTGTTTCAGTACCGTTCGGATATGGGATTATACACAAGATGCTTGTATAAATGTTCTTAGTGGACATACAGCTCCAGTACGGGGACTGATGTGGAATCCTGAAATTCCTTACCTTCTAATATCTGGCAGTTGGGACTATACAATTCGAGTCTGGGACACAAGAGATGGAACATGTTTGGACACAGTTTATGATCATGGTGCAGATGTGTATGGTAATGTCTTTTAAATTTTGTTTTATTTCTGTATTGAAATGCATTCTAATAGGGTTTGAACTTTATAAAGTAATTTAATCAAACAGGTTATTACATAAACTTATTTCACTACATTTTAAAATATCCCCTCTCCTAGGATTAACATGTCATCCTAGTCGTCCATTTACGATGGCATCTTGCTCTCGTGATTCCACTGTGAGACTCTGGTCATTGACACCTCTTATAAACCCTCTACAAATAAATATCATAACAGACAGATGTTGGGATGATATTATCAGCAATACAGGTAAGCAAATTGTATAAGCCATTGTTTTAATTTTCTTTATGTTAATATTCCTATTCCTTTCGTTGTTTTGTATTTTAATTTCATATATAAATCTTTGTGTGTGTTAGATCGCGCTGTGGAGTCTGGAGCTCCTCCTTTGCTGTGTGGTAAAGTTTCCAGGGATATTAAACAAGAATTGGAAAAATTGTCAGGAAGTCTTCAAGGAAAAAAACTAAGGTGGTTTTCAGAATTTTTTTCAGTAAGTATTCTGCCAAATTAGGGATGTTGTTAATTCACATGACTTTCTTTTCTGAAGTCAGTCTCCAAAATTGGGATTTCTTTTTTCTCTACCATTTTTTTCTCTCTTTCTTGAAGGGAGCTTAGAAAATAGACAAAAATAAGTTAATTTCTTAACAGGTCAGCGTATAAAAATGTCCATCATTGAATTGTTTGTCAGTTGTGAAAAAGAAATTTCACTAATTTAGCTTTGCAAAAAACAAATCAGCTTTTTGCAAAGTTAAATTAGTGAAATAATATAATTTTCTATAGGAAAGGTTAATTTGGCAGCAATTTGCTATTAAAGAAAATGAAATTATGTGGTTAATCAAACTGCATTAGAGTTTTTATTAAAAGAATACCTTCATTACTGACAAGTTTTTAACTGCCCTGTGTCTGTGCCCAAACTGCTTTTTATGTTTTAGGAACTGTAGATCCAGGTGACCTGTGCCTAAGTATCCATCTACTGCCTTTTCTCCATTGCACAGTAATATTTTCTATAAATTGCTGCAGCTTCTCAGTGCAAATGAGTTAAAAAATATGAGTTCCTTTGAGTTCTTACCTGAATAGAAGCTGTACTTGAGGTATAGCAAAGACAAAATTACTTGGAACTACAGGTTCTACTACTACTGAAACTTGTGTCCAATACGGTTGTAATTTAAATCAAAACACTGATCTAAAAAGAGCTAGTTCATCCAAAGTATTTGGTTTGAGTTCTAGATAAATTGAAGTGGATAATTGAGAAATTATGAAACAATCTTTTGCAATTTCAAACTCTCTTTTGATAAAAATATATTTATGGAATTCTTAGTTTTACATAAGTTATAAATTTTGATTTCCCTTATTGATTTGATAGTAAAACTGTTCTAAGAATACTAGAATTTTCCAAGAAAATCAGGTATGGGCAGTGCTTTTTGACTCCAGAAAATGAGATATTGTGCTAAACTATGTGGAGTCTGATAAGAGTTTTAGGGGACAGAAAAAAGAGAGAGTAATCTCTTTTATTATTTTGGGGGGTGGGGGGGGAAGCGGTGGGGGGAGGTTGGGTGGGTGATGTTTCCCTAGTAGGATTTTATGCTTTTTACCAGCTCAGAAATAATTTGACTTCTAAACTTGTGATCCTGTTATTCTTAGAAAAGCTTTTTAAGGTCAAAGGTTTAATGATTTTTTTAAGCTTTTGAATACTCACTCTCTTCTAGACTTCATTCAGTGTTAAACTGTTGTCCTGTTTCTACAGAAGGATTGATTCAAAGGCTAGACCAATAGAAATGCTTAAAATTTATTAAAAACAATATTTTCTGCATATACTGTTATACTATATGTGTCTATTTTAAGATTTAATATTAAGATAGTAAACCAGGTTGTGACAGTCAAGCCTTGAAGTTCTTTTCTACCTGGCCCATGCCTTTCTTTTACAGAAAGTGGTAAAGAAGTCCTGGGTCAGCTCCTGCATGGCAGCAGCTGACTGTTGGTTTGTGCCAGCAGTAAACACAAGCTAGCTTGCATTTATTTGAGAGCAAAAGGGAAAACTAATGGTGAGCCCTCAGCTATGTCCACACATAACCAAATCGGTTCACGGATTTCACTGTATCTTTACAGCCTTCAAGAAGACTGAAGGACTTGTAGTCTCTTGAACTAACTCATGTTTTCATAATAAAGGTTCTAATATTGAAATTGTCTGAAATTGTATTTCTTGGAGTTGACTGACAAATTTTTTCCAATATCATTATAAGTTCAAGTTTCTCTTTTGAACATAACTGTAATAAAACTCTTCTTCTCTAACAATTTTAGCCTCCAGGAGGCAGCAAAAATTTATGGGATTTGGTTGCTGTAATAAAGGGACAGGATGACAGTTTGCTTCCACAAAACTACTGCAAAGGAATTATGCATATGAAACACCTCATTAGATTTAGACTGGTAAGTGAAGCACAAACAGTATGTGAAAATGATTGTTAGTCCATGTAGTATTTCACTATTTAAAAATAACATTCAATGCTTTACAAAGGGTCACAACTTCATATCCAAAGATATTTGTGCAATACCAGTTCTTCACTGCAATACTTGTCTGTTACAATAGCATCTAGCTGAGTCTGTGTGACTTCATGCATACTCAGTGTTAAAATGCTAGGTTACAGTTATTAACAAGAAAAGCAATTTCAAAACAAAATCAATTGCAAACAATCATCACTACAGTTTCAGCTATGAAGTGATTTGTCTTGCCTGTTATATACACTGTACTTTTATGTTCAGTAAAGTCAAATTATTTGTTTTTATAAACATGAAGTGTGTAGCTATGTTCAGATGTAAAGACAGGGGAATTCATGTCTGAAAACGGGGGAGAGTCATCAGAAATATGTTCTGCAGCTCTCTATAAGAAGGAATGGCAAGAAACTGTCCTTAACACAGATACACAGCTTAAGAGTGACTTGGATGAGAAAAGGAAATTCAAGTATTAGGCCATAAATTAATTACTAGCTGCATTTATGAATATGCAACGAGATACACAGTTTGTGTAGAATATGAAGATTCATTATTCTGTCAGGAAGTTCTTAGGAGTACTAAAGAATGCCATACTCCAATGACTGGATTGTAAATAGAGGAAAGATGATCTACTGGTATGGATCAGGAAATGCACTTGCCAGGCCCAGGGCTAATACTTGCCAGGGATCACCTGTTGTTTGCTGTAAAATCACAGGCTTTTTTAGAGTGTCCTGTGTTCCTTGTGACTCTCAAGTGATTAAAGTTTATGAGTGTTATTAACTGTAATAATAGCAGCTGCTCTGCAAATCCTATGAAGCTCTGTCTGTGTCTCCATGTGTCCAAAAAACCAGTTTTCTCAGCCAGTTGGCCTGAGAAGACATTAAATCTTGACTTGTGCAGTGCCAGCAGTCTGTTTACCCCTGCAGAATTATTTCATGCATTTATAACTCCAGTGACCTAGAATAACTACAGTAATTGCTGGTCATTCTGTGGACCTGGATTAATTAAAAGCATTTTTCCCCCTTCTTGCTGACTCAAAATCTTGTTTGAAATCTTTAAGAGAAAGTATGGGGTAGGGTAATGCTGCCTGCTTATTAAGGACTGCTAATATTCTCTTTTCCTTAGGAAACTAAATAATGGCACTGCAGCACCCATACATTTCGGGATAAATTAAGGATTTATAGCAACTCCGTTTTTTCTGGTTTTAGTAAACAGAGAGGATGCATTGATGACTTTAGCATGAAAATAATAAAAAATATAGAGGTGCTGAGGGAAAAAAAAATGTAGTATGCTTTTTTAAAAAAACAGATTCCTGGGAGCTATTGGTCTATGTGGCAGTTTAGTTTGGGGAAGAATGTTCAAAATTCATTCTCCTTCTTCCATATATAGTTCTGCAAAGTCATGAATAGCCAAATGCCATCATTGTGCATTGAAGATAGAATTCAACTGAGAATTCTTAAAATGGGAATCTCCCTTTGTTTGTTTTTTTTTTTCCTGTACATATAATTCTGTTGCAGCTTGTTTCTCAGGCTCTGCCAGATGAAGAAATTAAGTCTTGTCCTCCCAACTAATATAAAAATTGCATAAGTTGGGAATATAAATAATTTCTTGGCTATAAGGTTAATGGGGCATGACCGATCAGATCACAGAACTTGTTGTCTACCAGTTAAGCCTACTGTCTTTGTTATTTCTTTGTGTGGACATCATTATAATGGTAATACGTACAATTTTCAGCTCTCTATGGTTTATGTTCACAAATATTGTTTTTTAAGTTTCAAAATACCAAGATTTTTATGAGGGACATCTGGATTAATTACCATTATATATGAGAATAAAAAATAAGTTATTATAGGAAGATAATAAATGAAAATGTATATGCGCAATAAAGCACTCGCACCTTTACTTTAACAACATAAATATAGTTCACTGTAATCTCATTGAAATCTCTTTCAAGTAGCCTTTTTGCTAAAGCATGTTTTTCTTAAATTATAACCATTATATTCTACTGTAATATTTACCAATAGTTCATTCTTAAGGAAACTTTTTTTCATCTAAGAAAACTTCTAAATCTTTTTTTTCTTTTCCCCTCAGTCCAAGGCACAAGAACTGACAACAGTAAAGATGTCTAAATTTGGAGGTGGTATTGGTGCACCCAGCAAAGAGGAAAGACTCAAAGAAGCTGCAGAAATACATTTAAGATTAGGACAAATTCAGCGATATTGTGAGCTAATGGTAGAACTTGGAGAGGTAAAATATCAGAGCACTAATGAAGAATAAAAAATTATGAAAGTTTCTGAAAACCAGCTACCCTAGCAAAGATGTGGAAGCAATGAATGGGTCACAAGTCCCCAAAAAAGGAATCTTGTTCCACTTATTTTTAACATATGCAATCTAAAGCATAACTCATTCCTTATTTAACTTTGACAAATATATTTTTAATGGAAGAAAAGTTACACTAGTTTAAAATATGGCTGCTTCTCAAATGGAAATTATCACTTTAAATGTATTATTGCTTTCTTCTAGTGGGACAAAGCTCTCTCAGTTGCACCTGGTGTATCAATGAAATATTGGAGGAAGTTAATGCAAAGGTAAGTTAACTAAAATATGATGGCAAATTGTAGCTTCAGTTCATAAAAGGACACAGACAGTAGGAAGGATGGATACTATTACCAGATATACTTGTCTTTTGTTACAGCATTCTAGTGATGTTACTTTTTGTTCAATAAGCTTTGGGATAGAACTGTGGAGAATTTCAACAATAACTTTGTGTACAAGAATCAAAGGGTTGAAAATAAATTGCAAGTTTATAAACTCTTTAAGTGCAGTATTCACACTTAGTAAGTCTGGAAAGGCAGATGGGTTTCAGTGAACTTTATTTGGCTTCATCTAACACCTACGCCATGTAGTTGAATTTGGTGATTGTTCATATATATGGTTCCTTCTTGTTTATTTATTCATTTGTTTAATTAGGAGAGCTGATCAGTTAATTCAGGAAGAAAATGATGATGTCATCCCATACTGTATAGCTATTGGAGATGTGAAGAAACTGGTTTCATTCTTTACTTCAAGAGGTCAGCTTAAAGAGGCTCTACTTGTTGCACAGGTATTACTATACATATATACCAGTGTGGGAGATGTATTTAGCTCTTAGCTTTTAAGTCAGAATATGACATGCACATTTAAAAGGCAAAATAGCTGAATAATGATGCCCTAGTTTACTTCCATATGGTATTGACCAGTTTTTATACAGAAATCACAAGAAGGAGGTACCTCACATTTACAGATTTAAAGCCTGATTCTTCTAAACTGCAACCAAATGACCATTATGAAAACCAATGTGTTCAATTTCAATTGAAATGGAACCTGATTTTCAACAGCTGGTATTGTCCTTAACATCAAATTAATGTAGGATTTGATTTCTCATTAATTTTTACCGAGAAATCATCTGTAGGTTTTAGCTAAATAATGTACAGAATGTAACTTTGACACATGCTTAGATTGTTTTGAACTATAGTTCAAACTGTAGTGTTTTTTCAAAGCAAGTTAAAGCTCCAGACAGACCTTAATTTTTCATGTAAGGGAGGTATTGCAGAGCTACTACAATTCATAGAATAGTCTGTCTCAAAGGTTTAATAAGATAATAATGAGTAACAAAATGCCAGGATTTACTTTCCTTTGTAACTGAGCCTTGAGGTTTAATGCTGTTATCCCAGCTACATCTTCAAGCATGTGAAAGAATTTCAAAAAATTCACAGAATCAATTAGGTTGGAAAAGATCTCTGAGATCACTGAGTCCAGCCCTTTACCAACCACCACTTTGTCAACTGATTTCATTTTAACCCACACTGATCTCTTTATATTTGATGTTAGAAATAAATTATTGTAAGATACAAAGAAAAGTTCACCTTAAGCCACTATATGCCAAATCTTTCCAGATTTGCTGGTATACCTGCTGAGCAGTATCTGTGGACTTCATCCTTCCCTCAGAGCTGCTTGCTACTTGGGGTGTAAAAATCAAGGTTGTAGCCTTCACCATCCATTATATCCAAATGCTGAGGAATCCTGCACCAATGCATAGGAAGGAAGAAGTCTCTTGCTTCAGTAGAATTCTTGTATGGCTAGATAAAACTAGACTAAGATTTAGCTATGAATAAGTTAATTAGTTTATACATGAAAATATTTTCTTTTTTATAACTGGGCTTTAGAATGATTTTTATATATCTTAGATTATTTTTATTGTTATAAAAATTTCATTTCATCTTCAGTTTGAATTCTGCATTAATTAATCTATATTTTATTCACTTCCAGGCAGCTTGTGAAGGAAATATACAGATGTTGACACTCTCCACAACAAGTGGAACTTCAAATTCTGCTGGAAACAATACAGATGATTATAATGAGTAAGTTGTTCTAGTTTATAACTATAAAACTCATTTTACTGCAGAGTGTAAAGTCATTAAGGGTGATAAAGCATAGTCGTTTAATTTGGCATCAGCAATGTAGTGTTCAAAAAAATATTGCATCTTCTAGTACTTACTTAGTGGAGTTACTAACTACCTGATGCTACACTTATTTTCCTATTGTGCCTCCTGGCACAAAATGGATTTTTCGTATGTGTGCATTATAATTATAAATGTCCTTTTCTCTTCCTCAATATGTAAGATGCATTCCTGTGCACTAAAATATATAGCATATTAATTAAGAACTTCTGGTGAGTAAGATTTAGCATTAACAAGTATCTGTGATCCCCTGTTATTACACATAATCTCCTGAAGCTTTGCTCTTTGTCATAAGTGAAGGTTCTGATAATGTAAAATAAAAATCAAACTGAAGAGAGTAGGTTTAGATTAGATATTAGGAAAAAATTCTTTACTCTGAGGCACTGCAACAGGTTGCCCAGAGAAGCTGTGGCTGCCCCATCTCTGGAAGTGTTCCAGATCAGGTTGGATGAGGCTCTGAGTTACCCAGTCTAGGGGAAGACATCCCTGCCCATGGCAGGGGGCTTGGAACAGAATTATCTTTAAGGTTCCTTCCAACACCAGCCATTTTATGATTTCATTGTCCGTGTCCATAAAAAACAAAAACAAATATGCACCTCACCTTGTCTAGAACAGCACTCAGAAACCTGAATTACATTATCAAGTTATAGTTGTAGTTAAACAAAAACAGTTTGGAGGCTGTGTAGTTACTTCATTTACATAAGCAGTTTTTGAGCAATTAGAGAAGTACTAGTGCAGAGTTTACAGGTACAGATTGGATATCCAGGTATTTGATTTTCCTTCTGTCAATCTGAAGAGACATTTCCTACTGATGTAAACTTTGGGAAACTGACCCACCTTAGTACGTACCAACATAAGTAGTGGATGAAGCTCAAACAGATTGCATTTTTCAAGCTAGTAGTGTCATTATCTGTGAGCCAAATATAGCAACTTCTAGGGTACAGAAGCAAATGTGGTGAATTACATAAATTAAGACCCAAGGCGCTCCAACCTTAAAGTGACCTTGTAGAATTTCTTTTTTGTTCTTGCAGTCTCCTGCAGAAGGTCAGT
Organism: Molothrus aeneus; assembly: GCF_037042795.1. Lineage (NCBI taxonomy): Eukaryota > Metazoa > Chordata > Aves > Passeriformes > Icteridae > Molothrus > Molothrus aeneus. The sequence goes on from NC_089649.1 coordinate 38,101,217, forward strand.
AAAGAACTGGCAGATTGGTATTTTCAGGATGGTCGTGCAGTGCTTGCAGCATGTTGTCATTTGGCTGTCGAAAATATAGAGGTAATTTTTTTTTCTTTAACAATGAAAAAGCCAACATTTACTTCCTTTTTACATCTCTACACATGTTTTAAAATGTATCATATTCTAAGATGGTATTTGGCATTTGATTTTTTTATACTTATGCAAAGTTAGATAGTTACAGTATTAAGGTTAGTAGCAGAACTCCCTTTATTCTATAAAATTCAAGGTCTCTCTCATGCACAGAAGGTAGCATGTTGCTGCTGAATTTTATTTCCAATATCTTGTTATATTACACAAGGTAAGATACTTAAGTACCTTGGATATATACATCTAAGTGTTACTGTTTATGGCAACCCAAAATACCCATTCAAAACTGGAAGTTATTGTGCTAAAGAAGATGCAATCATCCACCTTGAAGAATTTGCAGTCTAAGTGAAGAAGTAAATAGTAAAAGAAAACCCCACCCCTCAGTACAAAAAATAGAACTGACATGTAGGAAACATTTTATTATGTTTTTTATTTGCTTGTAGTTTTACAAATTGTTTATTTTCCTCATTTTAGCTGGATTTTGTTGTTGTTAACTTAACATGTTTTTCCTCCTCTATCCCCACAAAAAATATAATTTCTTCCCAAAGAGAAATTGAGAATCAGTAAATTCCTATATTTCTAAACAGGCATATTTGAAGTTGTTGTGTAATCTCATAGGGTTTGACATTCTGCTATGCCTATCAGTAACTATGCTCAGAGAGAGTAAGAACAGGACAATCCTTCCTGTTTTCTGGGGTTTTTGAGTCTCCTTTCATTGAAAGAGAGGGGGAAATGTAAACTCTGAATGCAAGCGTCCTTAAGATTAGATGGAATTCCTAGCATGCATTTTAGGTATTGTATTTATGTGATCTCTTCAGTTGAATAAAGGAAGATTCTGCTAAAGGAAATCTATTTGGTTGTTTAAAAGCACATTAACATATGGAGCACAATTATTTACTCATTCAAGAGACCCAAAATATATAAAATTGGGTTTAACTATTGCATATTTTGTCCTTCTGTAAAAAGTGTCATAAGTGAATGTCGTATGCTCAATATGATGAATGGCCACAACTGCTTCTGTCCTTTAATGATATAATTTTTTCATTGAGCAAGCTTGCAATGGCAAATCTGATTCGTGGAAATGAACTGGAGCTGGCAATCAGTGTGGGTACTGTCTTGGGAGAAAGTGCAGCACCAGCAACACATTATGCCCTAGAATTACTAGCAAGAAAATGTATGGCAGTAATAACATGGTAAGAATTTCTTAATCCAAAGATTTTTTTTTTAATTTTCTGCCTGACAAAGCAATCAAGGTGTGTCATTGTGAAACTTTTGTAGAGATCAAACCACAGTGGGAAGGGAGAATAAAAATTGCTGCTTGAATAAGAATTGCTGTATTAGACCTTTGAAGTACAGGGCATGCAAATATTCTGCTTTAATCTCAAGATATATTCTGTATGCATTGTAAATGAGAGAGGAGTCATTGTCAGAGTATGAAACCCACTGAAAAAAACACCCTAGATACTTGGGCAATATGTAGCTTATGAAGTCCTAGTTTTTACTGAGTAAAAAGAACACCTTCAAAAAAAGTAAGGCTGGAATTGAGTTAAAAAGTCAAAAGGAATAGCTCAAGTAGGATATGTGAAGTGATTTTTAGGTACTTGATTGAAAAATATAAAACTATGAGTCTGAGGAATTCTCTTCTATTGGTATTAGGAACACAAGACTCCTGCAATGATTTAAGGATGAAACAAGATTGCTGTTTAGTTCTGCAGGAGTAACTTCTCTCTTGCATATAGGGGAAGCCTTCTGTGGCAAATTTTCTTTTCCTCATTGTAGTGGTTCTACTTTGAAAAAATCAGCTTCTTGTTTTTCTGTCTAACAATGAAAAAGCAGAAAACCTTTCTAAGGTGTATTTGGCAGCTGTATAACTGGTTTGTAATTAACATTTCACAAAAACTGTGTATTTAAACTGTTAAGGATCAGTTTTTCTTCTACAGTTAGTATTTGCTAATGTATTTAGAGATAGTCTCAGAGAAACATAGAGGAACTCCTCTACATTAGAGAGGAGATTAGAACATTAGAATATTTAGCTTTCATTAGACAATGAAGCATTGTAGAAAGATAAAATAAGAAACTGGTGACTTGCTGCTTTCATTTTGCAGTGGTTTAGCATGTCTGCATTGCACCAGTCTTAATAGGGTTGTTTTGGCAACTCCATCTGCAGCTTTTAAGGTGTCTGAAGCTCTTTCATTGTTAAGGGTGATTTTTATGTAGCCTCCAATAGGAAGTACTGGAGTTAAAGAAATAGTACATATTTTTTCCAGTTCCATAACAAAAGCTTGTTCTGATCTCAGGGCTGTAATTACTGCTTATAATGGTATGGCATCTATGTTTATGTCCATAAAGGTGCTCTAAACTTATAGCATGTGTACACTGAAGTCTACATGGTGATAAAGTCTGTATGTGATAAAATTTTAACGTGATGTACTGCATATTGCCCAAGTATATATCTGGATTTTTCAATGGGTTTCACACACTGTGCTGAACACCTTGCAATCCTGAATTCTGATTTTCAGCCTTGCAGCATATTTTTTGTATTCCGTAGGAAAAGATCAGAGATTCATTAATCTCTTTGTTTTGTAATAAAGGGATTTTCGCACAGCATAATCCCCTTGGTTAACTGCACTCATAAGATCATGTATAGAGAAGGTGGAGTTCAAGGGTCTCTGATATTTGAAGGGCTCCCTTCTTAAATTTACTGGTTGTTATGCTTAGGGATATCCATCAGTTGGAAATATTTCACTGTAGTGAAGCACTTTATTGTAGACAGCAAAAGGAATACCAGAAGGATCCTGATGAATTAATAAAGAAATCAGTTACTGAATGGTGGAATGTTTCTTGGGTTTTGGTTCGTTGTTTTTAGAAATGCTCTAAAATATAAAATCAAGCCAAAAAAAACCAAACTAAACATTCATGCACTTTCCCAAATCTAAAGTCTTGAGAAAATGTGTGAATGTTTAAGGACATTATTGTTTGTATTTAACACCTAAATACTGTCAAAAGCAACTTTCTGCTATTCAAAAAGCTAGTCATATTTTACCTGAGATAGTGAATTCTGCATATGCAAACTCAGCCACCTCATTTTGATCTTTATACCAACAGTGTTTTCAGTTTAATTCTTAAAAATCATTCCAGTTTCTTAGAATCTTTAAGTTCTTAAAAATCGTTCCAGGTAGCACAATTTGTAGGCCATTATCTTCTTTGAATTACTTTTTTTAAAATGAATACTGGATTTCAGTTTTTTGACAAGAAAATTTCTAATAACTTAAAAAATGTTTAAATTGCTTTTGAAGATTAGTACATATAAGTAAGTGATCTTGAAAATAGCTTAAGAACTTGTGAAATAACCTAGATTCTGGAAGAATGCTTCTGTAACTTGGAAAAGTAGCTGTTGCACAGTAATACTATCACAGATTTTCTAAAGACCTTTTGGCATGAGTTTCTTTATGTTGTCAAAAGGCATAAAATAGAAAGCTATTTTTTGTTGTTGCTGTTGAAGCCAGTTGCCCTGACCCATAGATTTGCTGCTGTAGTTTAATTATTTTCTATCAGATATTTTCTCTGTAAATTAATGCAAAATTTTTTTCAATACTGTTTTAATGTCTTTCTTTTAGCTTCCCATCACTTGGATACAGGTATTTTGCTTTTTTGGAGAAAGTTTAAGCTTATTTTTTCCCTTAATAAAGTCACAAGCTTTTCAAATTTCTCTAAGTGTCCTAATTTTTAATTGTGATTAATACTTGAAAGTGAGATAGAAAGCAGTTGCAAATATTGGATAATACCTTACTTGAACACTTTTAAGCTAAGGACCACATTCTGAAAATCCAGAGGTAATCAGTAAGATTTTTTTCCTTACAAATGGGCAAGTCAATCTTGAGGTTCACAGGAGAAATGATGTCTGCTTGAATAGAAGAGTCAGAGAATAACCAGTTCTTAAAACTTAAATAGAACAATTTCCAAATAATTTCCTAATATTATACATTCCCTTCATTTATTTGTTGTGTGAAGGATAGGATAACAAATGCTAAAAAGTTTAGGAAAATGTAAGAAATGTCAGTTTGCTAAAGCACTTTTCCTTTGAGACGAATAAAATAGGTATCACATTTTTTCCCATAGAATCTCTCTATTTCTATGTCGCATGAGCACCAAGCTATTCTGGATATTGGAGAGATGTCCTATGTTGATGTCATGAAGCTTTAGAAGCCTGGAATTTTGAGGATGGTTTCATGACACAGAACCACATTATCATCTTTTCTTATCTCAGATTGGAGGGTTCCTACTCTCCTTTCCCATCCCTGCTCACATATTCTTCCATTTCACTTTGAGATGGTTCTGAGGCTTAAGAACTGCACAACTATTTAATTCAACAAACTAAAGCAACAGAAAATTAATGAATTACTTTCCCAATAAGATGAATAATTAAACCTCATTTATTGAACAAAAATATTCTTAGATACTGAGCTTGCTTCTGCACTTCTCTGGAAATAGTATTTTTTCAGTAAACTCTTCTTTTATTAGGAATGTAAAGAGAAAATAGCTTCCTTCTATTACAAACCATCAAGAGTAACTATATGTCATCTTTTGTTTGTGCAGGGATTTAGCAGTTGATCTTCTTATGATGATTCCTGATAATAAACTGCAGTTAGTGAAACTATGTGCTTTTTATCCTGGATGCACAGCAGAAATAAATGACCTGCATGAAAAGGTACAATGTAAAAGAATTTACCTGAATCTAATAAGGTTTTGTATTGATTCATTTACTAATTTCAAAAAACATAGGGCCATATAAAACCTCAGGGTGAATTTGACTTTCACATCTTATATGTAACATATTCTTTTCTCCTCTATTAGTCTTTGTTGACTTTATCTTCAGCATTGTACAATAAATTTAGTTCTTCATTTCTATCCTTTAGTGTACTCTTTCCCTGACACATGTTACTTTCTGAAGTAGCTTATGATCTTCAGAATTACCTGTCAGTACAATTTATAACCTACTAGATGTGCAGCCTAATCATGTTTTGGCAGATTAACTTTCTGTAGTCTGAATTGTTTTATATTTTATGTCTGTTATGTCCATAAATGTCCCCTTTCCTCTTCAGCAGCAGAAGGGTCTGCTTTGGTTGCTCTCCCTTAGGGTGTGACTCAGACTGCATATTTATTAAAGAGTAGTAAAAGCTTCACAAAAACATTAGCAATGAAAACTGGTACTGCTTAAATTAAAGTTACAGAGCCTTTTCCAGTGCTGCTCTGGTCTAGATGACTTTCTTAATGCGCAATATATGCAGGTATGTCTTTCAATGACTCCTTCAGAGAGAATTTTTTCTTGTTGTGTGCAAACATCAGTATTTCTCTGCATCTTAGAAAATTGTTTGAACACTTCAGTAATTTTCTGACAAAATGTTTGTTTTCCAGTGTAATCTTCCTGATGTGGAAGAATGTATGCAAGTGGCAGAGACAATTCAGGCAGATGGGGATGTATTTGAAACAATGAAGTACTATCTGTTAAGCACAGAACCTGAAAAGGCTCTCCCTGTTGGCATTCAGTATGTGAAAGGTAGGTAGTTGGATGAAGAACAATTTTAAAGAAAAAGTAATCTGTATAACTTACCTTATGAGATATATGAAAAAAATATTTTCTTTTTATTTTTCAACAGAACAACTCTGTGGCTCAGATTGGACTTTAGATTCCGTCTTTCCATATCTTGATCTTTTAAGTTACATACGGACTGAGCAGTTAATGTTGCCTAAGTGTAGTGAGTGAGTATATTTTCCCTGACTTAGAAAAGTGGGACTTTCCTTAAAGGACTCCTTCAGATTGCATATATATAGGTGCACACTGTTAGTATCATTTTTTTTGTTTAACAGAGGAGGGACACAAAAAAAAAAAATCCAACAAGCATGCTTTTTTCCAGTCTGGAGAACAGAATGTGGACTCTCCCAAATTATGAAGGTTTAGCAAGATAAAAAAAGATATTTTATTGCTGCTTTCTCTTTGGAGCATTTACAATGTGTGAATCAATATTGGTCTTATGTGAAGAACTTCACTTTGATCAGCTCTGGTTTCAGTTTGCTGAAGTGGTATCACAAATCATGTGGGCTTTTATGTCAAAGCATTAAGGAATGTTGGGCTGTCAGAATTAACTCAGAATTAACTCTAAAATAGATGGATAGCACTGATTCACCTTTATGATGGATGGTTGCAGCTAGGCCTAGGTGCCTACACAAGTATACGTTTGAAGAACAAAAAGGAGAAAAACGTTTGGGAAACTTGGTGAAACTGAAATCTACACTAATATTTGGGGCAGTTTTATTTACATTTACATTCTATCGCATTAAAAGGTCTGAGTGATGTTGTTTGTGTAACTCTATTTGATCATGCTTAAAAATTGTGTTGTAAATGCCATTTAAAATTTAATAATGGAAATCAACATGAAGCAGATGCAGTCTGTTTAAACAAGTCCATGACACAGAAAGTAAGCATAATCAGTGAACATATATTCTCCACAAAAGGTGATAGATAAATTAGGTCTTAAAATCATAACATGAATATGAGTTTGTTTAATGTTTTTCCAAATGCTTGTTGTTTTTCATGATTGATACTTGTTCATTTATAGGTTTCGGAACGAGTTGCTGATTTTGTGTGGTTATGTTGGTGCTTTACTTGCTATCAGAAGAGAGTACAACAGCATTGTACCTGCACTATATGAGTATACAAGGTAATACTGTGTTTTCATTAACTCTGAGTAATCTCAATCTTTATTATGACATATTCCATACATTGAGCCCACTCTTCACATCACATTCCAAAAAAATGAAAACATGTCTTTTTTCTTAGCTATCCTCATGTCTGAAACTAGGTGAAAGGATTGGGGAAAAGGAAAAGGAGCATTTGTTTGTTGTTGGTTTGGTTTTTTTCTTTTCTGAACCTAAAGAAATAACAAGATCAAATACAAGCTTTTACAGAAGGGCTATTCTGATATGGATATTATTACACTAGTGACAAGCAGTCTTTGAGACTCAGTTTGTGATATTTTCACTTTTGGCTGTAAAGCTTTCAATTATTTATTATGTAAAGAACCACAAAACAGTACTGCTCAAAGTTTTGTTCTTGGATTGCCCAATATCTTCAAGACTCATAGGTTTTTAGTTTCTGGCCCATCTTAAACTGGACACTTACCTGCTTAAGGTGGACAATTTATATGCTTAAGCAGGACATTTTTAAGGTATGCCAACACAAATGAAAGATGGCTGAGTTAGGTCAGGTAGTAACTGCCACCTATATTATATTTTGATAAATAAAAAATGCATCCACTGCAAGGGCTTTGAAACTGCTTTCTGCAAGTGAAACAAGGCTGTCCCAATGTATGTGTTGAACCATGTTTCTCTAATTGCATTTTTACCAGATATGGTACATGCAGGCAAAATGGATCCTTAATTTTAGTAAAGTTGACAAAATTAAGAAATAAAAACACATATAGCCTTGAAATATAGAGTGGCCTCAAGTTAAAAAAAATTAAAGCAAATTAAATAAAGTGTAAATAGGGATCATTAAAATAAAATTTAAATATAAAGCTATACTTCTATAACTTGTGTGAGTATTACTGAAGTTTAATATACTGTATATTGTGAAGGATCAATTTATTTCCATAGTTATTCCATATCCAATCAGAAATAGTTTTATTTTACTACTGTCTATCATGTCTTGCTTCTAAGAAAATTATCATTATTAGGATTAATTAGGACTTTAATTACTTGCATTCCTTTCCAGTCAGCTTTTAAAAAGACGGGACGTATCTGTACCTTTGAAAATTGAACAGCTTTCTGAGGAATTGGATGCATGGAGAGCTTGCACACAATCAAACAAGTAGGTGGAAAAGTATAAAATTACCATGAGTGAGACTAGTAGTATTTAACTGTTTAGCTGTAAATTTATTCCCTTTGTAAAGTCTGAATGTAACTGCTTTGCAGATCTTAACCTCTCACACAAATTAGGAAGCCAAGTTGAAAACCAAATTTCTTTTATGTTCCTAGGCCCACGGATGAGTTGCCATGCACCCCGCCCTCTGAATCGCAGAGAGCGCTGTACTCAGTTCTTGTCTCACGAATTCAGGGGGAGCCTCTGAAAGGAATGGTTGGGCCAGACTGTGTCACTGGATCAAATCTTCCCAGTCATTCAGATGTTCATACCTCCTGTTTGACAGGGCTAAAGATCCAGGTACGGTTTCAGAGCTGAAGTGCTCTTTCTTACTGATAGGACTGACTGCTTGTGAGGTTGCCATAAATCAAAGGTCTCTCCCACCATTTGGCTGGAAAAAGGTTTACCCTGTTATCACAGGATAGACTTAAAAGTGACAGGCAGTGACATCTGTTATTTAAGAAAGACTGTATAAAGAATTCTCCAATCAAATAATTGTCATTTCCAAAATCCAAAACCTTTTAATTTACACATGAAAGATTTCCTTTGCCAAACGTTGTATCTAAAGTGTATGTATCTTTTGGCTAATCCTTCACCACAGCTTCAATAAAAGCCAGGAGATTATTTGTCTTCAACCACATACTAATATTTTTCTGGTTTTGGTTTTTATCACTATGGAAATGCATACCATAAAACTTGGAATGCATGACTAATTAAATCCAGACATTAGCAGACTAAATATTCAAATATATTTATTCATCACTCACATTGAGTTTTATGATTAATACACATTAGTCCTTAGAACACCTATTTAGCATATCTTGTTGTTTTAATAAAGAGAAAATTGAAAGATTTTGAAAACACTACTCCTGCCTCCAGACAATGCCTCAGTAGGAATTTACTTTCCTAGGTGATGCCAAATCTGTTTCCTCTGTCCAGTGTAAGATGTCAGCCCAAAGAGTAACAGGGTGGTTTAGAGACTAAGAGGGATGCATAGTTTTCTGATGAAAATTAGAGTTTACAAAATGCTCGTGGGATTTTTAAGGTAAAAAAATTCTCAACTGCTCACCATCAATCTAAAATAACTTGCTCTCAACACTTCCAGATTAGATGAGTAGTCTCTCTCTGTGGCTGTACTCTCAACATATTCTAACAGCCATGTAAAGCTGCCAATGTTATAGTCTATTCAACAAGAATAGCAAATATGGTGTCACCAGCTTCTCATCTACAGGATCTGTATTTCTGGATTAGCATACATTAGGAGTGGTGTCTTTGGGCATGCAGATCAGCTCAACAATCAAAATCAGTTAATACTAAAGCAGGGCAGCCTACTTGTATGGGTTTACAAGTTTTATGTAGCAAGTTTGGAGAGCATAATTCTTTCAGAAAGCACTGAAATTGAAATGCAGCTTTCAGAGCACATTTTGTCAAATTAATAAATTAGCAAATAGCTCTTTTTCCATCACATGAATGAGTACTTTGTCCTTTTCATAGTGAATAATTCAAATTATTCTGTAGACTGCATGTAGACTCTGTTTTCAAACAATTCATGGAGACATTATATCAAGAGGATTTTTGTGGATAGGAAAAGCAAAGATCAGCAGAAATAATAATCATGTCCATGATGAAATAAGGACAGTATTCTGAAGAAAAATGCTTGTTACCTCAGTTTCTAATACAAGCTAAATTTAACTCTGGAATAATTGACAAGCATATATAAAATAACAATAAAACACATCAAACTAAAAATTTCAATATTGTAAAAGGTTGGGTTGACAGATTTGGGAACATAAGTGCCCTCAATTCATAACATGTCGCTGTTATCAGAGTTTTAAGTGAGTGGGGAAAAATATCTGTATGATATTTTTGATATAATTTCATTTTCTCTCCCTTCCCAAACATTTTTGCTTCACAGGGTCCTGTGTTCTTCCTCGAAGATGGAAAATCTACTATTTCACTGAATGATGCTTTGATGTGGGCCAAAGTGAATCCTTTTTCACCATTAGGAACAGGAATACGACTTAACCCATTTTGATGAGGTGTTTCCTCTGTACTTTATAGTGCTTAAAATAACACTCTGGGAGTTAATGCTGATTTAACCTTGATTGTCAAAGGACAGAGAGGTGGTAGTTGATTCCTCCTGCAGGTCAATTACTTGAACTTTGAAAATTTTAACATGAGAATGAAAGGATTTCTATACAAATGTTTGTTGAGAATCCAAAGAAAAGAGTTATTTGATAATCCAAAGAAAAAGTCCTAATTTCATATATAGCCATGTCATTTTTTTTTGTAAGAATATTGTCGTCAGACAATTTTTTTTGTCAATTCTGTGTGAATAGATGCTTTGTAAAGTAAGCAACTATCTACATATTACCAAAATATTGATAATAAACTGTGAAACCCATAAACACTCTTCCAAATATATAATCATAAAATTACTTTATTGACAGCAACTCCAAACATTTTTTAGAATGACTGGAATATTTTGGCTGTTTCACACTGTCCCCATTTTTAATTTGAACTAATTTTTACACAGAGGGTTCTATAGCAAAAGTAAAATTTCAAGAGTAGGTGTTTTTTTCATCCACTTGTTATTGTGCTTTAATAGCAGTACAAATAGAAGGTCACTTATGTTTTGTGTAGATTATCTATGTTTTCTTTAGATTATCTATTTTTTATTTATTTATTTAAATTATCTAGATTACAAAATTGTATTTTCTAATAGGATCATATTTGGCAACATTCTCCGTTATGCTTTCACTGGAGGCTAAAACTCTTTATAAATTTTCTTGGTTTTTTTAACAAAGGCTTTGTATAGAACAAGCAGCATATTTATTGAAGTTATTTAACTATGCTATGTACACTTAAAAAGCTTGTTTTCTCTTTACATTTTGTATTAGTCATAAACATGCAAATAATATGACAGACCAGAAGAAAGTACTTGTGCATTTATGTTTTTATTTACTACATCTGTACTCAAATGGAAAAGCAGTTATGGCAATAGAATACTAAAAATATTTAAGCTGTGTATAGTATGGAATTTATTATAAGGCAAATATTATACTCATTATTCTTATTAATAATTCTTATAAAAAGAATTGCTCACTTTTAGAAAAGATGCCTTGGTTGCAGTACTTTTTGTTAGCTTAATTGATGGTACATAAGCAGAAATCTATTTCATCTGGTTTTTTTGCTGCTACTTAAAAATAAATTTTGAAATTTATTTAAATTCCTGATAGTTACATTAAATATAAAGAGGTTGCAATTAAAAATTGGCAGAATTATTTCTAAAGCAACTGTTCTGAAACTGGAAATAGTATTGGGTCTCTATTTAGTAGATCCTATCAAAAAGGCCTCAATTTAGAGGTAAGCCTTGCCCTTATTTAACTGTAGAAATAACAATGCCACCATGCTGGGATGTTGGGATGGAGATTAGAAATAAAAGAAAATCCTGGGTTTGTTTTTTGCCCTACCTCTTTAAAATCCTCTGGCAATGTTCTAAAGTACTATTACAGAGTTTCTGGTGTAAGAATATATTGGGTGGGGGAACACAGCTGTTCTGTACCCTAAAACCCCCATTTTTTTACATACTTGGGTGCTGGAACCAAATCTTTTACTTCCTGAAAGTATTCTCTGAAAATATTGTTCCTTTGTTTACTCCGTGGTACTTGCAGAAGAAGAATTCGGTTTCAGAAGTTAAAATTCATAGTTTTTGAAAGAATTTTCCATCAGTCAGTATCTGATCTTGCTTCTGTCAAATGAAAGACGATCTGTTTGTTAGCACATAAATCTTACAACCTGGTATGTAAAAGTTCTTGATACAGAGGTGGAGAGCAAACAAAAGAACTGAACATGAAGCCCCATGACTGAGGATTGGGATCTGAAGTATTAACTCAACTGCCATTCTACTATATTTAAAATCTTTTGTTGTATCGTAAGAATTTTTATTAATATTTCACAGTTAAAATATATTGAATATGTAGAATAACTGCATCAATGTGTTGCACATAAATTATGCCTTAACATGGAATCTTGGGCAAATCTACTCCCTCTAAATTACAGAGTGTGGGTTAGGAATTCATTCCTTACTAAAATACAAAATATAAGTCAAAGGGCATTTTTTATACTGGGGATCCATCAGGTAACAGTCTTTGTGAATAACATGAGGTTGCATTTTCCTTGAAGTTGTTTGTACAGTGGTGAGTGAGGGGAATATGCAGAAAAGGTTGTAATTGTGTCTGCTGTTACAGCTGTGGTTGCAACTGTCAACTCGTTCATCAGTTTCAAAAATAATTTCAGATTGTTTGCTAATGTGTAGCTTCATTGTCTAGTATAGCAAGTCAAATACAGATATCTACCCCTTAATATTAAAGAATACTTTGTCTTCAAAAGACTGTTTGACTCCTCTATAAAAGTCATATTTCCATTTAAATGAAAAAACATGCGAAGCTACACAGCTAGTGCTTTCCAATTACTATTAAATCTGTTATGTTCAACATCCGTGCAAAACCAAATCCATTGTTTTTTGGAAATAATCTGTCCCAACAGTACTGACACGTTTATTAGCTTCAGAGACAGCTTCACTGGCACCTGCAGTCTGAGATAGGAGATTTGGCACTTAAAAAAAGCCATGATGTGTGGAATGATGCCCTGTCTGTTCCACCCTGCTCAGGGCTCCTGCCAGGCTGGGCCAGTGATGCTGCCCTGGCCATGGCCAGAGCCAAGCAGCCCACAGCCCCAGGACAGGCCAGGAGAAGCACAAGAGAACCTTGTATTCCACGTGCTTTCTCACCCACCAGTGCAGTGCCTCCTGTGGGTCTCTGGAATACATTTTTTTTTTCCTTTTTCTCTGAAAATGCCTTAGAACACTTTTTAACTGGTGTAACAGTTCTTTTAGTAAGAGCTTTATTGTAATAGGGCACTTAAACAGTGCTCTGACCTGGGTCACTGTTTGCTTCAGATCCTGGTTTCTAACATTTTAACACATAACATTTATTTCATACTAAGAATTCAACCCATCAAAGCCACATTGAATAGGGCCCTGACAGCATGAGAACAGTAACAAACCTGTCATTTCTGGCTAAACAAGGGATCATTTTTGGAAGGGATTTTACCAAGCACTAACACCAGGTATTTCATTGCCCTGTGTTTTTGGTATGTGACAGTAGCACAGGGCTCTGATCTGCCAGAGACGTGTCCCAGTGCATAGTCCTGCCAGGCCAACAACATCCATTCCCTCATTTGTTTGTTCCTGTCACATAGTAACAGAAGCAATGCCCCATCCAACTCAGCTCAGCTTGCCAAAATGAACTCAATTTTCACGCAATTATCTCTTAGCAAAAGATGGAAGTTTATGTTGAAAATTGCCTCTTGCCTGAGATCGAAGTAATGGTATTACTACAAGCCAGTTTCTTCTGACTAGTGCCCTATTCTGTGTAATTACACAAAAAAATACTACCAAATACCTGTAAACTACAAAGATGGTCTTTGTTCACTCTTTGGATGGTGGTAGGGGTCATGGAGAATGGTGGGAATAAACTTTGGAAATGCCACAAGAGCATGAACACACCTATTTGCAATGAGATGGCCTGGACCCTGGTGTGACTCTCAGCAAAACTTTTAACCTTATCTAGTTGTGTTCCAAATAGGTGTTTTGCAGAGTAGCCGTGTTTGCTCCAATCTGATACAGGTGTCTAGAACATGAGAGCTTTTTTTGCCACTTTGTCTGAATCAAACTTGAAAAGCAATGTATGTACACCTGAAGGTGAGGTTCTAAATGAACTCATTCTACGTGGAGAAGTTCAGCAGTGCTGTGGTTGGCTTGGCACTTCAAAGTTGGCTTGTTTGTGAGAGTAATACACAGTAATGGTGTTGTACTCTAAAACCACAAATTGCTATTTTCTGGATGAAAATAAAAACCACTACACACACCCCAGTTCAGACTCAGGATATGATGGTCTCCTAAGCAGCTCCTCATATCTGCATTTGACTTTCCAAGGACTCCAGAAAAGCCCCCTAACTAGAGCTTTTGCAGTAAACAGAAGCAAATTAAGGTTATTTAACAGTGTCAAGACAGCTACATTTTTTATTAGGAGCATATTATTTAGCAACTGAGTAAGCATTCCTTTTTGTGAAAGCTTCCTCTATAGTTAGTTCCTCTCTTATCATCTTTCCAGTAGAAACATAAATACTGAAAGGAGTCACTGAAATGGAATGGAAGAGGGTGAATCACCAAGGGCAAATGGCAAGTTTTCAGATGTCCCGTGCTTTGGTTTGCAGGAACTGAGCATCAGTCACTGAGAAAGTAATCTGTTCTCAAAGGAACAGCAAATGAGAAGAGGGAAAGGAGGAGTGCTGCATTTTAATCTATTCAGATCACAATCATCAAAAATGCAAGGGCATAAACAAAGCCTCAGGGTTTTCTAATGTCCCTTGGGGGTGTCACCATTCTATCTCTGGCTAGAGTTGAACAATACTTTTTCACAGAAATGCCTGCTGGCGTATTCTGGGAATTTGAAATAGGATTTTTGGAGCTGGGTAAATGTTTACAAAGCAGGTAGTAAGAGAAGTAATGTCCTTTCACGAGCTGTACCCATCTTGATACAGAAAACTGACATTTTTGAAACCTTGTATTCACCTCCTGAATTTGAGCTTGAAGATTCAGTATCCACATCGCCACTATATGCCTTCAGAAATCTCACAGACACTACATATTAAAATGTCTTTCTCTGAGGCAAGTAATTATTTAATTTGCCCATTAAATTATTGTGATACAGCACTGTTATGAAAAGATAAGGGAAGTGCCCATAAAATTATTTTTTATAAGAGGATACCAAAAGTATCTCCGTATTAAGGCTTTTGAGAAATAAGTTACTAATTGTACCAGAAAACAGAATTCTATAAAAAACTGAAGTTATGTTCACATCAGTTTAATTACAATCCACAGCACAGGCAGTGAGGAAGAGTAAAGGAAGTTTTTCACTGTGATTAATGAACTGTCTAGAAAAAGAAAAAGAATTGATGTTTAATTGTTTTATTTTTATCAATGCATATCGTGCACCCATCACCAAGTATTTTTAGGTACACAAACAACAGAGATTTGAAAATACATAAAATATTGACTCCAAATGGACAAACTTAACAAATAATAATGAAGAAACTCTTTGTGGTTGAGGTGTGTCAAACAGATTTTAAAAACATAAACAAAATTAAAGGTAACAGCACTAAAGCTATAAAGGGTTAAGATAAAGTTATACAATCATGTCCCAGAGTATCAGCACACTTACTCAATTCAGCTGGATTAGCACCTTGGCACTAGCTGCTGAATGGCTCCCAATTACTATTACATTTCCAACACCAGGTGTCAAAGATACCATTTTTTTAAGCAATATGCAAAAGGCTTTTTTTTTCCGCCCAGCAGTTCTTTAGATAAAACGTACAATAAACAGAGAGAAAAAAAATGTACTCGCTATATTTAAGTTTCTAACAATTAATTACTATGTTATCTATACTGTAAGAAATTCTTAAGTATTGTTGGCAACTGGAGTTGTGGAACAAGATGCAGTCTAGCTCTTCCTATGTAATTTCGGATACATAGTCGGCAGAGCTGACAAAGAGAAGATGGTGTGGCTGCAAATAAAGAAAGGAGTTTAATTGTACAATTATACAAGCAAGCACTTTGTTTTACAACTGCCTCACACAATAATAGATTTCTAAAAAAAAAAAAGTTCATATTTTGCAAATTTGACCTTTTTCTTCATTCAGTTTCCTTCACTGCCTTTCTGCCCTCAAAGATAAAGACTAGGGCTGCTTAAACCTTAATTAATAGTTAGGGAAATACTAAAGAAAGCAAGACAAGGTCAGGTTTTTTTTTAAATTAAAAACCAGTTCCCAGGAAATATCTGATGTCAATAACTTTAAAAACTGCAGACTTGTTGTTTTGTTGTTTTTTTTTTTATTCACAGCACAGGTTACATACCTGCTATAGCACTACCAGCTGCACTACCAATGCATCACTGCAACAAGAATAAGCAGGAAAAATACCCCAAGATCCTGGACCATATTTAGTGGTCTTACTACTTAATCATAATGTCTTTATCATTTTGCCCCCCATTCCTTAAAAATGCTATTTTCTCTGGACAATAAATGTGGATATGTTTCATGCAATGTAACATTTTTCTTTGCTCTAACTTTTAAAAACACTACTAGTCTTGGTAAATTTGTGAAAACATACAGTTTTAGAGGGGTTTTGTTAGCAGCATTCAGACTACAGGGTGGGTTTTTTTTGGAAGAAAACATGAATCGGTGTTACTTGTCAGTTCACCTCTAAAGAGACGCCCATGGTTATTGAAATAGTTGCATTCTCTTGTGGCTTATTTTTACATTATACATAGTTCAGTCTGAACAAGTCCAGTTCCCTTTGCAATATTTCTCTCTTGCCAAAGCAGATAGACCTTTAAGAGGTTTGAGGAACTACAGACTCTTTAGTCTTCTGTTTCTCAGGTTTTGAAAATTTTGTAAAGAAAATTTAGAAAATTAAAATTCTTACGCTTTTTTTTTGCCCATAATCAAAATAATTTGCTTTATATGCACATAAAATACATATTTAAAAATATTATGCCAGCTGAACAAAATGAAATATATTTTTAGCCTGAAATTTAAATACTCTGTTTCTTTTTAACAAGGTCTGTAAAAACCAATAAAAATGTAGCTTAAATATCTACTTAAGTAAACACCCAATGAACATATGATGATACTTTTTCAGCTTGTATAAATTCTGATGCTGCTTGGTCAACGGGCTCTGGCCTGAGGCTAAATATTGCTGAGTATGTTTATAGTTAGAAAGGAAATTACCTGAATGCTCATATAATCATTTCATACAGCACAGTGTTACCGTCTATAACAGGGGTTGTTTGGGCTGTTAAATTGGGGGTTTTTCTAGGTAGGTTGGTTTTTTTGATAATACAAGTTGCAGTTTCAAATATAAACATCTAAAACTTACCTTCGTGGAAGAGCAGCAGTCTCTCCACTAAACTGCTTGGGGCAGCTAAATCAACAGGCCTCTCAAAATCTGAATTTTTGGCATTTATGTCTGCCCCAAATTCAAGGAGTAAGTTTACAATCTCTGTACTAGAATGCTGGGCAGCAGCATGGAGTGGAGTTTGCAAATGCTTTCCCTTCTGCACGTTGGCACCTGGTGGGCAGATGCACATAAAGAGACGTGAGATTAATTAAATTTGCTATTGAGTAAGAAAGATGAGGCTACAAAGCAAATAAAAGCCACCGCTGGTCTGGAATGCCACAGTGCATTTAGCCACTTTATTATTATTTTATTACATAGAACTATAACTAATCACATCAATGTTTTGTTTGGGTTTTAGTTTTTTAGCCTAGGTTTTATTATTCAAGTACAACCAGCTAAAAAGGTATCAGGTACCAATCAGATAATGTAAGCATCACTGTTGCCTAATCATAAAAAGCACTTTTTGTTCATATTTAAGAAAATTTGCACTACATAAAAGCATACTTTCTTTATTTAAGTCTTTAAAAAAATCACTTAACTGAAGTTTTGTATGTCTATTTTTGTGAGTACACCAACTCAAGAAAAAATCTTGAATGCCTTATAATTTTTGACATGTTGAAGCTGGCAGTTGGTTTGAAATAGACTCCCATCCCATCCAACCTTTATTTATTAATCTATAAATTAGTTTTAATTTTAATTAAGGTGAGATACATGTTCAAGAAAGCTAATAGGGAAAAAAAACCCAAACCATTAATTCTCCCAATCCATGGGTTCTAATTAGTACACTTTTATATAATAGGTAATTTTAACATGTTTTAAATTAAAATGGACTAAATTAATTTGCAATAATGCATTCATATTCAAGAAAAAAAAACCATACAAGAGTTAAACTAAACTAGCTAGTATGGAAGAATCTCCCTTAGACATGGAAGCTGTTGGTTCATCTAAAACCCAGCCTTCTTCAGACTTCTTACTGACCTTGTGAGACCAATAATTGCCTGCTGTACCAACTTTACTCCCTGATTCAACACTTTTTGCATTTTAAATGTCCATTTGAGTAAAATAATAATGTCACAGGTCTATAGTAATTGGATCTGAAATCTGAATAATTCCCTGTTCTTATATTAACAATTAGAGCATGTTTCTGCATTCTCTTGCTTATTTCATTTTCTATCTGCTTTTCAACTTCTAATACATTCTCACAAACTGATAAAACATGAAAAAATTTAATTTACATAAGTAGTTACTTAAATTCTCAATTTACATACCCTTTTCTACTTCAGGGCACCAACAAATGTAGAATAAGCCCTTCTGTTACTGTTTTTTCTGTATAGTAGTATTTGAATCCCAAAGTATGCTAATTATACTTTTGCTGTTCTTAAACATAAAAAATCATGACATAGGATAATTAATCATCCGAGGAGATGGACTCAATGAGAAACACTTTAACTGCTTGTTTAAGTTCTAAATATAGCATGCAATCAACTAGAAAAACTATTCTGGTGCAATGATAGCAAGGCTGAATTATTCATATATACATTTTAATTCCTTGTTCTGCAGGATGCAAAAGCCCTGTATGTAAATACTGAAATGCACCAAACTATCTTTCAGCTATGCCAGTTGTGTCCCTGGACTTGTGCTGAAACAGAGCCAGCCTTCAACATCTCTAATCCATTGATTTAAAAAAATAATCTGAAATTTAGGATCAGATGCCTTTTACCTCACCCCTTCCCTCTGCAACTCAGCCTCTATGCCTTGTGCAAAGATCAGTCAGAACTTGATGAAGAATGAAAGTGAGGGGGACCTCATTGCTAAAGTAGTTTGACTGAAATCTCAATGATTACTATATGAAATTTCTCAAAGCTCATTTTTTACCCTTCTTGTTCTTACAGAAAATTAATATCTACAAAGCTGCACTATGTGCTGAAAATTTTGAACATTCATTCTTACTGGTCTTGCTTCCTTTTTTTCTCTTAAGCTTACTGTGGCGCCAAAAAAAAAAAAAAAGTAAATATAAGAAAATATTATTCAGCATAAACTTTGAAGTAGAACCCTGCAAGCAAGGGTTCCAGTTCAGTTGGCTGAGCACAGCTGAGTTCAAAGGTGAGTACAATATGCTTATTTTGCAGACCAGTAATATTTTATTGAAATCATGACATACCTGCATAAAGAAGCTTTCGAATGCAATGGATCTGCTGTGAAACACAAGCTACATACAGAGGTGTTCCTAAATGAGGAAGATCTTGGTCAACATCTATACCCCAGGATATCAGTACCTCCAGACATTCACTGTGACCTGTCAGTACAAAGCATGACAGTTTGCTGGACTTCAGTATGCTGTCTCATGGACAAAACCACACACATTTCTTAACCCTCTTACTGGGACATTGCTCAGCTGATCCACGTTTATTGAGGAGCTAATTTCTTACCTCTGCTGGCTGCTTCATGTGTTGGTGATGGCAGACAGGACTCCCACTGAGCTTTGGCACCATACTGTAACAGGAGCTCAGCACATGCTGCACTGCCTCTCGAACAGGCATTAAATAAAGGTGTTACACCATCAATTGTTGTAGCATTTACCTAGAATATATAAAATCTATTTACAAAAAGAATTAAAAGAAAGGTAGATTTTTAAACAGGAAATAGTTAGAAATTGCATAAAATACAAAAAAAAAAAAGTACTTGTTAAAATAACAAGTTAACTGACCAGTCTCTGTGAAACTGTCTTCCTCTTACCATGCTTCTCAGTTGGAACTAGTTTACTTTTATTCTTGTTAAAGTATGTTGGATAAAAACAGTATTTTAAGAACAGTAAATATTTCCATTACAAAGATCAGAGACCTAGGAAGCTATGCACTTGAACTCTGATGTCAGCAGACATTGCACTGAAAGTGATCCATAAAGTCCCATTTTCATTTTGGGATAAAAGGTAAGACCACCTATGCCAGGAGCACAGAAAAGAGACTGTGCTTTTTTTCTACTCATACCAAAGAATTTTAAGAGCACAGCGGTGCAGTGTGACAGCAGACATTCTGAACATTAAAAGAAAAGCCTCCTGAAAGCCACCTAAAACAAGAGGAACCCAGTAAAGTAGAGGAATGCATTCCATATTTTTGAAGTGAAATATCATAATGAAGACTGCTAACAGATTCACTCCAACTCATTACTGCCTCAGCAGCTGCCCATCACTCTCATTTGCAAGCATTCAGATGGCAGCTGTAATTACATGAGATGAACATAGCCAACAAGGTAAGTAGAGACCAATTACATTAAAATCAAGAAATATATCCTTCTCAGTTAAGCCAAGGTTAGAATTGGACTTCATATAAAAGAAAACAAAACCAAAGCCTTACGTTCGCTCCTGCTTCAAGGAGGATTCTTGCACATCCTACATGGTCTCCCAGGCAGGCTTCATGAAGTGGAGTTACTTGGTCAATTGTTAGTGTGTCTACATTGTACCCCTAAAATAGATGTGAATGGTATTTAAAGATCATACAAAACCTATTTAGAGTCCTTTCCTCACACTACTGTTCAAATAAAGAGTTTACAATACTCTAAATAGGCTTAAAATTCAACTTGCAATAAATTAATCCTCAGTGAGCATTTATTTTTCATCAGAAATAGGCATAAAATATGCAGACTGTTTAGATGCACAGTGACAAGGCAAAAGACAACAGACTTAAGTCAGAACATGGCAAATTCCAAATAGCTATGTGGAAAAAAAATTAACTGGGGGGCAGAGAAACCCTGAAACAGATGAGAGAAAGGGTGGTGCATCTCCAATATTGGTAATCTTTAAAACCCCACAAGGACCTGAATCTAAACTCTCCTATGACTCTACCAACCTGTGACTTAAGAGCTGAAATATCCAAAGCTATGAATTTTAGCAAAGAAAACATTAACTGGATTGATAAAATCACCACGCCCTCTAAATTTTTTGCAGTAGATGTTGTTTGATTCTTAAGAACTAACAATTTTGTCTACCTGCTTTCATCAAATATATTCTATAGTATAATTTTTTCAATATTGAAATAGCTAATAGGACAATATTGTATTATTAAAATTTAGCATTGACAGTCCCTCCCTTTGATATTAGCAATTATTTTTAAATTACAACAATGCAAAATCCAGAATCTTTCAGTGATTCTTCCTTTTAACTAATATCTTCCTGACTGGCTCTATTTACCCAAATGCTTAAAGCAGTGAAACTGCTTTATATTGATTTATACTATGCAAGAGGGGAAGACTGACATAAATTTAGACACAATTTTGGTTTGGGTTTTTTTTGGGGGGGGTGGGGGGGTGGATGGGGGTTGAAACATACAGAGGAAATATTTTAAATACTAGCTTATATCTTGTAATATGAAAAATTCCTAAACATGTATTGCTCTGAAAAATTCAAGTGAAAAAAGCAAAACAAATACTATATTGGCATTAATAATCTATGCTGAGAAATTAAATAACATTAAAAATGAAATCAATTGTAAAAACAGAGCCTTCACCTGTGACAATAAAGTCTTCAGAGAAAGAAGACGTCCTTGGCTGGCTGCCTCATGCAGAGGTGAGCGATCTGCCCAAGAACCTATATAATAACATTTATTGAATAAACCATATGAATTAGAAAGGGTTTGGAATGCACAGAGCAAAGCAGAAAATATGATGCTCAGAATGAAGTCAAATGTCCTATGAAATTAATTTTTTCCTCTTTAGAGACTCAAATCATCGGCTTCTAAGCAGTAAAATAGTGCTCTATTATTAATTGTAACACATCCCTAATAAATTATTATGTGGTCCACAGAACAAAATATTGAGATATTGATATCAGTAATCTATTTAATAAATTAATTAATTACCATATTCCACTTCTATTTTTGTACTGTTCATTTTTAATACACATAATAAAACTTTGTAGCTGGAATATAGGCATTATTTGAACTTAAACCAGACATAAAGCTGCCTGAAGAAGTCACAAAGAAGTTGGTTTATATGAAAAGCAATGTGGGAATCTTTATGTATGGTCAGATTAATTTGAAGCTACTACACAAGTGCAAGGAGAGAAATACAGTGAGAATCACAGTAAAAAATTACTATAGTAGAAAGAAGATATAAAGTCTAAGTTCTCATTCCATAAACTATTAGGCTTAAAAATAATGAGATATGTTTACTGTAAAGTTTTGGCCTTAATTTTCATTTATTTATCACCCTCAAAAGAGAAAGGTAAAAAAGAATAGTAACCCAACAACAACCCTGCGTTCACACACATAACCCTCCATAACTCCCAGCCCAGCTTCCAGAGCAATCCTGAAGCTCTTGCTGAAGGACCTGCCCTTTCCTCTGCAAGGCTGCACACTGACAGGTCCCCTCTAGCCAGCCAAGGTTGCAGCCAGACCTGATACTGATTTATGGCAGGAATTTTGAAAATTCAGTTTTGAGAGGCTGTGCAAGGAAAAAACATCTTCAAAATGTATTATGAATTATCAATATTTATTCCTCTAAGAACAAAATCACTAGAACTGTAAAATACTAATACAATCACTTGTGTGAGTTATATCAAGCTGCCCAAAATTCCTGAAAAAATGCAGAGAGAATTACCCTGGCATGATGAATTGGTAACACTGGCAGATGATTCTTCCAGGTGTGCAGGTTTGACTCTGCCATGGGCAGGGACTGCCTACAGAGCCAGCCACTGCATTTACTGGCAAAGCAATGAGTCTGAAATGCAAAGGCTGTTGCTCAATCACTGGCAGTCACCAGCCTAAGCTCTAAGATAACTACACCCCAGAAATAGACCCTGTTTCTGTTTCCTATTGGCCTCCTGTCCACTAGCCTGTTTCAGAAAGTACACTTTTGTTTACTATACAGAACCCCCTCAAAACACATCAAGAATGATGAAAAGGCTATTCAACATGAAAAGAAATCAGGGCTTAGTTAAAAACATATGGATAGTGCTCAACAGTAAATTATAGATAAAACCTCCATTTTCCCAGTGGTGTTAGTAGTGAATGAGACTAAAACTTACAGAGAAGTATGACTGCATCTTGGAAAACATGGTGCACTTTGTGACTCAGCACTACTGAATACTACTGAGATCAATAACTTGGCAAAACAAAAGCACAGATGATTATTTAAATTATCATAAGACTACATAAAGCTGATTGCAGAAATTTAAAAATATGACAGTAAGGTTTTATAAACCTGATTTTAAAAATGCAGTGAGATTTCTATCATGTCAGACTATCCTGTATGTGTGAAGCTCCTTGAACTCTTTCATCTGTGGCAGTAGATGGACTATTGGCAAGATCCAGTTTCCAATCCTCTGTCAGAATTATTTGCACTAAGCTCTGGTCATCTGTGTGTGCATGTACGTACACATGCACACACATTACTCCCTGTACTTTTTACTTCAGGTTTATTTAATGTAATGTTTTGAAATTCTTATTGATAGTCCAAATAAAATAAAAAAAAAATCAAATCAAAAAAAGAAAAAGAAAAAAACAAGCTAAACCCACAAAACAAAACAAACAAATAAAACAAAAAAAAAAAACACCACCACCAAAACAAAAAGAACCAAACTAACCCCCCCCCCCCCAAAGAGATTGGGATTTAAGGGCTATTATACATAAAAAACCCCTTGAGCTAAGAAACCTTCAAGTGACCCAATTTTGACAAATCATCAGTATTTTCTTTGTCATACCAACAAGCTCAGATAGATTTATTGTACTGTGGTTTGGATGTGTGTAATCACTATGAGTATTTCGATCACTGTTCTTCTGCAGTAGTATCTGAATGAGCACTCAAATTGTTCTAATTCAATTAGATCCATTAAGTTATCCTGCTGGCTGCTGCAAAAAATTCCTCAAATTTAAATCTGTATTTAGAGGTTGCTTTTCGTAATTTCATCCCTCTGTCTCTATAGATGAGAACATCTCTTTCTCTACAGTTTATCCTATTCAATGGAAAGAAAAAAAAAAAAAGAACTGGTTTTAAGGAAAAATATCTTATAAAATCATAAGAGTTATGAGGCTTTTATGCTCATTCAATACACATACATTTCAGACATTTTTGTAGCCATGTATAAACACAACAAAAACACAGGTAGGATCTGAAAGCAAAAATTTTCCACCTTTACTTCCTTCACCTCCTTCCATCTTGGATTGATCAGAAGAATGTCTATTAATTACTCCAGTGACATTTGATAATCAAATTATACCAGATCCTGTTATAAGTTCTGGTTTGCACCTAGACCCACCTTATATCCCTATCTTCAGGCAGAGATATTTGGCAGCCAGCTGTTTCTGATAAATCCATAAAATGTAAAACGCTTCTATCATCTCTACTACAAATAAAATCTAAAAGCAAAAAGTTACAGAACTATTTTGTGCCAACCAATTCTGGAAAAAGAAAATTCACATTCCAACTGACTTGTTGATATACATAGTAATTCATCATTAAATACCACAGGAGCAAGAACATGTTCAACATAAATATTTACCATAAATATTTACCATAAATAAACATCAAAGGTGTTCTTGAATTCTTTGCCTAGATTACTGCCTTCTGCTAATCTACAAATTACGGTGTCTCTCACTTAGAAGTCATTAGCAAAAACATAAACACTTTCATTCATTGTGTTTGTAATAGCAGTAGTAGCAAAAATAGTCTATTCCAAAATTGATAATGCATTAATTCCCTATGGTCCCTGACAATGCTGAATACGAAGTATCTCTATATACAGAAGCCACATTAGTTCCAAGTTCTCTGATGTATAGTTTACCAGAAGGACAAACTATTACAAAGCATCATTGCTTTGTAAGCATTAACAGGAAAGAATAAATATATTCACTGCATTAACAGGTGAAGTTAAAAAAAATTACAAATTATAATACAATACCTAAATCTCCATCTCCCCATGGCACTTCCAGCCAATTGCAATTATAAATCCTACTCATTTCTTTCAATCTGGAAAATAAAAAAAATTAAATAATAATAAAAAAAACCTGCTCTTGCTAGTTGGACCTGTTCCTAAAACACCCTGGCTATGTTTGGAAGATCAGCAGCTCCCTGTAATATGAACTTCCAGCCTTCAGTAAACACAGCTTTGAATATATGAGTGTGTACAAGTTGTCAGTTTCTAATGGTAAAGGACGGCTGCCCCTTTTTGTCAGTTTTTCACATTTCTTTCTTTAACATAACAACTTCTCAAAGTGCCAGGATCTGTGCATTGGCTTTCCAAGACAGATTAACTGGAATTTCAGCACAAGAGAAACTAACAGTAAAATCAAGAAAACCTTGACATGAATAAACTGCAGGAAAAACTCCTTCTATTTTAACCTCATGCAAAGACATAGTTTTGTGTCCTCAAAAATCAGTATCAATACATAGATTTTAAGGGAAGCACTGCCAAATGTCCCTATGTTATTTTACTACTTACTCATAATACATCTAGAAAGAAAAGCAAAGATATTCTGAACATGTTTCAAATGCTGTTTGAGCTGCACCTGAACTGTGTTTTTCTTTTAGTAGTTCGCTATTCCTTCAATTATGTTCTAAAATATTCTTTGGTTTTTGAACTGGGGCGTTGGTAGCTATTCTCAGCAGTGAAAACGTCCAAAAATAGGGCTTTGCAATTCTTGACTTTGATTCATTTCTAAGTCATTAATGTTCTTTTCCTCACATTTCCCTGCAGACTTGACTCCTTTACATCCTTTACTTGCAATTATCTATAAGTCATTCCTGAAATTATAATTATAGTAGTAAAATAATAAGTAAAAATATTTTCACAACAGTCTTTACCTCCAGTCATGTAATTCCTTTTGTATTTGTTTCTAAAAATTTGTGAAGTCTCCAAAAAAAAACCCAAAAAACCAATAAAACAATGACCCCCAACTCAGTATAAAAAGTACATTAAAGGTTAGATTTTCAAAAGGAGAACTGTAATGAATAAAGTTCTTTTTGGGAAAGTATTTATACCAGGGCTCAGCACTTTAAAGAATTACTGGTCTATGGCTAAATAGATGGAGTCCCAGTCATCAGAAGAAGCACTATCATCAAAGAAGAACTGAAAATAGAAGCCTGACACAGCTCATTACTGGGAGATGAGAAACACAGAGTATTTGGAAAGCGTTGTACCTAATATTTATTTCTGCAAAACCGACACAAGCGCTGTTACCTTTTATTTCTTAAGATGCATTCTGAGTGCTTCAGCTTCTGGCAACTGAAGCAACATACAGGATCAATAACTAAAGAGAAAAACCCTGCACAGCAGAGTCCCAAGATAACAGAATCACTTCACCCCAGCTGTTGAAATTGTCTAATATTTTGTATATCTAATTAGATTTGAAAAGATTTTTATTGTGGGACTATAAAATTACTCATTTGTCTAAATCCCTTGTAGGATAAAGAAGCATGTCAACTACTTAATTGATATTTTATGTTGAAAACTATTAAAAAAATCTTCACTGAAGGCTTTAAATTTTAAGAAATATATCTATGATGCTTAACTATCATGATTAGATATGACCAGAAAAACAGAAGTCACTTTTTTTTTTTTTTTAATAAATGATGTTTAAACAGTCAACACTGAAGAACTCCAAGAGAATTAGAATTTAGGCTAGAGATTATTAAAATATGTCTGAAAGAGAAGATGTTATTCAAGTGGCATTTACATCTGTCATTTCAATGTTTCAAGTAATATGAAAATTCTCTAACAATATAACTATATAACAGTGTATATATATATGTATATATATATATATTTATGTATATAAACAATGAAAACTTGATCGATTCAAACCAGTATACTTTCTATTGTTTATCATAATGTAGACTTTAAATCTACAAACTGGGGGCTTCATTTTAAATGTAATGCTAGCAATTGCCTACTCCTAAAAGCCATACAAAGCTTTCCCACACAGTTCTGTGTCTAACAGCACCTGCACCACATGACACATTAGTTTTGCCATTCCAGTGTTGCATTCAGTGAATGAGTTGGTATTCAAAAATTTTTTTATCTCCATGTCTAGCAGGATCTCTTTAATACATGTCATCCAAACTATAAACTCACTGTAACATTGTTAATATTCTATTGCCTTTCTCATGGTATTGTCCCAATGATAAAAGAATACTTCAACTCCCCTGCTGAACCTATATCAGAACATCATCCGTTCATACTATTTTATAACTAAGGAACTAAAAGACAGAGTTTTAATGTTTGAATTATAACACCATTCTAACAGCTTTTTTTTTTTTTTGAGTTCTTAAACATTAGAGTGCACACTAAAAGCACAGTTTAATTATGGTTTTGAGAGCTTTGAGCTTCTGAAACTTCAGCTTTACATAATAATAACCATGATCAGCCAAAAAGCTTTTGCATTAGGTGATTGGTCTTAAAACACATAGGTTCCAAAGAATGGAATTTACTTTTAAGGGCATTAAAACACTAACCCTTTCTCCCTACCATTCACCGCATGATTCTAACCTTTGCATCAAACAGCAGAACATAGGGTATGTTTTTTCTGAGTATAAAACTAATGCATTCTCAGAACATCATTCATGTTGGAGGAGGAGCACAGCTAAGGAGGCTGGGGCTTTGTGGAAGAGCACAGCATGTGACTGTGCTGTCAAGTACTGGGCTATAATGCACTGAATGGTCAAATCAGGGTGGCACATGTAACATTTTGAGTGTTTGGCACTGCACTTTTGCATACTTTTCCCACAGAAACACAAGCCACTGAACTCTACAAAAAAGCCTAGAATACCACAACAACAATTTCCAAACACAGCTTGCTTGGTTCCCAACAGAATTAACATTAAGCTCTGTGAAGATGATGGCAATGGCAATGGTGGGAGCAGCAGCAGCCGCTGCTGGTTCTGTGCTCGGCCTTGCATGTGTGGGAAGGAGTGTGTCAGGCCCCTTCTCGTGTCACATGAAAGCACAGCCACAGCTCCACATCCATTGCTCATGCACAGGTTGTTTTTCCATCTTCTTGAAGCATCAACAACTGTCTGGATGTTTTTCTAACCTAAAGTTGCTTGCAAAGTCTGTATGCCCTAGCTAGAATGCCAAGATGTAAAATCACATAAATGTCCAAGTTCAGTAATCTATTAGATCCTTATTGGATATGACTTGAGTAGGAGAAGCAGCTGGTAATATTCTTTGGCTGTTATTATTTCCTTGGACATGTCACTAAAACAAAGTAAGGGTTTTTCAGTCCCCTTCCCAACTAGAAGGTGACAGAAAAGGCCTATGGACATTCTGAGCTGAGTTCAGACTCTGAAGATAAAAGTCTGGAATAATTTTGCTCCTCAAACACAGTCTCAGTCTTATTCGAGAGTACAAACAATTTTTCCCAAAATGCTGAGAATTCTCTGTATTTTCCCAGCCTGCCTGAGAGTGAATGCAGCCCAGGGCCTAATCCTAAACCTTACAAACAGAAAGCAATTGTGCAGCAAATCTGTGCCATGTGTAATTTTTTGTCACATCCATGAGATTTTGGAGTTGTAGCCCCTCAAGCCAGCAGGCTGAAGGCCTTTTCCCATTTTGACTCTATCCTTTCACCCTTCTATCCAATCTTATGATATATTCCACCCTCTGCATCACTTGCAGTCCATTTTCCAATCTGCCTATTTAATTACAGACTGCATTGCAGTATGACTTTCTCTCCCTTTGCTCTGCAAGGGTGCCTGTAGAGCCAAGTCAGGTTTGGATTACCTGCATGGATGAAATAGAGAGGAAGGAAAAAAAGCATCCTTCAGAGTTTATAAAAGATATACTTGTTATTCAAGTGCACTGCAACAATCAGAAGCTTTAAATGCAACAGAAGTCTCTCAGTACTTCAGGATGCCTATCAATAAATGTATATTCCCAGCATGGCAATTACAAAGAGCTCTAAATGGCTAGACCCTGTTAAGATGGATTCTACAAAAAATTTTAGTTTCCACATTTTACTTAGATTCTGAGAATTTCAAAACTAGAGTAATTGTGGCTATTTCGTTGTAAGAGTAGCAAGAGAGCCTAACCTTCAACCATATAATGGAGTGGGGCTAGTAGTAAAACTGATAAACTCTTGTGAAATTTCTTTTCAGCTGAGGGATATTGTCCAAGTTTTTTTTGGAAAATACTGACCTAACAAGCTAAAATGGCCATAAATAAAAGTTTCTTTAAGTCAGGAAATCTTAGCCCAAACAGTGGAAAACATGAGGGCAAAAGGTGCTCTGCATATTAAAACTGATGAATAAATGCAATCATACAGCATCATTGCATTCAAATGGTTACTTGGAAGATAAGGCAACGTGCTTAAATTCTTGAATATTGCTTCATTCTAAAACTGTCAATACTGAAAATCATCAAAGGTATTTTAAGAATAAGAATATATTTTAAGAATCTAGCTAACATATAGCTATATTTTACATGGTAAATACACAGTTTCTTTATGTAAATTATATGAACTCACTCCTGTCTACTACTTTCATTGACTATTTTAACATTTCCATCTTTTTATTTTATATCATATGATCATGAATTTCAAGCTTGACTTCCTTCATTTCTTATTTTGTTCCACTCTAAACCTTATGATATCATCAATATTAAATCATGGAATTATGGTCACTCTTTCAAAAAAATTCCTCTTAAGACTCTTGCAATTATTCAAAGCTCCCTTTTACACACTTGGACTATGGAAAAAAAAAAATACAGGAAAATATGGCACAGGCAATAGGAGTCCTAAACACTTCTAACAGAGTTTATTCCTCATTGTTGAAAATGTCAGTGTTCAGCAACTTAAAAACCTCCTAAGTACTTCTCTATGAAAAGCCTTACAATTATATTTTGTCCTTAGTACCTTAGTACAGGACAATAATTCAGTCACCTGTGTTCCTCTACTGCCTTCTATTTCAGCTATCTATAGACTCCTCACACATAAAGTTATATGTAAAGTTTACTCCTCCCCCTCCTTTCATTCCCTGGTTCTCCATAGTAAACAATTAACCTTTAGTATCCAGTTACCTTGTGACAGGACACCAAAAGTCAGGGTAAGTCAAGCCTGAAACACTTGCATAAAATAAATAGGGCAGATAAACAAGAAATGGTATTTTAGATCAGCTGATAAGAGAGCAGAAAGAACGAAAATAGCCTCAGTACCCTTGTGTTAACCCATGCAAGACAATAAAAGTCCCACTAACAAAAGCATGCATTTACATTACAGCTAGGAAAAAAAACCTAAAAACCCAAAAATCAGTTTTATAGCTAGACCATCATAAATTGGGTCAGCTTAGCATATTTCAGTACCAGTTTCTGAAATGGCTGCTATACTAACCTTGGCTGGTCAGAATGCCCCAGCCAGCTTTCCGTTTTGCAGGGCACTCCCCTACACTTTCTGGGCGTCTTTTGGGGAGATTCTGGCTCCTCTGCACAGCAGTGTTTGTTGTCATGATCTGTTTCTCGAGGAAAGCCTGTCTGTCATTGGTGCAGGTGCTCTGCTCTGACGAACATCCACAAATGATCTCTACCACCTTTTTCCTCCTTTCGCTTTCTCACAAAGGATCTTGCTGTACTTACTGTAGAATGGCTACAACACTGAAATCCATTCAGTAACATTTACTAGCTTGGACTAGTGACTACAGAGTGGGGGAAGGGAAGGACTGCTCCAGCATTTTCTATTTTTAAAACAGAGAAAGAATCAGCTTAGCTACAGCATGAGTCTTAACTATTTACATGATTTAAATGGAAAGAAGGTGTTAATTTTTTAATCATTTAACACAAAAAAGAAACAGATTCTTAAAGCATAAGTATTCAAATGTTTTGCTGCTTGAATACCAAGCAGCCTAAAACAGAAAACCAAAATTATTTTATCAGAATGGAAATTCTTTTAATATTAGTAACAACAATTATTACTGCATCAGGTTTTACTGATATGTAATGTGGAGTAAAAAGTGATTTTAGAATTTAAGAGAATCCATGAAACTATGAAATATTCCTAGTTTTCTATGGTTTGTTTATCAGCGTTGTTTTTTTTTAAATAGTGGGCAAGTTATCCTACAAATGTCATCAACAGAAACTAAATCCTGAATAAAAGCATGTTTTGACTAAAAAAAATTATTTTGAAAGTCTGATCCCGTTGTGAAAGTAAGGCTGTAGTCTTCTCAGAAGAAGCACAGATCAATATTTTTTTTTTAAATAGTAACAAAACCAGCCAAAGATTGCTAGAATTTTTTGTTCATTACTATGTATCAGGCTGATACTATACAACAGAAATCTGCAAAGAGAAGCAATCCATGATAAAATTGCATCAGAGTAAAAGACAGTGATTTCTCTGTAATAAAAATATGTTAA
Source organism: Molothrus aeneus (assembly GCF_037042795.1). Taxonomy (NCBI): domain Eukaryota; kingdom Metazoa; phylum Chordata; class Aves; order Passeriformes; family Icteridae; genus Molothrus; species Molothrus aeneus. The sequence continues at coordinate 38,132,615 of NC_089649.1, forward strand.
AATGTCGCCTTTACCTCCTCAGCATTTCCTTGTAGTATTTCCTCATTATGCTCCTCTACAGATATATAAAGTAGCCCCTTGTAAATTTTTAACAAGCAAATCAACATTACTGAGTTTCACTAATACTATTTTTTTCAGGTAGCTGACAAAATTTAATCCCTAAAATTCTGAAATAATGCTCCGATATTTAATGAAATTTTCTACATCCCTCTTGGTTTTCTTTAGGAGAAAATCAGAGGCAAGATTATAGGTAGATAGGGCGAGAGGAAGAAGAAGGAGCAGCTGCAAATTTCACCTTGAAACTGCAGCACATGAGAGCTGTCTTACTTGGAATAGTGCTACACCCTTTACAGAACAGAAGCAGGTGGGCTACTGCTCTTCACACAAGACAGAACAAAACAGCACTCTCAGAGACATTAGGCTGCCTTCAGACAACTGTTTTCCTCGGGTTGTATCTAGCTGAACAAATCAGAATATCTCCCAGACTGAAATAAACACTTCAACATATCAAATCTCTGCATGTAAATCTGAAACAGAGCTTTCACAAAACGGCTCATTATAAACGGGACATTATAAATATATCACTTAAATACTAGAATGATTCTTTCTTCCAAGTAAATAAATATTGGGAGGGGAATTAACAGGAGAGCGTACTAGGGACATGTAATATGTGCCTGTGCAGGAAGATACCAGCATTATTCTCCTGTGAGAAATAAACTGACAGTTTTTGTGCTTGCCATGGCTCTGAGGCTCATCTCAGTTTTAAATTTCCATTTGGAATGGAATTCCAGGACTCTCCGTAGAAGGTGGTGAGGATCAGGATCAAGTAAAGCATCTGGGACAGCAGAGCAGGAATTGACAGTGGTCTGGCAAGAAAAAATCTACATTTTTTTGTAGGAGTTTTGTGGGTGAGGTTGTCAGCTGAGAATGAATCTGCATCTTTCTACAGGAGTGGTACAAACCTGGAAGGACTTCATACAAATGCTTCCCACACTGATTCCAGCCTCTGTTCTCTCTTACTTGTCGGGGAGGTGTGGCTGGCAGGAGCAAGGAAAGCAGCCGGTACACAGCCAGCTGCCATGGCTTCAGAGAGGCAGAGCCCCACAGGAGCCAGCATCACCTGCCCCCTTGTGCAGACAACTGCCAGGGAACAAGGAGCTCCCCACGCAGTTAGAGTACCCCCAAAACCCTCCACCTCCAGAGCATAGATTATAGGAAAAGTATCTCCCTTACACAGAGGTATTCCATAGATGCTTGCCATTCACTGAGTTACTTTGAATACTCTAGAGAACAATAAAAAAATATGCATTTTTATGCTTTAAAGAAGGCAAAGCTTATACAGTTCAGGACTGCAGAAGGAACTTTTCACTAAATTCTGCTAGGCCCAAGCATTCCACCTCCAGGCAAAAAACATTTAAAAGTCTTATTAAAACAGTTCATAAATACAAGAATTAAAAAAAAAAAAAAAAAAAAAGCTAAAATGGCATCAAAAATAATCCAAAATTATTTTAAAAATATAGTTGAGATGAGGGAATAAACATGGCTAAAACCATGGCATAAGGCTGAAGACTGTGCTACTTCAGTTCCACCTCTCACATGGATTTGCTATGTGATCTTTCTCATTTATGCCCTGGACTACATTAGCTACAAAATAAAAATCAGTATCCTTCAACTTCATTAGGTATAAAACAATTAACATTCAAAACTATAAACCACAAAACCACTTGGGCTTAGTCCTGAGATTATGTTCTTCAGATTTTTCCCTATAGAAAACCTTCAAACACTTCCAAAATCTGCCAGAAAACCTTTAACACAAGTCTAAGGAGATGTCCAAGCATATAAAAAACACAGCTGACCATTATTTTTCCTGACTTGGCAAAGAAGCAGTTAGGCACAGCATTTAGATTACAGTTACTCATGGAAGCAATGCAGTTACCTTCAAAAAAGCAACCACAGGAAGGGACAGACGCCACATTCTGAGAGTAAGGAAACCAGAGGACTTTACTGATGGGTTTGGAATTCTGGCCTAAATTAGCATACAAGCTTTAAATAAAGTACTATGTTAAATTTCATTAATAATTAGTTCTGTTCAAATTTATAACACAGAGGAAGAAGTGTTGAAGGAAACTCTCAAAATCTTTTTATTCCAGATTTTTATAAAAGGGAATATGAGTAAAGTTTCAACATTTCCATGTCAGCACATAGCTCTGAGTTTAAAGGGGCAACAGTTCTAAACAGGTGGGAATGAAAATAGAAGTAAATTTTTGTTCCTCCCTTTCAGCAGGGAACTCATTCCATTTTCAAGACTATTTTTAAGGCAACAGAGATGCAATTGTGGTAACACACAAAAAATGTGTTGATAAAACCGACAATACCCCAAATCCCCTTGACCTTTCAAAATATGATGCAGTCCAAAGCAATACAGTCCAAACTCCTATAACAGTAATTTATCTTAGGAAAAATTGCACAAAATTGCACCATTTTCAAATGTCACAGATCAGTATTTTGTGTGCAACCATCTCAAAATAGCAAACTGATTACCCACCTTGCTTCCCAAACTGTTCTGTACTTTCAGGTTACTCTGTTTTCATGACCAGGATTACTATGGGGTCACAGTGACTGCATGGAACGTGCCACACTAAATTCTGGAACAAGACTAGAAACTGATTCTTCCTGCTCATGTGATCCACACCCTGCAACCATGAAGCTGAAATGACAGACAGACTCCCTGTGGCTCAGTGCCAGTACCCCAGCAGTGGCCTGCTATTTGACATTGCCAAAAACAAACCAGAAGAAATCTTGAACATTCCTCCCTGTAGGAGATGCCAGGATGAAGCAAATTTTAGGAAAGATTGAGGAACTGTGGTTTCTGACAAAAACAGCATCCTACAAGGCCACAGTGGTGCCACTGTTACATTTTACAGTGCCAGCTCAATGCCAAGGAACATAAATGCACCATGAAAGTACAGGGATACAGCTCTAGGAGGGGAACAGGGAATGGCCTGGAACAACTTTTTATTTGCTTGCTAAATAGATTCTTGCATCAAGCCATACTTCATGGCAAGTATGATGGTGATATAAAGTCATTAGCAGGCAACAAGAAGCTTAGGCATTATCCAGGTCACCAACCAGTCCTCTTAACAAATACCAGCAGATAGGTAGATAATGCTTTAATGGTCACTAGTTACTTAAGCATAAAATGACATTTCTTTACACCATTATAAGCTCTAAAAAAATCTATTACATACTCTTAATACAATTTCATCACTGTCTCTTAGCTGGAAATCCAAATCAGTAGTAGTAGTAGTAGAAGAAGAAGAAGAAGATGATGATGATCACGGCAACAGCCTGGCTATCTGGCCAATAATCTCCCTACCTCTTCTCCTGCAATTTCTACAGTTGTTACATGTTGTGTTCTTGGATGCTGGAATCATAACTAAAGGTTGAAAAAATATTTGAACTTCTGATACAATAAAGGCTTTGTCTCAGGTCTCTCAGAAGTCAAATACAGAACAGTGACACATTTATTATATTTTTTGGCTTGTTTGCAATGTGTACCTGTCAGACTCTTCATGCAGTAACACAGAAAAATTGCTAATATGTAAACTTAACTAAATTATAGAAGTCATGGGGCAGAACCTAAGCAAATCAATTACCAAGCAGGCCTGAGCTTCAGATATTGACAGAAAGACAGACACAGGCATGAAACCCGTAGTCAGCATAGGAGTGGTAAAGGACACCCCAGAGAGAATCTTGAGTCAATTACAGTGAAAGAACAGCCATAAAGAGAGAGAGTATATCTATTGCCAGAAAGACTCCAGACATGGCAGAGAGTAACATCCACTGGTGCAACAGATGCAGCATGCCACAAAGGATTTATGGCCAGCCAGCCAGCATTGCTGCAGTCCTGAGCAGAGCTCAGTTCTCAGGCATGCTATGCAATTCCCCCCAAGCCATCATCCTCTAACTGGCAGAAGTTCACTCGCTGTTTGCCTGCATTGCAAGTGTTCGAGAACATCCCCTACAAGAGAGGAATGTGAATAGCAAAACCCTGGCCATAAGAATCCAGTGGCTGAGGGAAGGAACATCACCTTCAGGGAGCTTTGCTATTTCGGTCTTCCCCTGCTGCCTTATGCCCCACCAATGCAAGAAAGACCAGTGCAGATGGTCAGCTGAGCTTGCCCCAAGCCAATATTGCAGTTTTCTGCATATTTTCTTTAACACCAGTTCTCTTTAAAGCCTTGCAGACAGATTGATCCAATATTGCCTTTCAGTCTTATTGCTATGCACCTTTAAAACCCCAGGTTTTAAGATACATCAGAGTTCATAATGCTCAATTTGTGCTTTTATTATTTCATAAGCTTACTCTTCATTTCACACAGATAAATACAGAAATCAATTGATGAAGGGCATTTCCACGTGAGTTTAGAGTGTACACTCCAAGCAAGCCAATGGGACCTAGGCTGGTGACAAGTTAAGGTCCACATTCAGAAAAAAAAAACATTTCAAGGAGGCACACCTGAATGAAACCAACCAAAAAATGCAGCTGGTGGACCTCAAGGAGGTCCTCACATATACAGAAGAGTAAAAAACAAATCCCACAAACAAATCCACATGACAGGCTCTATCAGTTTCCTTTCGAGAGGCAAGCATGCAAACAGGCTCCAGCATACATATTCACTAGATTTTTCTGTGGCCTCAGAAATTTTCTTTCAGATGAGGGATGTAAAAAATGAAAAATTTGAATTAAAAGTAACATGCTTGCCAACAGATGTTCTTGCTCTTTGTTGCTGCAAATAAGTCAGAGCTAAGGCCATGCCAATTTAGTTGCATCATATAACTCTGAGCAAAACCTCTTTAAGGTAGAATATATTCTTCAAGAAAGAATGTTCTGGTACTTGTCTAATATGTGGTGTCATTTCCTTCCTTCAAAGAAGGTGCCTTTTTGGTGTTATTCTGCAGTATGACTCCTCTTTGGCAGTCATTTGTCATACTAGGCAAAGTTATTTGGCATACAAGAGAAAGTGATGAGCTCCATCAAAAAAAAACCCCTTCTAAAATTTCAAAAAAGAATATTCACACTATCTTAAGCATTTTTACACCATTAGCTTACGTGCTGCAAATGAAAAACAAATGCTAAATGTGGTGCCTTACACCAAGTGGTATGGTGAATAGGTATGCCATACAATATTCCTATCATTGCTAAATGAATCTCCATTGTATCCAGGAAGCTAAGAGAGGTCTTGTACGGCTTTTATTAATAGAACTGTGATCTCTGTGGAATGCAAGTTGAGAAAATGCCTCATGCCTATCTTCCCTACCTAACAACTGTTGCTGAGTGGCATTATCAATTGCAACTTGTTAAGATAAAATAAATATGAAAACTTTGCTCTAATCATTCACTAAAAGCCATCCAAACAGTAGATCTCTAACAGTGAAACACGACATTATTGTCCATTTATGAGCTGTATTTTAAGGACCATATTCTTGGGACTACCCAAGTAGTCCTCAGTGTACAAGAAAAAAGGAAACAGAAAACTTCATTGTATTTACCAGTCTCTGTGAGAAGATGAAGACTCCAGTAGACTGAACTACCACAATCCCGTGGATGGCTTAATTTAGCCTAACTAGTGTACTGAGCTTTCCTACCATGCCTGATCAAGACAGATACAGCAAAGTTGGGTAGCTTAGAATTTGCTACAGTCATTCAAGAGTAGCCTTTCTTAACCTTAGAAGAAATCAGGGCATATTCACCTCTCCTGTTTTGCAAAATCAGAGTGTATTTTAAGAAGCATACCACAAACACAATTTCTGCTTTCAAGTAACTTTAACTTATACACTATGGATAAAGTGAAATTTTATACAAATTTTTGTGAAGAGAGGTGACATAATTAAAAAATACAATATTTAAGACAAATCATTTTACATTCTCAGAACAACTTAGCTTGTCTATCAGGCCCCAGGTATCTGTATATGTACATGACCCTTTGCTGTTTATGCTACATTAACCTCTGTAAATTTTCTTTTTTTTTTCTTGTAAGAAGGTTCCTCTCTATCACTTTCTGCTTGTAGGTAATTTTGACAATTACTGAGTATCAGGTTTACTTTTGATAAAATAGACACCTTCTGCCTTATAAAAATATTTATGAGTGGGAACTATGCCTCATTCTATAAAGTTATTTTTAGTAAAAAAGCATAGGCTTTTTCATACAAACCAAGATCTTACCAGTATTTTTTGGCAGAATTAATATCTTAAGGACCCAAAACATCTGATAATTGATTAATTCTTTAGATTTGATCCACAAACTTTGAAATCACCTAAAACCACAGCACTACTACCTCATCCTAAAGCAACTATACTATAAAACTCATCTGAAATTCCAACCCAGTGCTCCTATACACAGAGCACTTTCATGATATGACTTGTTAGTTGCTATAGTAGGAAGAGTCTAAAAGCTGCTTTTGGCCCTCCAGTGTTCATCCAGCAACAGCTGTACAAAAGGCTGATTTATTAACTCTTCACAGATCTGGAAATACCATGAGAGAAGAAATGTTACTGTGCAGGTCATTGTCATTACACATAGTCTGCTAAGGAGCTAAATATACCCAAAGTTAATTTTCAAGTTAGTTTATTCTTGTGTATCAGTTTGTAGGGCACAGGATTTTAAAATGGAGCAAACATATACTTGTTATGTCTTTACCCATTAAGAAAGAAATTAATAAAACGGTTTTTGCAAAGTTTCACATGCAATGAATATGTAAATGTTCACTTCAACACAATAAATAAAGAAACACTAGGCACCACAACCTATTTCTAACTCAGCTCTAGTCCCTGATTGGAAAGCACTTGGCTCCAAACAACTAATCAGTCCCTTTCAAGTCAATGGGGCAAGTGTATATGAGTAAGTGTTTACAGAATTAGTGCCAGAGTTAAAAATAACCCAGCAAAAGGCACCTTTATAATAGAATGGATCCCTTTTTCATTTAATTTTTTATGGTACTAATAACACTGACTTCACTGAAAAAAAAATAATTCAACTCTAATAGCTTACTAGGACCCAGGTCTTCAGTTCACTTTAAGCAAATGTAAAAAAGACTGCAAAGTTCTGTCCTGCATTTGGTGCTATTCAGGCTTTTAATATTGTGAATGATAGAATAATGTATTTATTTTTATGCAGGCAGTAGATGACTAAACTGTAGATGCTACAACTGCTCAGAGGGAAGCAATTCAAAACAGACAAGTAAAACAGAAAAATTGTCTGATACCAAGAGAGCATGAAATTAGCTGAAGGCCATTTCAAAGTACTGTATGTAGAGAGAAAAAAGAAAAAGCACAATACAGTGATTTTGTTTTAACATGTGGTTTACAGGCTACAGCCTCTATCTGTAATACTTTACTGCTGAGGGGGCAGCATCATTCCAGGAGGTATTACACAGGGTGCCATATACATGGCACATGACATAAGTGTTCCACTTGTACACAGCTAATAGTTCCCCTGGTTACACTCATAAAGTCTCAGCTGGAGCACTCTGTTTAACATGGGAAATTAGACATCAGTAAAGATGTCTGTTAACTATATATGAACTGGCACAAGTCCAAGGGAGAGCAACTGCAGTAACTCCAGGTGCTAGAAAATAAGATTTCAGAGGACAGACTAAGTTATATCCTTTTAACTTTATTCTGAAAAGAAAAAAAAACCAGCAGAAGTAAGGAAATGCATGATAATAGTCCTTAAATTGATTACTTCTCATACACAGAAAGAAACAGTAATATTTAATGAATTTACTTAGCAGACATAAAGATTTAGGTCACCCTTGGGGGAAGTGGGAAGCAGTTTAGTGATGAGAACAGCAAACCTGCAATTGGTTGCATAAGGATGCTGCAGAAATCACTATTACTAAGCATTTAAAAAACAGGTTAGCCAAACATTCTCCAGATAACTCACATTTAATTTACCTCTGAAGGTACCTTTCAGCTATACACAAGAAAGGTTTTACTCAGACATAATTTCCATAAGCAAATGAAAGTGCCTTATAATTAGTAGAGCTTTTACATGCACTTTTTTGGTCTCAGCTGATGCTGAACACTGATCTAGTTCTTGTATTTCAATGTCACATAAACCGTATAATAATTTTTAATTAATGACATTGACATTATCCAGCCATTCATATACACTTGAGATCCAAAGAATAAATGGAGTGTAGATTGCTGACTACTGAAACTGAAAATATTCCTGAAATATTAAGAAACAAAGTATGACCCATTTAGCAACAAGACCACACAAAGCAGATGACACAGGCAAAGCTGTCTCTTTATATTTAAAAAAGTGACAAAATAAAGCAAGTCAGCCTTGAAATGCATGATCCCTGGGCCTCAGTTCCTGAACTGACCTCTATACCTTCAGTTTGACAAAAGGAGTTCCACCAAAAACTACCTCACTCTACCTGAAACACCCTCAACTACCCAGACTTCATAAAAGAAAGACTTATTTTAACTCAAGGGGTCAATTTAGAAAGTATGAAATAATGCCTGTGCCTAGTAGCACATTATTTACAAAGGTTCTTTTTTCTTCAAAATTATAGCACTCTGTCCTAGACAAGCCATTATAACAGCAATAAGTAATCTTTTGTTATTAAAAGCAAACCTAAAATACCATTCCTAACAGAATTTTGAGAGTATCTAATCAGGTTAAAACTAGAAAATAAAAAGAAACATTTCCTCTAATTTGAATTACTTATTGAAATGCTATAAACTTCAATTGGCTAATGATAGATGCTAGGCTAATTATCTATCTCTGTGTTTTTTCTGCCAAGGTTTCTCTGCTACTTGAGAAAAAACACAGAATGGATCATTAATTAGGAGGATACTTGGTATATAATTTTACAATGTAATGTTTCAAGCAGTTTCATGCTTCATGTTACTTATTGCACATCTTTTAGATATCACTTTTAACAGGATATTTTATTAAATGTATTACATGAATTCTGCTGAGACATCCCTGTGTTTCACCAACACCAAAAAATCAAATCCCACAACACATTGTGAGTTCAGACACTAGCATGCCTCTTTTCACAGATATAGAAAATAATTATAGAAAAGATAAGATAAAATAATGATTCTGAGAAGAATTATTTGCATCCCAAAGAGCAAGGATTGCTGCTGTTAGCCCCAACAGATGGATGAATAGCAGATTCTGTAACACTAGCTGGACACGTGCTTAAAACTTAACAAATCCAGAACCAATCACTGCAAGCTGGACAGAGAAAAATGAAGGCACACTGATGTTGAACTGTAAAAAGTCCAACTTAAGCACGAAATAGTTACATTAACAATTTTCTTTTAATAAAACAAGCAGAAAACTAGAAAATCTACCATATGTTTGATTCTTAAATCAATAAAAACCTCTGCTACCTGACCAAAACAGTAACCTGCAAGAGTGATAGATTTTCACCTTTTGTATTGCCCAGCTACTAGAATGCTTAGTAAGACTTAATGCTTAAATTTTTTTTTAGGTATGAGATGGGAATTTTGACAAATGCCTGAATTGCAGATTCCTGGGTTCAGCAACAGGTAACACCATAAACACTACTTTACTCTCCAGCCTGATGCATGCTATTCCTTTCACTCCAGTTCCTCCCAAGTCTCTTTCCTTCTGTGCCCAGCTCGTGTGTTGGTCTTCCCATAAAGAGCTGCCTTAGAGCTAGCGAGCAGCTTCTGGCAAAAAATTCCTGACTTCAAGTAAGGCCTTTTCCATTCTCTGCAAGTATTCCTGTCTGTGCTCTTCTTACCCTACTGTAGTGAACATATACATAAACACATACACTCACACACACACATGCACAGTAGTTCAAGTGTTGCCATCAACAGGCTCAGATGTAAAAACCCTGGGTTTCAGAGCTTGTGCAGAAAACACATGATACAAATCCATCTCAAGTAAATCTTCTGCAAAGTAAGCTGATTCCTACTTTAGGATTTAAGCCTTTCTTTCTGGATTGCAAATTTTAACACCCCTACACAAAATGTCTAGCTTTAGTCCCACCATTGAAGACTGAAAAAATCTTTTGAGTTTGAAACTGTTTCTGGCTCATTTCAATAGTTTCTCCCTTTATGTTTAACTTGGGCTTTGTCTTCACATTTTTGGTACCTAGGGATGAGTGATAAAGGCAGCAAGAGGCAAGACAAGTCTTCCTGTTCCATTCCCTAACTCAGCTTGATGCCACCCCAGAATACAAGGAAAAATAATAAAGACAAGTGAGGTAGCAGGGATCCCAAGCTGAGCAAAATCAGGGCTCAGTCATGTGCCAGCATGCCACAATTTAGAAGAAAGAGTGCTCTGTAATGCAGAAGAACTGAATGAAAATGGTACCTCACTACTGATGAGCTTGGGGCAACAACTCTGCCAAAGTTCTTCTAGTATGAACAGAAAAAGGAATTTTCACAAGAGCTTTACAACCCAGTAAAATCAGAAGGGTTTCCACACACATGCCCAAAAGTTGGCCCTGCAAAGTGTTATTAAGGGTCCTGCTATGTGCCAAGAGACAACTTATCCAAGGTATATGAGGAATACATATCTCAAAAAAATTACTATATGAAAATTTTACCCTAATCAAGACATAACTTTCAGAAATATTTTGAGTAATTTCACTAGAGCGGTGCAAAATAATCATACGCCAAACACGGAAAATTTCAACTATGCATGGTAATCTGGGGAACATTAGGAGCAATTGGGGAAATAGTCCCAGATTGGGAAGAATTTGGCAACCTTATTTATACACAGGCATCCTAAATCTAGGCCTGTCTCCAAATAGAAAACTAGCTCTGATATTTGAGTTTTATTCTCAACTTAATGTTAATTAAAAAAAAACAAAAACAAACAAAAAAACAACCAAAAAAAAAGCTCACATAATCTAACAGCACTCCTATAGATAATTTTGGTTATAAAAAACACAGCAACAAGTACAGAACAAAAACCCCACTCACACATATCACTTGAAAAACTGAATGCGAATGAGGCTATCAGATAAATAATTACCTGAAAAACAAAATCCCCAAACAGTAGAGATAACAGAGTATACACAAATATACCTTGTCCTTGAGGAACTCCATAAAATTCAGCAGCTATCCTTGCTGCTTCCTTACGGTTTCCTTTCACAATGTAGAAATGACTAAGTATAGCAAGGCTGATCTTCACAAAAAGTTTAAAACAAAAAAGTGAAAGTATAGTAAAGTAGACATTGGATAACTGCTGTGCAAAAGGGCGACTTTCTTCTATGACAGTCATTGCTGCAGCAAAACCTCTGTCAGTGTTTGGGTCCGGCTCTCAAATGTGTTGATAAGATCATATGGCTCCAGCCATGCACTCTTGGGAACAACTGGTCCCGAGGAAAGAAAATATCAGCTGGTCATGATGCCTGCTGCTCAAAATATGACGATTATTTATACTGTACATAGTACTGAGTTCACTACCGCTCTTGCTAGCCCGGTGATATTCATGTGGGACAGCAGGTTCCAAGATCCTGGATTGTACTTGTTCCACTTAAAAGGTCTGTTGCATTACAAATTCTGCATTTCTAATTCATTTATTTACATGTTTAAAATACATTTTCAAAAGTATTATTATAAACTCCTGAAATTCGTGTACTAAACCACGTAACTCAGATAACATGTTTTTGCTAAAATATGTTCTCCTGCTGCTTAAGTACATTGCTCTTTACTGATATTTCATTTTATGTCAGATTAATATTCATTCCTTAAAAAACTAGAATCATATCAGTAAATAATTGAAGTACACATTAATAAATAAACAGAGATTTAATATATATCAGCTTTGACAGTCTCATTATTTTGCTCAGGCTGAATGAAAGTACCTAGTATACAAAGACTTTAGCACTATACAAAAACAATATTCAGAGTAGGTGATATGAGCCAAACATCTAGATATTTTTATCCATAAGACCTGGAGCACCTAAAATTAAATTAATTAAAATGCAATGGTAAAATTTCAACATGGAAAATTTCTAGTAGTTATGATATGTGTGATATCATTGTGCTGCATCATATGACATGACAGGCTTTATCCGTTGGCCAGTTTTAGAGAGGGGAATCTAAATTCCTCCAATTTTTTAAGACTTAATTTGCCTTTATACCATAAAGCTATTACTCACAGTCATCAGCAGTCACTCACAAGTTGTTCCATTAGTGTGAGTAATTGCTCAGTAAATTGCTGAGTTGCAACATGATACAAACTGAGGAGCTGCATGACAGAACCAGATTTCTAAGTGAACTATAATCCTAAAGTAAAAATCCTGGCAGCACAAGAAAGGGTCCTACCCTAAACTTTTATACTTCCTTCTATATTAAAAAAACAGTGTCTTGAATTATAACGTAAATGCTCTACCCAAAGTAATCCTAAACCTTTCTATTCTACCCTGGATTCTCATTTGGTGATTAGAAAAAAACAAAAACATTTTAGAATGCTGGCAGCGGTCCATCAGGATAAAAGGGTATGATCCAAATGTCACTGCACCCACAAATCACCCTGACTTCAATGAACAGAACAGCAGATATAAAGCACTATAATACAAAACCATACTTCTGAAGGGAAGTGGAAACAATAAGGCACCTCTTATCATCTGACTCTCAGAATAATTTATTAGAATAAGAAGCTATAATGTTTTCTGGAAACTAAATTCAAACAAATCTATACAAATGAAGAAAAGACAATGAAAAGTGGAAATGTTCTTGGAAATTATTAAAATTTTTGACTGACAGGAAGTGAATTGTGCTTATCTTGAGAGAAACAGGCAACAGGTATTTTTCTTTGAAAATATTTAGTCTACTTAAAAGTCAATCATAACTAGAAAAGGCAATTAAAAGGAGTTTACCTTGTAAACTATATTAGTTAGTAAGAAAAATACGCAAATTTTTACCAAATTTCATTTATAGACATTTTCTCATCCAGCCAAAATAGGAACTGTTTTCCTCGTACCATTAGAAGCAGGAATGAGTACTTAAAATGCCAAATGAAAATCCATTTTTATATTTGGCACATTGTTATCCGACACTGAATTGAGGTGTCATGTTTTCCACAAGTATAAAAGGCATTATGATCTGAGCTACCACTGCCAAGTTCTGTTTCAATCTTCTGTTTCAATCATTAATAGAAATGGTATTTTCCTTAGTAACACACCCAATACTGGAATTTCTTACTTCTCCCATATTTGTACTAGTATTACTAAGCTTAATTTGATCAGTCCACAGAATTCTCCAGCCATCTTATGGACCTGTTTCACAAATTTACCATGCAGTACAAGGAAAAGCCATAATTATGTTACAGAAAGCTTTTTCTTCCTTACAGTGTTTTACCTGACCCTTTTTCCCTTTTTTCATGTTATGCCATCTAGTACCTGCTTTCTCATCTGGACTTCTCCCATATTTTGTTAACGAACAAAATAATCTTTCTTTTTAGAGGCAAAACTCCAAACAGAAATTACCATAAATAGCAGGAGTTAACAGAGCTCAGAATTCATCTTCCCCTTACAATACTGTTTCCTGCTTCTTATAACCACAGTAGATAAATCACAAAATAAATTTCTCAGTTGTTAGATTGTTTTTTTCAAGTTATTTTTTTCTGTAGAGGTTAAAAAAAATGTAAATTTAAAACTACAATAATAAGGGTGATATGCATTTAGTATTTTGTAAGCGATGTTTCAAATAACCTCACGGATTTGTAAAACCACTTTTAGGAACAAGATGAAAATTGAACAGGAAGATTATTCCTGTATCAAAACTTGCCTCGTGTCCTTTCAAAAATTTCCCACATCACTAATAAACTACTTAAGGATGAAAAAATACATGAAATCATGAGTTTTGAGAATTCCAGTTCACACATACTCATCAGAAGCTGGCAAAATTAGTCTTATACTATTTCCTCTTTTTATAGAGCTCTGTAACTCTTATGTGCCAGCTTAGCTGGAAACTCTCCCAGCTGCACACAACCAAGTCTATCCTAATCTAAGGGTTCTAAAGAGCTATAGAAATTACTGTTACAGTTTGTTGGCAAAGCCATGCTATGAGGCACCCAGTCATGAAAACTGAGCAACTGCTTAGAAGTTAACGCCCACACGGCATTTTGGGAAAACCAACAACGTGAATGCTGAGATCTGAGCACAGAATAGCTGAGAGGAAGCCCGTGCAGACTGGGAAAATCAGAAACAGAAACCTACAGCTGTTGTAATGAATATCAGAAAATAGAAGCATAGGTAAATAAATGAAGGATCTGGCAGTCAATGAGATGACATGAAGGACTGTAAAAAAGTGGGATGCAAGTCTCCCACATTTTCTACTGTGTGGCAATGTGAAGTAACTGAAGTCAGATCTTGCAACACTTCAAAATAATGAGAGCTTCCAAATGGAAATGCACCATATGTAACAAATGTACAACACTATAATGACATCAAAACACTTAAAAAGAACAGTGGCTTAATCTGGATATTCGCATTTCCCATGTAGTTTTGACTTTTGGGAATGAAATTTCTTGGCCTCATTTCCTCACTAGTAAAATGGGGAGTATTCTGAAGATAACTTCATTGCTGTTAAAAAAACACTCAGTTATCCTGGTGAAAAGAATAACTAACTACGTCTTTAATAATTTTTATTTTAATACAAAATTCAGATTACAAACTTGAATAAAATGAAATCTTGACTGTTCATTCACTTAATGTCAACAGAAGAGATGGGATGTAAAATTATTTTAGCATTTAGGGTTTTATCATTGCATACAAGAAAATGGCAACAAGCTACATTGCAGATTAACAATATTTGTATTTTTATTTTCTTTAAGACGATAGTAATACTGTGGCAGACAAGGATACCCTTACCTTGACAAACTAGCACATTTCCAGCAAATAAAACAAGAACGATGTAATAACTCCTCTGATATGCTTCCCCACTTCTGGAAATTAACTATTTTAATTTTAAAACCACTTAAGAAACTTCAAATGCTGGAATTTATGGTCTTAAGTGTTCCCTTTAATGTAACTTGGTCAGCTATCATTTCTCAAGAACATAATCTGTAGAATCAAGATAGCAATACTGCTGTTTATAATGACTATAAAGGGGTTAATTTCAAACTCCAAAGCTAAGACAAAGTAGCTTGGCCTTTAATGCTTTGCTGTGTAGCAGCCAAGTGCAGTAGCAGTGGCACCTGTTTGTGCTAATTCAAACTGTCCAAAATCTAGTGTACAATTTACCCTCAACCAAACAAAGTAATTTTTAGAAAAACAAACAAACAAACAAAAACCTCAGACAAAACCAAACAAAACCAGACAAAAACAAACAAAACCAACAAAACCAACAACAAAACAAAACAAAACAAAAACCAAAACCACAAAAACTATGCTCTATCATCTATTATTAATTGCATAACCACAGTCATACACTATTTTATTCTGGCAATTTTTTGTCTACACTTTAGAAGACTGGTGTGTTTAATTTTCAGTAATGTAAGATACACAAGAAAATTAGCACAAGTGATAGAATATTTAGTGTTTGAAAGGAATTTTTTAACATCAAAGACTATAAAACCCTTAGAAATATTATTTCTTTGTAGCACATGGTGTGCTGTTACATTTGGAAAACATACTTCCTTCTATTTATATTTTTCAAAGCAATCTATTTAAACTAAGCGATAGAAGATGTAAAAGAGGAATTATATTCACAGCACAAATTCCATTACAGCTAGTCTTAAAAGTTTTCTTCTGTATTTTGGAGATGCACATAGAACTCTGAAAGTGAAAATTTTTATTTTAAAAATGAGATAAAGACGAAATATAGTACAAGGAATTATTTGTATGACGCTTCACCTGCATGTTTTCCTCCACACGTAAGAGACAGCTCAATATACACAAGAACTTGATAGTCACCCTGGTTCTGAAACTTCTGTCTAATAAGAGGTATAAAAGAAGATTTTCAGATAAGAGGCAGAGGAACAGGAACTCTTAGGTGCTTTGAAGAATTGATTATTTTACACATTATAGGCAACCAACCAGGAGAAATTTGTAAAGTAGTGCCCTTGAAACAAGGAGTTTAAAATAAAATACCAGTAAGAAATCAAGTTTTAGTACTGAGTTTCTGATGTAAGCATAAAATTCTTCATGAAGGACTCAAAAGAAGAGAAGCATGAGCTACTGAAAAGGAAATGTCTAACTCAGTAAGAAAAATTACCTGTTTAGTGACCAGCTGACTTGTATTTTAATGAATGCATGAGATGCTAATCTTCAAAATTTTACCTACTTATCTAAAGCTACTGAATGTTATGTCATTTCCTCCTTAATCTATGTTCAGCAATTTTTTCTACTATTTTATATTCAAAGCATCTGAACTGGAGAAATCCAGACTCAAAGAAACTATTTTAAAATTTATTTCCTCACTATTCAAAATGATACCTTAACATCGTATTGAAGACAAAAAGAAAAGGCATACATACCATAAAACAGTCTTCAAAAAGTCTTAAATGTTCTTTTCATTAATATCATTCTTAAGTTAAGGATATGATGCATTTATGCTTAGGCACAGAAAATAAACCCAAACAAGTCATATTTACCTGAAGAAATTCAGAAGCTGGAGTGACGGGAAAACACCAAGCAGCTGCTGTGTCCTTTTCTAAACAGGAGCTCAAGCCCATTAGTACAACCCAAATACTACTCTTCATAAAATATGAAGAGAAGAGGTGGCTGAAGTACAGACTGTGCTACTGTTTTGGGGGAATGAAAAGACAAAATATGAGAGAACACAAACTTTTTCATCTAGAAAAGAGGAAACTTGGTTTAGATCTGAACTGCTTTTTCACTGCACCCCCTTGCTAACCTTGAGAATTCTACAGAATTACTTGAGCATCATGACAAACAACAGATACAACACTGTAAACCAAAGAAATGAAAGGCCCATATCTCCTTTTTACAGATTTCTTCCTGAATGCCATGTCTATCCAGGATCTACACAAACCATGCAACATGAAGTTACAACTCATAACCAAAGTTAGTTTCATTCCAATTTCTGTAGTTCTCATAATCCCTGCTAATAGCCTGATAACCTAACCAAAGACTTGAACCAAAAGTCTGTTTCAAAATGCAACGCAATGACAACTTTAGGGGCACAACAGGGAAAAATGAGAGTGTCTTAAAACACTTCTCCTCATAGTTGAGCTCTGGCTTTTGACACCCATTCTAATTAACAGTTACTTATTTAGACACCATTTGCCTTCTCTAACAATGAAGGCACAACAGTTCCTTTAAAAGAGCTTTAATACACAAAAATTTACAAAGGTTTTGTTATGTATATACTTTCTCTCTATTTTGGTGTAGCACATTATTTCCACCAGCTCTTGAACTGCTCTAAAAGTTCAAATTTATTCTTTTGGGTGGTACGGTGGTACTTTTTTCGTCCAGTGTACTAAAATCGTTGGTCTGACACAGTTTAGGCTCGATACAAATCAAGTTATTTGAGTATATTAATGATTTCATTTCTAACACCACAAAAAGACTGTTTATTCTACTAACTCTTAATGAATTAAAAATGGTTTCATTGAGGTGTTTTGCCTTTTCTAGTAGCTGGAAATACTACTCCTATCTCAGAAAATAATTCTAGCCTACGGACTTGTATGTCTGGATTTCCAGAGAATGGAATTACTGGTCAGGGATTGAATATCAATCAGCATCTCTGCACATAGCAGACATTCTCCATATAACATGTATTTAAAAGCATAAAAAGTTAACTCAGATACTTAAGTGATCATGAAATTTTAGTCTTCTAACTTTCTCAGTCCTTGAAAAAATAACATAGTAATGTTAAGTTTGTACCCCTTTGTTACACACCACCGGACAGCTGCTTCTCATAATGGGGATAAATTCCCCTTCAGCTACAAGTCTGGTATCAGCCAATTCTGCTGTCACATTATCACATGAACATGCTTGATCTGCTTAACCAGTCTATCTAACCACTGACAGCAAAGTTCTACCCAGAAGGGAAGCAGGTATGACCGACAAGCTTACAAGTAAATTCAATCTGAGTTTTGCTAGAAACATAGTAAGTTTATTTACAGTATTTGTTGCAGTCCTCTTTGGATACCTAACATAACTCAACTATTAAAAGTATTACAGAAGATTCCAAAATAAGTCATGTGTGTACCTAGAGACATTACTAAACCCTGAAACGTGTCAGACAGCAGGCACACACGGCCTGCTGACAGACGAACTCTAGCAAATCTTGCCCCCCAGAAGTTTAAAAAGTTACCACCTCCAGCTGCCCATTCCATTCCTCAGCTAAAGGTTCCTGCCCCTCTCTCTCCCTTGCTGGAAATCAACAGGAAGGAATGTGTACTGGTACATTCCTCAGTTCAAGATCTGGCAATTTCAACTCTTAATAAATTAAAACCAATCTTGTTGGACTTTACAATGAAAAAGCCACTCACACCCACCCCTACAACCCATTCTGTGACAAGGCAAATGACCCCCTGGAAAAACTCGGAGCAAACTATGAGGGGAGAGTAATGTCAAAATGCACATACTCACTGCCTCTTCTTAAGGATACTTAGGCATCACTTTTGATGGCCTTATGTACTGACACAGGTGTATCAGTGAATCTTGGGAAGAATCTCCTCATTTTGCAACTCTTTCCCTTTGTATAGTTCCTTTCTTGGGTCCAAGCAATTTCTTTCATTGCCAACCATGTCTACAGAACACAGATTCCCTCTGTGGTAACTAACTCAACCTCTTAGGATTGTGGTACCACAGGAGCTATGCTTTTGTCAAGGTAACTTGACAAACTAACTGCTATTTCTCTAGTAGGCAGTGCAACCACCTTATTAATCTAAATTCATGTAACTAAACCTGATATTTTTGCAGTTTTTATAATCAATCTTTTCTTCAACTAACAGCAAAAATATCACTTGTTCTTATTAAATAGATGCCTCTAAATAAAAACAATATTTAAGCTGTGAATCTCTTGTCATCAATTTGACTTCCACTCAAAATTGTTAATTTTGTTCTAATAAATAAGTTACAGGCAGTCTGTAAATATTTCTTTAACCATTTAACTTTTTTCTTCAAAAAACAAGTTTTATTTCTCAAAACAGTGAAATCATTTGTTTACTTTTATTCCTCCTTTCTTCAAACTTTGTCAGGTTTTCTTCTTGACTAAGTAAAAGTGGTTAAGTGGTTTAATTTTTCTTCTTTCTGTGTAAAGCATATTTTGGTGCTTAAGAATGTTGTTAATAAAAGGAAATTACACAGTCAGTAGTAGGGATGAGAGTTAAAGTTTATTCTGCAAGCTTATGTCATTATACGCTGACTCCCATGGCTAGTGCTCATAACAGAAAGGCTTTTTCCATCCACTAAAATTGGTATCAGCTAAATGATATCACCATGACAGAGCTAGTAAAACATCTTTTTCTTCAAGCTGAGGCACAACAAGTCTCTGCTTGGTGCTTTTACAAGAGACATAAAAATACCTTGTGAGGAAGACTTGCAACTGGCTGAGTGAATGAGGTTAAAACCTGGGTGAGGTGGAGGAATAGCACTCGGGTTTCTAGCCCAGAATGGAAAGCACAATGGAGTGAGAAAGGTTAAGCTAAATTAGTAATGCTTGAATGAATTTACCTAGCCTGGCTTCATAGGCCATGAAATGGGCAAACCTCACAGCAGCCAAAAGTTAACTACGTATGTTAGGCTCCAAAACATACTGACTTTGGAGCCAAAAGCACAGAGATGCATCTCTGTGATGCATCTTTTATTTTGCCATGTATTATGCCACTAAATGAGACAATGTTGTAAAATATCAACTTCATTCTGAAATCAGAAATTAAAAATTACGCAAGATTTTCTTGCTGAAGGATTCACAGTAATACTACAAAGACAAGTGAAAATTTCTTCTTGCTTATCTTCTTATTCTGCATACTGTGTAGATCCAAAGTTTAAAAAATGGAGGCGAGGAGAACATTAGAATCAAATGCAGTCCAAAAAGCCTCTTCTCTTAGTCACAGCCTTTCCACGCCAGCTGTAAAAATGAGCCATCCAGAAGAGGTGTTAACTGAAAGGGGGCTGTTGCAAGAGACAGCTGATCATGGCCACATTTATTTTAATCTTTATCTTCCTACCCAGAGCTGCCTAAGAGGCTGTGTGCTGCTACTGTCTCTTAAAGAATTAACATTTCAACAATTAATAAAGGACAAATACAAGAAACTATTTAGATATTCATGGTAAAAAGATCAGGACATACATACATACACGTACCTAGATCAAAAAAAAAAGTCCT
The DNA here is from genome assembly GCF_037042795.1 of Molothrus aeneus. Classification (NCBI taxonomy): domain Eukaryota; kingdom Metazoa; phylum Chordata; class Aves; order Passeriformes; family Icteridae; genus Molothrus; species Molothrus aeneus. Next base: position 38,152,926 of record NC_089649.1, read on the forward strand.
CATCTATCTAGGTGCCAAAGATGCCACAGGCACCTAAACTTTCACCTATAAAATTAGTCAGAAACTTAAGCCCCAAGAAGGCTACAGGTGCTGGGCTGAAGTTAACACCTCCCTTTCACTTGAAATTCACAACATACACCCCAAAGCTTCCATCTATGTGTTCCATGTTAGAAGCAATATGACTTCAGTGGGAAAACAAAGAACTCATAGCAATCTCTGTTGATGGTCAGTGTCAACACTTGCTATTTTGTTTACAGATGATGAAAGGAATCACTCCGTAACTTGAAGATCAGAGTAGAAACATGTCAACCAAAGAAAGCAAGCTACTCTCTCTCGAAAGACTACTTATCATCAGCTGCTGACAAGGATCAATCCTGCTGAAGTGCTGGCACTATAAAAAAAGAACACATGTTTAATAGATCAAAGAGCGCACAAAAACTCATTTTCGAAGTCAGATAATTTTAGGCCGAGGACTGGAGAAGGATGGTAAATTTTACATTTCAGACCTGCTGCCAATCCTATCTGCATTTTTTTCAACAAGTTTGTAATGAAAAACATGACATTTCTTGAAGTAATAGCCAGCCTGAACACTGACATGCCTTGTGCTCTGCTGGTCTGGGCTTAAGGATGCTGCTTGGGTGTAATGAATACCATTCCACTGCATCTTGGAAATGGTCTCCCAAACTTTTCTGCTTCCCCAAGTTCCTTCAAATTTGTTTCCATAATTAAAGTATTTCCTCAATTCCCAAGAACACAACTTATTTAGCTGTCAGCAAAATAAGCTTCTGACATTAATGTCACCATTCTTCATGAAATATCAGATTTTATATCTTTCAAAAAGCAATCTAGAACTTATGAGCAGACAGCTATTGTGAATAATTATCTCCCACAACTGCCTTATTTCAAGATATGTTCCTATTTTGATTTTGCAATATTTCAGTCATTAAAAAGCTATAGGTCTCTTTATTCTGAAACAGTAATAGATCAGTCCTTGAATAAATTACACCATCTGTCTTCCCCTGTTTACTGTGCTTTTAAGAGACATTTATTTAAGGTTTCTACTAAAATAAATCCAAACCTCCACAAGCAATAGCCATATTTATGCACTGCCTTAAAAAGACATTAATTTGGCTAAGCCTTTTGATTTTGATCTTTTGCAGGTACCTAATGACTGCTTTGAAAATTTCACTACTTTATTCCTGTAAATTCTGCCAAAGAGCCATTTTTTAAATTAAAGAGTTGTTTAGTACGAAAAACTCTATAAATAGCAACTACATGAACTAAAAACAAGAACAAAGGTGATTAAGCCTTCTTTTCTTTGTAGATATGAGAAAAAAATGGTATTCATGGTATTCTTTTGAGCTATCCTTTAGAAAGCAGCAGACATTTTATAACTTCTCAAATGAAGCTTACAGTAAAAGCTTCCTTAATGCTTCTAAGTCTTCAACTATTTTGGGGAAAAGTACCCATTTTTCAGCAAAAATAATCCAAGGTTTCAGCAACAACAAGTTCCAGACCATAAACCATGACAATAATTAATATTTTGAATAGCATAAAACAATAACAAGCCCTTAAAAGCCTAAAACCTTTACACAAGAAACTCTCTGTGATGCTGAAACTCTTATGAAATATCAGAAAGGCCAATACTTAAAAAATACAATCCAGAAAAGAGTCTACCCACTTTGTGACTGATTCCAATGTGACAAATGCACAGATAGTGGAACACAGGGTCCCCAAAGGAATGTCCCCATAGGTACCTTCACATCCTACAGGCTAAACTGACATGTGCTGCAGCTACTCAGTCTGGGGGGAAACAAAAAGCCTCAGTATGGTCCTTTTCCTTTTCTATTTCCTACCTTTATCTGCAAAGATTTTTCTTCCCTGATTCATAGACCTGGGTCTTGGCTACAGGGAGGAAAAGAAACAGCGCCATCATTACAGAACAGAGGTATTTCAGAATGGCCTGGCAGCGCCCACCTTCTTCTCCCTTCTGTCCCCATGAGGCTTCCACCCTGTCAGACTCCTGCATCTGAGCTCCTGCTCCTACTCCCAGTGTTTGCAGCACTGCAACCTCAGGGCCGGGAAATTAAACATAACCGAATCACTGCTGACACCTGTTGGCAGCCCCCAGAAATCCCGATTTATCCGTTCTGGTATAGTTAATACACACGAATACAGCGGTTGGGAACACCAAAAAAATGGGCCCCAAAGCATTGAAAAGCTCTCATTCCCCTGGGCTCCCACATGGATAACGTTGCAGGTCCGGGAAGCAGGAATGGGCACCAAAGAGGGGCCCCGAGAAGAGTAAGGAATCACCTCAGTACTTAAACTGCTCTTTGCTGGTACCAATTTAAATTGAAACTTCAACTAAATTGGTGGGGTAAGGTGAACCTCATCCTGCCAACGGTGTGAGATCACCACGCCAAAGAAAAAGATTCCAGGAACAAGCCTAGCCTAGCTACTGAAGGAAATTTCTAGGCAAGAACATTGTCAAACTGAGCACGTGTGTAATGAAAGGCAAATGAATAGGAACATCCTATAGGAAGCAAGGGAGAGAATGGCAAATCACCAGTGAAAGCAAGATACGGACATCAACTGAAAATACAAGCCTCCGCCTAAAACTCATTTACGCTTTGCTACACGAATGCAAAAATCAGCAGAGCGACAGATGTCCTGTGAGAGGAAGCGCCCTGGGAGCGCGGTAGGCGGCGGCAGACAGTGAACCCACAGCGCCCGACGCGCCCCCGCGCGGCCGCCATGTCGCGCTCCGGCCCGGCACCGGCCCCGCCCATCTCCTGGCGGAACGGGGAGGGGTTGATACGGGGCGTGGCCTCATTTGAGCCCGCCCAGCCGGCGGGAGGCCACGCCCCTCGCGGCGGTCGCGCGCGCGCGCGCCCCCTGCCCGCCGCCGCCCGCTTCCTGCCGCGTCCGCGCGCCCGCCCCGCCCGAGCAGTGGCCGCAGCCCCGGCCGGGCCCAGCGGGGAGATGAACACGGTGCTGTCCCGGGCCAACTCGCTCTTCGCCTTCTCGCTGAGCGTGATGGCGGCGCTCACCTTCGGCTGCTTCATCACCACCGCCTTCAAGGAGCGCAGCGTGCCCGTCCGCATCGCCGTCTCCCGGGTCACGCTGTGAGTGCGGCGCGGAGAGGGAAGGAAGGGAGTGGCGGGGGAGGGCCGGGCCCGGCCGGGCGGCGGCCGCTGCCCGCTGAGGTGGTGAGGGGCTCGGGAGCCGAGAGCGGGGGCCGGGGCGGGTGAGAGGACGGTGGCGGCCGGCAGGGGCGGCCGGCGGCTCGCGCGGCGCTCGGGGCTCGGCCTCCTGAGCTCCGGGCGGGCCAATGGGGGAGCCCCACGACGGCGCTGCCGGGCGGGAGCCGGGGCGGCGCTCGGGGAGCGGCCCGGCTGCCTCGGCCCCGCGCCTCCCCGAGAGCGGAGCGGAGCCAGCTGCTGCCCGCGGCTGTGGAGAGACAAGGGGTTACAGGAACGTGGAGTTTATCCTGTGAACATTTATCCCATCGTAGTACGTTTTGCTTTTGATTAGTAGCTCTCTTGGGTTTCCCCATTGATAACCTAGCATACTTTCTGTTCTGTGGTAGCAAAGTGATTGGGATGGCTTCTTCTCTGCGGAATGGACCAGGTGTAGGACACAATACCACATCAAAACGTGTTGCCTACTCTTAAAATGGGCTGATGCAAACTTGTGCAGGGGAACCTTTTTTCCCCAATTTTGGTGTTAGTTCAGGGTGGGGTTTTTTTCTCCAAAAGGAGACTTCCTCACAGAGAACTTCCATTAAGTTAAGTATGTGTGATATGGAGAGCAGTAGTTTCACAAGCATTTGAGCAGCTGTTACAGCCACATGTGAGTGGAGGCCTTTGCTCCCGTTTTTGCCACGTGGTTCTTTACCAGAGGCCACTGGGGAATCTGGCTCATAGGACATTTAACTGACCTGCTTTAACTCAGGTCATGCTTTTTTGTTAGGTTGGTTTTGGCTCAGATTAGGGAGCTAAAGCAGCACACTTTGGAAGTGTTTAGTGCCAGGTTGGATGGAGCTCTGCACAACTTGGACTAGTGAAAGGTGTCCCTGTCCATGTTAGGGAGGTTGGAAATTGATGATCTTTAAGGTCCCTTCCAACCCAGGCCATTCTGTGATTTGGTGATGATTCTGTGGAGCTTTGGAACCACCCCAAGGTAGGTGTCACCTGTGGATGCCTAATAGCAGGACTTGAAAGGAGACATGAAGGCAAATAAAGGGACTGCCATCACCTTTCAGACTGGTTTAATACCACAGGAAAAAAAAACAATAACCTGTATTCAGTGCTACACTGAGGATTGCAAAAGCACAAACTTGACATAAAAGCATGTCTTCGAGTGTTATGGTGAGCTCAGCATATATAGGGCAGCATACAAATGCCTGATTTGGCTGAAATGTGTATTGCCAGTCCCTTCTGTGATGCACACAGATCTGGTGTTACTGGGAGGTGCTACACCTAATCTGCTTCTCTTGAATGTCTAAGAAATTCTGGAGACCCCAAACTTAGGCCTGCTACTCCATCTGACTGACAGTGGTTAAGAGGTGAAGTCAAGTGCTTGATAAGGTTTTCCACTTAAAAATATACTGCTTTTTTGCAAAGAGATGAAAATTCATTACAAGGCTTAAATTGTGAAGATTTGGTGGTGTTTTTCTTTTCTGCTATCTCCAAAAGTGTTTTCTTCACTTGTAACCTTTTCTTTTAATTTGAGATTACTAAACCTGGTTTTAATGAAATAATATTTTAATTGACTAATTTATGAACTGTAATAAATATAGCTATGAAGTTCATAATTCATAAAAAAACCTGTTCAATTAAGAGTTGAGGTTCATAGTTGATGGCCAAGCTAATTGCTTGTGGTATTCCTCTTTGTAGATGGTAAGTTTGGTAAACTGATAAGCTTTATGAATACATATGGCAGTATCTGCTGTGTGTCTGTTATTTTCCAGTTGCTCTTTCCATTGTGATTTAGTGTGGCAACATGAGGTAGTTTTCCAAATGTACGCTTATAATAAAGCCTTCCAAAATTATACCATTTTCCAGAATGTAGATTAAAATAACTATTTTCTTCATGCTGTTACTTAAATACATCACAGGAATAAATCTTGAAACTTGCGTGAGCTATGCATGTAAACTTTTGTATTGGAATGGTCAAAGCCTCACGAGATGCTTTGGGTTTTTTTGTTTCTTCAAGGACGGTTGATAAATAATATTGAATGTGGTTGCCAGCAGACTGCTATGCTGATGGTGTCCCAATCAGTTTTACTTATATGGAGATGCTAAAACATATTTTACTAAAATGAAATGTAGTCTAGATTTTGTATATATAGATTTTTGTTAACAGGAAAAAGTCAATAGGCTACGTATATGTCTTAGACACTGTGGTGTCAAGGCCTGACATTTAAAACTGGGACACCATAATTTCTGGAAGGTAGGTGTTAGTTTGTAATGTTGATTGCATTTTAGCCAGAAGTATATAAAGCAAAATACAGAAAATGGATGGGGGAAATAGCTAATAAAAACCATAATTTTTGTCACGTGTAAGATATAAATAATGAGAAAGGATAATCTTGTGTTGTGTTTTGTTTTCTCCTAGAAAAAATGTAGAAGATTTCACTGGACCTAGAGAAAGAAGTGATCTGGGATTCGTCACATTTGACATTACTGCAGATATCCTTAATGGAAAAAATGGTTTGCAGATTTTTTGGAATGAGAACACTTGGATGCTATTTTTGTTACCTTATAATCTTCAGATATTCAGGACATGGGGAAAACTAGCAATTTGTCTAAAAATAAAAATTTAAAGCAGCTAAAAATAGTATTTTGCATAGCTATGGCAGTGAAATAGAACTTAAACCAGCTCTTTGGTCTCTAGTAGATGACAAGTTGTTTAATGCCTGTTTTTGAAATCAGGCTCTTTTGTTAAGTGCACTGTATCTAATAATGGGGAACACAGTTTAACATCTAGACATTATTACTTTTAAGTGAAGTTTGTATCAGTGGTTTGAGGAGTGGATTAATGGTAAGGTTTGTATAGGATATTGTTTTGAATGTCATACTGATCTAGGAACTGCAGCTTTCAAACTCACTTTGTTGTGAGGCTTTCTAAGTCCTGACTGTATAATAGTTGCATAGAAGTACCTGTCATTTTCTGAAAATAAAAAAGGCATTGTAATAGTTTACTTGCTTAGATGTTAAATACTCTAATCTTTAGTATTGAATAGTATGAAATTCATTGGGAAGCATACAATTCACTGAAAGATGTATCACATTGTTTTTTGGCCTCTTTCTCAATTGCTGTTGCAGTTTTGCAGGGGTTTTTTTGTATTTCTTTGCTTCCCTGCTAGTCTGGATTTAGGCTCTTGAAAGAGTTTTTCTTCAGAAGTCAGTACCAAATAATAGGTGGCATGTTCAGGTGATTACACTAAACCGTGTTTTGCAGCTGGTCTGAGGATCCTGGGATTTTTCCTTGTCTGCTGGTTTTTGTCTGTTAGGCAAGGCACTGATCACCTCTGTGTTTTGGTTTCGCCCTTTTGAAGAACACTGTCTTGTGTGAGCAGACCACACAAAACACAATGCCTGATACAAATGCTGGATAAACAGGTTAATCAGATTTTTGCAGGCCTGTTTGCACAGGAAAAGGGTGCAAACACTTTTTTTTTTATCAACTGGAAGCAGGAGAAGTAAGTTCCTGAGTTTTACCTCTGAAATGCTTATACATATTAAAAACAGAGACTGAAATTCTAAATTAGATGCACAGACCTGTACACATTGTGTACAGAGAGAAGCAGAGTAAAGCAGGACAGGACCTCTAAAAGAAATGTTCTTATAAAAGGATTAGTCTGCAATATGTGAGCATAAAGATTCCATGTTTGAATGACTGCTACTAGTAACAGCCTTTTTTTAAAAAACCACTTCTGACTGAATCTCTCATGCCTGGCATAAACAAAGCTTGCAATATGTAGAGCTGTAGAAGTCTGGTAGGTTTTTTTGTTCAAAATTTGTGAAGAGATACAGGTACATGGACTGTGTTAACTACCAGAAAGAAGTTGTTCGTCCTGGGAGAAGTTAAATAAAATGGCAGTTAGAAAAAGGAACTAGGCAAAGGAAAGGGAGCATAGAATTTTGACAATCTCCTTTAAGCTTATTTAATTCATTGTTAACTTTTGCAAGTGATAAGAAGTCCTATCAAGGAGATCTTCAAAATCTTGTTGGGTATTTTGAGCCAGGTGCCAAAAAATCTTCAAGTAAAATATTTCTACCTATTCTTGCAGGGACAGGAGTTAAATATTTAATTCTTTCCTTTCTTGCCCTTTGAATTAGTAACTGAAAAACATGTGTGTCTTGGGATGAGTGGAAGAAGGAGAAACAGATTTTGAGGCTGGTTAGGGAATCTATTTATTCTTTGAGATAATGGCAAATAGAATAGAAAAGAGGACTAGGAAATAAAGATTACAGCTAATCTCTATTGTGAATTAAAAAGTGTTTCCTTAGCAGTCACACACATATACGTCTGTTAAATAAACAGACAACTGTTTAGAATCCCAGCATTATTATACTGTCTCAAATGGCAGTCATCAGTTCTTTACTGCTGATCAAAAATCTGATCAAGAGTTTTTTGTTCAAGTCTAGTAAGCTTTCTTGGTTGTCAGTAAAGAATCAAATTTGCTAATTTTTGGGGTCCCTTCCAATATGAAATACTTCCCATATTCTAATTTCCCTAACATGGGCATTAAAGGCTCTTTGAATTCCCTCCTCATCACCGATTTTGTATTTATATATTGTTTAATGTTACTGTATTTGGATGCAAGGGTTCTCTGATACTATAAAAAATTGCCTTGGGGATATTTGTGGAAGAATTCTGTTGTGACTTTTATGCTTAAGGTTTTATAATAGGTTGTCTAGCAGAGGATTGTGGTTGCTAGCTTGCAGTGTCAAATATAGAGCTCTTAAATTATTGGAGGAGAAATAGCTGCTAGATTTCATAAGTAGTAAAAAGAAATACTCACCTGAAAACCTGTCACTTTATTATGACTAAAACTTGTGTTCAAACTGCTGGCAGTGCTCTGATTTATGAGTAAGATGAGGTATGTTGAAAGGTAAGAGCTCACTGTAATGATTATAGACTACTTAGATCTAGTGAAAATAAAACAAGGTTATGTAAGTACAGTATGGTATTTTTCTTAACTTGCATACATCTGCAGAGTATATTTGATTGGAATGTTAAACAATTGTTTCTATATTTGTCTGCAGAATATTCAACAAAAAACAATGTAAGTATTAAAAAGAGGTTTGAAGCAATTACTCATTTTAGTACTGCAGCTATTTTTAAACATTCTGTAGTTCTGCTGAGAAGAGTTAAGGCCACCAGCATTTCCTACTAGCCTGCACTGGCCTTCATGATTATTTTCTTGACAGTTAAACCGTAGGCTGGGAAGTTCACCTCCATAAAACCTAACTTGATATATGCCCAGTAGAATGGGAGAAAAACAACACATGCCTTGTGTTGCAGTATACTGTAAATGAGTTTTTTCACCTTTTCTGTCCATTTTACTTTTTCCCTAAATTTCTGCAGTTGACTGTTGTTAGAAACAAGAGGGAGTGGCTTCTGGGCTGGCCCGATGTGGTGTGTGTTTTGTTCATAGATCACAGTTGATCCTACCAGTTACTGTAGCCCCGTAATTCATTTACATTACCTTGTCATACTTCTCAAAATAATTTGCCATGTTGCTTTGAATTGGTTGCTACTGAGCCTTCCCTTTGGGATAGCTGAAAACCCTTTTTACTAATCTGATAAAAGCTATGTGGAGCAGCCTTTAAAAAAATTGCTTTCATGAAAGACCATGCTGCCATAGTACCACTGAATTCTAGTTAAAGCTGCTGTGGTCACATTGCAAGGATATGGTGAAACTTGGGGGTTTTCTTAACTTGCTGCACAAAACTGGCCTTCTTTTTTAACTTTTTTTTTAAGTACCTTAGTTATATTAAACAAGATGGTGGATATTGTGTTTGTACTAGATTGTACAGTGATTTTACTGTATTGTTCCATATTTTAGATTTTTCTTTCATGTAACTCAACACTTCTCACAAATACTGAGATGTATTTTTCTAAATTGTTCTATAAATTACTAAACAAGACTGTTTAGCATCTACTTGAAACAACTTTACACTTTACAGTGTAAAGAATTTACACTTTAGAGTGTAAATTCCAGTAACGTAAGAACTTGGGATCTCACTTTTTCAACTGTTAATAAATTTTTTGGGGTTATGCTTGCAATTAAAATAGAGATTTCCATTAAAGTTGGAAAAATGATACGGACATAAGCAGAGTCATGCTAACTCAGTTTAAGTCCTTTATTTGAAACAAAGTCTAAATACTGCTTTGAAAGTGACTTACCTTTGCAAGTCAGAAGGAAACCGCTTTATGCTTTGTAATTCTTCTAAAGCATATGATTTCTTTTTAAATGTCTTTCTTGTGTTTTAAGATGTTCCTTGTTGTTTCCATTTATTCCATGCCACACTTCACTGTGTGGTAGTATTACATTACCCCACTGTGAAGTGTTACTTTGTTAAATTAGTTATGGATTGCAAGCATGTACTTGCAAAAGGGGGTTTTAGAGGAATAGTGCAATGAAGTTCCAGTGTCTGAATGTGATCTGGTAAGATACCTTGCTGACTTAATTACAATTGTGATTTTAGGCCCTAAATCAGGTGGTCCTTTGGGACAAGATCATGTTGAGAGGAGATAACCCAAGGCTGTCCTTAAAAGACATGAAGTCAAAGTACTTTTTCTTTGATGATGGAAATGGTCTCAAGTAAGTAAATATTTGTTTTATTACTAGTGTTCATGATATCTTGATTTACTTACATACTTTGCATTTAATACATGTGTTCATTGGTGTAGTAAGGTACCTGTATTCTATGTGATACTCTGTCATCTCTATTGCATCTTTCATTGTTAGAAGATGGCCTTGGGGTACAAGATATCCTATGTATTCTGTAGACTGGAAGATGCACCGCTATTATGAGCAACAGGCTTCTGGGTTTCTGCCTTCAGTCTGTGTAAAATTGGTTCTGTGATGCACCCAACTCCAAAGGAGTCAAGTAAAAAAAAAAGTAGGCAGTAACTACCTAAAATTAAACAGCTTGTTGTTTCTGGAGCAGATAAACAATCTGTATCCCAATTTATTTAATACTAGTAACTGTTAATTAAATCACTTAACTTGAGTGTTTGTGCTGATAGTCTTTGTTGCTTTTGCAGGGGAAACAGGAATATCACCTTGACTCTCTCCTGGAATGTTGTACCAAATGCTGGCATTCTACCTCTTGTAACAGGATCAGGACATGTGTCTGTACCTTTCCCAGATACCTATGAAACAACAAAAAGTTATTAAATTATAGTACTGAACCATAAGCAAAATATTTTTATACTTGTATATTGTGGATACATTTTATTGCAGTTTCTCCTTGCATCCCATGCAACTTTTCACTGAATGGAGCTTAATTTCCTCAGGATAGTAGCATAGGAAAAGGAAATGAAAATTCGGTTGTTTTTTTTTTAATAGAACATTGAAGCTGAAACTTAAGGGAAAGGTAAATTACAGAGTAACGGTTTTGAGGGGGGAAACTGAGGATTTTTTTTTTTCTTGGCCATTTAAGTATAGATCTCCTTTTCTTTTAAATAAATATTTTTAAACCAGAAGGTAGTCTTCCTGTGTTTGGGCTTTTTAAGTACTGTTATTCTTATTTATTTTGTGTAGAACTCAAATATACCTTCTGGAGTTGGTTTCTGGAAGTGCCTGAAGGAAATGGCTGTTTTAGGGCATTTTTTTAAATCCATGTGCAGTATGTTACAGTAGGCTAAACTTGGTCCTTTCTAGGACTGTCAGCAACTACTTGGAAAACTGGTAGTTCATTATCTGTCAGCCTCAAATCTTGAGTGCCACTGATGAAGCCCACATTCAGTTCTGTATTACAAATCATTTTAATAGCTGCTTGCAATGCAGCAAACTGGAAGAATAAAAAGAAATCTATTCAGTATGAGTCTTATTTCTTTAAGCATAAGACATAAGGCTAAGTCAGTAAGAAAAGAAAAAGCTTTAGGTAAAGAAAGACTTTCTGAAATGGAATCTCTAGATTTTTACTGGGATCTGTTCATCAAGGAAGAATGAACGTGCTTGTCCCAGAAGGGACTGAGACAACCGATATCAGAGGGGATCTTCCACAGCAAGGGAAAGGATAGATGTTCCCTAAACAGTCTGGGTAAACCTTTCCAAAGCAGAGGAGTTCCCCATGGTAAAATAGAGTAATTGAGGCAGATTTACCAACCTGATTGTCACTGAGTCTACCTGCAAGGCTTGGTTGCATGAGCCAGGAAAGGTAGCAAGCAGCATGCAGCAGCTTCAGGCAGCCCCTCTGCAGAAAAAGTGGCCTCTGTGGCTGCACATCCCCCTGTGTGTGCTCCTTCCCTCAGCTACAGCTGGGAGTGCTGTTGGGGTTGAGAGGAGGGAAGGAGCAGGGTACCAGGATGCCTTAGGCAATGCAATGGCTTGCAGTGATTGACAGGTGCATTCGGGCCCTCCAGGAGACAGCCAGGAGAAGGAGCACGCCCTTCTATCTGCTGTCCCCCTGGCACAGTGCCTGATTTACATGTGAGTCTTCAAACAAAGCATGACAAAGGTAATTCATTGCCAGACGGAATGTTCTAGATGTACCGGACACTTGGAAAAAGAGGAAACTAAAACTCAGGTTTTAATGCTGTAAATCAGAAAAAAAGTAATAGGAAAAATGATGAGAACTGCATTGTGAAAACCCTTATAAAAGAAGAGATGCAAAAGATCGGAGCAGAGTATCTCCCTTTGTTTTGAGTTCACCTAGGAGCTGGTTGATTTTGAAGGAACTAACTTGCTTTTAAAAAGGGATCTTTAATATTTATGAATTGTCCCTTAGTGACTATTTAATACATTCTTCACGTTGATGTATTAATCAAAAAAGGTCTTGAAAAAAATTCCCAAAAGGTGCTTTGTCTGTACAAACGAAATTTTAAGTGCAAAAACTAAAAAAAATTTTTTACATGAATGTTGTAGGAGAATTTGTCATTTGTATCCAGCATATTTGCATGAATTTCAGTTCTCTGAACTTGTGCTGTTTTCCACAGAGTAGTATAATCAGCACGTTGAAACACATACTATTTTTGCTGTGCTTTGATATCAATTGTATATATGGCTCTAAAAACTGTTACAGAGAACTTAAAACTGTCATAGATAAGGAAAACAAAATATTTTTAGAGATAATTGGGCAAAGTTGTGGATTTGTTTTGCTAATTGCCAAATAAGTGGTTGGTTTTGTCATAAATTATATTCTTGAATTGTTTACTGAAGCATTTCTTGTGGCTTGGCATTCAACCACTTCCCTGCATTCCTTTGGCAGTACTCTTCCAATGAATATAATGTCTGCTGCCTATTAAAGAGAAGCTTTAAGTACAGAGACATGGATCTGCTGTCAAAGAGCATCAGGGAGAAAGCTACTTTCTGTCCTACAAAATGGTATATTCCTCCCAGCAGACAGTAGCAGAATTTCAAAACACAGAAACAGTAGCTTTCAAATGTGATGTTTGATGCTTTACTTGTGTTTCCCTGTGAAGAGAAATTATGTTTGAGGTAAGCATTTTAGAGGGATGAAGAAACCATCATGGAGTTCAAATTCTTGGAGAGAAGAACTTGTTTTTGACCTGATGAAAAGGCCAGCATAAATGATGACTTGATGCTGTAATAGCTTGGTTTTTGCTCCTGAGCCACTGAGACAGGGTGTTGGTTCAGAATTTAAGGAGGCAAATTCCTCAACTGATCTCTATAAAAAAGTAAAAAGCCTTTCCAAAAGTCAAATGACTACTGTATTTTGTTGTGACAATTCTCAAAGCATTTACAAAAAGAATGTGCTTTTGTGGAAACTAATGGCATTTACTTCCTCTTGTCTCACACATCTCATGAGGTACTAGTACTGCTGGCAGCTGAGTGTTCTCTTAGCTGTGTTGCTGACCAAATATTGCTGGTTCATGAAGTAATATGTACAAACAAGATATTCCCTGGCAAGTGATTTACTTAATGGGGAGAGGCTGAACTGAAAATGCTAAAGATACATTTCAGATAATAATTTTTAAGTGAGATTCTGGAGACAGCAGTTCTTGTGTAAGGACTGAAAAAGGGAAATTTTTAAAGTAGCCTGCGTTTCCATTTGCCATCAAAAACATGCAGCACTACACTGACAGCTCTGTGCAGGAGGGGCAAAATAGCTTTGAAAAATCTATGTTTAGAGCTCTGCTCCCCTGAGCAGGCAGTCTTATTTATGGGTGGGTCTACAGTTATTGAAGATAGACATTGAGAAAATAAATTATTTCTATCAATTGTTAATTATTTTAATATATTTCTTCTGAACAATGAAATTAAAGCTAGTTAATATATTGCTTACTAGCAAGATTTAAATAGAGTTCCTGCAGAATTTTTGGATTCCAGCTGTTGAAAATGTTCTGAAAATTGCTTTAAGATGGTAGGTTTTACATATCTGTTCTGCAAAATGAAAGCTATTTAAGCTGAAAACTCGGGTACTGGAGAAGCAGTCTTGCTCCAAATTTGTGTCAGAAAATCCATACAGAATAACTGTCAGACTTCAAGATAAGTTTTTCTGGTTTATTTGGCTGCTTTATTTTGGAATTTTTTTTCATTAAAACAGTTAAAACTTATAAAATTTTAAACTGTTCATTCAAAAACAAGTCAACAGACAGATATTGTTTAGCCTGAAAAGTCCCATTCTACACATATGGGTTTATGCTCATATTGCAGTAGTTATATCAGGCATCTTTTTATTAAACAAACAAACAAAAAAAAATCCAAGACTTAGCTTGAACAAGCCAAACAATTTCTGGATCTTTTTCTGGTGCCCTCCAACACTGCCCGCAGACCATTTTCCCAATGTTATTGAAGATAATGAGCCGAAGATGAGGCACAGATGGAAACGAGTATTCAGTATTTAGAATGGTCATAGAAGAGCTTGGGTTGGAAAGGACATTTAAAGGCCATCTAATGCAACCCCTCTACAGTGAGCAGGGACATCTCCAACCCCACCAGGCTGCCCAGAGCCCCATCCAGCCTGACCTTGAACGTTTCCTGGAATGGGACATCTAACACCTCTGGGCAGCATGCTCAGTGCTTCTCTGCCCTCATTGTAGAAAACTTCCCTTCTATAAATCCAGCCTTCTTCAGTATAAAACCATTATCCCTTGTCCCATCTCAACAAGCCCTGCTAAAGTGTTAATGCCCATCTTTCTTTAGGGCCCCTCCCAAGTGCTGGAAGGCCTCAATTAGAAGTTCCTGGAACTTTATCCAGGTCGAACAGCCCAATTCTCTCAGCCATCCCTGTAATTATCTGCATGGCCAGGATTTTTCTCTCCATCTCTCTCCACCTTCTCCTCTTTCCCTCCTCTCAACCTTCCCTCCTTCTCGCTACCCCTACCTGTTTACTCCAAGCTTCAACACAACTGTCTTTTTCAATCACTAATGGTCTAATAATGAAATTCTAAATCCTCTGTGAATAAACTATTTAGAAAATAAAGTGGAAAAAGAACAACCGTGGGTTAACCATGGACAAATTCATCTGAAACTTTCTTCTGCTTCCCAGCTGTATTCCCTTTTGCTCCTTGGTAGTACTCACGTAAATTCTGAAGAAATAGCTGGCACACTTTTAAAATTATAAAATTGGCAGAAATGGGTTAGAGGACATACATATTTCCAGTGCTAGAGGACCATGACAGTGAGCAAACATTTCTGTAATTGGAAGACATGTTTGTATTGTACCACTAACTTTGTTAGCAGCAGTCATCATGTGCTTTGCACTTGTAATGCAACGATTTCCAAGTGCTTTACAAGAAAAAATACACATTTAGTTCCAGAAAGTTCCTGGCATTCTTAAGCCATACTGGAAGTGCTTTTGCAAGCAACAGTCTTCAAAACAGTATCCTGGGGTAACTAGAATTGCCTGTGTGGCATGTGATAAACCCACCACAGGTTCCACCAGCTGGCTGCACAGGTGGTTGGTAACCAGAAGGGATAATTGAGAACTCTTAATTGGGCAGGCCTTTGGCAGAACTGGGATTTGGATGCCACGTGTGGGGTTTTGCTTCTGTGTTGTAACGTGCACAGCAGGTACAGTGCTATTCATTCAGTCTGCCTCCTTGCTCAGTGTTTCTTCTTGCTCTGTCAGGGTTTGCTTTTGTTTTCCAAGAGACTGCTATGTTCCCATGTGCTCGTGCTGAAGGGAATTTGTTGGATTTGATACACAGATGAGGTTTCAGAGTGTGGTGGTAGAAGCTATGAGATGGGTAAAGAAGATAAGCCAAACACTAATTTCTGAGTCGAAGTGTAAAAATATTTATGCTTAAGAATGGCTGGTGTTAGATGTAGTTATGAGAGGCAGAGAGAGGTCTTTTTTGTGTGACATTGTAACTGAAGATTGAGATAAAACTAGTTTAACTGTAATTTGGAAGTAACAGTGATCAGATTGTGGCTGCTGAAGTCTTTCTGGGTTTTGCATTTTGTTGTTTGGTGGTGTTGCTGTTTTTTGGTTTTTTTTGGTTGGTTGATTTTTGGTTTTTTTTATTTTAATTTCTAGAAGGTAAATTTCTTCATTTTTTTTTCTTTCTCTCTCCTAGTTCTGAAAGAAAGAGCAGGCAAGGGTTCCTTTTTCTTTCCTGCCTTTTCTAATCCCCATTGCTCATTAAATATTCCTTGTTCATTGACATTTTGCTTTAGGAATTAGTATAGTAAGAAAGAGAGACGTGCACTAGTGCCTGCATTCTAAATGCACATGTGGCAACAACCAACATTAACATTCTTCTTTTTAAGAACTGTTTTTGGGGGTTTTTATATTTTAAAATTAAAAAGTAAAATGCTTTGTATGGTTTAATGCTGTAATGAAATAAATGTTATACATCTCATCAGATGCGTTTCCTGATCTCACTGTAAAGACTGCCTCATTTCACAAGGTTCGATCCACATGAGCAGTGAACTTTGCCTAGTTGTCACCTCTCTGTATTGTCAAGTGTCTCTTCTAAAAAGGAGTATCTCCTTAGGATTTGTTTTTTCAGTTAATAAAACTTTTTTTGACTTAATAGGGTACAGGTAGAGCCTTTGACTAGATGACTATCATTTTTCCCTGTCTCTCACTTTAATAAGTTATTAATCAGAAATTTGTAAAGCAGATGCTGACATCCTCAGCATGGACAGTAGGCCACTTCTCAAAGTGAGATAACCTGTGTAAGAATCCATCAATATTCATCAAAGCCAGTGGGTGTCTTCAGATAAGAGATGTCTGGGTTTGTTTGTTGTTTTTTTTCTGGATACTTCCCATAATAGTAATGTCATGGGTTTGGTAGTGTTGTGTCTTTTAATGCTCTCCTGATCCCAGGATGAGAATTTCCCACTACTCTGAAATTCATAATTTTTAGTATTAAAGAAAACAAGGAATGGGGAACTACCATTTGTATCTTACATACAGGGTAACAAGCTGTTATCCTTTCAGGGAGATCCAATAAATATTTATGCTATATGTGTGTACCTGTTGCTTAATGTAATCCTTCAAGAACTGGTCAGCACCAGGGAATTTCAGCAATTTTTATTTCAGTGCTGCTTGTATTTCAGAGGAACCAGCATCAAACACTGAGATTGATCTGACCACTTCTACAGGGCGCAACACAAATTTACCCTTTCCCGGGGAGCTATATGAGGTGTAAATGACTTTTTTCCTGGATCCAAAGTGAAGGTTTTTGATGGCATGGATTTTAATTAATTATTGTATTTTTTAGCTCTCTCTCCTTTTTAATTAATTTATTCTGTCAAAGAGAATTGTGGATGGTTTGCTTTCAGAAAACTAATGTACATTTGCCATTAAACTTATGGTAATTCTCTTATGCTCTCTTTTTGGTGGTATAGTAGCAAAGTATAGTGTTTATGTTGCTCAGCACCAGAAATGCACTTTATGATATAGGGATTCAAGAGAAACTGTACCAAGTTTTAATTATATTTGATTGTTTTTGTTGGTACAGAGGGAGAATGAAAAACCAAAAATGAATGAAGACAACAGCTTTTACTTTACAAAAGAAATTCTTGTCAAACAAAATTTTTTTTTTGTTTGGAATGAAGGATCGGTTTCTCTGGCTGAAGAAGGAGTTCTGCTCTTTGATATCCATATAGGGTTTGAGCAAAGGTCTGTTGTTAACTTTGGAAGTTTTTTCCCTTTTAAATTTTGTCAAAAAATACTTTAGTTTTTTACCACTTTCATATTACTCCATATTAACGAATTCATACAGTATTTTAGCTTCTCATTTTCCTGGGTGTATCCTTTCCTTCCTGATTTCTACTTGTGATCCCGCAAGATTATTTTAATTCTGATATGCTGACCTATTTAATGCACAAATTAGTTTCTGAATTGTTTCAGCAAGACATTGTGTTACAAAGGTGTATCATAAAATCATAACAATTGAGTCCTAATTATCCATACTAAAAATTCCTCAGATTTTAGAAAAAGAGTTTCACAATACATGAGAAGGTGAAAAACTGAAAGCCTTCATTTGATCAATTCTGGAGCAGTTGTCTCTGCTGCTTTTTCTAGAGAAATATCTTTTATTTTCTCCCATATCTTTCCTGGGTCTTGAGAAGTCTTTAAAAAAGTGTATTGTTTCCTTTGTCACAGACTGGACTTTTATAAGTCAGTGCTTTAATGGACATTCCAGCTGTTTTAACCAACAATTATACTTCTGGTAGCATGACTGAAATATTACAGAATAGTGTAGAAATAGCTTTTTGAAGAATGTTCAATCTAAACAAAATGGCAGTGTAATTGCACTAAAATTGTTTTTGCTAATTTAATATAGTAAAAATATTGTAAACAAAAATCATATTGAGGAAAAATGATTGATTTTCATGTTGGTTTTTTGAGGACTGGATTTGATCGTTCCTGTAGGGAAATTTTGTAGGAAAATCTAAGAACCTATCTCAAGTCTAACCAGTAAAAGCAATATTGATGCAGTTCAGTTTTGAAACCTCATTATGTCATGATCGTGATAATCTTTAAAAGTTTTAATCTTTTCTTTGAATAAACTACATATTCTAAAACATCTTCCTTAGTCTAAAAACCAGAGTTTAATTCAACAATATGCAGTTTGTATATTCACCAGCAGATGTCAGGCATTCACTTTACAAAACTATGGAGAGTGAGACATGTTCATTTTCATAGTAGGATATATAAGATATTTGGATTTTAAATTTAGGTATATAATGCCATTATGCAGTTTTTTACCTACTCGAATTGAGAGATTTTAATTTAAAGGAATTTTCAGAGTGTTTGGATTTAGACAGTGGTGGTCTTAATGTAACTTTTTTTTAATATTTGACATATGTATTAATGTCATGTATAATACAGTAAAAAAAGATGAGTCAATTATGTATATGTGTACACAAGTGACATCCTTGCATTTCTGTTCTCTAGGCAGTAAGTGTCTGGTGACATTTAAGAGAGTGCTGTTTAGTTTATCCCTGGGAAACCCATCCCTGGGATGGGATTTGCCATCATCTGTTGTAAATGAAAAAACCTTTACAGTTAAAATCTGTGACAGACCCGGGACTCTGGGATGTTATTCTTGGGTCCTCTACAGATCTTTCATAGGCCAAAAAAAAAGCTGCAGATGACAAATGCAGATGACTTTTAAACTATATAGGGAGTGGTGGTTGGTTGTCTCACAAGCATTTTGAGTCCTAATTCATTGCAAATATAAATCAAATTTTCCAACTTTGAATGGTATGGGTAGAGATTGCTGTAGGGAATGAAGTCTGGTCAACATCATCTTCTTTCTGAAGCTACACTTTTGTAGTGAATATGTTTAAGGCAATTTTCAGTGCATTTATTACCTGTTATGTGTTTCATACAGAAAACAAAATTTTTTGTAAATTTTTGGGCAGTGGAGCAGGAGTAGCTGTCCTTTGAAGTGAGGTGGTATTTCTATACAGATAACCGCAGTGACCCCGTTCTTTAAGGTAAATGTCTGTGTTCTGAGCATCTGCCCCTGCTAAGTGGGAACAGCTGCTTCCCAAGGAGACAAGATACAAGTCAGTTGCTAGTGCTGCAGCAGCAGGAATCTCAAAGCAGCCATGGTTAAAACAACAGAAAGCATGAGCATGAAATGAGAAGTGCTGCCTCTGCAGTTCCCACTGTATTAGAAACAACCAACCATTTTTATCCTCTACCCATCAACTTTAGCCACTTCAAGTAAAAAGGGCCAAAATAAGTGCTGTAAGAAAATATTGTGTTCTGTATATATGAGAAATAAAGGAGTGCTACATTTATCAGGGACCTTTTGGTTTTATACCTGTTGCAGAATGTTGTGGGGTTTTCCCTTATGTGCAAGCACTGGGAAAGTATTTTTGATCCAATTTAAAAGGGAAAGACAAAGATATCGGCTATAAATAAGAATCAATAGTGTTCATAAACCACTTTGAAAGTGACGCAGGTTCAAAGTGTCAGATAAGAGGATGACTTAGTGTAAAAGTATTGGAAGAAAATCTCACATACTTTTTCTACCTTTATTGGCCCAACTCAAGGGTTGGGGCTAAGTAATTTTGAAGAGCTTGCTGATCCAACAGTTTTCTGTGAATGAATGGCAAGTAACTGCTCCTTCATTCAGGCAGAGAGAATCAGTGAGTCTGGACTTAGTCAGATGGACAATCAGTCTCATCACTAGACTTAGCAGCCTGAGCTGGTCAGCATCACTTTCTTGCCAGAGGCAAGACTCTTCTCATTTGGACCTTACTTGTTCTGTTCTGAATTGCAAGAAGTTCAGTGAAATGGTCACCTTCAGTGGCTAAGTCCAAAGCATAAAAACAGCTCAGGGCATCCAAACTTGCTGTTGTGCACAAAATAGGTTCTGGAGAGTTGCAACATTTCAGAGATTGTTTGGTATAATACACTACAGACAGGTAAAGTTAACCCTGTCAACCAATTCTTTGTGCAAACTATGATGAGGCTCTCTGGAACTGTCCTCATTTGGATTTTTAGCTGCCATGAGAGCAGCCAGAGGCAGCGCAGTGCAAGCTCCCCAGGTCTGGGGTGCACACCACAGGCCTTGTAAAGCTGAAGGACAGGGCCCTGCCAAGGCTGTTGTCAGTCTGGGGTTTGACTGTGTCCCTCTAGAGCATTTATTACCTTAGCAAGATGGTGCTGGAGCATCTTGTGCCTGTTCCAGGAGATTTGCAGTGTCACAGTGAGCTGAGGATGTGACACCCTGGTTTATCTGACCGTCTGCTTGAGAGAAGGCTGTAACCCAACAGCAGTGTATGTTTCTCATCTTCAGCACAAGCCCATTCATTTTTGGCTTAGGCCTAGCTTAATTTAATTGGTTCTTAGATTTATTGTTTTGAAAGCACCTGGTATTGATAAGGTGATGGCATGTAAGATGTGCACTAGGAGAAGGTTCAATTTTAAATGTAAAACCAGTAAAATTATTAATATAATTATTCAGAGCACTAACAGCAAGGTCTGTAACCATGCCAATAGTCCTGTGTGATCTCTTTTTGAAAGAGAAAATACTTCCACTTCCTACTGATATAAAGGTCTTTTCCATTAACAATATTGAAAAATACCAGCAAGACTGATGAAGAGCTAATTATGGAAAAGCAAACACACAGTGCGAATTATTCTAAAAACAATCAAATAATGAAATTTCCTTTCCTATTAAACTACATCAATGATTTGAATAATCTTTTATTAACCCTAAGCTAATACACTGAGTGAAATTTCGTTAGGGAAAAGTGATTGAGAATAGTTTATCAGCAGAAAATACCCTTACAATGTGTCACTAGATGGCAATGTAACACATGGCAGAGGGGGGCTTTGTTAAACTATATGAGAAAGTTCTTAGCTTCGAGAGAAAACAGGTTTTTGAGGCAGTTTTCATGAATAAATGTGCAGCAAATGAGAAGCTAGATAATAATATCATAAGACTGTTTCCTAAAATCCATACATTTATAATCTTGACAGGAGAGAAATGTTAATATTTGTGGTTGTGTTTGAAGGCCTTGATAGTTATGCTGAAACAGAAATTGCAGTAGGTGTCTGTTTAGTCAGAGTTTGTGTCATAGTGCCCCTTCATGAAAGGGCAGCTGGAAAGTTCTTGGCCTCTGCTGTCCTCCTTTGTAGCTAAGTAAAATGAGGTCTAGGCTACAACTTGTTAAAGCTTTCATGCCTTTAGTAAAACTAGACTATTCCCCTTTTTTTCATGGGTTTTTTTCCTATTTGTTTGGTGGAGGGTTGTTTGGTTTTTACCTTTTGGTCCCAATACTAGAAGAAACCAAATAACTGGGGGAGGTTGCTGCAGGAAAGCAGCACTTGGCCGAACCTGATGTGGCAGTACCACACTCATGTCATTCTCAGAAATTCCACTGCTGTCAAAGGGAGTTCCAAGGGTGTAACGCATGAAGGGCACACAGCACAAAACTTGCATGCAATGACTTATAGAAGGAAAATGAAGCTTTTCAGTCTCCTTCACTTATCCAAGTGTGCCTGGGTATTGCACAACAGATGGGGTCAAGTGACCTCTTAATGTATGTACAGACTAGTGCTCATTAATCTCGAAAGGAGGTAAGATTTCATGGTATGTAAAGACTTTTTTTTTTTCCCTTGTGCTGATATACAGAGATGCTATGGGGAAATGAAGCTTTGATGATGCATTGCCTTTACACAAATGGGATATTATTTTAAGATTAAAATCACATCCCCCTTCCTTTTTACGGTAATGGATCATAAAACAAAGTTGTACAAGATGGATGATTATTTTTTTCTCTTAAGGAGTTTCATGGCTCCAAAGTTGAAATAAGTTCATATTAAATGAGTTCATATTAAGTTCTTCATTTCTACAACAGCCCTAAAATCAGCAACTAGAATTAACTGTTGACTTTTTTTTGTCAGGACATTTGAGAATCTATCACAATAGTTTTCTGTCTTTCTTACCAATGGGTACGTTTCCATTACTGTTGCTCATTCATGAGAACAAGGGAAGTGGTGCAGGATGAGCTGGTGAGAAAATTTAAAGGAAACAATAGTAATGACTCACAACTGAAGTCTGTGCTTTAGAAATTCCCACCTTTCATAGAAGGTCTGCTAAAGAAAACCCAAAGTAATGTTCTAGCCAAGTCAAAATTATATTGGAGAAACACTATGGCATGCAAAGTATTGTTTTCAGAGAGACAGCCCAATCTGCTTCCACTTTTGATCTGGACTTTTTTTGGTTTAATGGCATGCTAAAAACTGCTTGCCCAATCCATTGTCTTCAGAGACTGCCCTTTCTTTGAAGACTTAGAGGAGTTGAATTCTGCCAAGAGCTGACTTCTTTATCTGGCATTCTCCCTTCTTTGGGGCTGTCTTATTGAAGTGTTTAGCAAAATATGTTTAATACTTCAAAAGGCTTTAATACTACAAAATACTACTAAAGTTTAATACTACAAAGTCTTAGGTCTTTAAAATGCTAAATTCAGTGTAACAGTATGCGAACACTGGCAGTAAAACAGCAACACAGTAACAAAAAGAGGACTGTGGATAGCAGTGTGATAAACTACAGAGGTTTGATGAATTTTATTGCTTAATTCAAATGTGCTTTGCATGTTTTCCACAAAGGAGTGATGTTTTCAAACTTCCCTTTTCCTGAGTTCTTCAGTAAAAGTTTTTCTCCTGGCAAGTTTGCATTCCCCACTGGAGTTTCCTCAATGCTCTTGTGATTATACTTGGGATCAAATGAAGTCACATCCATACATGTGTGATTTTACCATCTGAGAAACACGAATAGTGGTTCTGATGTGGTAGAACATTGAGCAAAACTGTGTCTTGGGGAAATTGAGTTCAGTAAAGTAAGATTTTTATCTACTGCTGGTATGTGTCTCTGCATATGGCTTCTGTTACATGACTGCTGAAAAGAGTTATTTTCTCGTGAATGCTCATAGCTGTCATGTTAAAGGAGTCTTGTTTATCTGGGAGCTGAAGTTAAAGTTACAGAAGTTGTATTTTTAGTGCTGATTTGATGTGTATATAGCACAGAGAACACTAATAGGCTAAAGTTGTCTGTTAATCCACTAAACAGACAACATACTGTGCCATATACGCTCATTTTCATGTTAATTTATCAGTGCTCCTTAACTGCATCTGGCAAACCCTTTAAACTGTCATCTGGAAGAGTTGTTTCTGAATATGTATGTGTTCTTTTTATTTTTACAGTAATATATATATTAAGTCTTTTTTTATGAGTATATTATTGTTACTAATTTACCAGAAATTTTAGTGGTTGTCTACTGAAAATCTTTCCAAGACCTTGGAATGTGTTAGGGTGGGCAATGTAATAAAAGCACAAACAAAAACCATTGATAGATAAAGTGAAATATGAAATGCAATTTACTCAAATTCACAGATCAATATTGCCTAAATATATGGACGTATGATAATATATAAAGTCCCTAAAATGAACTACTCTTTGAAAGAGTAGCTATTGGGCTGACTTCCGTGAATGTTTCAATTCTCTATATCAGTATGCTTTTCAGTTTTTTAGGCTTTGTTTTAATCATTCTGCTATGCCTCTTTCTTTACAACTTCTTTTCCCTGCCTGCCCCGATAGCTAGTCCTACATGCCAAACTCTCTGATCAAACACTAAACTCAATTCAGTGCATCAGTGCTTTGAAAAGGTGGTACAACAACCTCCAAAGAGGGACATTAATGTCTTCCTATCTTTCCCCTTTTTCATTAGAAATTTTCATTATGAGAGAGCCATGGAATATGGAAAGTATAACTGTAATTTTTCTTGATTCTACATTACACAAATGAAGGAAGAATGGAGAGAAGTTGAATTTTATTCTTTTTCACTGGGAGGAAGAAAGTTTGCTTTTCTTTCTTAAGTGAACTGCCCTCAAGTGTGGCCTATTGTTTGTTTTTAAAGATTATGCATTTCCATTGCTATGTACCACATGTGAGATCGTGTAGCTATCCTTATCAAACAGCCTTTTTTGTCAAGAATTTTTGTCGGGTCATATTTTACTGATAAATTATTTAAGTAATTGAATTATTTTTACTTTCTGCTTAACCATAACTTACTGCTGAGAGTTGGTCTTTCTCAAAAATAAAGTTGTTCTTTTCCAAAAGCATGACTTTTACACTAATATCTTTTGTGCTGCTCTTCCTTAACCAAACCTTTCTGGCTAAGCAGTACTAGGTTTTCAGTTCCCCCATAGCAGTCCAGGGTGTCAGTCCAGCCTGCTGCTACAGCAGCTTGCTTAGCAGCTCCTCTGTGCTCCTCACCATGCCTTGTCTTTTCAGAAAGATTGATCAGTAGTTGATCTGCAGCCTGTGTTGGGCCTCTGGAACATGTGGGTGTAATTAAGTAGCATGAAAGGTGGTCTAAGGCAATGTACTGCTGTCGTATAAATAATTTGGGATGGAAATTCATTATAGAGCTGGACGTTAAGCTGCTAATGAAACTACATATTGCCTGTATCAGGCAGTACTGGGAAGATGCTTGTGTTTCAAAACCTGACCTCTGCAGTGACAATTCCTTTTGAGTCTTCCTTCTACTCTACCAGCAGATTACTTTATGTGATGTGCTTGTCCTGCTGCTTCTTCTGGATGCAGCTCAGGGATCTCTATGCTGTATAATACTGTACAATGTATACATTTCATTTTGTTCTCATGTGAGGTTTTTCTGTGAAACTGAGCTAAATATGCGGCTGCAAAAAGTAAAAGGCTAATCTGTAATCTAAACCAAAAAGTAAAGTGGGACAGAAACTCTTTAAAGGGAATATGTAAACATGGAAACTAGTACTCTGTTTCTGGAACTACTGATTTTTCTATGTTGCTTCAGACCAGCTATTTATTTACTATCTTTATTTACTTATCTGTGAAAGAAGATGTGATAATTATTTACCTCAGTGGAAGTTTTAATGGATCATTAGCTTGTTTTCAATGAGCTCCATGACAGCTGAGGCCGACCAACATACACACACATACAAATTTTCAGTGACCAGGCTTTAGCAGCTCAGTTATGTTGATCCCTGCCTAAACAGCTGTCTCCACTTCTTCAGCAGGAAAGCCAAGTGTGGCTTCAAGTTGTCCTGTCTCTCTTCCCAGTGCCTGCCTTAGATTTTTATGTTTATACACATTTCCCCTCTGTGGAACCTGTTCTATGGTGTCCTTTATGAGAGTTCCTGAAAACCTAACTGAAAAAAACAGGTGCATAGACTTATGATCATTATAGAACAGTGGTCCTGATCCAAATTACTTTCTAAATTGTTTAAAGAACTGGAGAATTTAGGTATCTTATTATTCAGGTTTTGTAGGAAAAATCATGGAAGTCTAGTCTGCTTGCAGAGATAAGACAATTACCAGTCCTGGTAGAAATAAGGCAAAATCAGGAGGTGCAGTTAACAGAATAATAATACCAGAGTTGTTTTCTAGCAAAAGGGAACAGAAAATCACAAAAAGGGCTAGATGAGGCCTATTCACTGATAATGAATGTGAAAATATAAGCTCTGTTATATTAGGTAACTGGGTAGTGTTTGCCTGGTGCTTGGAAATGCAGTTTTTGCAGGTAAAACATATAACTTCTATATATGTCTTACAAAAGGCAGATATTGGCAGAGATTACCAAAAAGCTTTGAGGCTACTAAATTAAAGTTGCATTTGCTTGCCAAATAATGGATATGCATCATATCTCAAAATATACAGAGTTTTACAAGACCTGAAATAAAGTAAGGCTTTGTGCATTTTTGGTATATATTGTGTTGTTGGTTTTGGTTTGTTTAAAAAAACATTAATATAAATAAGAAAATAACTACAGCTGAATATTTTCCCTCCCACAAGAAAGTTGACAGTGTCAGAAAGACTTTTTTTAACAAAACATATTTAGTTTTGCTCATAAATTGACAATTGAGTTAGATAGGCCTGTTGAAAAAGATTAACTCTCACAGTAAGAAATAAATAATGAGAAGCACAATATTGATTAAACTGTGTCAACAAAGTGAAGCTGATTTGAGATAAATATGTGAAATTACTACTCACTGCTGATGTAATGAACCAGATACCTAGTTGTCCCTTAAAGATTATTTGATGAAATAGTTGTTATTACAAACAATTTCAAAGCTGCTGAAATGTTTGTATACAAAGGACAATGTTTTAATTTAATTATTCAATTCAATTTAGGTTATTCCAGACACGAGAAAGATGTGAATTAGTGTTGCAAATTCTTTCAACTAAGTCTGCTTTGGCTTATCATATAAAAGCTAAAAGCAAAAGTTCTCTTGTTTTCCTGTAATCTTTAACCCAATTGCTTAGGTAATAAGCAAAAAGGTCCCATCTTCCTTCACCTTTCCCCTCCCCCCATGCTATTGAGGTCTTAACATTCCAAAATGGGAGAAAATAATAGTTCCCCTGGGTCAGCTCTGTCTCTCTAGGCTTGAATCTTCCATGTATTTTTCACTTCTGAAGTATTTTTAATCTATTTGTGTTTTCTTTATAGTGGTAGCATGAAAAATAGAGAAAAAATACACAAACCATGTTTTGCAAAAAAGCAATTTGTAGAAAAATATCCTAACCCTCTTACTGGCAATGCTTTCCTATGGTGCCCAAGTTTGCCTTATTTTTCAGCAACAAGTCTTTGGCTGATAAATCTGTACACAATAGACTTAAGATATTGTCTGCCACTTTACTATGCATGAAAACAGGAGGAGTCTGTAGTGACATATTGGAAATAATCGAATGCCTTCTGGTTAAAAGTAAATGGTTACAGCATTTTAACCATAAGACACTCTTAATTGGTCTTCTCCTCTGTAAGGCAAATTCTTTGTGAATGCAAGTGTTCTTCTTTTAGCCTTCTTATTAGCATAATACAAGGCTATTTTCCCCTGATAGTCTGACTTTTACAAATAGTTCTGTCATTGCTCTTTTTTTTTCTTAAGCTGATGAATCTCTGCAAGTTCAAAGTCAATGATGCTTTAGAGATATTTCAACTGGAAGCTGCTTCCAGAACTATTTGCAGAATGAGAGCTGTGTTCATGAATGAAATGAATAATATCTGCTTGAGTTCAGGGTGGCCCAAGTACTTGAAAGAGAGATCTATGTGTGGTTACTACACAAAAGCATATATTAGCCTTGGCCTAAAGTTGGACATGGGAAAAGTTAAGGGGGTTCTTCCTTGCACAACCTCATATATATATTGGCCCAGTTCTTACTTTTTCCTTTGCTGATTATCAAGGTGCCTGCCTATAGAGATGCCTTTTTTCATCTAATACTGTTTTTCTGGTTTGCCATTTATGCCTTTATTCTACTTTTTGCTTATTTTCCTTTGTGTGATTAATTAAAAATCAAGAACATCAATAAAATAGAAAATACAGCAAACTCTGGCAAAAGACATACTTTGCACATAGTTGCATATTTTAGTGTGTAAAATTCAACTTGGGGTTGTGTTTTCTACTCCTCATTCCTGGCTTCTCAGCGAGTACCTGGGTACTGAAAGTGCCAGTACTCTCAGTGAGCTGGGCACCCTGAAATTGTCCTTTAGACCTCACACTGCTCTTCCACTTTGTGTCTGGGCTCCTGAACCTTCCCCAGCTGATTCAGAATGTATGTTTCCATCCTAAAAATGGGAGTAAGTGGTTTTTTAACAATGGTCCTTCACAGTTGCTTTCCTTGCAACAAGATGCATTTCATTAAAAGTAGGCGTTGCAGGGTATTTGGCACACATGTGGCACTCAGGTACATGAAAAAGAATGTGTTAGAGCACTTGTGTTGTCATGTTCATTCATTCAATACTGTTAATGGATCAGTTCTATATGAATATTGAACATTTGTACTTTTATACTTGGAAAATGTTTTACAAGTGTTTCAATTGCTTTGTGAAATTTGAATTCTGATGCACTCATTTCATTAAACTTTGGAAAATTATTTTATTACTTTTAAAGAAGACAATTTTCATATTAAGCCATTTTTTCACAAACAGATGCAGTCAAATATGCTTAAGGTAGGAGTCAGGACTGAGCACTCTTCAGTTGCAGATCAAGCAACTGCCTGTGAAATGCAGTTTGGGCATCATAATTTGGGATTTTTTTCAGAACTTTGGGCATTAAGTAATTAAGATCTCAATTAAAAAAAAATCAGCTTCAGTTGAGTAAGAAAATACATATAAAATCATAAAATACATATAAAATGATTTCAGGTTTTGTTAGGTATGTCAAATATTTACATCTTAAAAAACACCCCCAGATTTTCTTGTTTATTTGTTTTTGTAATCGAGTAAGTTACGGTAGTAGGCCCTAGATTTACTTCCTGCAAGCTCCTTATCTGATTTATGGTTATGATTTATAAGCTGCACCCTGTAAAACACTTCAGCAATGAAAAGTAGCAGCATTCAGTGCTGGAGACTGTGAGTGTATGGGTAAAATTCTTCCTTTTATTAATCACTCGAAAGCACATTTAAAGGCTTCCATGACTCACATATTTGCTGGCATTGGGTTTGGTGTTTTGTAGGATTTACAGGAATTAAGTGCTGGTGGCCTACTTTTTGCTATTCCTATTAGCCATGTCCTTTCCTTGTGTTAGATGTGTTGAGGGTCACTTCTATACAGAATAATACAGATCACAGTGAAACAAATGGTGGAACTCTGTTTTAATTTTTGTGCCTATGCATTGTATACTGGGATAAAAATCATGAGGTCACATTCTGTGTTCTTAGTATACAAAGAAGAATTATCTTTGTTATGGCAGTCAATTTTCGTTTTAAAATGCAAACTTTAGTTATATAATCAACCATAATGTTAGGAGTTCCTTAACATCTTCATGGCCCAAAGCATCTCTCAGAGTGGCAGAAAAGGAATTTTTTTTTCTGTTCTTCATTTTCTCTGTTGAATTCTTTGGCTGAGAGGACCCCTGAAGATCTTTTCATCCTGAAAAGATTCTATCAAAAATTTGTACAAAGCAAAATTCTTTATTCTGGCCCTGAAACTGTCTCTGTAGATAGCCTTTGAATAAAAGTATTAACTAGCACTAGTACTTGCACGATTTCTGTTTCCTTTATGTTTCTTGTGCGTTTCTTTTTTTTTTTTTTTAATTGTATCTGGGGATCGCACATTACATCTATTTTTTGTTACAAATTGTGCAGCTGAATGTGTTTCTCTCTCTTGTACTTCTTCAGCTTCATTTAAATGGGCTGTATTTCATAATAAATCAAATTTGTGTGCTGTCATATTTTTTCCTAAAATACTCAAAAGTTTGCAAATAAGCAGATAACATGTTTATTATCCAGCATTTGTATCAACACTCAAGCTGTATAACTAAAAGTTTAACTGGCCTAATGATGAGGGACAACAGATTTCATTATTTCAGACTTGACATAGTATAAAACCTTTTTACCAGAAACCTTTAGAGTTAAATTGCTGGTCTTTCATTGGGAAGATGTGTATTGCAGACTTTAGAAATAGCTATGAAATCCATCTGTCTGACAGATTTGCATTTGCAAATCTTAATGTGGAAACATTTAATTCCACTTTGTTTCCTGAGGTGACCTAGAACTTTTGGTGGTAACCTGCTAAACTCCTGCCAGGAAGTGTTTAGGAGATGGTTGGGTGCACAAAGCTTTCCCTTGACACAGCACTGAGCTTTTCATTATGAAACTTGTTACACAAACATGACATAACTATCAGTCACTTGTTTTCATAACTAAAGAAAACAGAAGTGGCCAGAATCTGAAGTTGGTACAATTTGCAGTTGCTATGTAGCTTGACAAATAAATGGATGGAAGTAAGGCAGAAAGACTACTAATTGAAGATAGTCTTTTTTCTTTCTTTTTTTTTTTCCTTTTTTTTCCCCTAAAGTTAAGCTTCTAGTCCTACATTTAAGATAGTTGTTGGTATTAATAGTTCTTTACTTTTGTTACTGAGATTATTGCTAAATCTTCAGACCTTCATATGAAGTGAGATATCTCATAAGGCATTCTGGACTCTGGGACTAGCTCTTGTGAACATGAAAACCCAGACATTCTTGGGGATCTGAGTACTGAGAGTGGATCATCAGAAAATGGAAATACTCACCATTACTTTATTAGGAGGTTTAAAGATCTTCTTCCAATCTAATGCAAAAATCCAGATTAGTCAGTTTTATTTCCCTCCCCAAATAAATCATAAATATCCTTTTAAAAACAGAACAACAAGCAACAAAAAATATAGAATTCTTACTTTAAAATTTCAATCTAAAAGCTCCCATTTTCTGTTCACATTCAATTTTAATCAAGATTTCCATTAATGTAAAACAAAATTATTGGACTAAATTAGAATACTTATTTTTCATGAATTTTTATGACTTTGAATTTTGCTGTTAATTTGTAAAAGGAAGACACTTTGAGATAAGACGTTCTTCCACAGAGAGAAAAATTTCACCTCACTTTCAGTCTAAATTGGGTAACAATTCTTAATGGGTAGGCCTTAAATATTAGAGTATTGGAATTGGGATCTCATTTTCTGTATTTTGGCACTTCACAACAATGCATATAAACGTTGCCACTGCCTTGCAAGATTTTTGGGGCCCAGTTAACAGCTGTCCAATTTTAGAACTTCAGGATCAGCACACAAGTTTAAAGGGCGCCCTGAAACCACTCTTGAATATGGTTGTGTGAATTACTGAGTTCTCACAGACCACAGTTTGGAAGCTGCCTCTAAATATAGTGTCCATTGTTTCTTCTTGCATAGGAGGATGTGAAA
Source organism: Molothrus aeneus (assembly GCF_037042795.1). NCBI lineage: Eukaryota > Metazoa > Chordata > Aves > Passeriformes > Icteridae > Molothrus > Molothrus aeneus. The sequence continues at coordinate 38,183,774 of NC_089649.1, forward strand.
TAGGCAGAGAAAAACTGAAATCTCTGAAATTTATCTACCTGTAAAATGGCTTAATGACATTTCCTTCCTTTTCTTTAAAGTATTTTGAGATCCCTTGGTGAAAAATGATGTACAAGAACAGAATAGCGGTGTTTCTTGGTACTTCTACATTATAAAGAAATCTAATGTATTTTGTTCAAGTTGTATTAGCTTCAAACTCTCGTTGCAAAGGATAATCAAGATAAAAGAAACAGAGCCATCAGATCTTTTGTTACAAATTATTGCTCAGACATGTCTCTTCGTAATGATAATCACAAAACCATGGGTTAAATATGATTTTCTAGCAAGAGTCGAAATGAGAAATGCCATGACTTACAAGGCTATTGCATTTATGGTCTAGTGTGAGTTGCATTTCTTCCCAGGAGACATGGGGTGCTCTATAGCTAGCAGAATTTTACGAAGTCTAGTAATGCTGTAATGTGTCATTTTTTGAAGGCAAGGTTTGGTGACTGACTCTGTTCCATTCTTTTTTTGAGTCAGCTGGGAATGAAGCAAATAACCAGCTCAGGACTTATTTCTTAATTTAAGAAGCTGTTGGTTTTTATAACTACTCTAATATGTAAATATGTTTTTTGTAGTTGCCCTAACATGCATTAATAGGACTTATCTTCTGAGTGCTAACTTGAATCTCATTTACTAGTAGAATAAGCACTCCAAGATTATGTGCCTTACAGTGTAGCTAAGAATTAGGATTATTTATTCATGTACTGTACCTGTGAAGAGACTTTTTTTAAATACACCTATTAAGACCTGAAAAGCTCTGACTTGGGTTTAAAATTAGTTCACATGCTTGTGAGGACGGAAGAAACTAAATGTGTTTCTGTTGATATATTTTTATTTTTAAAGCTTTTACTGATGGCAAACCATGTGTGGATAATACCTGCATCATTAAAGCTGCAAAAAATTTACATTTTACTGGGGGCTGATCTACATAGGTCCCTTTTAACCTAAACAATCCTGTGATCTTTGTGTCTTAGCATCTTGCTCTGTTGGTGCAATAATAAAATATATCATCATCAAGTTGTGGGATCCCTAAATAATTTAAGGGAGATAATAATAAGGAGAACTCAGGAGGCCCAAGGTAGGACCACTCCTGACTTTAGGTTGCAAGATATTGCCAAGGCATAAATACCTTTCTACTCTAAAGACACGCTTTAACATGATGCTGTGAACTTTTAAATAGGGCTTATAGTTCTGTTGCTAGTACCTGATCCCAAATTCAGTTTTCCTTTAGCAAAATTGCGTGGTGCAAGCTTGTTTATATTTGGGCTGATTTGCTTGAAATGAAAACTGAAATTTGCAGTTTAAGCACAGATTACAGCAAAAGCAGTTACATGCTCAATACTTTCTGTCTCTGGCTGGTTGAGCTGTCTAATTTGGACTGCAATAGTCTAAATCTTTTTTATTATAATGGGTACAGACTCCTTTGAGGCACATGAGGTTCTTGTGACTGAAGTGAAAATGGTATAGTTACTCCAAGAGGTTTCTGTTTCCTGTCTGTGTTGGTGTAGTTATTGTGAATTTTAAATTCAAGTTGGGTTTAGAAATTATTATTATAAATTACTTTGTCTATCCGTTGGCTAGCTGTCTTAATCTCTGCCCTTATGATCTGCCACTTTGTCACCCTGAAGAGATCTGAACTTGTGTCTAAGACAGTTGTTCTTGTTTGGCTACTTTGTAGTCTGCATCAGTCCTATAGTCTATGGAAAGTTAATTCCCTCTTTGCTGCTCCTAGATTTTGCTATGATTAGAAATACTGGGTGAGTCATGGAGGAAGGAGGTTGATATGGTGGGGCCAAAGCCAAACAAAAATTTAACCAGGTAAAATTCTTAAAATTTTTGTGCATGTGGCAAAGAAATAAGTTGTTAGCAATCCTTATAGTTGTTTTAGCAGTGTCTTGCAATCAGAGATGGTCATTAGGGGCAGAACTGCCATCTTTACACAGGGGCTCTTGCTTGAAACTCCTAATTTTCAAGTCAGCTTTCCCCCACTCTGCATACCCAGTGCATGTTAAAGTCAGGGGAGAATCTTGAATCTTCCAACAGTGTCACACAGCGACTGATGAAGGAAAGGACATGGTCTGTCTCACTTTTAGAGACCTGAAGATATGCAAACACACCAACATCAGGAGATTCCTGTGAAAGTACTGTCAAGTCCTCTTTGCCACATACTTTATGCAGCCATGAATCTGTGCAGGAGCAAAGATGTAGTTTTGGTTTGTAGATTCAGCAGGTATATTGATATCTGTGCCACCAGTGCCTACAACATGATTATCAAATGCATTGTTCATGCATTTGAGTTATTTTCTGGAAAACTTACAGAAGAGACTATGATTGTAGTTGTTGTTATCTTTGGTGTCAAATAATTTAATTTTTTAACGTGCTATCTATCAGTGTAAATTTGCTTTATTTTCTAATCCTTTCCATAATTTTTCATTGAAAACTGATGAAGTAGCCTGGCCCTGTAACATGGTAGGCCTGTGTTGTTAGATGGGTCTTCTCTATGCACCTGTTCTTCAGTGAGTTTTTGTGTCTTGGATATAAAAACTATTTCATTACCTTGTTTCCAAAGCAAGTAAATGACAAAGGTTTTAATTTCTCATTCAGACTGAGGATTATATTTTCTGTTTATATTAACTCATTAATTGAGTCTAGAGAGGGCAGATGCTGTCCTGTATGTGCCACTAAGAACAAGCAGAAGAAAATTAGACTGCAAAGGAAAATTTCCAGGACTAATTTGGTCAAATGCATGTTAGTATTGGGAAAAGTGCATGAAAAATGACAGTATCTGATTAGGGCTTTAGGTTTTACTTGGATTTGTAGGGCTGAACACATTTTTTGCTATATTACTTTAAAATGTATATATTTTTTATTAAGATAATTTGTAAAAAAAGATTCGTTTGGTTTAGGATTTGTAAAATCATTTTCAGAATCTTCATCTTGCAAATCAAGGAAAACTTTCCTGAAAAGATAACCATAAACATCTTCAAGATCAGTCTGTTCCAAAAATTTTTGTACAAGCAAAGCTTTCTGATCCTTTTTTACTGATCCTTACTGCAACAGAAGAATGATTTGTCCATATGCTTACAACAAATATTTCAGATATATTTTTCTTTTAATATCTGTAGTTTTTCTGTTCAGTGTACTACTGCCCACAGAAAAGCACACTTTCTCATGCTTGCTTAATCACTTTAATATAGTTAAGGTGCAGCCTTCAGTGATTAGCATGGTATTTCTCGTTTCCTAGAGACCAAGTGCTAAGTCTATTAGACATTTCCTGCTATTCTTTTGAATTGTAAATACTATTCTTGTAAATTGAAAAGGCCAGTGTAGGCAGATATTCATGCAATTTCCTATCTATTAAAGATTTAGTTTCGAGAATGGAGAAATAATAAAATGCAGTTTTTCATAGAAATTAAGGCACACTAAAGATGGAATTCACTCGAACATTCACAGGGATCAAATATTTGGAATGCGAGCACTGATTATTTTCCTGTTCTCATCATCTGTTTAAAGAAAATATCAGCACATAACTAAAGCAATTGGTGAAATTCTGATCTCTGTGATACTGGATGAAAGTTTGTACTAACCCTTTTTAGCATCAGTGAAATTATTCAGTGGCATCAGTGAGCTCAGAATTTGGCCTCCTGCTTTATCTTTTTAGAAAGTGCTTCAGTATACAAATGCAGATGTTGTAATTCTTAAATTAAGTGATTTGGCTTGCATTTGGAATAGCAGCCAGCAGGAACACAGAGAGCTTACAATATACACTGAGCTATGTACACTGTTTGTAAGAATTCATGTTTATAGCCGGATACAGCTGATTTTGAGGCAGGAGAAAATGGAGGGAAAAGGAGGAGGAGGTGGAAAAAAAGACACACTTTCAGGGAGGGGGTGAGGTGAAAGAATGAAATTGCACCATCTACTGAATGTTAGCAGGCTATGTCAGCCTGAAGAGGAAGAGGACCACCCATGGGGAGGACAAGCCAGCCGAACCTTTTCTTAAAATTCTGGCTGCCTTTGAAAAGCACCATTCTATAAAGCAGCTGCAGCAAAGTTTTAACCAGACTCAAGTGCAGGTGTAAACTTCACGCTATCCAGACTTCAAATGCATCCTGTCAGCTGTGTTTGTATGTGCTGATCTAGAACACATGACGTGCATTTGACTTGGTTCAACTCTGCTGGCGGAAGAGAGCTCGGACTTGCAAGGCCCTCCTGCTTTTCAGGAGGGCAGGTGGTAGCTTAAGGATTTCTTTGCTTACGGATTCTGACAGGAAAGAATGGAATTTCATTACAGCTTAGATTGTGCAGAAATAGTTTCTGAATATAGCAATATTTTCTGAATTTACCTGCTTCTTGAATATGGAGCCTCAGATACTTTGACATGAATGTTTACAACATCTGGTGTGATTTATTTTTTCGTTTTTCTGGCTTGACTTTTTAAAGTAATTTCCTTCTCTAGGCAGATTTTGAACCCTTTACATCATTACACCTTTGTGTCTGACTCTCCTGCAGAGGCTACAGGAATCTAAATCAACTTCAGATGGTTTGCCAAGAAGCTTTTAGGCAAACTATGTGTTCTGGCTACATGTTGGAGGGAGTATGGCCATAGCATAAGCACAGGGGGACACATCTGTGTTGTACTCACCTCTTACTCTCTTGCAGAGAGACAGTATTTGTTGTAATAATTCCTAAACAACTCACTTTAGTCAAGATCATTTCTGTTGTCTGTGTTTTTTTACCTGACTGGAACCAAAAGAAGTTGTGATAGCAACAGCACCCAGGAGTATTTACATCAGATTTGTCCTTAAACAAAAAAAAAAAAAAGGAGTAAAAAAAACCAGCATTGTTCTTCCTCATGCACAAGAGCACAGGAATTCAGCTTATTTTGTACCCTCAGCTTCTTGGCGGTCCTTAAGAAAGTGCCAGGCAATGCTTGTGATGCAGTAAAGAAAACTTGCAGGTGCAGCTGTGTTTTTCTTTCAGGGATTTTGACTGTGAAAGCAACTCCTTTCTTTCTCTTACTCACAATGGGTGTGCTTTGTTCTTAGAAATGTTGTCCAGTTTACAGAGTAAGAATGTTGTTTTCTTTTTTCCAGAGGCTAGCTGTGAGGCTTGGTTCAATGACGTCAATAGTTCTGTCTTCAAAAACTCTTCTGTTGCTGGAAGTGGTGAAATGGTGTCTTCCTATAGCTCCCTTCTGCCATGGAGAGAGAGGGCCTGGAAGGGGGAAGGCATTTCAGGGGGATCAGCTTTTTCATTGACAGAAGTGCTTTGCTGTGTGACTGACAAAAGCCATATATATATATATATATATATATATATATATATATATATACACACACTCACAGTCTTTTTCACTTGTGCAACATGGCACACTTTAATATGCTCTGCATTTGTTTTTCATGTACTGAATATTAAGTATGTGTGAGCAACAGTCAGTAATTTTAGAAAGGAGGCAGGGCAGGTGAAAAGAGAAAAATGTTTTTAGTGTGTTGTGTCCTGCATCAAAATCAAAATAATGTGTGTGTATGTACATGTGTTTTACTGCTGAATTATCTGGATTTTTACTTTTTTGGATGGGTTTTAATCCAAAGGTTTTGTAGCTGGGAGAGTAAAGTAAGACATGAGCTTTTGCCAAGGACATCTTGATGGGCAAGAGTTGAAGGTGCTGATGTTAAACAAACTATTGATTCCACTATTATTATATACTAATAAACTAATTAATTCCACTGTTTTTGTTTAAAAAAGATTATTATATACTGCAACTGCTATACTAATACTAGTTTTTTATTAAATATCACTTTTGTAGTAACAAGTCATACAACTGGTACTAAGTAACATGAACTCTAACAATAGTAATACTTGTATCAGTACCAAGGTTAAAATAAAACCAAAAGTAAAAAAATTACCAGTAGAAAATTTTTATTCATTGTGCCTCACCCTATGAGCTAACTGTATGCTGTTTTTATTATAAAAACTTGTGTAGCCTGAATGGTGGGCTGACCAAGTTCACTCAAGAAAAATCGAAGGCAAAGGTGCCTCCCTGTGGCTCAGGAAGTCACTAAGTTTTGAGTTATCTGGAGAATGGGGGAGTATTCATGGAAAATATCACTATATACTTGCCTTATTTATTTACTTTTCCCAGCCATTTTGTTCATTCTGAGAAAAAAGTAATTTAGTATTTGACTAGATGTTCCTTTGCCCTGTGACTTTTTTCTCATGAACTTGGACAGGAAAGTCAGGTAAATCAACAAGGAGTTCTGGGTTTTTTGGCTACAGCCTGAAGCTGTCTGCTTTTGCAAGTTTAACAGAAAATGTTATGACTCTGGAAGTAACAATAGAACACTTTTATTATGGCATATTGAAAAAAGTGGATGAATAAACATTTGTGTAGACTGTGTGTTCTTGTAAATGTTTGGGGCCATATTTGAAGTGGAAAATACGGTCTCAGATAGTTGCTTGCAATAAATCTAGTCCTAATAAATCAGTGCTTTGAGTGACACATAATTCAAAATTAGAGAAGCTGGAAGTCAGCATGGACTGCTTCTTGGCTTTTGCTGAGTAAAGTTATCTGCTTTTCTCCCCTCCTCTTTTTCCTCACAAAAACCTTTTCAATTTTTTCTTTATCATTGACTGCAACAGTGTTGTAGGGTTACTTGTCGGTAGTAGTCCTACTGGAAAAATTGAAAAATTGCGCAAAATTGAATTATTTATGCAGAAAACCAGAATAGTTTATTTCCCCATTTTTAAAATAATCCTGCCCTTTTTTTTTCATACCAAGACTTTGGAAGGCTTTTCACTTTCTGGCACCAGATACGTGTTCAGAGCGACTGTGTTTTGTATTATCACCCTGCACTGGAATTCCTGATGCAAAAGAATATTTTCCTTTTCCCATAGATGCCAGCCAAGATGTGCTGGCAATAGAAGAACTATTATTATGTGAAAATTATCAGATATTGTGTGCTTCATAGATGTTATTCCTGCCTGATAATAACCTCTTTCTGCAAGTGTGTACCGATTGAGGAATCATTCACATAGCTGATTAGCTCAGAGAGCTCTACTAACACTTGTGTGACTCCAGCTCCATACTGACCCTAATAATGGCAAGAAAATTACCATTTGTGTAATCCAGAGTTTGAATGGGATGGCATTAGGTGCAAGTGTCTGGATATTTTTCTTTAAAAGACAAAAAATACAGTACAAACTGGATAGGGCTAAGATGATTGTATAAGTTACATAAATGATTGCATATACAGAGAAATGGCAAATAATGGCAAATTCCTTCCATAGGAATCACTGAGCTGTTTCTGATAAGAGGTTAAGGGATAGTTAAGTAAATCTAGGTGAGAGAGAATCACAGAAGAAAGCCAGTGAGGCTGAGATGTTCCCTTTCCAGTAAGAAGGGAACAGAGCGGGAGAGGAGGTTTAGCCACCTCCAGCTGAAGATGAATGTAATGCACATACTGCTGCCATGGTATAATTTAAATTCTTGATTTTTTTTTTCCCTACTTAGAGGACTCCATAAAAGCATGCCAGATCTCTGTCCAAGTCTACTTTGAAATCAAAATGCTTTGGTTATACAGTATACCCATCTCTGTTCCTAACATTCTTATTTCTATTTGGATGTAATTTTGTCATACCTGTTCCTGCTCAAATTAAAAAAAGAAAAAAGTGTCTATTTGTATGCTTTAAGCAAGCTGATGCTTCTAGTGCTAAACAGAAATGGTACAGCCTAATTCCCTAAATTGGTACTTAAAAAAATTAGAGGAAATTATTGAATAAATAAAATCCCTTTCTTTATTTGCTTCTTGATAATTGTGGAGAAAAACCTACAGAAAAGCAATGAGTGACTCTCATGCCTGACTTCTGGAACAAAAAACGATGAAATCATGGAATTCTGTTTTGTTGCAGCTCACTGGGGTCCTGCTACTGACCTTGTCTGAGCCTCACTCCCTTTTCCTGTGGGCTGCATGCCGTGCTAGGAGGCAAAAAGCTGTTCAGCAGAAAGAGTTATAATTCAGAGATACTAAAAAAATTAAGTTATATGTGAAAGGACCTGGAGTTAGATGCAGAAGCTTAAGGACAGTTAAAGCCTTTGGGCTGATCTGAAAATGGACCTGAAAAGGCTGGTTTGCACTTATGGCTTGGTATTTTAATTGTTGCAGCTCTGTTTTTTGAAGCCTGTTGGGAAATATTGTAATTTTGTTCTAGTGTGTATTTCAGTAGTCATCCTTGCTGGTAAGGAAATTTACAGCTCTATTTGATATGTTTAATTGTATCAAATTTATCTGATTCAAAACCTCATGAAAGAAAAGCATTGGCATCTAGTGATTACGCAGTTCAGAATTCATTGCTTAAAGTTTCAAGGCTCATGCAAAGTTATTTACTTTCTAAGGATTTTCAACTCTAAGGATTTTCAACAAAAGGAAGCATATTTTAGTGATCTTGTAGCTGTCATGGATATGAAATTTCTGCATAACCATGGTTATGTTTTCTGGTTGTGATGAAAGCTCTGATGTGTTCAGTGCCTGTGTGTACATTAGTCCTTTCTCTTAGCTTGGCTAGGTTGTTGTGTCCTTCCTGATGCTGTCTGCCTTCTCAGTTTGATGTAGGACCTGCTCAGTTTTCTGTCAGGAGCCAGCTGTGCTTGCACATGTTCTCTGTTATATTTAGGAAACAGGAAGAAACCTGACACACTGATGATCAAAAATTGTTGCTTGTAATGTTAAGTAGCCAAAACCAGTTCACTTTCAAGATATGTTTTTTCTGAAATATCTGAGTTATATTGACAAATTGCTTTATTTTTTCAAGGAAATATAATTTTAAATTTTATTGACTGTGATAGAGCTATGCTTTTCTTGCTTTAAGAAACCCAAGGTTCTTTCCACAAACCTGTTTTACATTTTGGAATGGGTTGGATCTTACCAGAATGGCATTATGGCTGGCTTCAGCTGGCCCAGGGGCTTTCAGATTTCAGTGCTTGTTATACAGCCACTCATGTTTCCCCCCTTCATTCTGCATATGTATTTGGGCACTGCTTTGGGATGAAAGACCATGGAGAATAAACTCTCTCTGACATCTGCAGAAGGTAGTAGTTGTAACTCATGATAGAGGTTACTGGTGGGACAGGAGGTTTGCATTGTGTCCTCTTTTCCTGCTGCCAGTGATTTACTTTTTATGGGCTTTAAATTTTAAAATAAAAATGATTGTACATTATAAGCACTTCCTCTGATGAAATATACAAATGTCATTGGAAACAAAGTAAGCTAATCCTATGGCTGATTTAGATTAAACATTCCACTGGAGTAGCTTTATGTTAGGACTTGATTCATTTGCATCACAGCTTTTAACTGCCATTTTAACTAATTTTCCTATTAACAAGACCCAAATGACAGCTCCCAGGCCAGACTTCAGAAAAGGCCCGAGATGAGCCTAACCTAATGTGTTAACTTTAGAAGAGATGTTTTTCTAAAATGACCTTATTCTTGTAGGCATATCAATGGTGAAATAATTTTTGAAAGAATTTGTAACTAAATTTCAAACAATGTGGGAGGTCCCCTTCTAGCCCAATAGTCTATGACTGATTCTATGAATATTCAGACAAACATACTGTCAAGCCTATTTTCTAAACTCATGCTTTTTTTATTTCTTGTTGTAGTTAAACACACCTTTTGTTCATTCTTAGTATTTATGTAAGTTCTCATGGGGTGGAATTAATTTTCTTCATGCAGCTCATATGGTGCTATGTCCTAGATTGTGACCGAAACTGTGCTGATATCACTGAAATCAATTATTCATGCACAAAGTGAAAAGGTCTTTTTTTGCTTCTCACCTTGTCCCACAGGGAGTAGGTTGAGAATGAGCAGGAAACTGTGA